>NC_064628.1:408622140-409822140 GCF_023864275.1 Schistocerca cancellata
ACTGTCGCCACCTCCCTCATCCACGACTGCAAACCTTCAAACAACCAACAAGGAAGACTAAAAGCACATTAAGTTTTAGAACTGTATGGCAGACTTCAGCTTTTCAAACTGTTGCATCACAAAAATACAGCAACTTAGCATGAACCCTTGTTGCTCATTTTCCCAATTGCATTACCAAGCAGGGTCCCTTCCTTTTCTGGAATGAACCCCAGAAATTCATATGCCAGTATTAAAGTAATATCATTCCATTTCACTGCCTTAATTTCAAAGTTCAGTTAAAGTATTCATAGCTGGCTACAATATTTAGATTACACAGGCAGAAATTAACAGTGCGAGTTTTGTTACCATATTTTAGCTTACCTGTGACTGCAGCTCAGCTTGGTACGTACTAAATTTTACTATTGTTAATTGTTCAGAATCATTTAATTCAAGTTCAAAGTTAAATCTCTTATTTCTAAATTGTGTAGATTCAAGTAGCTTTTGAAATGATTGTTGAGGTGGCCCAAGACTAACCTTATTTTATTGAATTTCGGAGTGCTTCAGAAACAAAGTTCACTATTAATTTCAGTCACTATATTAACTTTCAATTTTCCAGTTTTATTAATTCTTTTGCTAAATTAAGTCAGAGTGTAGCGAAATTTATTACTTCTGACAAACATTCAGTTTTCACACAACACGTGTCAACCTACAGTTGCCATGCTTTTAGTGCTAATTATATGTGCATTAATCTTTCATTTTCAGTTATTACAGTAGTTGTCCATAGGACTAGCGACTGTAATTTTCCCCAAATCTCAAATATCTATTTAACGCCAATTAATTGTTAATGTAACGACCACACATTTACTTTCTTTATTAATTTTACCCTTTCCTCAAAATTAATTTCCATCAATTTCATTTGCATTTTTCCTTTCATTTAGATGTAACCCTTTCCTCCCTCTTTACGGACAAATTAAATTCGGTGACGATTGCTTTTCCCAAATTTCCATTAGGTGCACGTGGTTTAATTTTTCACTGTCATTAAGGTCGATAAATGACGGGCAGGTTACACGTGGCGACCTGGTGACAGGAGAATCTACAGATTTGATGTTGTTCTGGACACGAATTTTGCATTGTGCAAATCTCATAACAAAGTACTGGTTACGAACAGGTAGTTACGTCATCGAGAATAAGTAGTGGGAGGAATCCTAATTAGATTTGAGATTTGGCATTTATATTGAAAATTATTAAAATGAATGAAGGCAACAGTTACCAAAATTTGGTAGACTTGGATATGGAACAATCGGTCGAACAGTGGGAAACGCGCACCGCGGAACCCATTGTTCAGGGGCAGGTGGCTAGCATGAAAGACGCGACCGCCGAAACGCAACAAAGAGTAGGAATGGAATTCCAAACTTTAGAAAATGTTTCGGAATCGGAAGTGAAAATCAAATCTGAACCCCTTGATGACGAATACGGGGGGACAATTAAAGAGGCCCCCACTACGGAAGTAAAACCGCTGGTTTCCGGGAATTTAACTGATTTATTGAATGTTTTGATTAACGAAATCAAGGCTCAGTCTAGCAAGATAGAAACTCAGTCGGCAGAAATTAAAGCTCAGTCTGCCAAGCAAGAAGCTCAGTCTGCCAAGCAAGAAGCTCAGTCTGAAAAAATTGACAGGAAGCCAGACAATCAGAACAAAGCTATTAATGTTGTTAACAACAATTTGGAGTTGTTAACACAAAAGTTGATAAAATCAAAGACGATATTGTTGTAATTAATACCGAAATCGGTAATCTTAAACAGGAAATGATAGGCGTTCAGGCTGAAATTGCGAGCATAAATACTCGTTTTGATTCCGAATTTAGCAGAATCGAGAGAAGTGTAGGAGAAGCAGTTGCTCCGATCATCGAGAATAAGGTGACGGAACGAATTCAATTAGTGAAAAAAGAGGATCGACAGAAGGTGGAAACTTTAAAGGCTTTAGTGTCCGAAGTAGATAGTAAAGTGAGGATGCAGGCTAATACCTGCGAAGAGAAAAAGAGGGAAGTGGAAACGCTTGCGACAACCACTTGGCAAGTAATTACGAGAGTGTCGGAATTAGAAAAGAAACTTGACGAAGAACAGAGCTATGTGCCAATCTGTGCACATAGTTCGGAATTGTTGACGAAAGAGGAGCGGTTCGACCCCTTGAAAAAAGGCGGTATACACGCGACGGATTTGATTAAAAATTGTGAAAGAGCTTTACCCAGATCATGGACTAATGAGAGAAAAATTAATAAGGTTATTGACGTGTTGGCTGGTGATGCCAAGCGTTGGGACTTAAACCTCAACATTACGAACCTGACTTTGGACGAGTTTAAAAATTTGTTTCTGGCTGAATACTGGTCAGAGCAAAAACAACAAAGTGTCTGGCCCGAATTTGTCGTATCGAGGCCTTTCGATGCGAATTCGCGTGGCTCGATGGAGGAGTTTTGTGAGGGCTGGATCCGCAAGTTGGAATATTTGCGTAATCGCTGCATGGAATCCGAAATAGTCTGGGAACCCTACAAAAAGATTCCAGATGATACAAAACGCTACGTAGGAAACAATTACAAGACAATCAATGATTTCCTGGAAAGTAATCAGGACGAGGACAACTGACGCAATAATCGCAACAGTGGTAGAGGCCGTGGTAACAACAATGGGTACCACAACAACCACAACAACGATAACCATGGGAATAATGCATACCGCAACCATGGCAGCAACAACAATAATGGTTCGGATCGTAATAACAATCGGTACAATGCAAATAATAACAGGAATGACGGAAACCAGTATCATACTAACGTGATACGGGCTTCACAGAAAAGTAATAACGCCAGAGGGTGTGATAAGCCGCCTCAGCAGCATCCGGGGAGCAGATCTGCTGGGACGAGGCAGGGAAACCATTAGCTGCGCCGGTGAGGGGCCGACCGGGCGTGGAGAAATTTTGGCGGTCCAATAACGAGAGAAAACCCAGGTGTCGTCGTTATGAAAATTTCGTATGGAATAATCAACGGCGGGTCTGCCTGTGTTAAGAGAAAGGAGTGCACTCACAAGTAGCAGATCAGCTATAGACACGGCAGTAGAAAATACATTCACTGTCAGTGAGAACAATTTAAGTAGTGTTCCGGAAATCGATTATAAAGTGGCAGCTGTAACACCCACAGCGGAACTGGAGATTGAGTTTAAGAATAATTCGCAATTGTTGAGAGAAGATCAGATGTCGGATAACACGTCCGTCATCGAGCGAGGGGATGCAGAGAGGAGTGAGGTCTGGTTAAGTCAGTTCGGTCGCTTATACGACGAATTAAGATATTATAGGGGCCTGTACGGGAGAAGTGTTTATGGGGAGTGTGGGCAGTATTTGCCACATCTCATCCCACAGGAAGATAGTGTTTGTGAAGTGATAGAAAGTTCTGGCCCTAACCGGCAGACTTTACCAGAAATAGTTGATGTTAATGGGGAGCACAAGCAAGATTCGTCGTGTTTCGTCCCGCAGGAGTTGGATGTTGAAGTAGTAACGGAAAGTTCTGGCCCTAAACGGCAGACCTTACCGAAAGCTATAGTGGTAGAAGTAGCCGACCCATCCGACGCAAACCTCCAGTTTAAACATTGCGAGAGTATTAAAGAGAAAGATTACGAAAATTTTAGTGATAGCCGGACACGATTGGTAGTAAAGCACGTAGATTACAGCGTGTATGAGGTTAGAGCTGACGTTATACGGTCGGACGGTAGCAGTGTAGGTTGCGCAGATCCAGAGGAAGTAATTGCAGATACTACTGGGCACATTCCTCCAGGTAGACTGGCAGATGAGATCAATCTGACCAAAGAGGAATCAACGAAGGTGACAATTAGTGAATTGATAGCAAAGCAACACTCAATAGTTGACGATTTACAGGAAAAGGTTTCGGGATTGGAGGCGAAGCTACAGACTAAGCCTCAGGACAAACGTGTTGAAATTAAAACTGTATGTGAACAGAGGCTGAAAAAGCCGTCAGATAAGCCGGATTTAGGATCAAAGCCGGATGATTTTTTTCTGGAATGACCTGGATATAGACGAGGATTTATTGTGGGAAAATAAAGAAACAGTCGAGGATAAGTGTAGACAGATAGTAGTGTCTGTTAATATGCATGGCCTACAACTAAACGTGTTGATTGACACCGGTGCAGAATTGAGTGCTGTATCTGGGAAAATATTTCAGATACTGAAAGACAGGCCTGGTATCGTAGTTATGCCAGTAACAGGAGTGAAAATTATCGGTGCTACTGGGAAGGCCAGTAAACCGGTCACAAAACAGATTTTTGTCAACTTCGAGATATGTGGGGCACGATTTGAACAAGAGTTTGTCGTCGTGCCAGACTTAACTACGGAAGTAATTATCGGGTTAGATTGGCTATTAAAGTACCGTGCAGTAATTAATTGCGAATGCAAAACTTTGACATGTACGTCACAGGATAAAACAATAGTAGTTACTTTTGACGAGGCAGAAGATGGTGTGCATAGGCAATACCAGCCTATACACATTGTTAACTGGCCTGATGCCATTGACGTAGGTATGAATTTGAACTACGGTAACGTGAGGAATCTCGTCATTGACAATAGTGTAGAAAGTGAATTGGAAAGTATTGTAGACGGTGTGTCAAACGCAACACACGAACAAAGACGAGACCTGTATGAAGTGATAATGAGGAATAAGAGTGTGTTTTCAGACAAACTGGGATTTGTGGAAGGATATAAATGCAAGTTGCATGTAATTCCACACGAACCATTCTTCGTGAGACCGTATGCTATACCGCTGTCCAAAAATGAAGCAGTCAATTCGAGTTACATAAGATGATCGATTGGGGAGTGATTGAAAGAAGTACGAGTCCATACAATAACGGTTTGGTCATTGTAGCAAAACAGGATGGTAGTGTGCGTATTGTGATTGATGCACGCACGTTGAATAGGGTCGTTCAACGCGAAACAGACAGACCAGAGAGTATGGAGGAGATGTTGCAACGGTTTCATGACGTTAAGTTCATGACTAGCCTCGATCTGACGGGTAGTTACTGGCAAATAGAACTCAAAGAAGAATCTAGGCCACACACCGCCTTCTTGTTTGCAGGCAGGTGTTATCAATATAGAGTACTGCCGTTTGGACTTAATATATCTATGTCCATATTCATCAGGGCCCTAGATAAAATGCTAGGCCCGATTTTGAGTTCAAGATTAACTGTATATGTTGACGACATATTGTTGGCCAATGTCACTTGGCATGACCATTGTGACCTGTTAGATGAAGTTTTTAGAGCATTGAGCCGTGGCGGAATGACTCTAAATCTAAAGAAATGCGAATTTATGAAGCAGGAACTGAAATTTTTAGGGCATGTAATTACAACTGCTCGTATTACGAAAGACCCAGAGAAACTAGAGGCAATAAGTAATTGTCCTTCAACCAAGTCTAAGAAACAGTTAAAAAGTTTTCTAGGGCTCATAGGATTTTACCGTAAATTTGTAAAAGGACAGGTTTTTAATGATGAAAATTTGAATAACCTCTTACGCAAAAATGTTCCGTTTGTGAGCACTGACGGGTGTCAGGCCGCTTTCGAGAGATTAAAAGACGAGTTGTTAAGATCTAACATACTATTTCATCCTGATTTATCGCTACCCTTCCATCTGGGGACGGATTCGTCGAATTATGGGGTGGGGGTAGAACTGTTCCAAGAAGATTGTGGATAGCGTTCGCGAGTCGGATTTTATGAAAAAGTGAGCGAAACTACGCGATTTTTGAGAAGGAGTGTCTCGCTATCGTGTGGGGATTCAAGAAGTTCAAGTGTTACCTATGGGACCGTAAGGTGATTATTCATACGGACCATAAGGCGCTCACTTATCTGAAGGATTGTAAACTACTTCACGAAAAACTGACTAGGTGGTCGCTGTATTTACAGCAATTTAACTATGACATCTGTTACATAAAAGGGACCGACGATTGCGTAGCGGATGCGTTGCCGCAGTTGCTCGAGTCTAATCAAGATGTATTGAAAGATGAGTCTGATGGAGTGGTCAAATTATACTGTTTTAAGAAGTTGAGGGACGTAAATTAATACTGAACATCTGTAAGTATCTACGTCGTCATCAGAACGAGGACGGTTGTTTAAATATGGCGAAAACCCGATATGACGAAAGGACTCTAGAAGGAGAGAAATTAAGGAAGTATTACAAGATATACGATCATATCTTGTACATACGTAAGGGTGAAGATAGTAATATTTGGCGGGTATGCTGGCCCACCAAATACGTCACGGAAATAGTAGACTACTACCATTTGGCGTATGGTCACTGTGGACCAAAGAAATGTACAGAAAAGCTGAGTGAAGTACTGCATTTTAACAACATGTTAAAACACGTTACTGACAGAGTGAAAACTTGCGATTCATGTCACAAGGTGAAGGTTACCGACTGTACGAGTTGTTGTCCTATGCAAAGTATAAGGCCTAACGACACCTTTGAATTACTGTGTGTGGACTTGTACGGACCTTTGCCCAAGTCATCAGGAAACTTTGCCTACATTTTAGTAGTGCTAGAAGCTTTTTCCAAGTTCATCAAATTATACCCGATTAGGAAAGCTACAGCCAAAGCGGTCTACCGCAAGCTTCTGAACGAATATTTTGTTCATATTGGCAAGCTCAAGGCGATTCTATCAGACAATGGGACACAATTTACTTCTAAGTTGTGGAATGAAGGCATGAAAAGTAATGGGGTCGAGGTGATCCATATTTCAACTTACTGTCCGGCTGGAAATCCCGCTGCGAGGTATATGCGCGAGCTGGGCCGACTTTGCCATACCTATTGCCACCACAACCTTAGGGCATGGGGCAAATATGCAGCAGAATTTGAGAGAATTATGAACACCTTGAGACATGAGTCTATGGGATTTTATCCAGAGGAAATCCTGTTGGATGACAGAAGTAAAAGTTTAGTGGAAGAGTTAATCAAATTCCCTCCACGGATTGACATTAGTATTCGTGTGAAAAAAGATCGTTTGCGGGAAATAATGAAGCTAAAAGCCGATGCTCGCATACGTCGTCATGACGCTAAAGCGCGTTTTGCTAAGTTTGCAATTGGAGACTTAGTACTTGTAAAAGCTCATGAGAAATTAAGTGAGATAGACAACCAAATCTCTAAATTTAAGTTTGTTTATAATGAACCATATAAAGTCATTGGTATACCTCACACAAATGCTTATTGCTTAGAGAATCCAAGCTCTGGAAAACTATTAGGTATATGGATCACTGTAGAAATTGTACCAACCTAGGATTGATTAATACCACAGAATGGGTAATCTGTACAGTATGTAAATATAGAGTGTAAGATTTAATGATTTGCTAGATTGCCATGCTTTTCACTGACCAAGAGGAAATTAAAGAAGTTGTAATGAATAAGTAATTAATTTTGACTAAATGATTTAAGAGCAACTGATTATTAATCAATTGAAAAATCCAAGCTGCTAGTTTAAGTTTTCACCTGAGTCACAGTAGATTAAGGAATGTAAATATGATTTTGTAACTAGCTGTAAGATTTCATGAATGTGCATTTTACTAGTCATTGCCGATGCACTTCGACGATGTTTTAAGTTTCAGGCTAGTACATGCGTGTGATGATGGACAGTGTTGAGTTATCCACTGTGATAGTGTTAATGGACTCTTTGAGATTACTCGGGAGTCAATTTTTCCGAAAGAATTCAGTGAAACGGACATTCTGAAAATGCCCTTACATAGGCGAGTGAGATCAAGTATGCCGCACAAGCGGGCGCAACAATACTGGCGAGGCGGAGACGCTGTCTGCTCTTGTGCCGCTGTCGGCATTCTCTGTAGTTGTGGGTATGGAAGACTGAGTTGTTTTTCTTCCTGGACAGCTGATGTGAAAGAATTTTGCTGTCAATATTTACGTTTCTTTCTATCTGCTGTATATCATTTTCTTGGTTAGCGTTAAGTGGACTCTCATGGCGAGAGTATTATTTATGAAAAGGTTATATAAAAATGTGTGCTCTATGTAATTAATTATTAATTTGCATACTTTGATCTACCTGTTTTTATGACCATGTACTCTGATTAATTTTGTAAATGGTATTCTATTTCTTGATACTGTTAGGAATTTTGCAGATTTTAGAATAGCTAAACCATTTTCTATACTTTCTATGAATTTAATATATTGTCAACCTCTTTTCTTTTGTGCAAGATGACAGAGTGGAATAAGGTTAGGAGTGTCTCCACTCAATTATTATGGTCTAAAATTTGGTTTATGGTTAATTAGCCTAGTGCTAAATTTTCTTGATGTTTTGAGCATATGCATTTCCACTGTTTCTTTCCCTTTTTGGGACATTTTCTGTGTCTATTTAGGTTACACAAACATCCTTAGACAATGTGGGGCACGTGTAACACCGGAAATGCATATCCTCCTATTTCCATCTATTGTACTATAAATTTATTTCCTAATTTTGTTACCTGAAGATATGACATTTTTGTGTCTTTATATATTGAAATTGTTTTACTATTTGTATATATATATATATATATATATATATATATATATATATATATATTTATTTATTTATTTATTTATTTATTTATTTATTTATGCATTTATGTCGATGTATAATTGGCTTGTTTTGTAAATATTATTTGTATTTTTACACTGGGTCTGGCCTAGGGAAAACTATGCTATCGAACGATTACATCGATAGGTCGTGTGGAGAACCAAAGTGTTTAGGATCTTTCGGAGTGTTAACTCTGCCGCATGGAGCTCAGGCAGAGAGAGTCTAGGTGGAGTAGGGTGGCGGAGCAGGTGTGTTGTGTGACGCTCCCGCGAGTTGCCACGCTATCGGGGTTTGGCAGCATGTAATTGCGCTCGATTTGCTATGATAGTTTCTGACACGGTGTCACGGACGGGAAGCATTAGCTGCCTCACAACAAGAGCCCATTTCGCCTGGTGACCATGTCGAGAAGAAGGTGCGCCAACATCCAGCTTCTGCAACAGCAATGGCTGACAATGAGTGACTGTCGCCACCTCCCCAATCGACGACTGCAAATCTTCAATCAACCAACAAGGAAGACTAAAAACATGTAAAGTTTTAGAACTGTATGGCAGACTTCAGCTTTTCAAGCTGTTGCATCACAAAAATACAGCAACTTAGTATGAACCTTTGTTGCTCATTGCCCCAATTGCATTACCAAGTAGGGTCCCTTCCTTTTCTGGAATGAACCCCAGTGTCGTTGAAATTCATATGCCAGCATTAAAGTAATATCATTCCATTTCACTGCTTTAATTTTAAAGTTCAGTTAAAGTACTCATAGCTGGCTACAATATTTAGATTACACAAGCAGAAATTAAGAGTGTGAGTTTTGTTACCATATTTTAGCTTACCTGTGACTGCAGCTCAGCTTGGTACATACTAAATTTTACTATTGTTAATTGTTCAGAATCATTTAATTCAAGTTCAAAGTTAAATCTCTTATTTCTAAATTGCGTGGATTCAAGTAGCTTTTGAAATGATTGTTGAGGTGGCCCAAGACTAACCTTATTTTATTGAATTTCGTAGTACTTCAGAAACTAAGTTCACTATTAATTTCAGTCACTAAATAAACTTTCAATTTTCCAGTTTTATTAATTCTTTTGCTAAATTAAGTGAGAGTGTAGCGAAATTTATTACTTCTGACAAACATTCAGTTTTCACGCAACATGTGTCAACCTTCAGTTGCCATGCTTTTAGTGTTAATTATATGTGCATTAATCTTTCATTTTCAGTTATTATAGTAGTTGTCCATAGGACTGGCGACCGTAATTTTCCCCAAATCTCAAATATCTATTTAACACCAATTAATTGTTAACGTAACAACTGCACATTTACTTTCTTATTAATTTTACCCTTTTCTCAAAATTAATTCCCACCAATTTCATTTGCATTTTTATTAAGGTCCATAAGTGAGGGGGAGGTTAAAACCTCTTATCCACTAAAACTCCAATAAGCATCAGCAACACACAATCTCAATACTTCAATAATACCTCTTCAATACATCAATGCATATAAACCTTATCACCAGTATCATTTGACTTCCATAACAACTCTTTCCTCTAATCAGTCTCCTCGAACAAGAACAGATAAAATCCTATTGCAAACTTTAATTCATCATCCTATAAAATCCGAAGACACAATATCCACACACAACCTCTGCGTAATCCACTTGCACCAAATCTTCTACTCATTATGAATTGTAACATATATTTTGGTTACCTTGTCCCTCATAAAATCAATGAAATGCATACATGACCACTAACAGCCTTCAGTTTGAATAACTTTTAGTAAATAGTTGTGAGTATACAGTGTTAATGATCATATAAGAATTTGAATGAATAAATCGTAATATTTCACAGTGTGTACACCCCTTCAAGAATCATGGCAAAACAGAAGCAAACATGCAGAGTATTTCTTTGTGTCAAGTGTCACTTGTTATTTCAATTCCTCATGAAGACTGCAGTGTAATAAATGTCAATAGTCTAAAGCTAATGTTGGTATTTCACGTCCTCAGCTTCCTTCCTATAATAATGAAATTATCAGCTTCCATAAAACCTCCAGTTCATGTGACTTCAATGAAGTTTAGGTACTCATGTAGTTCATAGAACTATAGCAGTTTATTTTCTTATCTTAAAATTAAAGCACTGAGTGTAAGCAAAACATGCAATAGCGAGTAAATATACCAGTAGAGTACAGAATGTCAACAAGTGGATGCAGCACAATTCCTACAATGAGGCTCTGTCAAGCGAACATTCTACAATTAATACCACAGTGTAACCTAAACTCTATGTTCATACACAGTATATAAGCATTTCTATTTACTAAATTGTAAAGTAGTTGTGACAACAAAACAGAAATGTGTAAATATGCAATCCATACCCAAAGCAGCAAGTATATATCTTACATAATAAATAAATCATTAGGATCATATCAGCATAAGCAAATAAATGTTCATATGTAATCTTAATAAGTAAACATGTAGGCGCAAGCAGATAAATCACAAATTATAACTTACATACATAGCTATATCATCGCAACTAATCTGGTGACAAATATAATTTAAATAAATAGGCACAGCAGGCACATAATGAAAAATACGACATCAGTGAATAAGCATAGCAGCCAAGCGATGCATAATATACAAAAGTAACAACCCTGTTCATTAATAAAACATTGTCAATATCAGCATATCGCTTCCCAAGTAAATTCATAGAGTGTAAAATTTAACACAAAATATAAATCACGTAATCACGAGCAGCAAATTATGTATAAAATACATACCTAAGTAGAAATATGTTACCTGAAAAATAAATTACATTAATAGTTACCTTTTTAGTTTATTACTTTCTTACTCGAAATTACATTCATCCTGAAATTTTCTCAATAGCAAGTCTTCTTAATGTCGGACACGCAGAGAATTTACCTGTAGTTCTTAAAGATTTTATACAGCTGTATCCTGGAAAAACAGAACATTAATATCACGATAAGTTATCAAGTCACTATAGCTTTATACTGAATTTAATCGAAGAAATATGTGTATTTGTTTACGGCTGTCAGTGCAATTGCACTGAGTGCTCGATCAGCTGTAGGTAGGCGTGATGTAGGAAGTAATTGTTTGCAGTCAACAGTTCCCTTGTGCGGTGTGCGGACTGATTGTCGCTTTGTGTATGGGCTGCCGCTAGAACACGGCGCAGTATCCCTGTGTCCTCTGTGTGTTTACGTGTAACTGTTAATTTTCTCAAAAGTATGTCATTCCACAAAAATTTTAACGTTCGATATATGATGTATTCCCTTAGAGCGCCGTGATTTAAGAGTTGCTACTTCAACAGTGTTATCATGAATAATTTTGCGAACTCTATATGGACCGTTATAAAGCAGAAAAATTTTGCCACACAAACCTTTTCCTTTGTGAGACAAACGTTGAGACTTAATTAACACACTTTCATCAACTGACAAAGTTTTTAAACGACCAGGACGTTTAGCTGATTTCTCTCTTCTAGCAGCCGCAGATGCAATAATTTCTAGAGCCAGGTTGACAACTTCAGAATGCGACAGTTTCCGTGTAGGTGGAAAAGGAACGATTTCAGAAAGACGATTTGTCGGTGCTTTATGTTTTTAATATCAATATAGGCGGTAAAGAAGTTGAATCATTAGGGAGTTCGTTCTGAATATTTTGAAAAATATGAAGATACTGATCCCACGTTCTGTGATTATGAAGACAATAAAGACTACACAATTTATTAATTTCCTTCATCAATCTCTCTGTCACGTTAGATTGAGGATGAAAATTGTTTTAATCTTACGACGCCGTAGAGTACAAAGCCAAATTTTAGAGCGAAACATTATCTGCGATCCATTATCTGATATAACTTTATCAACGTGACCCACTTCTTTAAGAAAATGTTTGATGAAAGCATTAGATACTGAACGAGCTGTTGCTTTACGTAAAGGTGTAAAACACACATATTTTGATGTCAATTCCACTACTACCATAATGTACGCAAAGCCATTAGTAGAACGAACCACTGGACCAAACAAATCGACTGCAGCCATCTCCTTTAACTAACCAAACAGAGTTGTCAGCCGATTTTCGTTTAAAAAGAATATTATGACGAACTAAATAATAATGTCTAATCGCTACGCTTTTCTTCCTCCTCCATTTCTCCTTAATGTCCTTCCAGATTGGATCCTTGTTTTGCTCGTTAGCGATGTCCTGGAGCGAAAACGAAATGAAATTTTCAAACGCAACACCTTCAATATGGATCAAACAATAATTGTTTTCTTTGCAGTCTTCCTCAGCTCTTTGTTTCAAACCCATAGGTGCACGTGATAAACCATCAGCAATAATATTAGAAGAACCCTGGATGTAAACAATACGAAAATCAAATTTCTGTAGATACAGTGCCCATCGTGATAATCTTCCATGTGTTAATTTTGTTGACATAAGAAATTCCAGAGCTCGATGATCGGTGTAAACCTCAATATGTCTGCCATGCAAGAAGATGCGAAATTTTGTGAAAGCCCAAACAACAGCCAAACCTTCAAGTTCTGTGATCGAATAATTCTTTTCTGATTTAGAGACAACACGACTTCCAAATGCAATAGTTTTCTGTACTACAACGCTGTTTTCTTCTATCTCTTGAAATAAGTGTGCACCTAGGCCTTTTTATGATGAGTCTGCTGCCAAACAAACATCTTTAGATAAATCTGGGTGTGAAAGAAGTGGAGCAGCAACTAAAGCATCACGAAGTTGTTCAAATTCTAATTGAGCTCCCTCATCTCAACACCAATTATAATTCTTTCCAGAAAGTTCACATAAACGAGGTGTGGCCAAATTGTCCAATTTAACAAAGCATCTAAGAAAATTACAGACACCAAGGAAACTATGAACATCAAGTTTAGTAGTAGGAACAGCATAATTACGAGTAGCCTCTAGTTTCTCTGGATCAGGAAGAATACCTTTTGTTGAAATAATATGACCAAGAAATTTCACCTGAGAACGACCTAATTCAGATTTTTCCAAGTTCACTGTAATGCCAACTCTTGTAAAAATACGTAATAATGAATCCAAAATTCTGTTATGCTCACTCCAAGAACGTTTGGCAATAAGAATATCTTCAACATATGAAGTAATATTGTTATGAAGATAAACAGCTAAAATTTCATTTAAACTATGAATGAATGCTGCTAAAGATACAGTAAGTCAAAACTAATTTCCGAAATTGATAACAGTTCCCAAAGGCTAAAAAAAAGCAGTGAATCTTCTATGATCAGGGTGGAGTTCAATTTGCCAAAACATTATGCGAAGATCAATTGTGGATAAAACTTTAATTCCATGGAAATGTTGAAGAAGTTCATCTAAATTTTGTGGACCGTCAGTTTCAGGAATGATGATATTATTTATCTGTCTGGAATCCAGAACCAAACGAATTGACCCATACTTTTTAAGAACGACATGTAATGGGCTGGTATAAGCACTAACTGCTGGCTCAATAATGCCTTGATCTAACATGGATTGAAGTTCATTCATAACCTTGTCTCTATAAGCCAAAGGAATAGCGTACGTTTTTCCCCGAAATGGTGTGTGTTCTTTTACTTTAAATAAACATCGTAAGCCTTGTATAGTTCCTGTGTGATGACTAAATACTGTAGCATGTGAATCATGTCTGATGACTGAATACGTTAGCATGTGAAGTCAAAATGTGGTGTAATTCTTCTCTTGCAACGTCATCTGTCACTTCAGCTTTGTTAACCTTTTCATTAATTAATTCTTCACTATTAATCATATCATCTTTCGTGTCTCTGAATCTATTGTTGTTCTCATGAATGGACACATTGTCGTCGTAGTACTCAGTGGAAACATCAGAAGTAAGAAACATTAAACAATTTTTGTCTGATTCAAATTTCGTTACAAACACGAAAAATTTCAAACATATCGGCATTCCGGCAGCAGTCAAGTTTACACTTCCTTCCTTAAAGTTTAAAATTGCTTTATATGTGTTAAGAAACTCCATACCTAATATAATTTGTGTTTGAGTAATGGAACAATAATATAATTAGCAGAAAGTTCATATCCTTGCCAAATGAAATTTAAGTTGGTATGTTGTTTGACTTCCACAATTTTTCCAGAAATAGCTCCTCGAATTGTGGTTTTAGAAACAGGTAACGCAGGACAATCAATAGTTCTTACACATATACGATTCACTAATAATATTCAATGGGCTCCCAGAATCTAAAAACGCAGTGAACTTATTCCTACTCACACATACTTCAATAACATGTTGTAAAAATCCGTCTACATTATTTTCCTTTTCGTCTAGCAAAATATCTCTCATGTCTTCCAAGCGTGCATAGTGTAAAGTCGTAGTGTCATTACTTTCTGAACCGTTTGTATTGCTGCCAGAAGCCGAAGCTACAAGTCATTGTCGATTGTTTGCGTCACGTCTTTGATTATTCGCGTCACTTTGTGGATCAGTTTCTAGAATTTGCACTTGTCTCTCTGAATTTCTGTCGCGTGGAGGATGCCAGTTAGGTCCTTCCTGTCTGTTAGATGCAAATTCTTGGTTGTGTCTGTTATTAAAATTTATATTTACATGGCTAGCTGCATGACTACTTCTTGTGTAATTTCGACTGTCACTTCTGAAATTATTGTTAGGTCTACTAACCTGGTGATTTCTGTAGTAAGAATTTCTATTATTGTAAGAATAATTTCTGTCTTTATGATGCCGATTACTGTTTCCGTATGATTGATCATTCCAGTAAGAATTTCTGTTATTATAATTGTCTGTGTAATTTCTGTTAGGACGTCTGTTATTGTATAAGGCTGGTATCCATTGTCCTGTCTGTTTCGTCTGTCATTTCCAAAATTAGCGTTATAACGTCCGTTCCGATCATTATCCCTTTTCTCTGAAAATCTATTGTGATTACCGTTACTGAAACAATTACAAGAAGTTCCGTCGTCGTTGTCGTACTAAAGTTCTTGTAGCAAAGTCTTAAAAGTTTCAATGTCGTCTTTACATCTTCCAGTTAAAGCAATGTGTCTTATCGATTGTGGCAGCTTAGTTAAACAAAAACGAATTAATTCAGTCGGGCTATAAGGGTTGGAAAGGAATTGAGTCTTTCGAATCATATCTTCAAAGAATTCCACCGGCGTGCGGAACGCAGACTGTTTAAAATTACACTGCATAACAAGATCATGTTTGACTGTGTCTTGCGTGTTTTAGGACCAATATGCCGATAGAAATGCAAGATAAAAATCATTTAAATTATTACAATCTCTAATATGTGCGCGCATGCGCGTCGCTGGTTCGTTTTCTAAATATCCACACATAAATTCCAGTTTCTGACTTAGTGACCAATTTGGCGTAAGTGCGTACATAAATTGATCTAACCCTCAACGTGGATGTATGTCATTATTACAATTGCGAAAGATCTTAAATTTCCAAACAGTTAAAAAGTGTTTATAGTCAAACTTTCCGCCTCGTGGCGACAAAGACCTACCGTGTGTGTCCCAGTCCGAATGTCGATTATTGTCAAGTTCGCACGCTTGGCGCTCTCTTGTTGCATCTCGTAAATGAAATAAATTATTTTCTTCAAAAACCCCCGGTATCAGTGATTCTAAATTTCTTCTACTGTCTTTTCCTACTATTTCGCTTTCAATTTGTTTAAATTGCTTTTGTAAAGCCTCAAATTCCCTTTCAACGCGTTCATTAAATTTTCCCTGATTTTCAACATGCTTATTTATATTCTGGTACTCTTCTGTTTTTGCAAATGGCAGTGGAGCTGTATCATCTGAATCTCTGTCCCCATTTAAACTAAGACTTGTCAATTTATCTGAAATCTCCTCAACTTTTCCTGTTAAGTCACCTATTTGTTCTTTCTGTTTATTTATGTCTTCCGTAAGCGTCGCGACTCGGGTTTCAGTAATGACACATTTAGTAGTTAACTGTTCATATTGTTGTGTTCGGTTATTTATTCTGTCTTCTGGTACGGATTCTTTTAAATATTTCTTCCTTATCGTGTGCAAGTCGTAAATTTAACTCTGAAAATTTTTGTACTATCACAACAACGCACAAGTGTAAGTGTTCTGTGTGGTAGTGTGACTCAATGTACATGTGTCTGGCTCGGTTCTCTCTCAATACGATAAAATATTTTAAACAGCATTTACAATGAACTAATAGAAAACCAGAAATACTGTAATTGCACATAGAAACCAGAATTACAAGTCTAATAAATGAACACGAGGCAGATGCTTTGTTGACTGTCCCTTGAGCAAGAAGGATTGTTATTAAAAATAACTGTAATACCTTTTTACCCCATTATATATTGACGAAAATGTTTAATTACACCAGCATTATAAATCAAAAGCCCATCTCCTTTCTAAAATATATTCTGACAATTGCACCTTCTTCCATCTATACATTACACCAACCAATAAGTACAACATTTCAGTCAACACTCAGATCGTCTACGCCCTCTACCAACAGAACAACGACTGCCCTCGACATCCTCTGAACTACTACTGCGCCAGTGGAGGCGGCAGAATAATAATCTTTGGCGCAATCTCCGGCGCTGTGACTCAGTGTAGCCACCTTTCAAAGTGTATATGCGAACTAGCTCCGCAGATGACAAAGAGATTGAAGTATGATGAGATAAAACTAATTATTCAGATAGTGAAGGGAGACGAAAATTCAATAGTCATGAGGGACTGGAATTCGATAATAGGAAAAGGAAGAGAAGGAAAAGTTGTAAGAGACTATGGAATTAGGGTAAAGAATTTTGCACAGAGCATAAGTTAATCATAGATAACACTTTGTTCAAGAATCATGAAAGAAGGTTGTATACATGGAAGAAGACTGGAGATAATGATAGGTTTCAGATAGATTATATAATGGTAAGACAGAGATTTAGGAACCCGGTTTTAAATTGTAAGACATTTCCACGCCCAGATGTGGAGTCTGATCACAATCTATTGGATATGCACTGTAGATTAAAACTGAAGGAACTACAAAAAGGCGTGAATTTAAGATGATGGGATCTGGATAAAATGAAAGAACCAGAAGCTGTAGAGAGTTTCAGGAATATCATTAGGGAATTGACAAGAATGAGGTATAGAAATACAGTAGAAGAAGAATGGGTAGCTGTGAGAGATAGAATAGTGAAGGCAGCAGAGGATCAAAAAGGTAAAAAAACGAGTAGAAATCCTTGGGTAACGGAAGAGGTATTGAATTTAATTGATGAAAGGAGAAAAATGTAGTAAATGAAACAGCCAAAAAGCACTGAAAGACTTAAGTTGAAACAAGGCCCCGGGAGTAGACAAAATTCCATTAGAACTAGTGGTAGCCTTGGGAGAGTCAGCAATGACAAAAAACTACCATCTGCTGAACAAGATGTATGAGAAAGCCGAAATGCCCTCTCACTGCAAGAAGAATATAATAATTCCAATCCCAAAGAAAGCAAGTGTTGACAGGTGTGAAAATTACCAAACTATCAGTTTAATAAGTTGCGTCTGCAAAATACTAACACGAATTTTTTACAGACGAATGGAAAAACTGGTAGAAGCCGACCTTGGGGAAGGTCAATTTGGGTTCCATAGAAATGTTGGAACACGTGAGGCAATACTGACCCTACAACTTATCTTAGAAGATAGATTAAGGAAAGGCAAACCTACATTTCTAGCATTTGTAGACTTAGAGAAACCTTTTGACACTGTTGACTGGGATACTCTCATTCAAATGGCAAGGGTCAAATACAGGGAGCGAAAGGTTATTTACAATATGTACAGAAACCAGATGGCCATTATAAGAGTGGAGGGGCATGAAAGGGAAGCAGTGGTTGGGAAGGGAGTGAGACGGGATTGTAGGCTATCCCCAATGTTATTCAATCTATATATTGAGTAAGCAATAAAGGAAACAACAGAAAAATTCAGAGTTGGAATTAAAATCCACGGAGAAGAAATAAAACTCCAGGTTTACCAGATGGCATTGTAAGTCGGTCAGACACAGCAAAGGACCTGGAAGAGTAGTTGAATGGAATGGAGTGTCTTGAAAGGAGGATGTAAAATGGACATCAACAAAAGCAAAATGATGATAATGGAATGTAGTCGAATTAAATGAGGTGATGCTGAGGGAATTAGGTTAGGAAATGAGACACTTAAAGTAGTACATGTGTTTTGCTCTCTGGGGAGCAAAATAACTGTTGATGGTCGAAGTAGAAAGGATATAAAATTTAGATCTGCAATGGCAAGGAAAGCGTTTCTGAAGAAGAGAAATTTGTTAACATCGAGTATAGATTTATCAGGGAGTCTTTTCTCAAAGTATTTCTAAGGAGTGTAGCCATGTATGAAAGTGAAACATGGACGATACGTAGTTTAGACAAGAACAGAAGAGAAGCTTTCGAAATGTGGTGCTGAGAGATTGCAGCGCACTCTCACTTCTTATTCGGTGTAGGGAATACGATCTACAGCGATTTGACTTCATACATTGTGATGAAATGGTGGGCAGCAGTTTATGGCCTTGTTTGCGTGCTCTAGGGAAAGAAATACGGTAAGGTTTACCTGCGTTCAAAGGAGCAGGGGGCTGACTTAAACGACTGCAGTAAAAGCATGGCGTTGGTGGGGAGACAAAGCGCGTTTTTTCTGGAGAACGATGATGAGACATTTACAGATGGCCCCATACCGCAGTTGTATTGTGCAGAAATACATTAAGCTTGGCGCCACGGATAGGGGCAGACGTCCAGGTATACGGTCTAGCGCTGAAAAGTCGCCGACAGTGAATTGTTGGCCTTGTTAGCGAGCAAGCCGCTAAAAGAAATGTAAACGTTCTGCAAATGTCTGTGGGACAGGAGAACTGGCACCCAGACGTCCAGACTCTGTTTCAAAACATGTTTTGTCAATGCAATTTTATGGCCGCTCCCTGCTAAATTTGAAATGGACGCAACAGGGGAGATAACAAGCTGTTTATGGAGGGCTGTGCTTCCACCCTGTGTTGTGTTAGCAAAAGACATGGCAAACATGTGGGAAAGAGGCCATGAAGCTGAATTTTTTTCCGTTTTCTGCCAATTAACTTTAAGTCTCTGATTGGTCAAATCAGTGTGCAGTGCAAAGACCATTCACTGAGCTTAGAATGCCGGGCTCCAGCTCGTGATTGGCTTGTTCGAAATTGGGGGGAAGTCAAAAAAGAGAAATGTGCTTTTAGAACCGAGCTGAGGAGGCAACACAGAGAAAGGGAGATCGTCTCTCTTGTACAAGAATCTTGTACTGGCGCTTCGCTAGTAAAGAACTGCAGGTCTCTACCTAAACGGTGTCCTTTGCTAGGGCGTGACTTAGAGCCTGTGCCAGTCACCTTCTGAACCGTCAGAGGTACTGCTTATATCATTACGGTCACAACGAGTGATGCATAGGTGTACGTTTCTGTATTGAGTCTGCCGTCTAAACATTTGACGTATTCCGACACACACAGTCATGGCACAGAGTCAAATTGGTTTGGCAGACCAGCAAACGGGTCCACCTGCACACTGGAATCCGTCGGGGTTTCAGAGGCTCTTAGGGAAGTACCTGCGTTCTGAATTACCCGAAGGCGAGACCGAGTACTGCATTTTTCAGGAACGTGCATGTAACAACAGATTTCCGACGTCCATGGCTTTAGTCGCTGAACGCATCGTAGTGTGCCAACTTGACCAGTAGGATGGTAAAGTATTCGCTGCTGCGACGTAGGGCTATAATATCCATTTCTCAGCACCCTGTTCTTTCGAACCATATTTTTCTTTTTTTTTTGTATGATAGAATATAGATGCTTGGTGGTGGCGTAGTTTGATGCCATAACCTGGATTCACGTGTATGAAGTGAGATAAAGCGAGTAGTGTTCTGCTTAGTGTCGTGTGTCGATCCCCAGCAGATCACTTTGTCCACCATAGATCCCATTTTAGTAAGGCTTTTGTTAAGTAAATATTTTGTGTATGATGTTTCTTTAATAATTTTGTTGTCTTCTATTGTTTAAGATCAATAAATCGTTTGTGGATTAGACTACAACTTCTTCCTGAGTTCTCATTACAGTCCTTCGCATTTTTATGTCAGTCTAGATCAGAAACATAAGGAGTAGCTTTTAAATTTGGAGTCCACCGCGTGGATCTTGTGCTTCATTAACCGGAATCGTCTTTCATTTGGATCGTCTTTCATTTGGCGAACCGTCGCCAGGATCTCGGTCCTTGGCACTTCTTTGATGCTGTCAGTTTGCGTACTTGCCGATCAGGTGCGCATTATTAAGAAAAATATGGTTCATTAGTATGCTGCAGATATTTAATGCTCTGATTGTGTTGTTTACGTGTTTACTGGTTTTATTATAGTGCCTTTGTTTCAGCGACTTCTCTCCCATTATTTTCGACCGACTTCCCGTCGTTGCTAACGGCGTTGTCGTATTACTTTTGTCGTGCTTACTATTTTATTTCCTTTGTACTTGGTTGTTTTTTTGATTATGAATCTCATGTACTACTGTCATTGTATTATACTGCATATAGCTTGTGAGTTAGATAATAGGTTGTCCACGTGTTGCACGGATAAGTAAAGTTGTTGTTAACAGTGAATCTGAATGATAACGAGAAGCAGGACTAGACAAGTAGACTGTGAGCAGGAAAATAAAGCATACATCATGGAGGAAGAGCGCAATGAAACATTTGAGGCACAGTCTGAACGTAGGGAGGCGTTGCTGTTGAACGGAATTAGCAACAACGAGGTCTCTTGAGTAGACAGGCAATATCAGATCGCGTGTGGTAGAAGGTGTGAGCGTACCACAACATATCGAGGCAGATGTGATTATTAGGAATCCGGACAGGGAAGACAGGGAGGTATCAGAACGCAATGATGCAGACACAGCACCAGAGAATTCCTGTATGAGTTCGAATGATCACGATATGGTGGGAAACGAAGAGGACTTCAATCTATTGACATTTTTAATCGAAATGGAGAAGACTTGATAGTCTAAAGGAATGGAGGAGAAAACGAGACGAGGACGGACATAAAAATTATCGGTGCTCAGGTAAATCATATGCGAGAGGAACACAAGTCATGGCCAAATAAACTCCAGAAAGACCTACGGAAACTAAACACCAAGGCGATTAAAGGTTTAAAGATTGCACATGATGCTAAGAAGACGGCAGAGAGTGCCAAGACGAGTAGCAACTGAAGCATCGAAGGCGAGTAAACGGATACGATTGCAAGGACGAGGGGCGGTAACTAACTTGAGAAAGAAGGTCGAAAGCGTAGAAAAGAGACAAAATGAGGCGGAGCAGCGCATCGACACAAAAATACGTGAAGCCACGGATTTTCAAGCGACAGCGGCCATGGACAAATTTGAATCTGAGCTGCGCAAATTAGGGACAGGTTCGGAGGTAACAACTGCAGCTCCAGTGAGTGAGACTGAAGAGGTCCGGACTCTCCTTTCGTTCAAAGCGCAACAGGAAGCGATCAACACGCGCATAGAGGAGAAATTGGAGGAGGCGCTAAGGAAACAAATTCAAATGCGGCCAAGCGCGAACGCAACAACACCTGAAATAAATTCAGTCGGGACGGCTAACTGTATACCGTTAGCAGCAAGCAGAGGATATGGTGAGAGTCGCATTTTCTCGAAGCCGAGGAGAGAGCACAAATGAGGGGACGTCGAACGAGGGCAACCTAAGGTCAGATATTTTCCGAAGGACAGAAGTTGTCGATGAAACGCCATTTGATTTTCAACACTTCTTACAAGTCCGAAAATTCGAAATTTTCCAAGATGGGGGTAATTTTACTCACCCACGGACTTGGATATCACAATTTGATATTTCTTTACCACCAAATTGGCTATTAAAATACAAGCTGGACTTTAATTGCGAACACTTGCAAGGGTCAATTGAGGAGAAAATGCGCGGAATATCAGCAACGTATAGAAGTTACCAGGAGTTCAAGGACAGCTTCCTAAATATCTACTGGTCCAAGGAGACGCAAGAGTACATAAAATACGAGATGATTGTCGGGAAAGATTTCGAGAGTTCAGGCTACAAAAGCCCTGTCAAGTTCCTTGACGCAAAGATTGACAAGAACCATTATCTTGACGTACCATGCCCTACCGGTGAAATCATTCGTCATTGCTACACCAAACTTCAGTCAGCATATCGACAAGTACTAGCTGGCAGGTGTAATGTGGAGCTCAGTACTTTCCGTAACAGACTTTACGAATCAGAGTACGCATTTCGAGCAGAGAGCATCAGAGAACACAAAGGTAAGTCTGACAGATACGTCGCAGGCCATACGTCGTGTCGACAATATAACCATTTCAATAATAGGAACGGAAATTCGCGAAATGGAGCACCTTACGGAAACCATTCACGGTCGGGAAATTTCGAAGTTGAACATCGAAGAGACTGGAATGGGAACCGCAATAACTATGTACTGCGGAACAGAGGCTGGAATGGAAGGAGGAATGAAGGCTATGGACCACAAAGCAGTAGATGGCGGAGCCATGGCTCCAGTTTAAATGAAAACAGAGGATGGGCGCAATTGAACAACGGTGGAAATGGAAACAGAGCTCCGATCGGGGAAACTGAGATTCGGGGACCAAACCCAGATCGAGGGGCGCGAGGAAATGCTAACCAACGCCACTAACCTTCTGAACAAGACACAGATAATTTAATGCTCGGGGACAGCCGAACTTAAGCATTGTATCATAAGTTTGTTTAGTTATAATAATTTTAAAGATAACAACCATTTCTTTAGATCTTTTGTGATTCACCATGGTAATTAGCGTAGAAACTTCTCCCAATACTGCTAGGTGTAAGAGTTGTCATTGTTAAAATTTCACTGCGCATGTATTTCTTCGTAACATGTAACAGGTTTATAGTTGTACAGTTGGTCATCCCAGAGCAGAACCAATTACAGTTGTTGAGAGTAGAGGTGTGCCGATTTCACGATGGAAACTTCGTTGTTTATTTGTGTCCTATTTCGCGTGACTAACATGTTATCTTAGCAGTTTTGCAGTTTGCACGGAACGACAGAATCAGGTGTCACAACAACAATGTTCGAGTATTCGGACTGCAGGTATCTACCTAAACGTTGAGACTTGTGTCCTTTGCTCGGGCGCGACTTAGACCCTGTGCCAGTCACCTTCTGAACCGTCAGAGGTACTGCTTATATCATCACAGTCACAACGAGTGACGCATGGGTGTACGTATTTGTCTTGAGTCGGCTGTATAAACATTTGGCGTATTCTGACCCGCACAATCGTGGCACGGAGTCAAATTGGTTTGGCAGACCAGCAAACGGGTCCACCTGCACACTGGAATCCGTCGGGGTTTCAGAGGCTCTTAGGGAAGTACCTGCCTTCTGAATTACCCGAAGGCGAGACCGTGTACTGCATTTTTCAGGAACGTGCATGTAACAACAGATTTCCGCCGTCTATGGCTTTAGTCGCTGAACGCATCGTAGTGTGCCACCTTGACCAGTAGGATGGTAAAGTATTCGCTGCTGCGACGTAGGGCTATAATATCTATTTCTCAGCACCCTGTTCTTTCGAACCATATGTTTCCTTTTTTTGTATGATAGAATATAGATGCTTGGTGGTGGCGTAGTTTGATGCCATAACATGGATTCACGTGTATGAAGTGAGATAAAGCTAGTAGTGTTCTGCTTAGTGTCATGTGTCGATCCCCAACAGATCACTTTGTCCACCATAGATCCCATTTTAGTAAGGCTTTTGTTAAGTAAGTATTTTTTGTATGATGTTTCTTTAATAATTTTGTTGTCTTGTCTTCTTTAAGATCAATTAATCGTTTGTGAATTAGACTACAACTTCTCCCTGAGTTCTGATTAACAGTCCTTCGCATTTTTATGTCAATCTAGATCATAAACATAAGGAGTAGCTTTTTCATTTGGTGTCCACCGTGTGGACCTTTTACTTCATTAACCGAAATCGTCTTTCAGTGGTACAGAAGAATGCTGAAGATTAGATGGTTTGATCATGTAACGAATGAGGAGGCACTGAATAGAATTGGGGAGAAGAGGGATTTGTTGCAGAATTTGTCTAGATGAAGGGATCGTTTGGTCTGCATCAAACCAGTTTCTGGACTGAAGACCACAACAAAAACACATACACAGTAAACATTTCTCACACACATGGTCTGCGCAAATAAACAAATATTTACATGACACACTTCACACACACACATACACACCAAAGTTACTTACACTACAATACAAGGGTCATACCATCCAGCGATATTTACACCTAGTCTCATTCTCTCCCTCTCACTCAATCAAGTTCCCCCAACACCTCTCTCCCAACGAGTGAATAGGTTGAGTATGGAAGAGTTTCAATCACATCATCACAAATGACCCTTTTATCATCATGAGGTGACAGGCTAACCTTATATTACAGTACGGTGTACACCAAATGTCAGTGTAATACTGTTTTGCCACACAATATGCACTGTGAACATCACCATACAGGCATGTCTTTCATTAGGCAGATAACCGTCTTGTTCTGCGTAACTGCACCATAAGGATCATCGGCCGTGTGTGAAGACAAGTCGAATTCTACACTATGACACCTCATTACTTCATATAAATCGCAGTTATTCTCTCATCAGATGAAGCTGTCTGCATCCACATTAAGTAAATTAGGATCAGCGAAATGAGCTTTCCGCAAACTCATTATGAAAGCGATGCATGTGGAATTTGAATAGGTCTAGTACAGATATCCTCAAGTATATAGTTTTCGTGAACTCTACTACAACCTTCGCCATCTCCACAGCAACAATATTCCCACTGAATATTGTCACCCATTTAAAATTTGGTCTGGCGATGCATTTTCTTACGCCATAACGCCCATTGTGTTCGACTGCAATCAAAATTTCATGATGTTTCCTCAAATTCTCCACTTTTTACTGAAACTTTCTCAGAGTACATTCAAATCAATATACTTCATCAATCATGTGTACTGCTTAAAGCAGATAGCCTGGGTGATTCTAACCAATCCCATCCTCAATCTGAACACTGCTAAAGATTACAATTGTGAATAATGTACCTCTACTTTTTCCCCAGTGTTGTGGAACTAGTTGCTCTGGACACAGCAGCAAATTGGCGTGTGCATCATGCAAATTAATATGGTATATGAGTTCTTCCTCCCCCACACATCCCTCATCAAAATCAGCCACCTCGATTTTTCCATATAATTTCTTGAATTCTTCTTTTGGAACCAGTCGAAACTCGCCAATGGGCAGTGACTGTCTCATGACATGCCCATACAGGTCTTTGACATCCAAGTACATGATGTAACCAGAATCGAGGGATGCATCGAACGTCTCACTGATATGTGGGTCACTTGCCTTGGCATGTCTATGGATACACTGACAAAGTTCCCCATGGATCCCTTGCTCAAAGAGTAGAAACATATAAACATTGATCAATAGTTTGATGCTGTACTTCGTTTTCTTGAGCATAGCATCCCAGAACAGCCCATAAGCTAAAAAAATGTGGTCATGCATAGACTCTGGAAGTTATCAAAAACATCTGCGAGCAAGCAAATGTCTGTGTCCATGTAAATCTATGCATACCCTCCTAAAGCGGAAATGTTGAATTCCTGCCAGACATTAGCAATATGCTCATACTCAGCATCCATTTGGCCTCCCCTGTATGGTTGCTGGAGAATGCAGTTACGTTGCGTAGCCTGGTTTCGTTGAGTTTTGGCATGCTATTCACATATGCATATGGAAAACCTCTCTTTCTAGTCATGAGGTGAAACTTTTCCTCCTCAGTAAATGCAATTCAAGTAATATGCTTATCCTTCTGAAGCAGAGTTTCTACAAGTGTCCGGAGTGGTATCTGCATAAAACGTAAGCGAGTCAAGGAAGAGGAACATAATTCTTGGTGTCATTCGTCTGGAGAAGGAAATATATATCTCTACACACTCAGGCAGGACACTGACCTGATCCTTCCCCATAACAAAATGAACCAGGTGCTCAACAGTAACTTTAAATTATATAAAATATGTCTATGTGTCACATTAACTGATACTTCAAATTGCATGTGTTATGGACAATGCCAAGAAACCTCCACTTAAGACGATGGTGGTCACTATGACGAGTTTCCGCTTTTCTATCTAATGGTAGTCTACAAATACGGCAGCCTACCGCATTACTGTATAAATCTTCGCTCCCCTTCGATTTGGTCATGGGAATGTTGTCATTGTAAAGCCTGTCAACCTCCCATGACAGTTTTAAAAGCTCAGTGAGAAGCCAAACTGCCGGATTATCCCTAACGTAAGATTTTTGTTGGTTAAGACTTGAATCATCGGATGAGCAACTTTGCAAGTTGCTGCATATGGTACATTTTTTTTTTTGTGAAGGTATTATGTGAGACAGTAGGGTCACCTTCACAATGGGTCGCAGGAGCGAGGAAGCATTCAGAGTCTGCATACACCACAAATGGGCATCGCTTCTGATGGTTACCATTCTGAACTTTATAAATTTGTTTTCCTCAGCAGGTATAATGAAACATACCAGATCCCTGGAAGCACAACCTACTAGATACTTTGCTACTAGCATCTGAGGAAAAGGCATTCAGGCACTATAAGCAAATATGCTATTTACAGTCGTGTATAGTCATTTGGGACTAAATTATTCTGGACATGTCCTTGATCCAAACATAATTATGTCTGTCTCTGTGGTAGAATAACAGCATTTTCATATGCAGGTTACACTCACCGGCAAATTTTGAGAAATGGGTGGGTCTGAGGACTAGATGTTTATTCTATTTGTTCCACTCATATGACTTGTGTCTCACCAGGCCATAAATATGTATTGATATTTTGGTATTCTGCACCTCCAATTTAGTTATATCCTGGATCTTGATGGGAACTCAATACCATACACTTATGAATATCAAGGCTTGTATCATATCATGACATGCACTGTGGCTTTTTGTGCAATTTCTTTTTCAGGCCAAAAATGACCACACAAAACAAGCCTAATCGGTTTCATTTTCGACATTAATACATGCCTTCTTACCAGCTATACCCTTAGGAAGCTGCTATATCCTTAGGAAGCTTGATATAACTGGTCTCTCCATTTACTGAATCACAGACATGCATGTGGATGTCAAGGAGTAGTATTTGACTGAGTGCTTTAGCTGACCTTCTAACTTCCATCTCAGAAAGTTGGTCCGGTAGAGCACTTAAAGTGAACTCGAAACCACTTAGCTACTGATATTCTCTATGATATCACACGATTCCTCTCCCTCCCCCCCACCCCTCAAAGATAGTAAAGACTTGTCTTTTCAATGACAGCGGTCTGTTTGGGGGCATGTGACAGTTCAATGCACAACACAGTGTTGCATTTAATGGTGGGATACCGCAGGTCTCTAATGACTTTGAGAGGCTTCTTTCCAGGACAGTAAGACATGCTTTGAGAAACTCTACAGTGCCATGGTAGCCTCCCACCAGGTTCTCTGTCCTAGTGAACGAGATTAGCTCCTCAAAGGCGTTGGCAATCACCAAGTATTCTAATTGTGATGTGATGTTATTGATCTGATGGTCTTCACTACAACAACTGTTGCTAGCTACTGGATTACTACTATTACTGCAATGACAGTTAGTTGATGACGATGCTGCTGCTGCTGGTTGTGACAAGCAGCAGGGAGGTGCATGTACCTTGTGGTTTGGGTAATAACATTGGGGAGAATGAGATGGGGTGTTGCCCCAGTGTGAGTACCCTGACTGCAGCTGCGGTTGCAGAGATGCTTGTTGCCACAACCCTGAGCCAGTTGCCAGAGCGATACTGGCCCATAGACACTAGAGCAGAACTGGTGAGGCGGTGGGCGTCAGGTGCTGTGGCTGTGCCTCTTGCATGGTGGCATTTTCCTACACAGTGATGAGATCCATCTTATACACCAGAGTGTGCCACACATGACCTAGTCTATGTGACTGTTTCTTCATTGCTCCTGGATACATGCACTACTCCATGCTGCATGGACGGTGGTGCTGTAGTAAAAGGACAATGAGAAATAAGTACATCATCCCAGACATAGCCTGCTACAGCAATGAGAGCAAGAACACCAGTTATTTGTTTGTTGAGTGAGTGTGTATATAAACTACCTATCTCACTTTGACTCTGTGCTGTATCCCTCAGGTCATCTGATGTCTCCCTGTCCATCTCTTCCACCACTTCAGGCATCCCCTCACTGGAACCATCATCAATCCAGCTCCCCTACACTGCCTACAATATCAACATTTTGGTTTACTAAAAACTAAGAATTTATAGAGAATATAGCTGTAACAAGATCTCTACCCCTCCCTGCTCCTACTGCTGAAAATCATCTACAACAACAATTAATATGCTTCAGACTACATGTTGTATATAGAAAAAAAGAATAATGTGTCTAATGGCAATATATTACATATACACAGTACTACCAGAAAGAAAATACAAGCCTATTCAAAAAGAAAGAACGGATTTCAGACACTTATTGCTTCCAAACTACAAAAGATAAAAATACAATTCCAGCGTTCCTGAAAAGAAAAATGCTCAAATTTTCATGCATTCAATGTGAGCACCATGTATTACACGACAAACATCAAAATGGTGGCTCATTTCCTGCCAAACACTCAGCCACTATTTTCTCATTATCGAATTCACAGCTTCAACAATGCAATATCGCATACTTTCAAGAGTGTCAGGCATAGGGGGGGGGGGGGATACAAATGCGGTCTTTTACGTAATCCCACAGGTAAAAGTCACAACACATGAGGTCTGTAGACCTGTGAGGCCATAGGCTATGAAATTCATCATCTGCTCCTCCAATCCAATGCCATGGAATGCTGTCATTCAGGTAACATCACATATGGTTAGAGAATTTCTTCAACAATTGTTTACCTGTAGCTCTCAATAGTGGTTTCCCCATCTGGCATGGAGGACGAGTGCCTCATGCATTTGAGGTATCGCAGTCGTTCTGTGTGGTGATGCTAGAGTTGCACACTGTTGCATACATGCCTTTAGCCTCCAGAATTCCACAGCAAATCGAGCTGTCAGTGCTTGTCACTCTGTCCAGTTTCTGGCAGTGCCCAGATGACAGATGCAGCCCTATCTCTGTGGCCTGGAGAGGTGGTGCCCAGTGCCTTGAAGACAGACATACACATGGCTAATACAATGATGGCTAATGCACCAAACTTTATTCTGTTCCTGAATGCTTTAAGTTATTACATTATGGGAAGTGTGGATGTGGTAGGTGCGGGGGTCAGGGGTGCAGATGTGAGCTCTATTCAAGTGGGGAAGCCCTGTCTCATGCAAACTGATTAAATAAAGAATATGCAGCAACATATTATTGACATTTATTTGAATACTGTGTCATGAGATCATTCCTCTCCGGTAGAGCTGAGCCTTTCTCCCACCAGCTTCCAGCTGTGGAAGTCAAGGGGAAATGGGGTAGGGTAGGTAAGGGCTAGGGGTTTTTCCCAGAGAGAGAGAGAGAGATTAATTAATTTTTCCATCTAATTAATGAGTCAATTAATTTGATATCAAATGGGTGCTTGCATTAGTGAGGGGGAGGATTCGGGATTTGCCTAAGGAGTGAGGGAGGATGAGGAGTTGGAGGTTTGTTAGAAGGACAGATTATCCCCATGTCATAAATCAACCCCCAAGGGGTCATAAATCTGTTAGTGTATCAATAGGTTAAGTGGAGAGGGATAATTTGCCTATGAATGTGTAGTTGGCTGTGAATGTGTGCAACCCATACAAATAAAATGGCCTAGAACTCTCTTTGCTTCACTACTTATAGGCTGTCTGAAATTCGTAGCTGAACCATGTGAAGAGCACCCCTCTCTCCATTAAAGTAGCTATTTGCTATTCAATTCTAAGTGTGTATTTTGCCACTTGCATTCACTTACTGTGGAGATATCTTGTTCAGAGCATAATGGTGTTGTAGCAACCTGTTCGCAAGTCTTTGCTCACTCTTGTATCACTGCTAATGTAGAAAAGTCAGTTTGGTAATCCGAGTATTAAGTTTGTGAGTTGTTGAGAACAGCCATGTTGCAATGCATGATTTTCGCATTTATAATGGTCATCTGAATGGCCATTATTTCCATACCGGTTCACAGAAGCTTGTATTTGCCTATTATTTTTACTTTTGTTATTATTAGAGCCCAGTCTATTCAGGTGATTGCCGCCATTATCTTTGAGTTCTTGCAAAAGACCTGTGAACTCAACAATATCGTCTTTGCCTCTACTAGGTACAATTACATGTTTTATGTAAGTGGGCGGTTTTGTTATGGAAATACCGGTAAGTTCTACTGGACTGCGCAGAATGACTATGTATTGGTTTCTGCGCACCAAGTTCTCAAAGTACAATGTTGGGGTGGTAAATTCCGAGCTTTCGAAAGGTTTCTGCTTTAATATAATGGTTTTTACGCTTGACTGCGTTGTGGGAGACCAGTATGCCGTCAAAAAGATGTGCTGAAATTCTGCCAGTGGATGGCATTATTGGACTATTGAATGCATTCTAGAAGCCGGCTCATTTTGCAGATAAGACTCCATGTATTCCAACTTGTTTACAATCGGCCATACAGGGGGTAAAAAATAATGGTATTGATCAACCCAGGCCCTTGTGTGTATTTCTTTACTAGCATTATGGAATGTTTTACATTTTCGTACCTGAAAGAAGTGTTCGTAATCGATCCTATCGTCCCTTCATGGTTCAAAATTGTGGGGATATAATCTCACCGATTCTTCTGGTTGTTGCCTATTGCAACATTCAGGTTGATGGACACTAGTGCAAATGCATTCTGAATGAGGCTGTCCTCTAACATTGTCGCCTATACAGTTGACGGGTATCTGACGGCTGATGCAGTCCAATTGCTGCATAATTTCACAGTCTGTTTGCACTTCAGTAGGAGCTGATATATTTTCAGCGTTAGGAATTTTTCGTTCTTTTACTTTCACGTTGAAGAGCACTTGCCCTTATTGTACACGCTTCATTTTTAAATACTCTCTCATTTATGAGAAATGTACAGGGACATTGACGTCAGAGGTTGCATCTACATTGTTGGAGAAGTCTGTAACTTTTGTTGTTAGGTCGTCAGTTTTCTGAAGAATTATGCCTAAGTGGTCTACAACAGAATGAATAGTTTCTTCTACATAATTTGTTTTGGTGGTACTTCCTGTTACTTTACAGGCATTTTAATCGCAATGCTGTTTGAGATCCGTGATCAAAGTGTTGGGTACTGCTGCTTTAACGGCAGTTAACACATCCTGTTTGCTCATTGGAAACTTGCCTAAATCCATTAGATTTTTTTCTGTTTTGTTGAGTTTGCACAGTCTCAACGGTGTTAATTTTAGTTTCTAAAGTCGGCACTTTGGGGAACAACTGTTCATGCAGTGATCAGTTCATTCATCATTGTTCAATTTTCTGTTTGCGACGTCCTGATTGAAGTGTGCATGTCTGTTTGCAACGTACTAATCTGCGCAATTTGAGTTTGCAAGCCTTCTATCATTGTTTGTGTGTCCTGCTGGGATTTTGTAAGTATGATTCGTTGGGACTTTTGTGTATCTTGTTGGAACTTGTTAAACATGGCTTCTAACAGTGTTTGCAACGAGTCATTCGTACCAACTTGAATATTGCTGTTATGTGAAGCCATCTGGAGTGCTTCTGGTATCTCAGAATGACTTACGAAATATGTGTCTACTGTCTCTGAAAACATTTGTCATGATGTGTCACTGTGCCATCATACTTCACTATTTGTTAATTCAGCAGTGCATTCTGCATTGCCGCCGATGTCATCTGTTACACTGTTTGACCCTTGTAGTGAGGCAATAGAAACTTTTGTCGCATTATCTGTTTCCACTTCAATCTCTGAAGGCTGAGAATGTTCTGGAGAGATAATCTCTTCGTTAGTGGTGTTGTTAGCATGCTACTTACTTTTGTAACCAAGACTTTAATAATACAGCAAGGGTCATGTTAATCAGAACACAGGAAGCAGTTGTGATCTAAATAATAATAGATTTATTCGTTCCTAACATCACAAGACAAAAAATTGGTTAAAGAAACATCACACAAACATTTTTATTTGACGTACGGTTTCACTGATTTGGGGTCTGTGGTGGACAAAGTGATCATCTGGGGATCGACACACGACACTAACGAGAACACTAATCGCTTTATCTGACTTCATACACGTGAATCCGGGGTATGGCACAAAAACTGCACCACCATCAAGCATCTATGTTCTACTATACCAAAAACAAAAATATGGTTCGAAAGAACAGGGTGCTGAGAAATGTACATATTGGAGGCCTACGCCGTAGCAACAAATATTTTACCCTTCTCCTGGTCAGGACGGCACACCACGATGCGTTCAGCGACTGAAGTCATGAACAGCATCAATCTGTTATGCATGGCGCACCCGAAAATAGCAAGTATGCGGTCTCGCATTCAGCTAATTCGGAACACAGATACTTCCCTATGAGCCTCTGAAACACCAGTGGATTACAGTGTGCAGGTGGACCTGTTTCCCAAACCAATTTGCCTCTGTCCCACGACCGCGCGTGACAGAAGATGTCAAATGTTTAGACTGCCGACTCGAGACGAAAAAGTACACCCACACATCACTTATTGTGTGCGTCATGCTAGAAGAAGTACCTCTACCCAGGTTCAGAAGGTGACCGCTTCTCTTTCTCTCCACTTCCCTCACCAGCTCGATAGCAACGCACATTTACATCTTAGACTACTCCCACTTTAGCAGCCCGCATCTCGTGGTCGTGCGGTAGCGTTCTCGCTTCCCACGCCCGGGTTCCCGGGTTCGATTCCCGGCGGGGTCAGGGATTTTCTCTGCCTCGTGATGGCTGGGTGTTGTGTGATGTCCTTAGGTTAGTTAGGTTTAAGTAGTTCTAAGTTCTAGGGGACTGATGACCATCGATGTTAAGTCCTATAGTCCTCAGAGCCATTTGAACCATTTTGAACCACTTTAGCAGAAGCCAGTCACGTGCTGGAGAGCAGCATTCGAAGCTGGAATATCACCCCTTGCTCTGCATACACCGATTTGACCCATCAGAGACTTTAGAGTTAATTGGGAGAAAAAGAAAGATGATCGAGGTTCGTGGCCTGTTTCCCACATGTTTACGCCATGCCTTTTACTAACAATATGGCCAGTGTAGAACCACAGCCCTCCATAAAAAGATTGTTATCCCCCCTGTCGCGTCCATTTCGAAGTTTCCAAAGAACGATCATAAACTCGCTAAAAGCCTCATGCCTTCACAAATATGTTTTGTAACACAGTCTGGACGTCTGGGCGCCAGTGAGCTGTCCCACGGACATTTGCAGAAAGCTCACAGTTATCTTGTCAGCTACCTGCCTAACGAGGGCCCATCATGTGCTTTATTGCCAGTCTACAATGCACTGCATATTGCAGCGACGACTAATAGGCGCTAGTCAGTCTACTAGGACGTGGCTGCCGATGGACCGGCGCCAACCAATGTGTCTGCACAATGAGACTACATAACTCAACAGTCTGCAAATGTTTTCACCCAGGTTCCACAGAAAAAAGCGCTCCCCTCATCCCTCAGTCACTGTACACTTTTACTACCATCATTTAAATTGGCGCCCTATTCCTTTGAAAGGAAGTAAAGCTTACCGCTATTCCTTCACTAGAACACAGCATTTCATCATAATGTATGAAGTCGGGTCATAGTAAAGATCATCTTTCCTAAGAACATTAAGTGGCATGACACTGAATCAGAAGTTAGAGTGCCCTGCAATCTCTCACACCCTCCCTATTCTGCTCAAATTTATTCTTGGGGAGTGTCACACTTTAAAATTGTGACACTTTAATTGGGTCAATAAATAAACATGAATCAATCTTTGTTTACCATAAATCACAGCACAGTGCTATACCCTGTCTTTAGCACGTTGAACCACGGGTCATCCATACACTCACTGCTGCATGCCTACAAAATTAAAGTAAGAAATAAAAATGTGATGGGTGTGCCATCAGGTCGTATTCTTGAGGACCCAGACTTACTGACAATTACTAAACAGGTACTGGGTCGTGCAGACATTTATCTACTCATTCATCCTGAAATTGGGCCCAGAGAAGCTTATCTCCTAACCAGAGTATAATATTTTTGTCTTGAGGATTCTCTGCCCTATGGAAAATTACTACCCCTGCTGAATTATACACATGGCTGTACTCATTCCTTGATAGAAAATCGATCACAAACTCTCTCACATTCACCCAACATAAAAGATTCCTAGTTTTCATTTTGCATGTTTTACATATTCAGCTTAGTTCTGTAAAATAAGTCAGTCTGTTCCTTACGCACAAAGATGTAATGTCACAACAACAAAATAACATATGGTTGACATAAAACAAAAGAATCTTTACAAAAAAACGAAAAAATAACTCATGAGTTCATTAAGCGCAAATAAAACTTAATAAGAAAACATATAAAATACATGTAATCTTGTAAAAATGAAAACAGAAAAGCACATATAAAACATATGTAAAACATATGTAAAACAAACATACATAAAATAAATTAATGAAAACAATAAAGCTCCCACAGCTCCCTTCTCAAAGGTGTTTAGGGAGCCCGATTTTTAAATTTACAATGGTCACACGAATAAATACTGCACTACACAAGTGTAGTGGCAGTGGAAGTGGCAATGAAGGTGCTCTCATGTCAGCTGGGCTCTGGCCCTTTGTTGACAGCTCATGCTGCAAAGGGGCTCAACAACACCTGCCTCCAGTCACATAGCCCAATGACGTCATGTCGACCAGCTGCCCTGTAGTCGCTAAGTGTGTCACCTCTGCCTGCTGCATCACCCCCAGCTTGCAGGGCTGGCAAACGACCTTAACCATCCTACCGAGCGAGGTGGCGCAGTGGTTAGCACACTGGACTCGCATTCGGGAGGACGACGGTTCAATCCCGTCTCCAGCCATCCTGATTTAGGTTTTCCGTGATTTCCCTAAATCGTTTCAGGCAAATGCCGGGATGGTTCCTTTGAAAGGGCACGGCCGATTTCCTTCCCAATCCTTCCCTAACCCGAGCTTGCGCTCCGTCTCTAATGACCTCGTTGTCGACGGGACGTTAAACACTAACCACCACCCCCCCCCCCCCCCCCCACCTTAACCATCCTGCCTGCTTGACACTCCATCTGCCAAGCTGCTATAGTCGCTCAGGTGTCTGCGACCTCTCCAACTGCCTGACACATCACCATCAATTCAGCCACCCATAGTCTGCACATTGCTTACATGGACACTTACTGCCATGTTTTTACAAATATGTTTACAGCATAAATACAGTGAATTATAATGAAATTGAGAAAGTGTAGTTTTACATGATTACTCTAAGAATTTAAAAAAATGGTTTACGTAGCTGTTTTACAAAAATATAATCTTATTCTATTCCACAGCAATAATTTTAAACTTTTAATTTTCTGTGTCTAAATCTTTATAATCTTAAGTAGTGGTGAGGTGTTGTGTTGTATGATAGTGTAGTGTTAATTTCCAACAACCTTTCATGCACTCAGAGTAGTAAGCAGGTTTACACTACACATTCACTTCAGACATTCTCATACCATCTAAGTCCACTACTTATTCACGCAGCCGAAATACTGTAAAAGATATACACACTCCTAGACTCCCATTGTGTTGTCGTTACGAGGTGCATCCAAGTTCTAAGGCCTCCGATTTTTTTTCTAATTAACTACTCACCCGAAATCGATGAAACTGGCGTTACTTCTCGACGTAATCGCCCTGCAGACGTACACATTTTTCACAACGCTGACGCCATGATTCCATGGCTGCGACGAAGGCTCCTTTAGGAGTCTGTTTTGACCACTGGAAAATCGCTGAGGCAATAGCAGCACGGCTGGTGAATGTGCGGCCACAGAGAGTGTCTTTCATTGTTGGAAAAAGCCAAAAGTCACTAGGAGCCAGGTCAGGTGAGTAGGGAGCATGAGGAATCATCACTTCAAAGTTGTTATCACGAAGAAACTGTTGCGTAACGTTAACTCGCACACGCGCAGCCCTCCCCGGACGTTTTTGTTGCAGTGCAGGAAGGAATTTGTTCTTCAAAACATTTTCGTAGGATGCACCTGTTACCGTAGTGCCCTTTGGAACGCAATGGGTAAGGATTACGCCCTCGCTGTCCCAGAACATGGACACCATCATTTTTTCAGCACTGGCGGTTACCCGAAATTTTTTTGGTGGCGGTGAATCTGTGTGCTTCCATTGAGCTGACTGGCGCTTTGTTTCTGGATTGAAAAATGGCATCCACGTCCAATCCATTGTCACAACCGACGAAAAGAAAGTCCCATTCATGCTGTCGTTGCGCGTCAACATTGCTTGGCAACATGCCACACGGGCAGCCATATGGTCGTCCGTCAGCATTCGTGGCACCCACCTGGATGACACTTTTCGCATTTTCAGGTCGTCATGCAGGATTGTGTGCACAGAACCCACAGAAATGCCAACTCTGGAGGCGATCTGTTCAACAGTCATTCGGCGATCCCCCAAAACAATTCTCTCCACTTTCTCGATCATGTCGTCAGACCGGCTTGTGCGAGCCCAAGGTTGTTTCGGTTTGTTGTCACACGATGTTCTGCCTTCATTAAACTGTTGCACCCACGAATGCACTTTCGACACATCCATAACTCCATCACAACAAGTCTCCTTCAACTGTCGATGAATTTCAATTGGTTTCACACCACGCAAATTCAGAAAACGAATGATTGCGTGCTGTTCAAGCAAGGAAAACGTCGCCATTTTAAGTATTTAAAACAGTTCTCATTCTCGCCGCTGGCGGTAAAATTCCATCTGCCGTACGGTGCTGCCATCTCTGGGACGTATTGGCAATGAACGCAGCCTCATTTTAAAACAATGCGCATGTTTGTATCTCCTTCCAGTCCGGAGAAAAAAAATCGGAGGCCTTAGAACTTGAATGCACCTCGTATGTTGGCACTAACGCTGGTGTATGGCGTAAATCTCTATGAGTACTGACGTCACCAGTCCGCTCGCTGTCCTTGGTGGGAAAAACAACCGCGAAATTGTCTTTTCGCTGAAACTGACACAAAATTTTCTCGGGTTGGTGTACAAATTTTCCACTACAGCTCCTGAAACAAAAATAAAAAAGCACTAGGTGTTATCGACATCTGACTGAAAAACTACATTTCTTCCATTCTTCTCTTTCTCGCAAATTGATGGTGTACCTTGCTCATTCTGCAAAAACATGCTAAAATGACTCGCATATTCCGTGGTCACGTCATGTAGTACAAACTATCGCCCAAGATCTATCACTCAGGCGCTCGCGAACTACTCGCAGAAGCCCACACGAATATCATCGCACAATAGTGTAGAAAACCACATGTGAAAACCACAAGCGAATAACCACAGTGAACCACAATTACATATGATGCGATAGCTTATCTGTGTAACCACAATCGAATAAAATATCCCATTCACGAGAAACATCTCACCAAAGGCGACATCCACAGACAAAAAAAAAAAGAAGAAGAAAAACACCACAAATGCATCGCGCCACTGGTGATGACAACAATAAGCTCACAGATAAGACACATTGCAGTCAGCAATGGTCCGAAACCACGGCGAAACACACAACAAAGTCAACAAGCCCCTCGCGTGGACAATACACAACCCTCCTGTAAAATACTTCCAAGGGTCTCGCAAACTAATCTTAACAACGTCCCTCTCGCACACTATACTACGAACTATATACCGGATCATACAAGGGCGTTGACTCCAATGCACACACAATAAACAGAAGAAATTTGATTGTATCTGAACTCCAAGATGTTACGAGAAGAGTGCCATCCCCAATACTCATGCACTTGTTTCGGACTCGTAGACATAAAATCTATCGTTTTTGTGACGCCAGGTTCTGTCGTTTCTTGCAAACTGCCAAACTGCTATGAGAACATATTAACTCGCGCGAAATAGGACTCAAATAAACAACGAAGTTTCCGTCGCGAAATTGGCACATTTCTACTCTCACCAATTGGCAATTTAGTCAGCTCTGAGAAGACCAACTGCACATCTATAGACTTGATACATGTTACTAAGAAATACTTGCACAGTGAAATTCTGACAATGCCAACTCTTACGACTAGTAGCAATGGGAGACGTTCGTATGCTGATTACCATGGTGAATCACAAAAAAATTTGAAGAATTTTTTGTTTTGTTTAAAACTATTATAAATAAACGAAACTTATGCTACTATGCTTATGTTCGGCTGTCACAGACCTTTAAACTATCTGAGGCTTGTTCAGAAGGCCAGTGGCGTTGGTTATCATTTCCTCACTCCCCTCGACCTAGGTTCGGTCCCCAAATCTCAATATTCCCGACCTGAGCTCTATTTCCGTTTCCTCCATTGTACATTCACGCACCTCTTCCATTATTGTTGAAAAAGGAGCCATGGTGTCGCCATCCATTGTTTTGTGGTCCGTGGCCTCCATTCCTCCTTCCATGCCAGCCTCTGTTGCGTAGTACATAACTATTGTGGTTCCCATTCCAGTCGCTTCTATGTCGAACTTCATTGCTCCGGAAATTTCCCGACCGTGAATTGTTTCCATAAGGCGTTCCATTCCGCACATTTCCGTTCCTATTATTGTAATGGTTATACTGTGGTCGCGACATATGACCTGTGACGTATCTGTCAGACTTTCCTCCGTGTTCTCTGATAATCTCTGCTCGGAATGTGTACTCTAATTCTTAAAGAGTGTTACAGAATGTGCTTAGCTCCACATTACACCTGCCAGCTAATACTTGTTGATATGCTGACGGATGATTTCACTGGTAGAGCATGGTACGTCAAGATACTGGTTCTTGTCAATCATTGCATCAAGGAACTTGACTGGGCTCTTGTAGCCTGAACTCTCGAAATCTTTGCCAACAATCATCTCATATTTTATGCGCTCTTGCGTCTCTTTGGACCAGTAGATATTTAGGTCCTTGAACTCCTGGTAACTTCTACAGGCCGACCGGTGTGGCCGTGCGGTTCTAGGCGCTTCAGTTTGGAACCGCGTGACCACTACGGTCGCAGGTTCGAATCCTGCCTCGGGCATGGATGTGTGTGATGTCCTTAGGTTAATTAGGTTTAAGTAGTTCTAAGTTCTAGGGGACTGATGACCTCAGATGTTGAGTCCCATAGTGCTCAGAGCCATTTAACTTCTAGAAGTCGCTGATATTCCGCGCATTTTCTCCGCAACTGACCCTTGCAAGTTTCCGCAAATAAAGTCTAATTTGTATTGTAAAGGCAAATTTGGAGGTAAAGAGAGGTCCAATTGCGATATCCAAGTGCGTGGGTGAGTAAAAGTACCCTCATCTCAGTAAATTTCGAATTTTCGGACTTGTAAGAAGTGTTGAATACCAAATGGCGTGGCATCGACAACTTCCTTCCTACGGAAAATATCAGTTCTTTGGTTGTTGTCGTTCGACGTCCCCTCAATTGACAACTTCCTTCCTACGGAAAATATCAGTCCTTTGGTAGTCGTCGTTCGACGTCCCCTCATTTGTGCTCCCTCCTCGGCTTCGAGAAAATGCGACGTTCATCTCACCATGTCCTCTGCTCGCTGCTAATGGTATACAGTTATTCGTCCCGTCCGAATTAGTGTCTGGTTCTGTTGCGTTTGCGTTTGGCCGCATCTGAATTTCCTTGGTGCCTCCTCCAATTTCTTTTCCATACGTGTGTTGATCGCTTCCTGTTGAGATTTGAACGAAAAGAGAGTCCGGACCTCTTCCGCCTCGTTCAATGAAGTTGCAGTTGTCACATCCGAACCAGTGCCTATTTTGCGCAGCTCAGATTCTAATTTGTCCATGGCCGCTGTCGCATGAATATCCGTGGCTTCACGTATTTTCGTGTCGATGTGCTGCTCCGCCTCATTTTGCCGCTTTTGCACGATTTCTACCTTCTTTTTCAAATTGACCACTGCCTCTTGTCCTTGCAATTCTGTGCGTTTACTCGTTTCCAATGCTTCAGCTGCTGCTCGTCTTGCGAAAGTGGCTACTGTCTTGTCGCTCTCTGCCGTCTTCTTAGCATGATGTGCAATCTTTGAACCTTTCAATACTTTGGTGTTTACTTTACGTAGGTTTTCCTGGAGTTTATTTGCCCGTGACTTGTGTTCCTCTCGCACCTGATTTACGTGAGCACCGATATTTTTTATGTCCGTCATCATCTCATTAATTTTCTCCTCCACTGCTTTTAGTCGATTAACGTTTTCCTGCATTCCTTTTACTCTATCAAGTTTCTTCTCCATTCCCATTAAAAATTCCACCAGACTGAAGCCCTCTTCATATTCCTCAGTATAGTGATCGATCGAACTCATACAAGATTTTTGCGGTGTTGTATCCACGTCATTGCGTTCTGATACCGCCCTGTCTGCTCTGTACGGATTTCTAATAATCACCTCTGCTTCGATATCTTGTGGTACGCTCTCATCCTCTATCACATGAGATCTGACCCTCAAGAAGAGACATATCGCTTTCGTCTCCCTGGTTTCCTTGTTGCACGTCATTATTGTTGCTAACACCGTTCAACAGCAACACCTCCGTACGTTCAAACTGTGCCTCCACCGTTTCCTTGCGCTCTTTCTCCATGACGTACGCTTTATTTTCTCGCTCCCAGTCTACTTGTCTCCGTGCCCTACTTCTCGTTATCATTCAAATTCTCTATCCACAACAAACGTTAATTATCCGTGCAACACATGGAAAACTGTATTAGCAAACACACAAGATATACACAGTACCACGCAATGACGTCAAAATAAATTAACAAAGCAGTATGCAGTCCGACACTACGACAATAATACAAGAGATTCAGAATCAAAAACGACCAAATACAAAGCAAATACAATAGCAAACACCGCAAAAATAATACGACAACGCCATTAGCAACGACGGGAACACGGTCGACAAATGACACAGAAGTCACTGACAAAAATACACTGTAAATAAAACAAATAAACACATAAACAACACAATCAGAGCATTAAGTATCTACAACACACTAACGAACCATATTTTTCTGTTTTGTTTTGTTTCCTTATATGTCATTATAGTGTGGACCTGTTCGGCAGGGACGCAGAATGACATGGTCGCAGAAGTGCCAAGGACCTATACCCTGGGCAGCAGTTCGCCAATTGCAAGCATGCTACGATCTTTTGTAATCAAGACTTTAATAATACGGCAAAGGTAACGTTAATCAGAACACAGGAAGGAGTTTTAATCTAAATAACAATAGATTTATTCATTCATAACATCACAAGACAAAAAAAATGGGTAAAAAAACGTCACACAAACATTTTTATTTGACAAATGCTTTCACTAATATGGGGTCTATGGAGGACAAAGTGATCAGCTGGAGATCGACAGACGGCACTAACCAGAACACTAATTGCTTTATCTGACTTCATACGCATGAATCTGGGGTATGACCCAAAAGTCCGCAGCTCGTGGTCGTGCGGTAGCGTTCTCGCTTCCCGCGCCCGGGTTCCCGGGTTCGATTCCCGGCGGGGTCAGGGATTTTCTCTGCCTCGTGATGACTGGGTGTTGTGACATGTCCTTAGGTTAGTTAGGTTTAAGTAGTTCTAAGTTCTAGGGGACTGATGACCATAGATGTTAAGTCCCATAGTACTCAGAGCCATTTGAACCATTTATGACCCAAAAATTACGCCACCATCAAGCATCTATGTTCTACTATTCCAAAAATAAAAATATAGTTCGAAAGAACAGGGTGCTGAGAAATGTACCATATATTGGAGCCCTACGCTGTAGCAGCGAATATTTTACACTTCTCGTGGTCAAGACAGCACACCACGATGCGTTCGGCGACTGAAGTCATGCACAGCAGCAATCTGTTATTCGTGGCGCGCCGGAAAAATGCAAGTACGCGGTCTCGCGTTCAGCTAATTCGGAACGTAGGCCTCTGAAACCCTGGTGGACTCCAGTGTGCAGGTGGGCCTCTTTGCTGGTCTGCCAAACCAATTCGACTCCGTCCACGACTATGCGTGACGGAATATGTCAAATGTTGAGACTGCCGACTCGAGACAAGTAAGTACACCCACGCATCACTTACTGTGTGCTTGACGCTAGAAGCAGTACCTCTGAGATTCAGTAGGTGACTGGCACAGGCCCTAACTGGCACACTAGCAAAGGACACAAGTCTCACCGTTTAGGCAGAGACCTTGAGTTCTTTACTAGCGAAGCGCTAGTACAAGAGTGACCTCTTTCTCTCCACTTTCCTCGCCATCTCGGTAGCAAATCATATTCTCTTAGACTACTCCCACTTTAACACAAGCCAATCACAAGCTGGAGCGCAGCATTCGAAGCTGGGAGAGCGCCCCTTGCTCTGCATACACCGATTTCACCAACCAGAGACTTTAGAGTTAATTGGGAGAAAAGGAAAAATGATTCAGCTTCGTGGCCTCTCTCCCACGCGTGTACGCCATGTCTTTTGCTAACAACATGACCAGGATGAAACCACAGCACTCCATAAAAAGATTGTTATCTCCCCTGTTACGTCCATTTCGAAGTTTCTAAAGAACGGCCATAAACTCGTGCCTTCACAAATATGTATTGTAACAGAGTGTGGGTGTCTGGGCGGCCGGCCTCTGTGGTGGACCGATTCTAGGCGCTTCAGTCCACAACCATGCGGTTGCTACGGTCGCAGGTTCGAATCCTGCCTCGGGGATGGATGTGTGTGATGTCCTTAGGTTAGTTAGGTCTAATTAGTTCTAAGTCTAGGGGACTGATGACCTCAGATGTTAAGTCCCATAGTGCTTAGAGCCATTTTAACCATTTTGAACGTCCAGGCGCCAGTAACCTGTCCCACGGACATTAGCAGAAAGCTCACAATTTTCTCATCAGCTTCCTGCCTAACAAGGGCCCATCCTCTGCTTTATTACCTGTCTACTATGCGCTGCCTATTGCAGCGGCGACTTCTCGGCGCTAGTGAATCTACCTGGACGTAGCTGCCGACCGACCGGCGCCAACCAACGTGTCTGCGCAATGTGGCGGAACTCGGCAGTCCAGAAATGTCGCGGAGGTTCCGCAGTAAAAAGCACTCCCCTCGTCCCTCAGTCGCCGTACGCTTTTACTGCAGTCGTTTTAATTGGCACGCTATTCCTTTGAACGCGGGTGAAGCTTACGGCTATTCCTTCACTAGACCACACAAGTGAGAACGTTCACTACTGTCCATCATTTCATCATGATGTATGAAGTCAGATCGTAATATACATCATCTTCCCTAAGAACATTAAGCGGCATGACACGGAATCAGAAGTGAGAGGTCTCTGTAATCTCGCAGTGTCTGCATTTGGAAGTTCCCTGAGGTTCCTAATGCTACTAATGTTATGAGCCATCGTTAGTAATAATCAGAAAGGTATGACAGAAAATAATGTCTCACCCTCGAATCTGTCTCGTTATAAAATCACTTACAAAACAAAGATAATGAGTTCTGCTGACACAAGATAAATTGCCTGCCGCTTAAAATCAGTCATGTCACATGGAAAAAATGATGTCCGTATCTCTTAGTCCTCGACAATGAGTCGTGACATATGTCACACACAGTGCTTAAATTAACACAGTCAGACAATAATGCACAGTTACTTCTGAAAAACGAAGCACATGTGTAATTAGCAACAAGGCCCCGCAGCTGTGTGTGTAATGTTGATCTGACTGCGTTTTTATGATTTCCAATGGTGTCGTCCAGCAATAGAGTTCGCCATATGTAACCTATATGCAACCAATTCTGCAGTAGCAGCGGCTAAAGCAACGTATGCAACAAATATGTGTAACGTAGCTACAGCCAATATTGCCTATGTTCGTCGGTGAAACTGGACTCGATAAGCAAATTGAGCTATCAGTAAACGGAATCTAACGTGCCTTACACTGCGTGCATGTTGCATGAGTGTCAGTTACACTGTCATTTAAGCTCTCAACAGATCGTTACATGAGAAACTTAAAACTAACATTTCTATAAGCTTTGTGACTGCGTTTATGAACAGGAATTTACAAGTGAAACAGAATCTGACTTGTGCAACTGAATTTACTAGAGTATATGACATGTTGTGGTGTGTCAGTATATATGTTTTGGCCCTAAGTTTTTCACTCATCTCCTTAGATGACTGCCTTTTTCCATGTGGTTTACAGCAATTCACAGCAGCAGCAGCTAAAGCTTATTGTTACTAAGAATGAATTTAATAAAAAGGAGTTTGCTTGGGTCCTGTTAACTACTAAATAACTTTTAAGAAGAGATTTAACGAATTATGTCTATTTAAAACTTAAGAATCATCACGAAAAATATTAATAAGGACAGTGACAAATGACATCTATAACGGCTGAGTGCCATATTAACAAATTATTTCAAATTCAAAGTTACGTTAACATTTAGTAAACACAGCATACTATTTAGATGTGGAGCATAATAATTATTATTTGGAGGATAAGGAGGCTTCTTTTACTGACAAGCAAGACATGGGATTATTGCAAACTCGTACTAACAATCAAGAGCCTAACACTGCAATTGCTTTTGCTCTATGCTTGCGAATTTTGCCTTGAATTCCATGTTCAAGCATAGTTAAGCCATCTAAACCTCTCCTGGCTGTATAAATGAAATCAGGCCTTGATTGTGGTAAGATCTGCCATCACCGACGTGAGGGCAGCGTGACACGTCTTCTGTCTCCCAGCTCTCGACCGACACTACCACTTCCACACTTGCAGACAGACGTCGTCTTACAACAATACTTAGAATCGCTCTCCCATGTTTCGCCCCCAGATTGTTACTATAGATATCTGAGTGCTTGCACAGTGCAAAGAATAACGTTTAGTTGGCTATATTGTTTCATGTAATGGAGAGTTCTGACACACCCCTTACAGTCCAGGGCCGGCCAAACGCTGCACAGTGTGCAGGCGTGCGGAAATACCGCATATGTGCGCACGTGTGCGACAGCGACATCTGTTATTAGACATGTGTCCTAAATGAATGGCGGCGGCTCCACTTCCCTGTTTATGTGGTACAAGCAAGAGCGCAACATACCCAAACTCGTTTACCCCTGGTGACTGTAACCTTAACAGAGAAGTACGGTACTGAGAAATGGCAGGTACTCTGAAAAAGCGAAGGACGAGAGATCTATGTTCTCAGTCATTTAAAAATGAATGGGAACTGCAATTCTTTTTTGTAGCCGTTGGCGAAAACTCACAGTGTTTGCTGTGCCGCCGAATAATAGGCGGCCAGCCTAAGTTTTCAATTAAAAGACAATACAATACATATCACAAAGACAAGTGTAGTGTACTCAACAGTGAAGAACGGCAAGCAAAATTAAATGTCTTTAAGAAAATGGATAAGACACATCAACTCGATTTTACTGTACGTCATAGTAACTGATACTTCTTGAACTCTTAGTTTCTTGTGTTACATTTATGTCTATTTTATTGTACGCTGTACAATGTACTGTTTTCGATTTTCCAGAATGACAACCACACTAAAAAAAGCAGCTGACCGGCCAGATGAACCAGGGGGCTGATATGTGTACCAACAGTGCATTCAGCAAATGCTACCAAAAATCAGCCCCTTGGTTCATCTGGCCGGTCAGCTGCTCCACAGCTGCGCGTCTACTCGCCTGTACACATCTCCACAGCTGTCATTCGCCACCGTCATCTATGGTCCGTAATGAACTATAGCTGCTTCGTCGCCGGTTTTGGGTAGTGTCTTTTTGCCGTGCACTGTATACTTTAACCACGGCAGCAAGCAAACTCAGCCGTTTCGGTAATGCTTCCACCCTTGGCCCAGAAGCCAATGATAAAACGCCCTGGACGTCAGATAAATCACTCCGTTTCCGCATTATGCCAACGACTGCACTGTTTTCCGCTTTATATACCCTCCACTGCTAGTGCTCCCACCTGCCGTCTGTGAGTGGTTACTGCACGCTGACGTCGAACGTAGCCGGTGGTCACATTATTGTCACTGGATCACGTATTTTCGACATTGCCATGTATAATAGTTGTGGTGCCGTTGAAACTCTATTAGTAATTATTCTGTAAGACGTACGGAAACGTGTATGACGTTCCGTCTCTCACAGTAGTGGAATTCTTATTGGCAACCAAGGGCTTTTCGTCTCATATGGTCTGGAGGTCGACTATCCCTGTATTTCCGTAAAGGTTCGTAGGTAATTACTTACAGTTTTCTGTGATCTGCGTTTCCTCTCATCTGGTCTGGAGGTCGCACTACTCCTATATTTCCGAAATATAAGTACAATTTAGTACTCCGAACTGAGTGGCAATAGGTGGCCATTGCAGACGAATCATGTTCCATCGGACAGATAGCCGTGGGTGTGTATGGCGAGATATATCTGAGATCAACACTTTCAGGCCGGAGGAGGGAGCTTCATTCTCTGGGGAATGTTTTTGTGCATTCCTTGTGTGATCTCGTCATTCTGGAAGGCGTAATGGATCAACAAATGTACGCATCTATCCCTGGGGGACCATGTCCTCTCCTAAAGGCAGTTTGTTTTTCCTAGGCATGATGACATCTATGAGCAGGACAATGCAACGTGTCACACAGCTCGCAGTGTACGTGCGTGGCTTGAAGAGCACGGCCACCAAACTCCCAGATTTTAAACCCAATTGAGAATTTATGGAACCACCTCGATCAAGGAGTTCGAGTCATGGATTCTGAACCGAGAAATCTAGCGTAGCTGACCACAGCACTGGAGGCGGCATGAATCCACATCCATGTCAGTACCTTCCAAAACCTAGATGACTCTCATGCTGTATATGTTCTCGCAATGGCCTGCACTGCAAATGGTGGTTATTCAGGCTTTTGACGGGAGGTCACATTAATGTGACTGGAAAGTACATTGTTGAGGTCTTTGGAACGAAGACGCACGTGTTCACGCTAGTGTATCCTGTGCGAACCTCTTCTTCTCTGTAACTACACAGTTTGCACCCAGTTGAATATGCTTAATGTAGGCAAGTCTCGGATTCCCTCTTCAATTTTTACTTCTGAAACTTACCATAATTACCAAATTGACATTTCTGTGATGCCTCAGGATGGGCTTACCAGCTGATTTCTTCTTCCAGAGAAATTATGTCGTAATTTTCTTTTCTCTTTAAATTCCAGTTGTGATGTATCCTTTCTTGCTGGCAGAATAGAAATTGGAAAAAAATATTTAGTTGCAAACAACATGTATGCATTACAATTAAGAGTTTTAATCTGCCAGTTTCATATCAGCTGTAGAGTGAAAATTTCATTCTAGAAACATCCCCCAGGCTGTGGCTAAGCCATGTCTCCGCAATATTCTTTCTTTCAGGAGTGCTAGTTCTGCAAGGTTCGCAGAAGAGCTTCTGTAAAGTTTGGAAGGTAGGAGACGAGGTACTGGCAGAAGTACAGCTGTGAGGACGGGGCGTGAGTCGTGCTTGGGTAACTAAGTTGGTAGAGCACTTGCCCGCGAGAGGCGAAGGTCCCGAGTTCGAGTCTCCATCCGGCACACAGTTTTAATCTGCCAGTAAGTTTCATATCAGCGCATACTCCGCTAGAGAGTGAAAATCTCATTCTGGCTGAAAGTTTTTATTTCTTCACCCTGAACTTTAATTACTACTCCAAATTTTTCTTTTGTTTCGTTTACAGCTTGCTTATTATACATTTTTAATAACATTGGGAGATAGCCTACAACCCTGTAACACTACGTTCTCAACCACTGCTCCCCTTTTGTGCCCCTCGACTCTTATAACCGCCTTCTGGTTTCTGTACAAATTGTAAATACGCTCTTGCTCCCTGTATTTTACCCTTGCAACCTTTAGAATTTGAAACAGAGTATTCCAGTCAACATTGTCAAAAGCTACCTCTAAGTCTACAAATGCTATAAACGTAGGTTTTCTCTTTCCTTAACCTATCTTCTATCACACCTGTAAACGCCTGCTTTCTTTGGGATTGGAATTATTATATTCTTCTTGAAGTCTGAAGGTATTTTGCCTGTCTCATACGTCTTTCCCACCAGATTGAAGAGTTTTGTCATGGCTGGCTCACCCAGGGCTATCAGCAGTTCTAACGGAATGTTTTCTACTCCCGGGACCTTGTTTAGACTTAGGTCTTTTAGTGTTCTGTCAAATTCTTCACTCAGTATAATATCTCCCATTTCATCTTCATCTACGTCCTCTTCCATTTCCAAAATATTGCCTTCAAGCACATCACGGTTGTATACACTCATTATATACTCCTCCCACTTTTCTGCTTTCCGTTCCTTGCTTAGGACTGGTTTTCCATCTGAGCTCTTGATATTCATACGAGTGGTTCTCTTTCCTCCGAAGGTCTCTTTAAGTTTCCTTTATGCAGCATCTATCTTACCACCAGTAATATCGCCTCTATATCCTTACATTTGTCCTCTAACCATTCCTGCTTAGTCATTTTGCGTTTCCTGTCGATCTCATTTAGACGTTTGTATTCCCTTTCACCTGCCTCATTTATTGCATTTTTTTATATTTTCTCCTTTCATTGATTAAATTCAATATCTTTTGTGTTAGCCATGGACTTCTACTAGCCCTCATCTTTTTACGTACTTGGTCCTCCGTTGCCTTTACTATTTCGTCTCTCAAAGCCACCCATTCTTCTTCTACTGTATTCAGTTCCCCTGTTCTTGTCAGCTGTTCCCTAATGCTCCCTCTGAAACTCTGTACAATCTCTGGTTCTTTTAGTTTATCCAGGTCCTACCTCGTTAAATTCCAGCCTTTTTGCAGTTTTTTCGGTTTTAATCTGCAGTTGATAACCAATAAAATGTGGTCAGAGTCCACATCTGTCCCTGGAAATGCCTTACAATTTAAAACCTGGTTCCGAAATCTCTGTCTTACCGTTATATAATCAATCTGAAACCTTCCAGTGTCTCCAGGTCTCTTCCACGTATATAACCTTCTTCCTGTAACACTGTTGTTCAAATATTCTCTCCTTGTCTGAACTGTGAAATGAATTCGTAGCACTTTAATTCATATTCGATGTACGCAAATTTTGTGTTTTGAGAAATGCTAATGTTTCTAACTCGAAAGTTTTCATTTCTTCTCTTTGAAGTTTAATTCCCTCTTCAAATGTCTCCTTTTTTTCCTATACTATTTGCTCAATGTACAGATACATTATCAGAGAAGATAGATTTGTTGGTATATCAACGCGGACTGTTCAACGTGCCTACGAAGCTCTAAAGTTGACAGGAATTTCTGTTGTCAGTGAACGCAGATCCGTTTCAACGAGTTTTCGAGCGAACATTGCGAAGAGATATTCGTTTTATAAACAAAAACTATCTTTTCTTGCTGCAGTGTATTTTACTTCCTTTAGACGTGTCTTGCATTTTACTTCAATGCATCTTCAGTGGGATAGTTCTTGGAATCGGCGTTTCTTCTCATCTGGTGACATGCGGGAGGTGGCACTTTAACTTGACTTACGAAAAATAAGCACGTTTTCATATTCCGAATTTTTTTCTTGACATTTTTCATACTGTTTGCCCTTATTGCTTTGGAGCACTAGTAGTCTTCTGTCACTAGTTGTAGATATTTCAATTAAATTTGTGATTTAAAGTCGTAACTTCTGTGAGTTCTGAACTCACAGCATTAATTTCGTTACGCAAATTCTCTTTACTAAATGCGACTGTTATTGGTTTTAATGATCTCATCATTTTGCGCCTGTGTTTTCTTAAGAGCTTTACTAACCAGTTCAATTATTTGCTTCCATTTTTTTGTCAACGTGGGTCCGAAATTCTTGGGTTTCCGTTTCGATTTCTTCGCGTTTGACTTTACATCTCTTCTGAGCTTATCATGGTTTTCATCGAACATCTCAGTAAGCTCGGATCGCAAATTATTGACAGTATCTGTTAACGTGTTCAATTTAGTTTTGATTTTCTCCTGAATTTATTTGTTTTCCTCCCACATTTCTTTGTTTTCCTCCCGAACAGATTGTAATTGCCTTTGCGATTCTTTCATTTTGTCGTCCATAATTAATTCCATTTCCCCTAATACCTGAGTAGAGACGTTGTTACTAACAGCAGTGGTCCCCCTTTTGTTGAGTAGCCAACGGCGTTGAACTGGGCTTGGGCAGATGCTTTCAATAAGCATCAAGTTATAGAGAGATGCAAGCCGCGATTGCTGATGAGCTTCGTCGTCCTGCCCGTTGAACGTATCCTAGGTGGGCAGTTATCACAAAAGGATTTGGCGGCCTCCATCAAGCATACTTAATTGACATGATTGCATATCCGAAATGGAATTCTGGATATAAATATTTATTAAGCATGGGTTGCTGCTCTGAATACTAAAGGCGGTGTTGCAGTTGCAAACGCGATTAAAAAATTTACACAGAAAGCAGGCGCGTTCCAGTACACTTACAAACTGATCTTGGGAAATAATTCTACAATACTAGTTTCAAAAAGTTAATGCAACATCTCAGAATTAATCATTAGTCCACTTTTTCGAATATAAAAGCTTCCGTAGTTGAACGTTTCAGCAGAACTCTCAAGAGTCTTATGTTCAGAAAATTTACTGCTCAGGGCTCCTACAAATTGATTAATACTGTACAAGGATTCGTAAAGCAATATAATCACACGAAACACAAGACAATTAAAATGCAGCCAGCGGAGGTGTATAATAAAATCGAAGTGATCGATCCACGACCTTCGAAACTTAAAATTGGCGATTATGTCAGTATTAGCAAACCGAAGACAGTCTTTGACAAAGGATACACTGCAGACCGGTCAAAGGAAATTTTCAGAATACGTAAAGTGCAGTTTCTCAGATGCAGATATTGGTGGTACGTCTTCCACTTCCAAAATTTGCGAGCTCGCAGGCGGGCTCTTACCTGCTACCTTTTTGGTTTAGTTCCCATTACTGCAAGGGGTGAGGAATCTTGGCTGCTACATTTCGCTCCAGTTCTCCTTGCCGCCGCCACTCTTCTGGTAAAGTCGAAGGATAGCGACAGACTTGATCAATCGCGGTACACAGGACGTGGTACACGGAACGAGCTATCTCCTTGGTACTTAAACCAAACTTTGTTAGTGGTTGACCGATCGACCTATTTCCGTGGTACACAAATCGAACTAACCTACATTTGCTCAACACACTGAAAAACGACACATGCAAGGTGTTTTCTTCCACTTCAACCGGCCTAAACCGATCCTTTTAATACTTGAACTGATAATTCGTAAGAAAGGGAAGTTAACAACATTCCCATATTAAATTATGCAAATTTTAACCTCTTGTACACACACACACACACACACACACAGAGAGAGAGAGAGAGAGAACTGTAACTGTGAACGTTGTGTGTGTGTGTGTGTGTGTGTGTGTGTGTGTGCGTGTCCTTCAAAGACCTTTAAAGAAACAAATCAAAGCATATTTGATCACAAAGCAAATTGTAATTGTAAATATTGTGTGTGAGTGTGTGTGTGTGTGTGTGTGTGTGTGTGTGTGTGTGTGTTTGTGAGTGTACGTAACCGACTCATCTGGACGGCAGCCCGACCTTGCGCAACTGCCAGAGGGCGATGACTCAGATGGATTGTGATAATACATACGAGGTGTCGATAACGCACTTTGTTTAACAGAGGACTTTTTGGACTTAGTACCTTTGAAAGTGACTACTACAGGTGCCGACTTACTCCAAGCTGTCGAGCAAGCGATTGATGGTGTCGGTATGGACTGGAATCGGTTAGTCTCAGTGACTATAGATGGAGCACCATCAATTCAAGGCCATCAGAGAGGACTCATAGCATGGATGCGCAAAAAGCTAGGGCGCACAGCCGAGACGTTGTATGGAATTCACTGCATTTGTGCAAAATCAGTAACGTAAGCAAACGTCATGCAAATTGTTGTGCGTACTGTAAACTATCTGAAGACACATGAGCTCACGCATCGCCAGTTTCGGCGGTTCTTGGAGGAATTAGGAGCGAAGTACGGCGACATGCCTTACTATACCGAAGTAGGCTGGCTGAGTCGAGGTAAAATGCTGAAAATATTTTTTTTTATTTACGTTTGGTCGTAGTAACATTCTTACATGAGAAGGGAAAAAGTGAACCTATGTTGGAAGACCCTTGTTGGATAACAGGCCTTGCGTTTCTCGCGGACATTACGTCTCACATGAACAGCCTGAACGTCAGTTTGCAACGTGAAAATAATTTAATTTCTGACATGTTGGAAAAACTAAATGCCTTTGAAACGAAGCTTGCGCTTTGGGAGAGCCAGCTATTGACAGAAAACACAGCACGTTTCCCGACTCTAGGACTGGTCCATGAAAGTGCTAGATTTCAATAATACGTGTCAATAGTTGTAAAAAATTAAGGAACAATTTTGAGCACGATTTGCAGATGTTACGAGTTTGTCTCCTCTCATTCGCCTCTTTGCTCGACTGTTCTCGTCGTCGGTTGAAGATGCTCCGAATGATCTACAGATAGAACTGATGGACGTACAGTGCAATACAAGACTGAAGGACAAGTTCTTTGCAGTGCGGAGTACAAAAGAATTCTACGAAAATATTTCACAACAAGAATTTCCACGTCTGCATTGAGAATCCGCGAGAGTTATGTCCATGTTCGGGTCGACATATGTTTGTGAAGGATTTTTCTCGGTGATGAAAATGAATAAATCAAGGTTTCGATCAAGCATAAGTGATGAAAATCTTCGCAACTGCTTGCGTTTGTCAATTAGCAGTGCTTTTTTTGCCCGATATTAACTATATCATTTCTCATGACCAGTGATAAACGTGTTTGGATTTATTCCTTTCGCCCGGGTTCCCGGGTTCGATTCCCGGCGGGGTCAGGGATTTTCTCTGCCTCGTGATGGCTGGGTGTTGTGTGCTGTCCTTAGGTTAGTTAGGTTTAAGTAGTTCTAAGTTCTAGGGGACTTATGACCACAGCAGTTGAATCCCATAGTGCTCAGAGCCATTTGAACCATTTTTTGATTTATTCCTTCCATAATTAAAAATTATTGTTTACTAACTGTGCATTATTGCTCATTCTGCTCCATGTTACATTATCATCAGTAAAATTGGTCATTAAACCGAGTGTTCCAATGTATACTTACATTTAGGGTTTTTTTTAATGTGTGAAGGGCTACGCTCAGCTGAAGTCGATAAAACACAACATTCACCTAATTGTCGGTTATTATGCAGATTTCAGACGGAACTGATGAAAGATATAGCAATAATGGTATTGAAATAACAGGTGATCATCGAGAGGTCTGCGGTTATCAGTCTGTTCAGAGGTCAGTGAGACAGAAATTATGTGGGTATAACTGAGGGCACCGAGAATTAGTTATAGGAAACCTTGGATTCGTTTAATGTTATTTGAAATTATGAATAAGGTTCTTTGGAAGTCGCTAAGTGCTCTCTTTCTTAAATACTAGATCAAAAACATTACGCGTATTTACGTGCCGTCAGTCAAGCTTCCTTAATAAAAACCCACGGTTGTTAACTGTATTACTTGTCTTACTGTGTTAAACTGTTAACATAAAAGTAGACGTCTCAATGAGTAACCTGTGACAGTACTTTAAATGTTTAATGCGCGAAATACCTTCCCATGGTTGGCCTGCAAGTTGTGGAAAGAGCACTAGAATGCGTCTGTACAGAGTATCCCAGCAAGTGGATAAAGCGACATCTGTGCGTAGAAACATGCACTACATGAACACTGGCGGCTGCGGCGTGCACGCTGACCCCGAAGTTGCACACGTGCAGGAGCACCGCACGCCTGCAGAATTTCTGGCCGGCCCTGGCCTTACACTATGCAAGATGGAAGTGTTCCATTTCACCTGAACACTTTGTTTAGGTGGGCGAGCTGTGTAGGCAAACTATCTAGATCTGAGACAGTGTGAGCTCTGTGTCGAGTGTCTTTAGCATCCTCATAGTTTTCGACAGGTGATGAGAATGTAGTGCTTGCAAAACAAAAAATCAATATGAGCAGGGTTCCGATAAATCTGAATGCTCTAGACAGCCATAATTTTTCGGCTACCTAAGACATCCCAAAAGATAAACAACCATATTTCCTTATTTTCGTAGTGAACCGAATGCTATCTTCGATAAGGATAGAAGGTGAAGTAATGAGTTAAAATCTTTGCTAAGACCACAACTTGAACCCATGTCTCGTGCTTATTAGGCAGTTGTGTTATCCACTACACCACCCTGAATAACAAAGCTGCATGGACTGCCCTAGTCCAATGACCTCCATAACACAAACTTCACACAGCCCAACTCCTTAAATCGTCAATATTGCCGAGGCTCTCCGATATTGGAATAGTACCCCAGCTTTGTACGTAATATAGTTCGTGTTAGAATGAGCATTGGACTGGAGTACTTTGTGTAGCTGTTGCAGGCGCTTTTGCAGTGGTGTACGGGATAACACAGCTATCTGGTAAGTGGGAGTCACGGGTCTCACAAATTTTAATTCATTACTTCGCCTTCTGTTCTTATCGAAGATGAAGTTGAGACTCAGCGTGCCTCGAGGCAAATGCAGTTCCATCACATCAATAGATCCGAATGTTATTACGAATGGAACTAAGGTGGTGAAGAAACTCCATCCGTTTATCTTCTCCATGAGAACGCACTACGAAGGTATCGTCCACATACCTCCCAAATACAGTTGGTTTAATGGCATCTGATTCAAGCTCTGTCTCCTCGAAGTCCTCCATAAGAAGGTTGGCCACCAACGGAGACAGAGGGCTGCCCATAGCGACGCCGTCAGTCTGTTCAAAATATTCTTGGTTGAACGTAAAATAGGTTGAGGATAGAGCGTGCAGAAACAAACCAGTAATGATCATCAGAAACTTTCGGCAATTAATGCCAATGAATCTGCGAGAGGGGTCTTCGTAAAAAGTTATACCACATCAAAGCTAACTAAACGGTCAGGACTTCTTAGAAGGAGAACCCAAGTCTACTGATAAATTCAGCTGTCTATATTAAGCAAAGAACGCAATTTTGCACTACGCCTAAAGTACTGCCTTTAATAAGCTTTGTGAATGGCGTTGAAGGACTGATACATCATCTTCCTTCGGATACTGTAGAAGAAATAAGAAGGGAAAGTTGTCGTGCTCTTTCGAAACCTCCTCCTCAACGTAGTAACTTATAAGGTAAATTGACGGAGTTTCTTCACCACCTCAAGTCTATTCGTGACAACATTCGGTTCGCTACGGAAACAGAGCAAGATAGTTGCCTGCCTTTCTTGGAAAGCTTGGCTGGACCAAAGAATGATGGCTCTCTGGGGCAGTCAGTTTGTCGTATGCCACCTAATGTTGATTTGCTTTTGCAAGTATCACATTCTCTTCACCTATCGCAAACTACGGGCGTGCTTAAAAACACTCGTACACAGTGCTCATATTGTCCTACATTTAGGTAGTTTGCCTACAGACCTTGCCCACCTAACGACAGTGATCAGACAAAATGGATGTTCCATCTGGCGTATTAACGGTTCACTGCCAGTTAAAAATTAAGAATCAGAAAGTAGATGAAGAGGAGAATACACCTCCAAAATAATTAGCTTTCTTCCATTTGTGGGCAATATGACGTTTAAAATAGCAAGAATCGTTAGTAAATTTGAGGTGAAAGGCATTTTTTGTCCACCATCTAATGTTGCAGACCTTTTGGGACCAGTGAAGGACGACTTGTTATTGCGGAAGGGCGAAATTAACAAAATATCTTGTCAGTGGGGAATGGCTTACAAAGAACAGTGCACACACACTTTGAATGAACGCTACACTTAACATCACCGTTGCCCTCGCTTTTAGTAAACAAGCAGGACCGCTATTGCCTAACACTGTATTTCCACTGGACGTTCAACACAATATGACAAAACTATGATTCTGACCACAGCAACATCTCTTTGGGACTCCATTGTCAACAAATCCGTGGAAATATGCCTGTCGGGAAATCTGATGAACCGTGATAGCGACTACCAGTCGGACAGTGCGTGGAACCCATCATCTCCACTATTTGTTCTAATCGAAGACGACAATGTGTGCCGACGGCCGCCGTGAGTGGTAATGCAGAGGACAGCTGAGTTCCGCTGTTCCACCAGAGTGTACATTGCCGCCGGGACGTGTGGTCCGTATGTCAACTTGGTTTTGACTCATACGTGGAATATCCGCATGGCGGTATTCGGAACTGGGCAATACGTCGATGGCTCACTTGAAGATAAGTGGCAAGTGCACATTTGAAATATGGTGGGATGTTTTGAACGACGACCGGCTCCAAGCTCGAAATTTGTTTGACCATTCCATTCGCCGGCAAAATTTTAAAATTCACACATTAAACCGTCACATTCATTCTACTGACAAGAGCGCTTTCTCCCTAAGGCTCATGTGTGCACATGTAACCATCACCGTCTATAAAGCTATGAAAATAAGGGACTGAGTTTAATTTGACTTTACAAAGTCCATTTACTAGTGGTTTTCTTTAGCACGTAATACGACATACCTCAAATCTGTCAATAATCTTTACCTTCTTCTAACTATGCTTCTTTCCTTTCCCATTGTTCTTGCACTCACCGTTTTTTGCGAAGCTGTAACTTTCAAATGGCGGAAATTTCTTTCAAGAAGTACTCACCAAACAACTCAACTCTTAAATCTGTTTCCTAGATCAATTCCTGTTGCTCTTGTTGTGAGTAATTTTTGAAGTTTTATGATTAGCTACTTTCCACACGCACTTTTCTTATTTTTCTGGTACAGCCTCCGTCTGTATTAATCATGCCCTCTCCCACCTCCCCAAGCAAGTCGCCGGCCGCGGTGGTCTAGCGGTTCTGGCGCTGCAGTCCGGAACCGCGGGACTGCTACGGTCGCAGGTTCGAATCCTGCCTCGGGCATGGGTGTATGTGATGTCCTTAGGTTAGTTAGGTTTAAGTAGTTCTAAGTTCTAGGGGACTTATGACCTAAGATGTTGAGTCCCATAGTGCTCAGAGCCATTTGAACCAAGCAAGTGAAGGAGTTTATTTGTTCACATTTCTACATTTTTAGTGCTGTATTTATTACAACTAGTATCCTTGCTACATTCATCACTTTTGTCTCGGTAATGTCGAACACCTTCACTTCGTGCCATGACAGCTTTATAATCTGCATATTTAATAACTTTAACTACCTATCAACCAGTTTTATCTAGTCAACATAAATAAATATTAAACATGACTGGAGAAAGGCAACAACGTTGTCTCACATTTCTTGTAATAGCTGCTTCTTCCTTCTGCATTTTCATCACTTCTCTTTGGCTTACGTATAGTTCCGTTAGTGTCTTCCAGCTTTCCAGTCTACTTCTGTTTCCTCAAATATTTTAAACATTGTATCCGTTTTACTCCAAAAAAACTTTCTGATAGCCTACAAAGTAAACACATACATCTTGCTATTTAGTTTTATCGTTCTTATCACGAACGTTCTCATGCATCCAGTGTCCTCTCTTGTTTACCTTCCCCTCCTGAACCCAAATTGCTACTCTGACAAGTTGTTTTCCATTTAACCCAGTGTTAATATGTCCAACAGTAGACTTATGACTCATAGAACTGTACGTTATCTTGTCAATAGTATTCAGGTACTAGTTAGTCGACATTACTGTAGGGTTTGTCCAACTTTGGCCTTGATGACAGAACGAAGTCTGCTGGGGACACTTTCAGTGAGGCGCCTGAATATCTATGGAGAAGTGGTAGCCATTCTTTGCCAAAAGCCGAAACCAAAACAGGTAACGAGTTGGACGCTGGGTGCTGGAGCGAAGTCGACATTCTATCTCATCCCAAAGGCTGGCTTCAGATTGGCACTCTGTGCAGGCCAGTCCGTTTCAGGATTGTTATTATCTAGAAATCATTGGTTCACAGATGCTGCATTGTCACGGTCATACAATCAGTCATCATGGCGAACTGTTCCTCTAATATACGCAGAGGAAAGTGCTATAAAATGCGTCTGTATCCTTTCGTATTTAGTTTCTCCTTATGCGCACTAAAGGTCTAAACCTTAATCACGACAAACGGTGCCATACCGTAACATCATATCCTCTGTGATTCACTGTTGGCGCTACACATGACGACCGGTAATGTTCTCTAAGCTGTCGCCAAACCCAAATCCTTTCATCGGATTGCCGCGGGATGTAGCGTGATTCATCACTCCACTTCATTCGTTTCCATTCATCCATTGTCGAATGGTGTTGCTCATTCCACCAACTCAATCGTCTCTTACCACTGAGTATAAGGAGCTGCTCCAGCTTTGGGGCTGATTCTCATAACTCCCTAAGCGCAGTCACTGTGCTAGATGGAGTGCTCGTAGCTGTTTGGAACCCACGAGTGAGCCCTTCCACTGACTCCATGCGATTTTTTTCAACCTGCCTTAGCAATACCCGACGGTCCCTGTCGCTTAGTACAGAGGCTTACCTGGTCTCGCCTTAGATATGGTTGTTCCTTCACGTTTCAACTTCACGATCATATTACCAACAGTCAACTTGAGCAGCTTTGAAATGGTGGAAATGTCCCTGATGGATTTGTTTCTCTGGTGGCATCCAATAATGATTAGATCACGTTCGAAGTTGCTGAACTCTTCTGACAACCCATTTGGCTGTTACTGCTTTTCTAGTGACATCACAACACTTCCTAGCTGCTTTCATACTGGTGGGTCGGCCTTTCGCGACATCTAGTGGTCAATTTCGCACTGCATAGCGTTATCCGATACTTTTGATCAGATATTGTGTATCTTGCAATCGTTTACATTTGACTTCTTTTATAAAAGGATAAGGCTGTCTCAAGACAAGATTTCCATAATATTCCGAAATAGTATATTTTGCTCGTGAGTGATGAATGACGTTAGTCTACTTGTTGCACCATGTTCTGAAACGTTCTGAAACTTTCAGCGTCTCACTGCATGTGTTGTCAGTGCCAAATGCCATTATTTTCCTTTTATTTTTCTTAGATCTGTTTTGACCTTCTTAACTTCCACTTTTGTAACTTTACGACAGATCAGTCGTTGTTATATTTCTCTGCTTCTTCTAATTCATTGCACCCTTCCACGTAACTCCGAGTGTCACGTAGTTCTTCTTCATAATGAGTCCCCAACCTTTTTCTTGGCTGCTGAGTCTTAGTTTACCATATCTAACCATCAGCGTGTTTCATGCTTATGTCATTCATTTATTTATTTCTTTTTTGTCAAATTTCTGGCATTTTTATACGTTTCGTCTCTCATCCTCTTTCTTCTAGGATGTCTAACTTTTTACACTGTGTATCTATCCAGATTTCAGGTACATTAGTATAATTCCATACACACTATGATACTGTTTGGAAGTCTGTTACTCTGCCGCACAGGCTGACTTCGCAAATAAGAGGAAAAGGAAACAGATTTACAAAGTAATCTGAAAATAATGCTTCTTGCAGTACAGTAAGTAGTCTATCTTTTTGATTACACATCCGTCCCATCCACTGAGGAGACGATGACCTTAAATGTTTCCCATGTTAATTGAAAAGACGAATTATACTTCGTGCTGCGAAAAAAGGACTCTGGCAGCTGTCAATGCTACTGCCAGTTCCCAACTGTGAAACGCATAAGGCTCCTGGCGGTACCGAATTTATCTATAGCGCTGCTGCAATACATGAAACAGCATTATCAGTGCTTGACTGATTGTTGTAAGTGGGTGAAGCACCCACGACAGAAGCACTTTGACTACCAGAAGTCTTCGACACGGACTAAAAGGAGGGATGTCATGTATCATTCTCACACACTGGCATCTAGGGGATCACACCACAGGAGAGACAAGATCTGTGGTGTCATCCAAAAAGTGGGGTGCCGAAGCAAGGTTGGCATCTCCCGCCAAAATTACAGAAGTGTACAGTCGCTGCTTGCCCCACCGACGAACAAACAACGGCGGCCCAGTCACGCCTCCTAGAGGTTCTCCACGCCATCACAGCGGCTCGTCTGCTTACGTCTGAGCAGAGCAACACTTTGCACCATTCTTAGTCATCGATCAAGATGACAACATTGCCTTAGATGGCCACCAGTGTATTAAATATATCAGATGAAACGTTAATATGAACAGTACGTCGGTTATTTTTCAAATGGAAGGTGTTGTGAATTTGTTTGTATCACAGACAGTTGTAAATACTCAAAACATTTCTGTGGAAATGTAGTGTACATAGTTGAGTAAAGCTTCATGTCTTTATTGTAATAAAATGAACTAATACTTGATATGTAAAGTTCCCGATGGCGTTCAGCGATAGTCATGCAATACCTTCTAAAAGAGTAAACCGCCATTTGACTCTTTGTTGTTATATTTATCTTTTGTACTACCCACATTTCGGCCTTTATGCCGTTTTGGAGTACAATGCTAAAAGTCATTAGAAACGTTATTAAGTCATATTTGTTAAGGCAGTTCAAAGCAGGTAAACTAGGCTAACGCATTTCTTTTAGATGTAGCGCCGGCCCAGCTGACCCACCGACCAGTCGATGCTGCTATCAGCTGCCGCCTATGTCAGACACAGAGACACACAATCACACATCTGCCCACTTGTCCTTCTCAGCAGCGGTCGACAGTTCATCGGTTCTGCACTGACCGCTTAAACTTTGTAAATAATCCCATTTGAAGATAACTACTTACACTGTTACATCTTAAAAACATGTGTTAGCCTTGTTTAGCTGCTTTGGACTGCCTTAACAGATATGAATTTGATAATGGTCAAACAGCTTCTAGAGTTGTGCTTGATACTGGCATAAACGCCGAAATCGGGACAGTACAAAAGACAATACAATAATACACAGTGAAATAGCGGTTTATTCTTTTAAAAAATAAATAATGTTTGATATGTTATAGTTCCCACCAATCTGCTACATCTACATCTACATTTATACTCCGCAAGCAACCCAACGGTGTGTGGCGGAGGACACTTTACGTGCCACTGTCATTATCTCCCTTTCCTGTTCCAGTCGCGTATGGTTCGCGGGAAGAACGACTGTCTGAAAGCCTCTGTGCGCGCTCTAATCTCTCTAATTTTACATTCGTGATCTCCTCGGGAGGTATAAGTAGGGGGAAGCAATATATTCGATACCTGATCCAGAAACGCACCCTCTCGAAACCTGGCGAGCAAGCTACACCGCGATGCAGAGCGCCTCTCTTGCAGAGTCTGCCACTTGAGTTTGTTAAACATCTCCGTAACGCTATCACGGTTACCAAATAACCCTGTGACGAAACGCGCCACTCTTCTTTGGATCTTCTCTATCTCCTCCGTCAACCCGATCTGGTACGGATCCCACACTGATGAGCAATACTCAAGTATAGGTCGAACGAGTGTTTTGTAAGCCACCTCCTTTGTTGATGGACTACATTTTCTAAGGACTCTCCCAATGAATCTCAACCTGGTACCCGCCTTACCAACAATTAATTTTATATGATCATTCCACTTCAAATCGTTCCGCACGCATACTCCCAGATATTTTACAGAAGTAACTGCTACCAGTGTTTGTTCCGCTATCATATAATCATACAATAAAGGATCCTTCTTTCTATGTATTCGCAATACATTACATTTGTCTATGTTAAGGGTCAGTTGCCACTCCCTGCACCAAGTGCCTATCCGCTGCAGATCTTCCTGCATTTCGCTACAATTTTCTAATGCTGCAACTTCTCTGTATACTACAGCATCATCCGCGAAAAGCCGCATGGGACTTCCGACACTATCTACTAGATCATTTATATATATTGTGAAAAGCAATGGTCCCATAACACTCCCCTGTGGCACGCCAGAGGTTACTTTAACGTCTGTAGACGTCTCTCCATTGATAACAACATGCTGTGTTCTGTTTGCTAAAAACTCTTCAATACAGCCACACAGCTGGTCTGATATTCCGTAAGCTCTTACTTTGTTTATCAGGCGACAGTGCGGAACTGTATCGAACGCCTTCCGGAAGTCAAGAAAAATAGCATCTACCTGGGAGCCTGTATCTAATATTTTCTGGGTCTCATGAACAAATAAAGCGAGTTGCGTTTCACACGATCGCTGTTTCCGCTCCTGGAGCAAACCAAAGTACCCACAATTGTGCCAGCGAGTTTATTTTCGTACGACACAATAAGACAGTTCTGACGGAGATGAGCAGGATACGGAAAGGTATTAATGGGGGAGAACAAAACGCAAATGTTTAATGTAAACGTAGTTTATTTCGCATTGGTTACAGTCAGTGGATTAGGGTCTCTAGTGGAGCTGTTTCTTGCTGCGGAGAGCTGCCTGCACGTCCTCGAGGATGGACAGGATGCTGTCGAAGGTCTCCTCGCTGGTGGGGATGATCTGGTCGGCGGGCAGCAGGAAGCCGTAGCGGCCCGTGTCCCTCAGCTCCCACACGAACGCGTAGCGCAGGCCCAGCTGGCCCATCGCCCAGTCGATGCTGCTGCCAGCCGCCGCGTCTGGTGGACACACAGGCACACGGTCACACTGCCGCCCACTGGTCCTGCTCGCTAGTCAGCGGTCCATCGGTTCTGCACTGACCACTCACACTTTTTAAATCATCCAATATGAAGTAACTGCCTGCACAGCGTGCTAAGGTGATGATGACATAACTGTCTGGGATGGTAGATAATGTCACATGTGTGGCAATGTAGTCTGCAAGTGAAGTCGGAGAACCTACTAATCGTCTGTCGTATGATGACACAAGGAAATTTAGTATGTACACTTAACGTAATAGTGTAGCCAAACGAGCAGCATGTCGGTGTGTATCATCATGGATGGTGGCAGGAAACTCCACTAACACAATACAGATGGCCTGAATGTACATTCGCATCGCCATTCTTTACCTGAAGACACAGTGTGGACATTTTAAAGTGGCAGTGGGCTGCGAGTGTAATCAGTCAGCATCTTAGACCAAGTTGGTACGGGGATCAAGTCTCAACCTCTTATCGCAGAGCTGGTAAGCCACACCCCTGAATGGCACTTCCGCACACGGATGGCGTTCTCAGATCCTTTTTCGGGGCGTCGGAGCTGTACTCGAACAGCCATATGGATCAAGTGTATCTGTTCACTCATTTCCAAACAAAAAATAAAAACAACGGACAACACAAGACAAAGCGAAGCGAAGTAGAAGGTGCATTCGATAACGTGTACCACGATTGCTTCCTGAGATCTGCAGCACCGTAAGCGATGTATCAAAGATCAAAGGCCTGACATCTACCAGTACGTCACGCAACGGTAGTTCAAAACGCCCTCTAATGGACAACGATATCCTCTAGAGTATCATATTATGAATATACGGTAAATTGCAGAATTTATCCCATTTTATGGTCGTTCGCATATGTGGTTCCTTCATGATAGAGGGCCTTCTCGTTTGCATATTTTGCTCGTGAGTAAATTGCACGTTAAGGACTACTTCCGATCATATGTAAATACAGGCAAACACAGTCCACATCGTAAAATGCTTACGCGAGTATTTCATTTTTCGCCCTACCTACTCAATTGAGCCAAGGAAATGCATAACAAAATGTTCGACTGCACTCTCAGAGCTTCAAATCCAGTTTTGATACTGGCATCTAACTCTGTATCAATCTGCTGAAGATGTGAATACCAACACGTTGATAGGTATTTCCTCACTTGAAACAGTAGTACCTGCACTGGTGAAGTAAAAAGACGAAATAGTTGTAAAAGCCTCTGACTACACTTTTTAATTGCTTCTGATTACTTCAAATATAGTCTCTCTGATATTTATAAATGAGGAACAGTTATTCTGATTGAAGTCGTAGGTTGATTACAAGTATAAAATGGAAAGGGAACAAATTGCTTCGGTATAAATGAATATTCTTATCGACAAACACAATGGAAAAAATATACGGCCTACCCCTAAAGACCACATTCTTAGTTTCATAAAGGACTTTATCCATAGCTGACTTCATGCCAGTAAAAGCTTTGTAATACTTACAGATAGCGTTGACGATGCTGCCGACGGTGTACTGGGTACCGTATCTGGAGGCCAGGGCCTGGGCTGATTTCTCAACCATTTGTTGCTGTAACAGATGAAAATGTCCGCTTAGCGCTGACCCATTCCTGTACTTTTGAGGCCATACAATAGAACTCTCCAGCTGCGTTTTGTTTAAAAACTATCAGTTTACATGTGACATACACTGGGCGTAATTTTATTACTTTCTTATGAGTTTCTGTTTCAAAATCAAGATTTTTTGGCATCTTTAACTATTCAAATATATCCATGTAACACGATATCTTGACTGCCTTTCTACATGAAGTTAAGATGCAATTTACGCCTGTTCCACTTATGAGTTTAAATGGTGTCATTTCAGATGCGTAGAGATTTTTGTACACATTAAGGAGTATGAAAACTTTACTTTTCATTACGGCAACGCCTTATCAGCTGGAGGAATATTTTTTCGACGCGCATACTTGAGACCATATAACAATTTATGTAACCTCTGCTGCTCGTCAGTTCACATAACTAACGGAACCCAAAGAAAGACATCACATCCTTGTAAACTAGGAAGCATCGTATTCCACCATAATTACAGAAGTGAGTCAAGCAGTCAGTTGGTATATTGATTAATGAGTTTAACCATAGACAAATACGTGAACAAGAAGAACCATGCCAACGTCACAACATCAAAGAGAGTCCAGAAATTGACATGATAATAGATATATGTATTGTTCACTAAACATGTGCGTAATCAAACAAACAGTTTGCACTGAAATCGGAAGAAAACAGTGCACTAGTAACTGTTAACAGGTTTCATTGTTTGAAAATAAAACAATTAATTTAAAAATTTTGCACAATATTCTGACATTTAAAGACAACTTCGTCGAAAGGTCGACACTACGATGTTATCTGAAGGTCTCTCATCTCTTCTAAAAGTGTGAGTACACAGGGCTGAAATTCCGCTAGTATGAGTATGGCGCATAGGACGAGGCCCATTGTGGTAGATACTGACTACACAACACAGATGTTACGTGTCGGCTGCTGCAAGAAACTGAAAAAAGATAGGCTGAGTGATTCTGAATAGTCCTCTTTACTCAGTCCTAGCAACAAATAAGCGTATGCTGCAGTTGGCACGATTTACTATTGCCCCATAAATGGAATCCCCTACAAAAAATTAGGCTGCTTTATAACCGAATTCTAAGGGGACTCTACAAACGCGTCCTAGCAATCAGCTACCACCCAGAAGAGGCATCATTTCGCTCTTGTCATTCCTCACACATCGGAAGCTATCAAGTGTCATTGCTATCTTACTGAAAATTAATAATTGTTAATTGAGAGGAGTTATATTAAAACGGATAAAAGCCAAGAATACTTCCGTACCTAACGAATAATATTACCTAGTTTCCATATGTCTTTTGCCTTGGGAACACATATACACCGTTTTTCAAATTTGCGTTACTTAACTAATATCTTACGTGCTAAACAAAGGACATTACTTTCATCCAACTAAATGTCCCTCCAGGTCGACCGAATGTAGAAAAACATCCACCGTTTTGTCACACTCTTGAGACATTGGCGTTTGTTCCAGAACAACAGCTTTTTAAGTTAGCAGAAACTGCAGCGCCACTCACCAGTTCGGCGGCGTTGTCGGCGACGACGTTGGACAGGCCGTAGGGGTACATGAGCAGCTGCGAGTAGCTGTGGAAGCTCAGGTACACCTGCAGGTCGCTGCCCAGGCCGGTGAGGAACTCGGACAGGGTCTTGGTCTCCACCTCGGAGAAAGCCTCCGACCCGGCGTACGTCTCAGAGCACGAGATGGAGCTGGCGCCCTCCTCTGTGGACATCCAGCGATTCCTCAGTCATCAGCGCTACAGTGCTGCACTAATCAAACAAGTTGTTTACATATCGTGAAATATTGGTTTTGGAAATAAACTCACAGTGGCTACGCGTTGCTTTTATCTTTTGCTCTGTATGCGACTAGTTCTGGGGAGGCAGCCCCATTCTCACACAATCATTTCCACCATCACCCAAGCTGTTACTCTGGGATCCGGAATCACCACTACTCACAACCAAATTAAAATTGCATTCTTATGAAATTTTAGTTTGACTGTGACCAGCGGTGATGCTGTATCACACCTTGATGTCTTGCCAATCAGACTACAGAATCGTTGCTATTTATCCCATGATGTGGGGAAATCAGTCAGGTTCCTAGGGGCAAACTGAACAAAATTTTAAAACCAAATAGTGAGCTTTTGGAGGAGAGTTTATTAACTGGTTAATGGAGAAGGATTACATTGCTCGTAGACAGTGGGAGAAGTGTAACTTTAATATATGAAATGCTGTGAAGAGTACTTGTGCAAAACTGTCATACGTGTTTTTGGTTATAGATGGCATAGACTCGACGGAAGATTGAGGTACAGAGCGTCAAACAGGAAGTCAATTACAGAGCATAACGTCTCAGTGCATATACACATCAATATAAACAATTACTACTGTCCACACTTCAAAATAGATTCCTGTCCTCTCGGAATGCATAAATACATTTTCTGCATAGTTTCCAAGGAAATGTTATATCATTTTTCCTGCAAAGTAGTGGCAATTTCAGGTAATGAGACGGAGAACGATAGTGATCACGCACCCTTCTCTCCAAAGTACAGCGCAAAGGTTCAGTAATATTGATATCTGGTGACTATGGTGGCCATAGGAAATGCGGAAATTCATCCTCGTGCTTCAGTACCAGTCGTGGACGATTCGAGCTGTGCGGAAAGGGGTTCTGCCGTCTTGGGGACACAGCACTACCATTGGGGAGCACACATTATACCATGGGATATTATGCTCACATAATTCCTGGAAAGAATGCAACCAAGCAGAGAAAACATCAGGCCTATGGAACACCATGACACGGCTGTCAAAATCGCCACCGAATTCGCTCCATATTTCACTTTTGGGACAAACTCGGCCAGAATTTGGAAACAGCGTAAAATAAGACTCATCCAACAAAACGACAATCTTCAATTCCTCCATGACCCAGGTTTTATGGCTTCGGCACCATATTTTCCTTTTACGGGCATTTGCTTCATTAATGAGTGGTTTTGGAATTTCAGCTCGCATTGCAGTTGCGTCTTTATGGAGCTCACTTGATGTTGTTTCTGCGCTGAGAAGGTTCGCGAGTGCGACCTTCAGTTCTACAACGACTTTGCAACTGCCATCCTCTCATTTTTCTTCGCTATCATCAGCAGTGAGAGTGTATCACGGTCACTCCACACACTCTTTCGTCTGCGTCGTTACTTAGTTGATGGCTTTTTCCGCTTGCATGTGGTATAAATCCGCGATACGGCTCCTCTTGAAACACCAAATACTTCGGCCCCCTCGATTACGAAAGCACCAACCACACGACAACCAATGATTTTCCCACTTCGAATTCACTTAGCTCCGACATAATGCAGACACAACTGCATACAATACCATTCTAACCAGGACTGACACATGCAACGTATTGAGGATATTGCACCAGTGCAGCTCGTAGCCAAATACAATCCCACAACCTGCATGTTTGGCTAACAAGTTCATTTATGTTCAAGCATGCGTTTCTCGCGGGGTTCCCGTCTTTTTGTACAGCACCTCTACCTCAAGACTGTATCAGGCCCGTATCCTATACTTGTCACTAAGAAGAGCCAAATAGGACATTCTGCAAGTATAGTTGTTTAAGTCACACCAAATGTATTTAGTTAGTGCTACACCTTCCTTCCCATCTAATTGTACTATTTTCCACCTGAAAGTATTTCCTCCTGTTGCTTCTAATTTTTCGGTTGTAACTCCTCATTATCGTCTCGTCCAAGAGATAGTGGAAGATCTCTTTTGTTAGCGTATTTTAGTACCACCTCTACAAACGCCCAAAGATTAGTCTTCGTTTCATTAATATCTTTTATTTTTTTATGTGCTCATATGTTACGCTATTATTTTTTTTTTTTTAGTTTCCAAACCTGTTTCTTTTATTTCACCTAAAAAGGCCTCAAAATTCTTCTCTCATGGCTGTCTCAGTTATAAGAGAATGCTAGACACTTTTCCTTACTTGTTTTAGTAGCATTTGCACCATCCTTTCATCATACTTGAGGATTACTGAAACGTGGACAAATGCAAGATGACATTCATGACAAATAAAAGAACCCCAAAACAGATAATTGCAATATTAATGGAAAGCTTGTGGATGTCGAAAATTATTGAAATAGCTAAGAGTAATACTCCGAAGTAATGAGACGAACTGGTGAAATCAGTAATAAAGAAGATAAATTGAAGATTTAGTTTTGTTTGGAGAGTTCTGGAAAACTATTGTGCACCTATAAAGGAAACAGCATACAGGACGATTGTGTGATCAGTTGTGGAATACTGCATAACCGTTTTCAGTCCCAATCAATTACGGATATCAGTAAATATCGAACTAAGGCACTGATAACAACTATGTTTACCGCCCTAAACCCAAATAAACAAAAAGAATTCAGAGACGCGGCTCTACTGTCGTAACAGGTCAGTACAGCTTATGCAATACGACAGTAGGAATCGGAGAAAGAAAGACAACTTTGTTCTTGCGAAACCATGATGGGCAAATTTATAGAACAGGTATGCGAAAAAGACTTTGCAACAGTCAGCAGCCTTCTTCGTATATCAGACGTAAGGACCACGAGCGTAAGAGAAGGGTCGTTAGATCGAGTACGGTAGCATTTAGAAACTTATTTTACCTTTGCTCCTCACACAAACGGAACAGCACAGAGAACTGCTACCGCACGAAGCAGAGGCCAATAGAAATTACCAGTTGACGTAGAATTTGGTAATGGATGCAGATGAAAACTTAAATCAAAAATTCTGACCGCTGCTCCCTGTACGCACCTCTCGATAGTCCACCTGCCCCCCTCCGCCCCCCTCCCCCCAACTCTCACGCTCTTTCTCTCTACCTAACTTCATGCCACACTTATCCGCAAGCCGTACGAACTGTTTAAAAGAGATAATTTTGCACGTATGGCTGTAAATGTTTCTATTCCGCTATTGCAGTTTCGGCATTACGCCTTTGTCAAGCATAAATAAATCACGCAATTTCACGGGAAAGACGTAAATTATCAGGAGGCCTCGGATTTTAATGAACTAAAAACAGCGAAATATGCAAGCACTTATAACCAAACATTTAAATAAATACGACATTACAAAATAAAATATTACGTTATATAAGCTTATATAAACATCCCAGTTGACTTTTTTAAACTATCCTATGTAATACAAAATTCATTTCCGAATAAATTGTGAAAATAGTACTTAAATTTTGCAGTGTCTGAAAATAACTAATGTTTTTTTCTGAAATGTCTGCTTGTGTCTGAAACAAACACGAAGTACAGTGAAAACAACAACACCACCTATCCAAGCAATAAAACCATGTTGTTACTACACACTGTGTTCCAAATTAGTTAACACGTCCTGTCAATCTTCAGTTTCTGCAGGGCTGCAGTACATCACAAAGCGTAACTCAGACTTTCCATTTTCCAAGTCTACAGTTGTCGCTGAGTAATGCTTTGTACCCAGAAAAGCCGCATCACAGAACGTCATAGGAGCATGACTGAAGGCAGCGAGGTCACTACAGGCCAGCGTTTATTCATTGTCTCCGAATGTTCTGCCGTTCCCCGAAAGACTGTCACTGACTTTGTACATTGTAGAATACCATGGACTACGCTGGAGAACACCGTGCAATTTTTTTTATTCACTTCGTCAGCCGCATGATCACGATGTCCACCCAACTCACACTACACTTGCTGCACAATACCTAGGCCGTCACACTATTAAGTACCAGCAACTCCGAGACGTATGACGGCTTTTGATACCACTGAAAACTTGGCTTTCATGTATTCCAAGTTTCCAAACAAAGTATCTGTAACCATATCTTTCACAATTTTTATATCACTTGGTTCATCGCTTTCAAGCTCACAAAAGATTGCCTTATATTGGTGTAGTTGGTGTAGTAATACTCAGCAACATTAGGCCAAGAACCCCATCGTGTAAGAACAGGTTGACAGGGGAGGGGGAGAGAAGGTGCCGGTTCTCTGAATTTCTGCACCCGTAGCGGAGCTTTCACATAGATTTTCTTGCCGCAGGAAATTAATTCGTCCACGTCAGTGCAATCTGATCGCACCTCTTCTGCAAATCTTTGTAATGCAAGTGCAAGACAAGTGACGTACTCCATGCTGGATAGAGATTCTGAAGCACCTTGGCTGCTTTAACCACGTACGCTAGTGGCCATTAAAATTGCTACACCACGAAGATGACGTGCTACAGACGCGAAATTTAACCGACAGGAAGAAGATGCTGTGATATGCAAATGATTAGCTTTTCAGAGCATTCACACAAGGTTGGCGCCGGGGGCGACACCTACAATGCGCTGACATGAGGAAAGTTTCCAACCGATTTCTCATCCACAAACAGCAGTTGACCGGCGTTGCCTGGTGAAACGTTGTTGTGATGCCTCGTTTAAGGAGGAGAAATGTGTACCATCACGTTTCCGACTTTGATAAAGATCGGATTGTAGCCCATCGCGATTGCGGTTTATCGTATTGCAACATTGCTGGTCGCGTGGGTCGAGATCCAATGACTGTTAGCAGAATATGGAATCGGTGGGTTCAGGAGAGTAATACGGAACGCCGTGCTGGATCCCAACGGCCTCGTATCACTAGCAGTCGAGATGACAGGCATCTTATCCGCATGGATGTAACGGATCGTGCAGCCACGTCTCGATCCCTGAATCAACAGATGGGGTTTTGCAAGAAAACCACCATCTGCACGAACAGTTCGACGACATATGCAGCAGCATGGACTATCAGCTCGGAGACCATGGCTGCGGTTACCCTAGACGCTGCATCACAGACAGGAGCGCCTGCGATGGTGTACTCAACGATGAACCTGGGTGCACGAATGGCAAAACGTCATTTTTTCGGATGAATCCAGGTTCTGTTTACAGCATCATGGTGGTAGCATCCGTGTTTGGCGACATCGCGGTGAACGCACATTGGAAGCGTGTACTCGTCATCGCCATACTGGCGTATCACCCGGCGCGATGGTATGGAGTGCCAATGGTTACACGTCTCGGTCACCTCTTGCTCGCATTGACGGCACTTTGAACAGTGGACGTTACATTTCAGACGTGTTACGACCTGTGGCTCTACCCTTCATTCGATCCCTGCGAAACCCTACATTTCTGCAGGATAATGCACGACCGCATTTGCAGGTCCAGTATGAGCCTTTCTGGATACAGAAAATGTTCGACTGCTGCCCTGGCCAACACATTCTCCAAATCTCTCACCAACTGAAAACGTCTGGTCAATGGTGGCCGAGCTCGTCACAATACGCCAGTCACTACTCTTGATGAACTGTGGTATCGTGTTGAAGCTGCATGGGCAGCTGTACCTGAACACGCCATCCAAGCTCTGTTTGACTCAATGCCCATGCATATCAAGGCCGTTATTACGGCCAGAGGTGGTTGTTCTGGGTACTTATTTCTCAGGATCTATGCACCCACATGTCAGTTCTTGTAGAATATATTTGTCCAATGAATACCCGTTTATCATCTGCATTTTTTCTTCGTGTAGCAATTTTAATGGCCAGTAGTGTATAAGCACCATATGTTACCAGCAGCAAAATGTCGTCTGTTTTCGCAACGTGTGACCACAGTACGTTTGTACAGTTGTCAAACAAAATGGCAATTATCGAGTTGTTCAATCTCTCGAGAGCTTCACACGTTAAGAGGAACAATTATGGAGGGTCGTCATCCTTTAGAACACCACGAACAACACTTGCAACATGATGCCCAACTGGATTGGTAGTTTCGTCAGTGGACACCCAGATCTCTTGGTCATCAACACTAATTACTATTTTAGTAAGCATCTCCTTGTAGCACGTGGATACATAGGCCTACTCCTTTCTCAATGTAGATTCATGTGGAACTGAATGTGTTGCGTACTTCTCCAACAACTGCCTGAAGCGTGGATGCTTCAGCTTCTCAGATGGGATGTTGCAAGACACCATCATCACACATGACGCCTTGAAAGGTGATTCCATAGTTGAAGATGGATCTGACTTTTCAAGTAACAGCGTTTGTCTTCTGTCATTTTCAGCGCTTCTCTTCACACAGCTGATATGTTTGGTGATATTATGGTGGCTTTGCACATGAAAGCGCTTTTCTGCACTAATTTTAACTTCACATAATTTAAAAATAACAATCCCTCGTCAATGTCGCAGAACTTCTCTCCAAAATCAAGAATAACCTTCGCGACCTCATCCTATTGGAGCAGTCTACCTTCGGCATGTTGAACCAGACTGAGTTTCTATTCAAATTGAATAGTGTTATTAAGTGTGCAATGTTTATTGTGTCGGAAGCTGCCTTTGTTGGCTTCAACATTGTTTTGTCGGGCCCACGCAACATCGTCTTACGTCAGCGAAGACTAGTGAAATACGCTGCCTTTCTTTTACAGTCCCGGTAAATAATTGTGTTTAGTTGTGACAATATCACTGGAAACATTGTTATGTGTGCAACACTATCATGTTTTTATTCTTTTGTCCTTAGAGATACGACAAACATATGCATTTTTGGCAAAATTTGACTGAAATATGACGTATTAGTAAGAAGGTGTAAATGGGACATTATATGCACAATAAAAATACGTATCTGGATTCGTGCATAAATGGTTGTAAAATTCAGCCTGAAGTTCAGGAAGAATCTGACATGTTAAAATCCGGTATCGGTACCGTTGTATGGTTGTGCTCTAGTTCGCACGAACGAAGGCAACATCAGTGACCAGAGACATATATAACGTTATCTATAACTTACATATGAACTGTGACATGACGTTATTTACGATTCACAAAGGCATAACGCCGAAATTGCAGTTGCATAATAAAAACTTCTACAGCTATAAGCGGAATATTATGTACTTTGAATGTCTGTAAACAGTTCTAGTTCTGCAATATCTTAATCTCAATTCTAAACACTGTAGTCCGCAGTTTTAGTACTTTGGCGTTCGTTAGCGAAAATGGTATCACTATCTGGTACTTGCCTTTCAGCAATTATATCACTGACGTTGCCCATTAAGAAAAGTGACTGCAGTTCATCACGTCAGACAATAGAGGCTATTCAGAATACTGCCTTCCCTGGGTTCCATCTCCACTAGTGATATTTCGTAGCAGACTCGAAAGACCGTATAAAACGCTGGAAGGTCCTAATAATTCCTAAAGAAAGATGTACCAGGCCTGTACCAAATGCTTTAAAGAATTTTACAGTATGTACGGCGACGCACTAGCTGCTGCGCTGTGTCCGCTTACCTGCCCAGTGGAAGTCCCAGTTGCGGTTAGGGTCGGCACCGACGCACAGCAGGTACGGCTTACGGGTCTTGCGCCACATTCGGTTCTAAAAAATTAAAAAATAAAAAATTGTTAGTTGCGTTGTAAATTACATGTATACATCAGGCAGTCAAAAACCCTGCAGGTCGAGCTCTGACGTCACTATCAGCCTCCATCATGCTCTATTCTGTAACGTGTGTTCCCATTGCCCTTCGTTCTCTGCAGCGTCTACAATGGGAATGACTGCAATAGGGCACGCTGCACAAATCGAATATCTGCCAGGGTTGTTGGAAGGACAAAGCATTCAGCGTGTGCGGCCAATCTGTGTTACGTCACAGGCGAATTCTCTGCAGTAAATGGTACGATACCCATCGAACGTCAGCATTTATGAGGGACGCTGACACTCAGCAGTAAGCAGGGAAAAGACAAACCATTTACCGTTCTTGTGAGAATTTGTAAACAAAGGTTTAAAGTTAAATACTTCAGTCATCAGCGAAGGGACTCATATGAGAAATTCGAAAAAAGAACCATTGCTTTAATGATGTTATTTGCTCGATGTATGTAGACGTCATTCAATCTCCGTTAAGATAATTCTGAATCGGAGTGTGACATTAATACTCCTATGTATCATGAAAAGGCTGGCAATACTGCCACTCGTTCCAGTTTCAGAACTACAGAAAACATTAACGTTCGTGGCATTAGGAGGGTTATGAATAACAATTTGCAGCTGCTGTTCTTCAACAGTATTATATTTAGACAGTAGGATGAATGTGACACATTGAAGAGGAAAAAAAATTACGATTAACTCACAAAATTCGTTGTCAGCGTGGCACAAACGGCCAAAATATTTTCGCTGTATGACCAAATCGAAACAATAAAGTTATTTGGCATGATAAATGCAACATACAAGAGAGTGCTGAAAAGTAATGCCTGCGAATTTTTTATGTGAAAACTCTTAAGGTTTATAACATTCTACATAAATGTTTATACGTTTATTTGTCAACATAGTCACCCTGGCGACAAACACATTTCTCCCAACGAGAGACCAGTTTGTTGAAACTGTCGCTGTAGAATGTTTGACTTTTTTGACGGAGCCACAACCTCACCTGTGTTTGCATCGCTTCATCCAAGTGAACCGCTCAAAGGTGTTCTCCAAGTTTTGGAACCAGATGAAAATCGGATAGCGGCAAATCAGGACTGTATGGAGGATTATCGATGACAGTGGACTCACGGTGTCGGATTGTTGCAGACTTCGCTGCACTCGTATGTGGTGTGGCATTGTCGTGCTGAAGGGAAGAGTGTTCAGTGCGTCGATTAGTTCTTCGAATTCGAAACTCTGTTACAGCACGCTGTTTCTCACACACAGGCAGAGTTGCGTTACCCACCGCTATGTTACACGCTACAGTTCAGAGCTCTCTAGCGGCAGAGAGTTGCATCTTGCACCAGCAAAGCGGGGAAGTCGATTGAGTAATACGCATGACATGCAATACGTCAACCGATATTGAGAAAAGCACAAAAAATTCGGAAGCATTACTTTTCAGCGCGCCCTCGTAAATTGGTACTGATAAAGAAACATCGGTATCCTCATTATACGACATGACAGCTGGAGAACACCGCAACGAGGCTTAAGAACAGAAAGGAGTTTATTCAGCAGCATCGATACCGGGAGCGATCTCTCAAACATTCGAGTTAAAAGGAATTGCAATAAAAAATTTAGGTCGAACGTAACCTGAATTAAACTTGTGACATGCTGTTCCATGTGAAAGTAAAACATAATTGTTCAGTTAATATACATGCATATACCTTACAGTTTTCACTTTAGTACAAAAGCCATCCCAAATTGTGTGTTTTGTCTGATTAGATAGCGCGGTAGTAATCCTAGGCGAGACTTTAATGTCTCCTGAGTTATTCGATAATACTGTACAGAAAAAAAGTTGTCATCTTCCATCAACTACAGGGAAAATAAACAAAACCCTCCATGATAATTTCTTTCGCTGTTGATTTTCTGCTCCCATTCCTTTTCTCCTCATGAAGTATCACACAAACAAACCTAGTTTCATCACTGTCTCCCATTCCTTCACAGTCAGACAGTAATGTAGCAAAAGATGGAAGTCACTTTTAACTTCCAAATGTACATGGACAGAACACGACACCTGCACTTGCTCGTAGCGCTGGTTAGTGAAGGCAGACCTCTCCAACCATACGTGTCGTGTTGGTCTTGTCGGAGAGCGCCACCGAAATGTTACCTTCACGCTGTCCGGTTGCACGTGTCGTGAGGCTTCAAGTGATTTGTGCGCTCATCTTAGTTATTTCACTAGCCTTCAGCTGTCTAGCAGTGTGTCTACTGCTGTACTCCATTGCAGCCCATACAAAACGCGATTGACGCTAACGAAAATAGTTATTCTGATCTTCATTAAACAATGTTACTACGAACTTAAATTTTGTTTGTTTTGAAAAGCTTCACGGAGCCAGCTTCGATACTTAGAAAGTCGCCTTTCTTTTTAGAAGTTGTTATCATCTATGCCTTTGATTGTTGAATGTTCTGCTTAACCTGAGATATTTCTTCTCAATTTCTCTACCATTTATCCCACTTCAACCTCATTCACGGCTGTTAGTGTTCGTAATTTTCATGCATGTATTTGTTTCAGTAAATGCTTCTCCTTTGCAGTTTCTTCTAAAGTCTCAGTTCCTAGTAAACCTTGCCATAACACAACTAAAAATGAGGGTTTCGCCACAAAATCATTCTCCTCGCACTTGATTTTGTAAAACCTATGTATAGGTACTAATCAAACTCTTTAAATATATTTTTTCTCGCATTCTGTTAACTGCTTTTCCACTATTTTCACATAACGTTTCCTCTCCTTGTGGTATCAGATGTCTGATGAAAACCATTTGGAAAAAAGGCCAAAACACAGATTGTTTTATTAGTGGAATCGAAAAGATAGTGTCCTGAAAAAAGTTGTTGCAAAAGGAACATCAGCAGAACTGAAACAAGGGTAAAGCAGTATTATCGAATTAAATCAGGATATGCTGAGTGAATTACATTAAGAAACGAGACTCAGAGAGAAGCAGAGAAGTATTGTCATTTGGCAACAAAATAAGTAATGCTGGTAGAAGTAAAGAGGACGTGAAATACAGGCTGGCAATAGCAAGAAATGCATTACTGAAACTAGCAACACGTTAACAACAAATGTAGATATTTTTAGTCTATTACAAAAGTGAAACGTGAAAGACAAACAATTCAGGCGAGAGGGGAATAGAACATTCTGAAATGTGATGCTTCAGGAGAATGCTGAAAGTTAGACGGGTTGACCCGATAACTAATGAAGAGATACTTAATCAAATCGGGGAAAATAAATTAAGGCATTACTCGATTAAAAAACGGGACAGGTGAGGGAAAACTGTTGTTTGCTAGCCGTCTGTGAGCAGCGTGGCCGGCCGGTGTGGCCGAGCGGTTCTAGGTGCTTCAGTCTGGAACCGCGCGACCGCTACGGTCGCAGGTTCGAATCCTGCTGCGGGCAGGGATGTGTGTGATGTCCTTAGGTTAGTTAGGATTAAATAGTTCTAAATTCTAGGGGACTGATGACCATAGATGTTAAGTCCCATAGTGCTCAGAGCCAGCCATCTATCGAAGATTCTAATACGAAAGTTATTTTTAGACACAAATATGTATATAACATTACAGTAAGAGTTGTTAAAAATTCATTGAAACTGTCAGATTACATGCCTTCTAAATAAAAACTGTAATTTGGAATGGCTAAGCGGATACATTTTCTTTAATCATAAATATGTTACAATGTTAACGGCTGTGTCTCAAAAACGTAGCTGTCGACTTTTTTATATAAATAGCACGTATCAGAGAAGTTTTAGTCCTCAACTGTTAAAAAAAATGAGTTTGCCGAGATTTTGTAGTTGAAGACGGAGATTTCTGCTGTAGATAGATACTTTCCGCATGTACCGAAATAAAAATATTTCGTGCTGTTAGATTCACAGATGCAGAAACAGTTCACAATTTCCTTTAGGAAATCGAGGACATTAACATGTGCAGAACAGAGTTCGATTAAGTCATACAGAGGGGCCTGAAAACAACCAACTTAACCAACCAATAACGATCACAAAAACGGCATGAGAAGTGCTTCTCTTGACTTACATCAAAAAATTGTCCATCGTTGGATTTTGGTGCGAACGGGTCAATTTGTAGAATTTGGAAAGACCTTTTGATTAAGCAAGGTGTTAGTCAATGTATGGTGAAAGAGCACCTAGTATTATATGAGTGACTTTTCAAAAATGGCTCTGAGCACTATTGGACTTAACATCTGAGGTCATCAGTCCCCCAGAACTTAGAACTGCTTGAACGTAGCTAATCTAAGAACGTCACACACATCCATGCCCGAGGCAGGATTCGAACCTGCGACCGTAGCGGTAGCGCGGTTCCAGACTGAAGAGCCTAAAACCGCTCGACCACAACGGCCGGCAGTGTCTTTTCGTTCGTCGGTTATTTGACTCGGCGAATGTGTAAATAAGAAGTTCTAGCACAGAAAACCATAGCTGTAATGTTCGGTCATACTGGAACTATACGAGTATGTCAAAAATGGACAGAAGATAGCGGGTCTTACGTTGCCGAAAAAACTTTTCACGTGGCAACACCGTAGCAGAATTGAACTTATATGCTTTCTTTATAAGCAGTGTTGGTAAGCAATGTACCGTGTGTGAACTTCACCATCGACAAGCGAACTTCAAGCATGAATTGGTCTCTCGACAGCGCTTATCAAAAATGTTGTATAGTAATTAACTATATCAGTACATTTTCATGTTTAATTGGAGTAATTAGAGAGACTCGAAAAGTTTTGAGTGATATCTGTAGAGCACCTGTGGTACCCATGTAGGCTAAGAATGTTGTAAGGCGAAAGCGACATACGAATGAAGTCAGGCTAGCTATTTTCGCTTGTTTTCACCTTGTGGAGAGGACAGACAGCGTTTCTACCTGGGTGGCGAGTGCCGAAAGTTGCCTTGCGTTACCCAGTTGTAGTGTCGGGAGCTCGGATAACTGAAGTGAGTGTACCACAACATACTTACCCACGAAACTATTAGGTTGATAGAACACAGTGTGAGGCATCGAGGAATAACCGATTTCCAAGTGGAGTAGAGTGTCATGGCTACAAACAGTAGAAGAACACCACAGCTCGACTACAGTAGGATGTTTCACCTAGATGCACGTCGCATCCCTAGCTCGGGATGGACTGACAGTGAAAGCTTTATCATCGCCATTAACAATCTGACGCGGTGTAAGAATGACAAGAAACTTTATGGCAAGTCAATTCTGGTCATGAAAGTCTATGAACACACATTTAGGAGACAGCCACTTACGTCCGTCCAGGTGTACTCGTATCCGTCGGGGTTGGTGCTGGGGAAGATGTAGAAGTCGAAGCTCTCGACGATGCTCCTCACGCTGGCGTCGGTCGAGGTGAGGATCTCGTTGATGAACCACGTCACGCTGGCAGCGCTGATCCACTCCCTCGCATGGATGCCTGCAAACAGCGCGCCCTCAGACTGTCAACAACATTGTAAGGAAATCAATATAAGAAAGGGAGGTCTTTTATAACACTGAAAACACTTTGCTGTCCGAGGCGACCATTCATTGTTTCGACGCTGTGGTACGTCTAAGTTTGAGAATGATGGTAACAAAGATTCTTTAGACTGTCTTAAGTATTCTAATTGGTTACCAAACAATTAGGTGTAAGTGTAAAGTGGACGAGAGACTGATCCTGTGGGAAGTTTTGTATGTTGAGTAGGACGGTGAGCTGATGATTTTTCAAGGTGTCTCGAAAGGTGCAGGAGTGCTGTTATTAGTCATAATCCTCATATCAAACACAGTACGAAGTACGATGTGTGCGAAAAAAGAAATTACATTGATTTTTTATCTACCAAAGATTTTTTATGTATTTATTTATTTATTTTTTTCAAACAAAGATAACATTCCTTTCGAAGAAGCTTTCCTCGGCAGCTATACACCGGCGGAGTCGTGGTAGCAGCGCTGAAAGGTTCGAATTGGTGGGCCATTAGCATGTTGGTCACATTCTCTTGAATGTCCTACAGATCCAAAAATGATGTCCTCTTAAAACTTTTTCAATTTCTGGAAATAAAAAAGCCACAAGGAATCATATCAGGTCAACGACGGGCTGTAGAACAACAAGAATGCCTTTTGAGGTCAAAAATTCCATGGGGAAGTGGGCGTGTAACGATGCAGCGTCCACTTGTCTACAATGTCCAGTCTCACTCGATTCCCCCTTTTCCTTAGGACTTCAAGGAGATCTTCGTAAAATAGTTGGTTGACAGTTTGTACTAGAGGAACAAATTAGCTACACACGATATCCCTATTATCTTTGATTTGCTCATTCTAGTTTTTTGCGGTCGAGGAGATGTCTCAGTGTGCCACTCCTCACTTTGCCGCTTTGCCTCAGGATCGTACTCAAAAACCCAGGACTCATCACTTGTGATCAAACGACTGAACGATTTGTAGTCATTGAGATTCCTCTCAAGAAGATCAACGCGTATGTTTCTTCGTTTGTCCTTCAGTTTTGTGGTTTTTCACTACCATTTTGGCACAAACCTTTGATGAGCGGAAAACGTCGGTCAGAACCTTATCTTTGGTGAAAGAGTTTAACAGGTCACTTATCATCCCATCGTCAGCCTGATCTCAGAAGAGCAAGCACACGTTCGATGTGTTCGCCGGTTTTTCAAGTTGAAGGATTCCCTGAGCGGTGTTCACATTCAGAGTGTTCTCGGCCTTCCAAAACTGATTTTCTCTAGCGAAAAACTTGTGCTCTTGATAAGGAATGTTCCCCATAACCCTGTTTCAAGTTTCCAAAGATCACAACAAAAATTGCTGGCATAATGTTGATCTACATTCCGCTGTTGCATTTTCGTAACACAGAACAAAAGCACAGCTTCACTGATGGCGCTCTCAAACATCACGTGACGGCTGCACAAAGTCGAAACTCGGTCTGAGCATCTGGAAGAGGTGAACACACCTGTCTATACAAGTAGAAGAACAAAGCTTTGCCAGATCGCTCGCAAGGTTGTCAGTCTCATTACTTTCCCCACACACCTCGCAACTTGGTCGCCATCGTTCTCGAACGTTCTGTAGAAACTTTGCGGATAGTGGTTCTCGCTTGAAAAATAAACAACCGTAGATCCGGTATAACACACTAAACATTGTGAGTGTATTGGTGACAAATTCTTTGTATAGGTCAGGGCGCCAAACCATTTAACTTCAAATAAAATTTGTCTCCTAAAGGTATTTGTAACCTTTTTTTCACTTGATGGCTGGAAACTGATAAAACAAAGGCTAATTTATTCTTGCACCCTCATTAAAAGGCAAATTTTCGTTTGATATAATAATCAGATCTGCGAGAGACAAGAACAGTGTGGAATAAAGTGACACTGGATTTGGAACTTCCGTACTGTTGTGCTGTTTGAGGCTTTCCCGGCGCTGCATCTTCTTGATAGGTTCCCGGGAATTACGCCGAATAATATTGTAAAAACCGCACAATATTTCAGCGAGACAACTGCCCGCCATCTTCAGGTGCTACTGTCGCGTCGCTGAGAAGCTCGTCAATTTATATGCTGGCTTTCTAGAACAGCGTAGGCGCCAGCGGGGACATAACGTCATCGAAGACCAATCGTAGACGACGTCGAATGCCAGAGCCCTCTGCTGGAGAAACGGGTCGCGGTCTGCGGAAGCGCGCCGCGGCGCGGGAAATGCGGCCGGGAGAGACGGACCCCGTTTGTGCGCCAACACCTCGCTGAAATATTGTGCGGTTTTTACAATATTATCCGGCGTAATTCCGGGGAACCTATCAAGCTTGCGTCCGGCGGTTCGAATGGAAGGCTAGGCCACTCGCTGTGGAAACTTGTGCCTCCGTGTTTTGACCCACAGTCACGCTTAACGGTTAAAATTTACAGCGGCTCTACTAACAAGGGAATGGTCAGACGTGTCATGCCGAAACATGTATTGCTTTTGTTGGCACTGTTATTTAACTGTGCAAAAGGTCTGTATGCCAAATTGTAGCTGCTGACATGAACTGGAAGCCACCTAAAAAAAGCACGAACATGGCTGTGTTTCTTGTTTGGCGCTTGCAGTGACGGCTGGCCACCCCTGGAAATGGCGAGTCGCGAGCGTTGTGCGCATGGTCGGCAAGTGCGGCCGTCTTATCGCGGCGTTCACTAAAGGGGAATATCGCTGCACGGTTCTGGTGGAAAGGGGAAACGAATATTCGTTTCTGTGGCATGCACGTCCTTTTAATTTCTGGTACGTATTTCGAAACATACCGTCCTGAAACTGCTTAGAGATGTGAAAGACGTTCTGTACTTGTTCATCTATACTCCGTAAGCCACTTTACGGTGAACATTCAATCTCTCCTCACAGGTGATGGCGAACCCTGTAAATGTTTTGCTGCTTGCCATGGAGATATGCCATAGACGTCAAATGAAGTAATCAACAGAAAACACGCGTGAAGACTATGTTTTGTGCGACAAGGTTGTTAAACTTCTAGACGAGCATGTAAATGGCGCAGACATGTGGCTAGAAACAACTGAAACACTCGATATTGCAGACTGTGAATCTACAGACGGCGAAGACACCGACGAAAGTTGCACTCATGAAGACTCTTTGAGTGATAGTGCTACGTATCATCATCAATCATCTCCGAAAGTAACACCAGCTACTACAATTACCTTATCAGACAAAGAAAAAGCGGTGACGTATTGGTTGAGCGAAAGTGGTAAGAAACGCCTACGTGTCAGTACTGTTCAAAATAAGTATCGCTTTGTCCGTTCTGAACGTGAACTGTGTAGATGGAAAAAGGAAGTCGCTGGACGACGTAAGAGTCGACTGGACATTGCGACGGAGATAAATGCGCGACTTTTTGAGCTATTTACCGATGTCAGACAACAGTCATTTAGTGTCAGCGATACAACTTTGCGTGATTGGGCGTTAGAGATTGCCAACGCGGTAGGCGCTAAAGAATTTACAGCTTCTCAAAGTTGGATCAGTCGCATAGAAGATCACATAAAATTGTGCCAAGAAAAATAACAATATTTGTATCGAGAAACAGGTCGCAAAATGAAGTTACACAAATCGAAATGACAGAAGCTTTTCTTTCGAATGCAAAAAATAAGATCGCTGGTTTTAGTGAATCGTACGTGTACAATGCAGATCAGTCAGATTTACAAAAAGAAATGCGTGAGAAAAGGACACTGCCATTTAAAGGGGAAAAACATATTGAGGCGATTGCGCAGTCCACGACTGCACTCACCCATTCATGCACTATAATACCCATAATTAGTCTGGATGGTTCATTGCTGCCTAAACTATATGTGTGTCTTCAAGAACCAACTGGACGTTTTGGACCACGTGTCAAAAGAACAATGTTCTACGCAAAAATCTTGTGGTAGACGCATCGAAGTCTGGAAAAATGGGAAATGAAAACGTTACACTTTTCATGCGTCATGCTTTTCTTCCGTTCTGCGGGAACAAATCTCTTCTTCTTGTAGATTCGTGGTCAGGTCATAAAAGGTCTGATTAATTAAAAGCTGTATTTCGAGCCCACCCTGACAAAGAAGTAGAGAAACTTCAGATTCCACCCGGCACGACGAACGTAATTCAACCTTTAGAAAGCGAATTTTTCCGTCAGTGGAAGGCATTTTACAGAAAACTAACAGAGAAAATTATTGTGTGCAGATCACTGCAATTTCCTGTTTATCACCGTAACAATATTCTCAAGCTGCAATCAGTAGTACATTATCAATTTTCCTCCCCACGGTTTCAGAATTTGATTAAATATGCGTGGCACTCCTCGAAATATACTGATACTAGGCCTGATTCATTCCTAACACCAGCCCAATTTTGTCTACGGACATCTAACAACGTCTGTGATTCGCAGGGCTGTCATATGTCGTCTTTGCTTGTATGTTCTTGGTGCACAAAAAATCTATGTTTTGAACATTGTATCAATATTTCGCATTTTTGCGATAATTACAAGAAATAAAATTAGGACGTGTTCTAAACCGTATATTTATTTGTGTCTATTTCATAGCTATTTGGAAAGAATGTTGTAGATAACATATCAGCCATATTTGTCAACAAATGTTTAATTATCATACGATCGCTTTCACTGGGGGAATCAGCTCTCTCACTGCTGTAGCAAGAGAGCGGCGCGTAGCTAACGCCACCTTGTCCCTAGATGGCGTTGGTATAACGTAGCGAGAGAGGTCAGGGTTGTACAAGAGGCAGTTATAAGCGCGGAAACCATGTGACAATAATGTCTTACTTCATAAAATTGTTTACAGACTTCCAGGTCATGTCAGCAGCTAAAATTCTGCATACAGACTTCTTCCAATGTTAACCCACAGCGATAAAAAAAGCAACAAAGGTTTCGACATGACAAGTCTGACCATTCCCTTGTAAGCTTCGATTAACTCATCAGAAGGGTAACACGCAAGATATGAAGTACGTGTTCGCTTGACGATGCAGGTTTCCGTGGAGAGCGGCGTGAACATCAAGTACGGCTAGCCTCGGTGGCGCCAGTTTCCACGGTGAGTAGAGAACATGGCAAAGCAAAGCAAAAATGGCGAGTACAATTATGGGTGGTCAGTATGAGGGACCCTACTAAAATTCTAACAAATGTGATTAAGCATTAACGATCGGATCGTAAATACTGCATGAAAAATTGACGTGACGCCTGTGTTTACTCACCTCCCTCGATGACGACTGCGGGGTTGCCGGTGCCGTAAGAAATTTTGACTCCGCGGATTTCGCGGCCCTCGTAGCTGCTGCCACCCACAACTGTTGTCACGACGCTCGGGTATGAAGCGGCCAATGAGTCAAGCCATGCGTAAATCTGCAGGGGAAAGCAGTACAATAATAGCAGGCATCTGTGTTTGTGGAGATGAGAAGTATTTGTTGTGGGGAAAGTGAAGGAGGAGAAACTGGAGGTAACTGAGGATGGGCACATTAAACGGAGAGGCAAAAATTACGGAATGAAAATGTGAGACTGAAGAGGTGACATAGGAACATCTAACTAAACAATGTGTGCAAAGGAAAACGTGTACAGTACGTCAGGTGGGATTGTGTAAGTTAAGTGATGCATGTTAGGCGAACAGGTAGCCAGTATCAAAGTGAAAGTACCGAATAAATTGGAGAACGAGATGGTAATGAGCGAAATAGAATAACGACAATAAAGGAACCCGCTTTAAAATGATAGGATGCGAACAGTTATCCTCTTGAAAACTCCTTTCTTTCCTATTGTTCACGTGTCCATGCTTCGTGAAACTGTATCAGTACGGTTAAAAACTCCTCAGTGCTTTAGATCGATAATCTAGTCACATTGTGTCCTTTCTACTTTTTAAATGCATAGAAAACGTTTAGTTGATAGTCGCACCGAGAAACTTTAATAAGTAATCTGCTAATGATATGTAATACCAAGGGCTAAGGTCCAATGCTCAACTACAATAGAGCAATAATGATTCAAAATATGTCATTCCATTGTCATACTACCAAATTAGCATTTAAGCTGAGGTTTTAACTGTGTGACAGTTCTGAGAGTACTATCCAGTACCTGTTAGTTTCTTCCCGTTTTTATTTGCGTTATGTATGCGGATGTACAACAAACGTTTCTCTTCATTAGTAGACGAAATAGATTTTTTTATAAAATACTTCTTTCTTATCCCACAACTGATTTGTACTGTATCACGTCTTTATTATTTACTTATTAATTTACATGAAGCTCAGCGTTGTGCTAACTATATTAGTCACGGTTTTGCAGCCGATTCTATGCCCTCGCCGCCTTTCTATGCGAGAACCAGCCAACCCAAGCAGTCATGTGCAGACTAAAAAATTTTAGAAACCAAATCATCTTCATCGCTGAAGACCACGGCACGTCATTCCATCCTCCGTGTGATCCTCTGACGGCATAAGGCGAGCGGTGCACGTCGATGCTGTGGAGTGATAGGAAGACGGGCCAGAGGTGTGCTTGATCGCAGTCCCACTGCTAATAGCTGGTTAGCCACAGTTTCCGTTGACACATCTGAACTTACAAGCCCTCTTATCTGTGCTGTAGTTGTTGTACAACCTGACACTGCCGCCCTTAAAATGTAACAATTCTGAAAGGCGTCTGTGTTGTGTGGATGTCCAGAATCTTGTCTATAGGTGTGAGAATATTCACATGCACGTTGCACAACTGACGCAGCATGTCCAACTTGTGTGGTAATTCTTCGAAAGGTACCTCTGCCATTCGGAGGGCCAGAGTTTGACCCCCTTCAAACACGCCCAGTTCCCTGTAGAAAGCACGAGTGCGTCTCCGTGGAACAGATCACTGTTTGCTTCACACGTTTGCACTACGCTGAGCCTCCTGGCTGTGAGTATTCCCTATTAAAGAATTGACATAAATGGCGCTCTGATAGCTGTTCCACTGCGCTATCTGTTGGCGGACGATGTTGGAACCATTATCAGTACGTACATATACTATCTTCCAGGTGGCATATGACGGTGTCGGACCAAAATCGACTCCGTCTTTCGTCTTTCCAGGTCTACTAATTTTTTTCGGACAGCAGGTGCATGCAACTTTATTGTAGCATGCTAAACTTGAAATTTGTGTAATTGTTTGCAAAGAAATAAAGTAGCATTCCCTGAGAATTTCTTAAATACATAAATACATCTTTGTCGTTTATTTTGCGACGTAGCCTACCGAAAGTATCGACTCACCTCATCCACAGTGTAGTAGTCGTCCCAACCAAAGGATGCCCTCGACTGCTTTGCAGGACGTTCAGCGTCAATAAGTCTGTAATAAGTGAGAGAACGTTAGTCGACATCAACATATAACGACTAAAGTATGACCAAAACCTAGCTGAAATTGAAATGACGACCATTATTCCACATTAATTTAATTATTTATTATAAAGTTCGAAGTGTCAATCGTGGTCGAACCTCTTTGTCCACCATCGGAGTCTAATATCTCTGGCAGACGCACGTCCACGAAACTCTCGCTAAGTTAAGTGATTAATATTGAAATAAGAGCTAATTTATTTAATATTACATTTTAGACTAGTGTATTTGTTTCTCCAGGTTATCTATTGAAGGTTTCGCTTTTATGAGCGTATTTAGATCGAAGAATAAGTGTTTCCTAAAGGCCGATAGACGTTAGTTTTTTTTGCATTTTAGCCGTAAATTTCTGGAAAGTGCAGATCGTTATTTTTTTACCTAGGCCTAGTGGTTCAAAGTTAAGTTAACTCGTGTCTGTCACGCAGAGTTTAGATAGTTAATTAAAATTTTCGAAAGTAAGTTTGAAAGTTTGTTTACATTAGCGTTTAGTTATGTATTAGTACAGGCTATGAAACTTCAGTGCTCTTGTGTCAAGTAATTCTCTGCATTTGTGTAAATTAAGTGTAAATTTTTCTATCAAATCATGTGTAATAAATTTGGTAATTGCCATAGAAATCTGAAGGAGGGGGTGTTCTGTGAAGGTTGTAGGTTAAGGTTACATTGGACCGTAGCGGCGAGAAAACGGGGGAAGATAATGAGGTTCTTCCATGGCAACGTAGGTTATGTAGAAAGGACATAAAAATCGCTGTACAGGAGGCAAAAATTTGTGTCCTTAAGGCTGAACTAGAAAACGCGTATTTGGAATTATCTAAGCTAAGAAGGGAAAAAGAAACGGGTTTCTGGGAAAAGGTAGCAAGCAAAGGGCGAGAAAGGGAATCTGTTGGAAAAACTTCAGAAATTCAGTTAGTAAATCAGTTTGGCTTGCTATCTGAAGTAGTGGAGGAAGGGCCTCATCAAGATGTAGTTGAATGTCGGTTGGAGCAGAAAAGAAAAGACAAGTCGGAATCAAATCAGAATAGAAAAAGAATTCTGCTTCTAGGTAGCAGTCATAGCAAGGGTGTAGCCAGCAGCTTCAGGAGAAATAAGGTGAAGGGTACCAGGTCACAAGTTATGTGAAACAGAGTGCTAGCCTTAGCCAAGTGACAGGAAACTTAGGTCAGCTTTGCAGGGATTTTGAGAAGGAATATCAGGTAATTACAGTTGGGGGAGCAGGAAACAGCCTGGCTATGAATCCAAGATATAGTTTTAGGTGTGACCTGAATAAAATAGGAGCAGAAACTGGGCACTTAAATGTGGGGTTTGTGGAGGTCTTTCAGCATCATGATCGACCCTGGGTAAATACTGCTTAAGGCATGTTAACACAGAGCTGAACAGGTTTCTCCAGACACCGGCAAAATCTCACATAAGTGTTGTTTCAGTTGATGCTGTTGGTAGGTGGGGATACACTACACATGGCCTGCACCTAAATAGGAAGGGGAAAGATAGTTAGCTTCTCTATTAGCAAATACTGTAAGGGGACCACAGTCACACATGGGACCATCCCTGTGGTTAATGGGACCAGGCAGACAGATTTTTTAGGTTAAAGCCAAAGTCCAGAGAGACAATAGTCAAGAAAAATAGAATAAAAGAAGCTTCATGTACAGTGAACAGGGATGATTCTACAAGTAGAATCAGTTTCCTTCATCAAAATAGCAGGGGAATAAAAAATAACGTAGATGAGCTGTTAGTGTGTTCAGATGATCTCAGAAATAAGAATAAGATTGATATATTTTGTCGGTGTGAACACCATGTAACTGTGATGATGGAAAGTGTCTGTATGAATGGGTATCATTTAGCATCTTACATTTGCAGATCTAGCATGGATAAAGGACGAGTTTCCATTTACGCCAAACAAGGGTACAAGAACAAAACTGTAGAAATAAGTACATTTTGAGTCGATCATCACTGTGAGCTTTGTGTTGTGAACTACAACTGCGTAATGTAGTGTCGATATTAGCAACAGTGTACAGGTCCCCATTAGGAGATTGGGACCTATTCATAAAGAAGTTTGAGTCCCAATTATGCTGTCTGTCAGACAAAAAGAAGAAGATATTAATATTTGGTGATTTCAGTGTAAACTTTGTAGGAAATTCTGATAGGAAAAGTGAACTAGAAGTGTTATTAATGACATATAACTTACAATCAGTGATCAATTTCCCTACACATATAGCTCAAGGCAGTACCACTCTAATAGATAATGCATTTGCACAGCAAGAGGATTTAAATCTAACATATGCTTTCCCTGTGATAAAGGGATCGTCAGACCATGACCCACAGCTGATTAACTTACAAAAACTAGCAGGGTGAACAGTTCAGAAACTTTTAAGGAAAAGTGTAAGGCTGGTCAACCTGATATCTATAGAGAACATCAGAGAAAGTTTAAGAAATGTTAATTGGGGAGATGCATATAATGACCCAAATGCTAATTATAAATACAGTGTATTTCCTGATATATTTATATCCCTTTTTCAACATTGTTGTCCCCAAAAAATTACTAAATGTAACACCAAACAGTCTTCAATGAAAATTTGGATTACTACAGATATTGAAGAGTCTTCCAAAAGTAAAAGAAAATTGTGTGAGACAACAAGAATTAGTGAAGACACAGAAGTAATTTTACACTATAAAAATTATTATAACATACTGAGAAATGTTGTCAGAAAATCAAAAGATATGTATATTGGAGATGAAATTAAGAACTGAGGAAATAAAATGAAATCAGTGCATAATGTTGTAAGAAGAGAGACAGGAAAAGTAGCCACTGGGATAGATAGTATTACTATTAAAGAGAATGAGACCATCTTAACCAAGAGAACACAAGTAGCTAACGTATTAAAAACCACTAAGTGTAGGTGAAAAACTTTGTTAGAATACTTCAAAAGAAAAAGCCAAGCAGTACATGGAAGATTCAGTTTTGAGAAATTGTAGTCAAATTAATTTTCATCTAAGAATCTCTTGTGAAATAAGGAAAATCATTAAATCTTTGTGAAATAAATGTTCTGTTTCAGTAAGATATTAAAACAATGTGGAGCAGTTACAGCTGATGTTATGAGTCACATCTGTAATGCTGCACTAACTCAAGGTACTTTCCCAGACAGGTTAAAAGAATCCATTGTCAAGCCTCTCTACAAAAGAGGGGACACTACAGATGTCAATAATTACCGACCAGTATCCTTGCTTACAGCATTTTCAAAAATTGTCGAAAACGTAACGTACTCAAGAGTGGTTAGCCATCTCAACAGCAATGGAATACTTAGTGAATCACATTTCGGGTTTCAAAATTGCTGTTCCACTGAGGCAGCAATACACAGTTTTACTGCCAAAATAATAGAGTCTTTAAATAGTAAAATGTCACCAATAGGAATTTTCTGTGACTTATCCAAAGCATTTGATTGTGTGAACCATGACATTATGTTACAGAAATTACAATTCCATGGTATAAATGGAATAGATTACGAGTGGTTTAAGTCATATTTACAGAGGAGGAAGAAAAAGTTTCTTTATATGATTTAAGTGATTTAAGGAAGTTTCCCACTTCATCTAACTGGAGTGAAATTGCAATAGATTTTCCTCCAGCTTCGATTATGGGTCTCCTTCTGTTCTAAATATATGAGAATGGCCTCCCTTTTTATCTGAGGCAAGAATTTAAACTGATACTGTTTGCTGATGATACAAGCATCATTATTAATCCAGTGAAAGAAACTCCAATAGAAAATGATTCAAATAATGACTTTGGAAAAGTTATTGATTGGTTTCCTGCGAATGGGCTTGCTCTGAACTTTGAACAGATACAGGACATCCAATTTTCTACTGCAAGGAGGACAATTAGTTCAATAAATATAACACATCAACAGAAGTCAGTAGCCAGGGTAGACAATACTAAGTTTTTGGGTGTACTTATAGATGAGAATCCTAATTGCAAAATTCAAATTTTGGATCTTCTAAAGCGACTATGTTCAGCAAATTCTGCAATCAGAATAATTGCTAATTTTGAGGATTCAGAAATTAGCAAGCTAAAATACGCTACAAGATCAAAAGTATCCGAACACCCCCAAAAACATACTTTTTCATATTAGGTGCATTGTGCTGCCACCTACTGCCAGGTACTCCACACCAGCGACCTTAGTAGTCATTAGACATTCTCAGAGAGCAGAATGGGGGGCTCCACAGAACTCACGGACTTTGAACGTGGTCAGGTGATTGGTTGTCACTTGTTTCATACGTCTGCACGTGAGATTTCCAAACTCCTGAACATCCCTCGGTCCACTGTTTCCGATATGATAGTAAAGTGAAACGTGTGGGGACACGTACAGCACAAAAGCGTACAGGTCGACCTCGTCTGTTGACTGACAGTTGAGGAGGGTCATAATGTGTAATAGGCAGACATCTATGCAGGCCGTCACACAGGAATTCCAAACTGCACCAGGATCCATTGCAAGTACTATGACACTTAGGCGGGATGTGAGGAAACTTGGATTTCATGGTCGAGCGGCTGCTCATAAGCCACACATCACGCCGGTAAATGCCAAACGACGCCTCGCTTGGTGTAACAAGTGTAATCACTGAACGATTGAACAGTGGAAAAACGTTGTGTGGAGTGACGAATCACGGTACACTATGTAGTGATCCGAAGGCACGGTGTGGGTATGGTGAATGCCCGGTGAACGTCATCTGCCAACGTGTGCAGTGCCAACAGTGAAATTCGGAGGCGGTGGCGTTATGGTGTGGTCGTGTTTTTTATGGAGGGGGCTTGGACCCCTTGTTGTTTTGAATGGCACTATCACAGCACAGGCCTACAATGACGTTACGTTCTTGCTTCCCGCTGCTGAAGAGCAATTCGGGAATGGCGACTGCATTTTTCAACACGATCGAACACCTGTTCATAATGCACGGCCTATGGCAGAGTGGTTACACAACAATAACATCCCTGTAATGGACTGGCCTGTACAGAGTCCTGACTTGAATCCTGAACACCTTTGGGACATTTTGGAACGCCAACATCGTGCCAGGCCTCACCGACTGACATCGATACCTCTCCTTAGTACAGCACTCTGTGAAAAATGGGCTGCCATTCGCCAAGAAACCTTCAAGCACCTGATTGAACGTGTGCCTGCGAGAGTAGAAGCTGTCATCAAGGCTAAGGGTGGGCCAACACCTTATTGAATTCCAGCATTACCGATAGAGGGCGCCAGAACTTGTAAGTCTTCTCAGCCAGGTGTCTGGATACTTTTGATCACATAGTATACTTTCATATTTTCCCTCTCTGATGTCATACGGAATAATATTTTGGAGTAACTCAACACTTAGGCAAAAAGTATTCACTGCTCAAAAGAAAGTGGTTAGAGTAATGTGTGGAGCCCATGGCCACACATCTTGTAGGCATCTGTTTAAGAGATACCTCACAGTACATTTACTCAGCAATAAAATTTGTTCTCAGCAACATGGACTAGTTTAAAAACAACAGTGGCAGTCATGATTATAATATCAGCAGAAAGGAAGACTTGCACTATCTTGTACTTAACCTATGTTTCGCACAGAAAGGGGTAAAATACGCTGCCGTAAAACTTTTCGATAAATTACCAGATGAAATAAAATGTCTGACAAACAGCAGTAATAGTTTTAAAAATAAATTGAAATCATATCTCCTTGATAACTCCTTATATACCACAGATGAATTCTTGAATAGGAATAAATAAATCTATAAGTACAATATAAGCATTTTGTGCGATTTAAGGGGGTAGGTAATAAAAATTTTAGCTTCTTAAAAAACAAGAAAACTTTATTCATGTGTACATTTCTTATGCACTTGACACGCCCCACAACATAACGGTTACCGTGAGCTTGATCAATGGAACTCATATCTAAGTAACTTTCTAGCGACTCCCGGTACGTCATCCTCGTGAAGGAGATGAGTTTCGCAGTCAATTCTTGGCAGTAGATGAGTGGTAGCTGGGCCATTGCAAAGGATAATTGGCTGAGAGGTCACATTCATCCTCTCCACTTATGAAAATCTACAAAACGCAGCAGTCAACTGAGACAGTCTTCCTGACAATGTTTTGCGTAGTCGAATATCCTGCATAGAGTCAATTTTTGAAGGGAGGGGGAGAGAGGGAAATATAAAGATGAATAGGACCTATTGGAAGAGACTAGAAAAAGTGAAAGAGCAATTTGAGAATAAAGAAGGCTTTTTTCACTAGCGGAATACCTATTTTCCGTCATCCCCGCTACTGTCAGACACTGCTGCCTTGTTTCCGCATGTTTCGTGTTCACTTTGTCCGACACGTGAGAACGAACTTCGGTAAATGATGGTCTTCCACTTGTAAGGATTTTTGATGTCATACTACGATTCAAAATATCATTTGTATTTCTTTTCTACAGTGGACATTGAGAGCTCTTCTAATAGTTTCCCAAGTTCTTGAATAGTTACCTAGTTTGTTTTAAGGATTCCAGCTGCAGTTACACGTGTTGCAGCGTCTGAGGATATGAAATGTGCTATTTTTTTTCCAGTGCACCATTATCTAACCATATTGTGGAGTTTATTATACGTTTCCCTTAGGGTACCATAATTTCAGCTTTAGTTATTGATACCTCACAATTACCGCTTACTGTTGGATTAATGATCACTTGACCCGATAGTTGTAGAACGATTGCAGAGGCCGTTAATATATTCTTATCATCAACATCGAACTACACCAGTTATAAAAACGTACAAGCCGCAATAGTCGACTGATGGCTGACAATGTTTTTTGATGCTGGGGATCCTATACAGGAGCATTTTTTTGGTTGTGTGTGTGGAAAGTGGGGGGAGGGGGAAGGACAGAACAAGAGAGATATAGAGAGGCAAAAATTCTGTCCTGTATTCAATGGCTTATATGGTCTTCACAAACTGAACTCTCAAACCCGCTCAGCTTAAAAGACAGATGTGTGACTCAGAGCCAGTTCAAAGAAAACCAGAGCATGGATACTACTAACTGTAAGTGTACCCTTAGCTATTTACCATCTAATGTGCAAATCATATTGCTGTTCTCTCCGATTTCCATACAGCTGAATATACGAGATGCCTTCGGATTCTCAAAGTTTCGAGTAGGGCTGCATCTTCAGAGCGTGACGTTCTTTGCCGTGTTACTAGCAAATGTCAATTCCATTAAAAAAAAAGAGCATTTCTAAAGTATCCGCATTTATTGTCAATAGTAAGTACATATTACAAAGTGTAAGTGTTAGAATAATTTGCGATTAATAAAAACAAGTTTTAGTATTATAGTGTAAGGAAATGTTCTTCTTTTCCTCTACCCATCTCCCACCCATTAAATTAATACCAGATGCTGCGTAAGCTCTTGAGCGACGTCAGACGGCACCAGTCTCTAGTGTCCTATTACATAATTCAAACAGCGACATTACACTCGTAATTCACTGTATCACAAAGTAACACTAGGAGTGCTATAAGCCAGGAACTATTTATTTAACACGAAGTATATTCGCCTCAAGACACAAATTGAACTACAGACTTGTTCCAGTGACGGAAGGTCAGCATTTCAACGTTTGTGAGAGTTTAAACTTACAGGGAAGAGTGCCGAACCAGGAAACTTGCTGTGGCGGATGAGCTTTTTGAGTTAGCTCATCCCAGCACGTATCTCCATCTGAAAGTGACCTTCCATTTAGATATAAAATCAGGTGAGAACTTCCTGTCGTTGCTGCAACAGTGATGCTGCTTGCAGAAGGATAACTGTCGTAGATTTTAAAAGCAGCTTCGCATAGTTATCGTTGAAGTTTCGAATATGGGCCGCGAAGCCCATATCATAATGTGACTTCAGAATTCAATACCGAAGTGAGAAAACTAATTTTATCAAATAAACATACAGAATGAGCAGTACGAGTGAGATTTTTTTCAAGCTGGTATAGGTCAAAAACATTATGTGAATTCAAACAAACGAATCATTTTCCAAAGCTTCCAATCACTGCGTGCCTTCATCCTAGCGACAGTCAACTTCACCCTAGATATAAGTTGGACCACCAGCGATAGTGCTTCAGCGCTCTGAAGCTCAGCGTAAGCAATGCTAACAGGCAGGAAGACCGGGAAACAATGAGGATGATGGAGAACACCTTATTATGTGCTTTGCAGCTCCCAGATATTATACTAATTGGGGTTCGATTTCTCTCTGTTCTGATAACTGCAATGTGAAACTGAGAGAATTATACACAGATAAAACATGCTGTCTAAATTGAACACCCTGACTGTCTTTTAACGGAATTTTTTATTATATTTTACGGCTTCGGGCCACACAAATAATTTAAGTACCGGTTCGAATTATCAGCAAGTCGTGTTCGAATGATTTGAATACGTTTTAGAGTAACTTTAAGGAGACATCAAATGACGCATTCATATCGTCTGATAATGATTGCTAACAAGACTAAAGCGGTATGCTTATATTAAGCTCCAAAACACTTTGTGAACTGTGAGAGCAAACTAAAATTCAAAAATGTGTAACTCAGTATCATTGGTGATGGGCACTTACTTTTGCACGTCTTCTACGTAGACAGAAGACTTCATACCCTTCTTTTCGAGCGCTTCCAGGAAGTTGTTCTGCATTTCCGGCGATACCATGATGTCTGCCGTCCTGTTGACGACTCTGGCATCCTTCCAGAAAAGGATCTGTTTTGGAACAAAAATCACCAATTGTGTAACTCATTTTGTAAAAACTATAGATATCACCATGGCTTTTACCATAAAATTTACTGTCGTTTATATTGTGGAAGACAGCTTGTTGGCAGCTGCCTCACGTCTAGACTTGGCGAAGACCGAACATTCTGGAAGTAGAAGAAAAAGATGGCGGAACAGCAGCAGGCTTTCAGTGTTAGAGGATAGGCTGCTAGAGCACCGTCAAAAATCATGAAATTTTTCATCAGTCTTTGCTTTGCGACGTACATTCAATTCTATTAAAAATGTTTTATAAACTAAAGCAGACGAACCCTATCGCAAAATTTAAGGGAACGCTTGGACACTAAGAAATTTCGTGTTATCTCTAGCAATATTGTGTTCTACAAGCTGTGAAATTATCTTCGGTAGCTGGTTATTCACTGTTTGACTGTTGCTAAGGGACAGAGACATTATTGGACAGGAATAATCATAGGCGATGATGGATTACATGAAACACAGTACATACGTAATAGAGGTACAGCGGTATATTTATAACGAAAAACAGTTCAGATATAACCACATGGCAAAGCAGGATAACTGACATAAGTGACGTTCATGTTCTACACAGGTCAGACTCTTGACATAAAGGTCGATAACGGACTCTGAATGAGGAGCATGCCCTACTCGGGGACTAACGCACATTTCTCACCTGTTACTCATGTTGGCTAACAAGCTCTTCAAGAGTTCCTGAGGGTTATATTTTCACTCCTCTGTCCTGGCGGTTTTCGGTACTTGCGCAGTTCTCGGAGGGGATGGCTTCTAAGAGCATCTCAGGCACGCACTGTAGGGTTTAAGTCCACGGAGTACGCAGGCCATTCCGTACATTCAATATTTACACTTTCCAGTGTGTCCGACACCTCAACTGCCCAGAGTAAGAGGGCATTGTCGTCCATAAACGGAAAATTGGGACCTACCACACCCCTAAACAGACGGATACGATCCTCAATAATCTCCCTGCAATACCGCTGGCTGTAACGGTACCTCGCGCAAAGATACGCTGCGGCGTTTGACCGTGGTACATAATGCCTGCCCACACCATAACGCCTAGGCCATACCGATGACGTTCATGAACATTCTGTGGTGCGTAACGTGTTCCTATTTCTTTCTCTCCACACTAACTGGTGGGGACGAACATATGCCACAGTGAAGCGAGATTCATCGGAGAACATCACTTCGGACCACTGTAGCTGACGCCAATCAATACGCTCCCTACACCAAAAAACTCTTTCTAGACAATGGTGTGGTTGAAGTGAGATGCATTTAACAGGCTTCCGAGAATACTAATCAGTCTAATTTAATCGCCGCGAAATGGTTCTGGTAGAGTCGCATGTACCGGTAATGTTTGCAAGGTTTGCAGAGACCTGCTTAGCAGCGAGACGTCTGTTCCTTGACGGCACTAGGGCTACGTATCGATCCTTTTGCATTATGGTGGTTCGTAGACGACAACCAGCGTGTTTTAGCATAGCATTTCCACCTTCAACGGCCATTTTAATCGCTAGATGACACTTTTGGACACTCCAATTATTTTGACCACGGTAGCGACGATTTGACCGACCTCGAACCGTGAAACTGCCCGTCCACGTCGTAAGTATTTAAATGGTTTCTTGCAGATATGTTGCCGCACCACATGGAATGTCGCACTAATCAGTTCGGCAATAACATCCGTCAAACTATGTAATGCATAACTCTCGAATCCGTAGAGAGCGATCGTGCACAGACTTCCCTGCAATTAACAAGTCCCGATGTCTACATTTTCTTGTCCTATCATTGGTCGGGTGTTCCGTAGCAATTGTCGGTTGTTCTGTAGCAACTGTCAGTTGTTCCTTAGCAAGTCTCGGTTGTGCCTTAGCAGCTGTTCAGCAGTGTAGCCGTTTAGTGAAGTAAATCTTAGGTTTTGAGCACGTTTCCTGGCTACCAGATACATAGCTCAGCGTTGAGCAACTTCCTTTGTTTTTTCGGATGTTCACAGATCTCTTAAACTGTTTATGTGTTTGTTCAAAATGTTTACCTCAATTTAAGTTTTCCGAAATAACTGTAATGAAAAAAAGCAACATGCATAAGCTTAACAACTTTGAGAGGAAGGACAGAACTTGGTTATACCGACAGATGACAGGAAAAGCCGAAAAATTTAGTTTTATGAAAGAGAAAGGAAAGAGACGCGTTCTATTGCGTGCTAGCTGGCTATTTTTGCTACTGCCTCTTGTGTTTGAGGCACACGTTGTGAGGTACATATCTGTAAACTGTTCGGGTGCATCCAGAGATAATTTAATTACCACAGTATGACACTAAGAGGTTTTAGTGAAGGCTAGATTCGATGTGCGCACTGTAAGTCCATAGTTTTTCAACAACGGCTGCAGTTACTGGCATCATTGAGGCACCAGCTCCAGTGGCTGATCAGCGTATGCATTGCTGAAGCTGCAACTAATGCAAACCCGCCCACTAGAATAGTCGTCGTTGCAGCTGCAGATATTGACACGTTGCTCACTTGTTGTCATTGCCCAACAGCAGCCTCCAAGCGAATGTTTCATCTCAGCCTGGTAGTAAAGTGAGCGTTCCTTCTGAATTACCTGACAAATAATGCTGTTAGTAGAAATATACTTGATGTTTCAATGTCTCCGCACCAAACGTCTAGGAATGATAGATTGCATCCTAGGGAACAACTTCTGTTAGAGGCAGAATGTTCGCTGATGCTTCCTGGCGATGCTAGCCATCTTTTATTATTGATTATGCCCCTGAGAGACGGGAGGGATTAGGCACTTTGCGAAGTGCTTATGCTATGTGTGTTGCCTATAATACAGTCATCTATTCCACATTAAACTGGGTAGGCCGTATTTCTAAAATATCTTTCACCCCTTAAAGACACTAATTCTTAAGATTTTCTTGTTGAAAATCATCTTAATCACTTTATCAATTTACGGAGGTAGTGTGTAGATGCAGCACACCTCACTAGTAGACGTCGAGCGGTTCTAGGCGCTTCAGTCCGGAACTGACCTGCTGCTACTGTCACAGGTTCGAATCCTGCCTCGGGCATGGGTGTGTGTGATGTCCTTAGATTAGTTAGGTTTAAGTAGTTCTAAGTCTAGGAGACTGATGACCTCAGATGTAAAGCCCCGTAGTGCTCAAAGCTATTTGAACCATTTTCAATGAAATCTCGTTGTCCCAAACACGGTGAATTATAAAAAAAGACTACTGGCATCGCTGAAAACCGTAAGCGAACGTTATGTCGCTAACACTTCATGTTCCCCATCACGTGATCTATCAACCCTGAAAATTTGATGCAAAGACTTTATATCTCCCTCTATAAACTCAATGATTCATTAGTACAGTTGCGTTCTTGTTGCTACCAGGAATGTCACATATTCCAAAATTTTAGATATCAAGGAAAAGTTGTTGTCAAAGTGACTCCATTTTTAAAAACAAAAGGAGCCCTGCAATTACATAACACTTCAAAGTAAATTTTATGTGCATTGTTTTACTGTATGAACTGAGATAATTGTAACTGCTGAAATATTTAGTGGGAACTCAGTTCTTTCATTTGAATCCTATAAAATCTTGTAACTGACAACATGTAATGTATAATTATATATCACTATCTACATATACTCAGTGTTAAAATCCTTTTTTTTTAATTCACATGTCTTAAATTCTTCGTTTATGAGGGATACGCGCGCTCTTGTGTGTGTGTGTGTGTGTGTGTGTGTGAGAGAGAGAGAGAGAGAGAGATATGTTCAAATCGTAGTTTGTGCGACATCATGCTGCAAGACTTGTAGTATTCACCATTACGTTAGCCAGATTCACCCAGTCAGGGTACAGATAGGTCACCCTTTCTCAGTCTTTCTATTTCAGGCCACTTTGGCGACATGTGTGTCATGAAGATAAGTGAATAAAATTTCAGAGCTAGAAGGAATCGAACCCAGGACCCTGCAATTGAGAGTCAGTGACTGACCACTAGATGTGGTGCTACGGATTTCTTATACTATACAGTCCTAAAAGATGACCCTTGTCCTAAACCACACCCATTCTGTAGAAATCTAACTCGTTCATCAGCTTGATGTCCAGTGTTTCATTTAAAAGATTGCAGGCAGCTACAGAACCAGTTTCTTCAAAAGGGCCATGTTTCTCTACTAAACCTCGGAGTGAATTAGTAGTGTCGGAAGGACTTCAGGTGGAAGTAATGTAAACAGAACTGCCAGTTACGCATTTACTGTCAGTGAATTGACATAATGCAGCTGGCAGCATTACTTGAAAGATCCTATTACCTTACAGTCGCATTCATTGACCCTCAATAATGAACAGAAGTGTTATTTCTAAGATATGGCTGTATGGCATCGTGGCTTTGTAAGTGAACAAATTCTTATTCTATGAATGATTCGAATAACAACGAATGGCTACGGCTGTGCACTACCATAAGCAGTAATAGCATGATAGGCTGATTTCAAAACTATAGTAAGTAAGTATGAGAACTGCGAGAACCGTGAAAGTATCTACCTGAAACTGACATCGGCAGAGGGTACTTACGTCATTGTGGTACTTGCCGGCGAGCGCGTTGAGGAACTGCACGTCGTGCTTGTTTTTCGGCGTCACGCGGTAGACGCGGTGGCCGTCGAAGCGCAGGGGCTCCCCGGCTGCCAGGGACAGGGCCGCCAACACCAACAACGCAACTCTCCACAGCATCCTGAAACTGGAACCAGTGTCCGTTGCTACACTGCGGCAATCTTTGTGGGGTTGTACGAGTGTGTTGCACTAAGGAACTCGGAACTCGCTGGAAGGACAGTAACATGAAAGGGTCTAATTTTAAGTTTTTACAAACGACCTCTGGACAGTGAAATTGTGGTGAAACATAACAATTGCTTAAAAAGTTGTCAGTTACTGTTGTTTCATAATTGGTCATTTGTTATTTTAGAAAATAATGGTACCTACATTATTGACCAAGTAGTATGATTACAGCCACCGTTTCAAGAAACAGTGTTGCGGAAAAACGAAAATTTCACTTTATTGTGTTTGTTGCATGATTTTTAACGATTTTAGTAACGCCTAACTCATTAGCGAAGAGTTAAATCGTTTCATTCTGATTTTGGTGCTCAATCTTCTTCAGAAAATACTGCTTATAATTGCTTTCAAGATTTTTGTTGGAGACGTGATTTCTGTTGTTTCATTTATCGATAACACCCCTCGCGCGTCTTTAAGTTGGCAACGGAATCGCAAGTTTCCGTCAGACGCCGATAGCAGTGGTGCGGGATCCGGTAGAGCCAGCAGTGCACGCCGGCTGAGCCGTGCCTCCAGCTGCCGCCGCGGTATAGGCTGGCTGACGGCAGCCACACAGCCCACTCGCGTTTCGAGCCTCTCCGCTGTCTGATGCTACGCAGACGCCGCCTAGTCGCGGCTCCGACACCATCGTCCCTCTTCCAGTGCAGGCAGCGTCTTCCTTTTTGACACCGGTTGCTGGACTCTTATTTCTTGCAGCGTCATTTGTAATGAGTCTTCGTCCGCTTGGAGAAATACGAGTTAAGAAAATGTTATGTTTACTGTTTTAATTTGTAATTTGTTCCCTAATCATTTCTACTCCTGTCCAGTTTTCCTACGACTACAGTTGCCGCACGACTTTTCAACCCACCTCGACTTACCACCGTGAAAGAAGTCGTACACAATATTTTCACAAGTGATGAATTTTGTGACGGTTTGTTGATCCAAAATACGTCCATGCTGTGTGCAACATGACTGCAGAGAATCAGAGGCACCCTTAGGCATATCGAAGACTGACGTTTATTCCATTTTACATCTCTTCCCACTGGATACTGGACAATATCATTGAAATTTGGAAACAGGCCTGTGTCAATCAGTGTAAGAAAACCCTCAGAATATTCGACTGAGGAAATGTAATATCTTTATTCATCATCGTAGCAGGAGAACATACGTGGATATATTCATTCTAATCCGAAACTACGTAGTTAATTAATTTTACGGCTATTCCAAGAGAAACCGAAAGCAATACTAGTGGTTCGTTCATTAAGCACTTGCAAGAATATTGTCGCCTGTTTCTTCCGTTAAATTCAAAATATCGCTATCCCTGCCTCAGAGACACGAGGAACAGTTAATCCTGAATCGTACACAACAATTTGTTTTCCACAAGTCGCCAAAGGGATCAAAAAAACAACTGAAAACGTGTTATCATTCTTCACGATCGCAATTCCACTTGTCACACAACACGTTGAGCAATTGATTATTTGACAGAGAAAAACATCGGATTACTCCTCATTGCCCCTATTTGCTTTATTAATTGTCTAACGATTCTTTTAATCGTCTTTTTGGGGTACCAACACCAAATTGGATTAAATGTTTCCTGAACCTATTTCAATACAATCAAAAAGGTAACTTAACAGTTTAAATGGAGAACATTTTGAAGCCCAATAGACGATTTCAGTCAAACAGGTGTTTTCCTCACTCTTTTTTTGTAAAAATTTTAAAGGGGGCTCGTATCGAGAAAGAGAGTTCCGTGTAATTTTTCTGATTTTCTCTCTGCGTCATGATGCACAGTGCTAACAAATGTTTCGACTACTGTTGCTGGCAGCTTTCATCAACATGTCTACTTGTCATGCGTAATAATAATTGTGCTTTTGGCCACATTTAACAATCATCAGGCAGCAATATAAAGTCTCCCTTCATATAGGAGAACAAATGTGGATATGATATTCGTTCTAATAGGAAACTAAGTAGTAATTAAATGTCTGGATGTTCAAAGATGAACCCAAATCAACAACATAGGTTCGTTCGTTAAAATATACGAAACACAATTTTTCAAGACCTTGGAGAAATTTTTTGCTATGCCTTCAACTAGTCTTGGAATCTTGGAATGCAAACCTTACATCACCAAAAATAACGTACAACATCTGGTTCAAAATGTGCAGTACATTCCATACATCCGTAAGACAGATTCATCAGGCAAATTGAGTACAACCGACGACAACATATTACATTTTAACAAAAAGTCTGCTGGTGTATGAAATTCTCTGTGATTCTACTTTTACTATCCTTCCAATGGCCTACAAGAAAAGGACGACAACTTGAAACTTTATGTTTTGATATACTAGCAGTTTCAATTTTACAGCTGAATTCAAACCGTCTGTAGTGAGAGTGCGTATACTACTCTCGACAAGCAATAAACGTTGATGGCGTTAAAAAGAGTGTCTATTCTGAAAACAATCATTAGTGTTTCATTATTTCTCAGTACTCTTTCAGATTAATATTCACTCCGTTTCAGTGTACAGCTTTGTTTTTAAAGCCATAAATGTTCGCTGCTTGTAGGGAGTGGTACACACATTCCCATTATAACTGGTTTGAATTCAACTGTAAATGGGTTACCATCAATACACAGTACCGTAAGAGTGCAAAGACGGAAAATATTAGTGGCCTAATAAACTCACTGGACAAAAAATTAGTCATCCCTTTGCGCCCGCACAGATGAATCGTTAAGCCTTTGCAGATGGTGCAGCGACCAAATCACGTTCTCACCCGGCCGTGCACTGCTTGTATGTGAACGTAACGCAGCGTCGATCAGCGTAACATTTATGTTTCACGCAGGCATGGCACTTATACATGAGTAAATGTAAGGAGGTAACAGAGTGTCAAAATGTGGCAATCGTATTTGGCTGCTCCCATGGACATATGGTGGGTGAAGTTTGCTGGATTTGTTGGTGTTTCATAATGGACTGTTCAGCATTTCTACAAGCAATTGTGCAACACGTATGGCCACGAAACACTGTGGCAAATTTATTTCACGGGTAGTGAATAAGAATCGGTTCCAGACTCGACGAGAATTACTGTATACATCGAATGAAGGTCCATCCCCACATTTTAATGAGAGAACATCGCGACGGAAACTGCATGCAATGAACATCTTAAGTCGGTCACCTCGCAAGAGGCCAATTACTCACACGGCCACTTAAAGACAACATCAAAGTTCATCGGGATGAAAGAATACATGACTAATATTATGAACACTCCCTCCACTGTTACATCTCTATTGGTGTGCAAAATCACCAGACTTGAATTCCATGGAAGTTCTGTGAGACACTTTGGAACAGCGGGCTAAACGCCGGCTTCAGCATCCCCGCAATTTGGAGGAACTGCGCGATCGAAATCTCCTCAGTGAGTAGCTCAACCCGGATGTGGCGTAGCCCCACGAACTTGTAGCCTCACTTTCTAAGCGAATTCGTGTGGTTATCAAGTTCAGGAGCAGAATTACGCGGTATTAAACAAACGTTTTGCTATGATGTCTCTAAGGCTGTTTACATTATTGTCCGGTATTGACTACGCGTAATACTAATTTCGTGTACATTCTGAGTTAAGCACAAGGATTTTAACCTGGTATCATTACCGGTAAGTTTGACGTCTTTCACATATACGAATGAGAAATGCTGTTATGTTCTGTAAGCATAGGTGTAAGCTGTTACGTTCTGTAAACGCTGGTGTAAGATAGTTTTTTTGACAATTTTGCTTTGTGCATAGGAGCATCTGATGATGGGGCTGACAGTTTTAAAATCGGCTATGCATTAAAGAAGTTACAAAACCTTCTTGCAGCCCGAGGGTATTTTATTTATAGCTTATGGTCAGGTTTGTATCCAAGTTGTTCCTACAATGGTGTTTTTTATGACCAAGCGATCATCAATGGATACAATCACTCTACAAATGGTGCCGGTATAAGATTATTAACAAACATACTAAGGCTTACGTTTTTGGTCAATGCTGTCATAAAAATACAATTGTTACTGTGACGAATACTGTCACTTTTATCAATAAATTCCGTATTTTAACGTAAAAGTAGAAACTTACTCCTGTAGATCTAGTTACTTTGCACTAACGAGAAGCTATGGCAGATCAAGTTCGTACTTACTGTAGTGTCAGGTCCGTGTGATAGCCAAATCTCAGCGCCGTGGTAGCTTTATAGTGGATGGCGCATCTTATCAAGACACCTGCGCGGCCAGCAGGCCACAGGGTCACCCGAGCACGTCCTCCTGTTATCTTCAAGTGCCGGTTTATCAGTCTCGAGCAATCACTTGATACACTCATTTTGAAATCAGTTCACAGACTATACACTGCGAGATACCAAGCAAGTGGGTTTATCCCTTAACTTCCCAGCGTGTCCATGCGGACACAGTTGTTGAATAGTTTTGTTCTTTCTTCATTATCAGCTTTCAATTGTTTTTAGCTGTGGCAATCAAGTATTCTTGTCGGAAAGGGTCTGAAATTTACGTTCATTGTTTTAACTCCTAATTGTTTCCGTGTACAATGTGACTGTGAGAGTCTGCGTTGTAGTAAGCAATGGAGCACACTGATGTGAAGTAAGTAATGTTCTATGACGAACTACTTCGTTTTCCCAATTGAAAAGTCTGCTGCAAATCTAAATATGTTTACTGAGATTTTGATTTTAGAGAAGCTGTTATCCATCGATTCACTTTCTGTTTATGAAGTTAGTATTTCAGACTTGTCCATATCGACATGTTCCGCAGTTGCAGGGTCGAAAACGATTTCGTTCCTTTTTACCTTTTGTTTCGTAACAGAGGCCTGGTTGAATCTTGACAGTCTGGTCTGACTATTGACAACTCAATAGTTTTGAATTGTACCACAAAAGTCAGTAGATCAAATGACTGTAAATTAATTTGTCTTTGTTGACATAAATTGGTTTCTTAGAATAATTTTTTTCATATGTTGCCTTATTTATATTAAAATATGTTGAAAAAAGAATATCTATAATTGAATTTCAATGTCACCAAAAAATTTCAAACATGCAGCTAAATGCCCATCTTGTTCATATGGACACGTTAGGTTAGAGACACGATAAGACAGAGAAAGATCAAATAATAGCTTGTATGCCCTATTTAGCTGTATAAGAAGTCAATAAATTGAAAATAACGTAAAATAACCAATTCTGAAACATTAAGATAGTTAAGGGTTAATTGTAAGAATGACACTACGATTACTTTTGGAAATACCCAGAGCTTCTTTCACGGTTATTTAGGTAATGGATTATTTGTGGAGGCGTGAGAGAAAATCAAGAATCGATAAAAAGCCTCATGTAGAGGAAACTGCTAAATTTGTAACGGATGAAACGATGATGAATAGCCCAAAACATGATGATTTCGCATATGTTCGATCAGAGATAACCTGGATATGAAATCGCTACAGATCACGTTATTCTTGGAAGGGCAACATGAAGTAAGTAATGGAGAATGTCACTTTACGAGAGTCGGATGCCCTGAATAGAAACACATGGCAGATTATAACGGAAATAATTTGACATACTACCAAAAATTGGATACCTTGTCAATTAATGCTGTTTACAGTTGCAGTAATACATGGGAAGCAATCTCGATAGAGACAACTAGAATGCTTAAGATAACACATTTCTTCAAACGCTTATCACCTTCTTACATAGCCATTTCCCATTAAAAATTGCAAGCAAACATGCAGTTCCAAGCATTTCTGCCGTCAATGGAGAACGTGCAATTAGAGAATATTTAACAAGACACCACTGTTGTTTCGAAGAGGACCACTTCAAAAATGTTATTATCCACATTCCTGATGACCATCAGATTTCGATGAGGGTCTCAATTGCGACTGACAGACTAGTTCTTCGAAGAATTGTGAGATACGATGTTCCGTGCCCAGTGCTCAATTATGACACATTTGCACTCTATGGATAACGTCCAGTAGTACAAATTATGGGAGTGAACTGCTTCGCTGGAGAGTCTTATTTTGGACTCAGGTAAAGGTGACCTCCGAGAGAGCAAATGAAAATTAGCAGAAGCCGAAAACGAAGCTCCAGCAAGGAAAAGAAAGTTAAATTAATGCCGTTTGGATCAGGGGTGGACAGAGGGCTCGGTACGATCGTACTCAGTATCCTTTTACATTGTTTTCTAGCTGAAAGGCACAGTGCGAGAAGAATTAGTAATGGCCAGGCAGCAATACGGAAAGGAACTGAGGAAGTGCCATATGCCACTGTGGTGAACAAAAGATTTATTGGTATGATTCCACTTGCTATGTAGACATTGAAAGTCAATTTCGAAGGGGAAACACAGTTCTTCAAACGTTCATCACCTTCTTACATAGCCCTTTCCCATTAAAAATTGCAAGCAAACATGCAGTACTAATGTAACCTATTTGAATAACAAATGGCATTAGAATATCATTTAAGAGGAAACTGGATGTCTTACAATATGCAGGACAATATATCCTGGTAATAGAATTTCACTACAGAAAATACTGCAAAAGTGAAGAGAAATGTCATCAGACAGGGTAGAAGAATGCACTACATCAAGTGAATAAGTAGCTCCCAGAACAGAACTAAAACTGGCATCAGGTCATATTGTGGATAGTCAACATTTCACACTCTCTAGTATGAGAATGAAACAGCTAGTGATTCACCTGGGTTATCTAAAATATTTAATAATCTCCTCTTGTTAATAGTCTGCACTTAAAATCAAAATTTTATTGGTACACGTAAATATGAAGAACCCTTGACTGCTGATGTTCCGAGACAACTGCATCACATGCAGCTGCAGAAAACAATCACAAATTAAATTAAATCAGTTATTACATTATTAAATAATAAATGCTCCATGGGTATGATGAAATTTCAAGTAGAATTATGAAGAGCAGTGCACTATACATCATTTCTATACCCAATTACCTGTGCAATGTGTCTTCCTGACAGATTGAAATACTCTTTAGTGAAACCACTTAATAAAAATGGTAAGAAAAATAATCTACATTGATACCGGCCAATTTCTTTGCCAGTAGTGTTTTCAAGTGTTTTTTTGGAAAAAGAAATCACATCTCCGTAACCCCGATCATAATTTGCTATCAGACGCGCAGACTGATTTGAGGAAAGAAGTATCTATAGAAAATACAGTTCATTATTTTGTATGTGTGTCACTGTCAGGGCTAAACGATACGTCGAGGACAATAATTATTTTCTTTTATTTAATAAAAGCATTTGACAATGAGAACCATGCAGTACTTCCGCATAAGTTGAAGTATTGCGGGATTAGGGGAATAGCTCACTATGGTTCACTTCATTTCTGGAAATGAGGAAACAGAAAGCTGTCTAGGTTTGTTTGTAACTGCGGTCATGTATACTAGGACGTTGGCAAAGAGTTCTGTTCGGGATCCATTTTCTTTATCTATATTAATGATATGTCGCTAAACATGACAGCTGACTCAATAATTTCACGCTTTGCAGATGACACGAATGTCATGTGACAGAGGCTGAATGTAATGTAAATTATGTCGCTAACAGGTTAGTCAGAAATAGCAGTTCGTGGCATTCAGAAAAAAGATTATTAGTCAAATGTAACAAAACGCAATGCACACTGTTTATGACACGGATCTCTCATGAAAGCGAAATATTATCGTTTGTAGGTGTTTAAACTGTCAGTGAAGTCGACCGTTTTAAATTCCGAGGATTGAGGGTAGATGAAACGCTTCTTGGAAGCACCACCTTCAAGAACTTGTTCAGAACCTCAATGCCGCTATCTTTACTATAAGAATGATATTCATTGTCTCTCTCATACTGTAAATCGGAGGCTTGTTTCCTTATTTTGCTTGCATTCACGCTATTATCTCGTATTGTGTTATCTTTTGGGGATCTCCCTGCAGTATCCAAGTATATTCTTACCGCAAAGACGTGCGGTCAGACCATGTGTGTTGTCATTTTGCGAAATTCGTGTAGGCTGTTGTTCAGCTGTCTCGGAATTCCGATTCCATTATCTTTGCACATATATTCCAGCATAGGATTTGTTGTAGACAATATTGTGTCATTCAGAATTAAATGCAATGTTCATTTGATGAAAGCAAAATGAACAAACGATATGCAGTTCCAAAATCTTTCCTTAGGTTTTGTAGAGAATGGTGAGCACTATTAAGCACATTTCATTTTCAGTAGGCTTCCAGCAGAATTGAAAAAGTTGAGTGATGAACCCCAAGTATTCAAAACCAATTTGAAATGTTTGCTTGTGACACACTCCTTCTATTCTGTTAGCAATTCCTCACGGTAGTCGAGAACGTTTCTCTGTAATGTGTAATTTATTCGTATACTCTCTTACTATTTTTCCGTGTTTTATTAATTATTTCGTTTATAAATTTTCAAATCATCACCCCTGTAAACTATGTACTGACTCGTCCCATGAACAAGTAGTAGTGACTCACATTGTCCCAGGAAACCTGATGGATAAATAAGAATAAAAAGTGGGTGGGTCATAGTTTATTCAAAGACAATTTCACTTTCCTCTTCGACTGTATAATGATCACACTCATTTACTTCACGCGATCAGATGATTTAGACAAAGTGCCGTTTTAAAATGCCTCATAATTTTACATAGTTACTCTGCGTGTGTGTTTACAATGTACGTCTGTTACTTGAGTATACAGGGTATCCGATGAGGAATGATCATTATTCAGGGATATGACACAAACGATCATTTAAAGATACAAGCTTCATATGCCGAATCCCGAATAGTTAATGTTTACAAGTGTACATAATCATATACAACAGTCTGTAGACGTTACAACATGCGTTTTTCAAAGTATCAATCGAAAAGTACGTATTTTTAACCCAGTCGTCTCTAAGCATTATCGTAGATTGGTAAGTGCAGGAAGTCGACATTTGCTGATAGTAGGACTACTCAGCACCATTTTAATAATTTGTTGCTATTCCTTCGCAGGTTGTTGAACTGCAGGTTCAGAAGAAAAACGGGACCTTGGAAGAAAACCTGTTTTACGTAATGTGCTGAAAACTTTGGTGAACACTACGACTTGGAATTCGACGAGTCGGAAAGCGCCTGAAGGCATTCTTCGAGAGCAGCAGAAGCATTGTCATCGCAGAAGCCATGAATATACACCCAAGGGCGCCGCATGATTTTTTTCACGTTTTTCACGGAGGGTGGTTCCATCTCCGTCTATACATTACACGATTATGATATAGTTAGGTTGTCCTACCTACATAAAAATAGGCATTTATGCTACATTTAAATAGCGCGGTTTTCCAATGTGAATCTGAGAATGCATCTTACGCCTACATTTGAATCCGCATTTCTGGAATACATCTCTGCTAGTGCCTCGCGCGGTGCGCAGAGTGTGTGTGTTTGTGTGTGTGGGGGGGGGGGGGGGGGGGAGGAACGTTTCGGTTGGAGGGGGGAGGGTCCCGCACAAAAATTAAACAATACGTTGCTTAGCCTAGGAGTCGGGAGCAATTGTTTGTGTACGGGATTTTGCTTTCTTAAATTATGAGTGACGTAAGATATTTTCTATGCAAAAAGTCCTACATCGATGAAGGTACTTCTCACATAACGGCATCCGCTTCAGATATGTTTGTATATGTAGTCAAATTAATTCCTGAGTCATTTGTTCTCCCTACACATATTAATCTCGTTACTCTCTAAAATTGAATTGGTGAAGTTATTCCCAATTTCACGGGTGTTGTACAAGCGGTAAATCTCGCACGTATCGATCGTTTGTTGCTGTCATGTCTGGTTTACCATTTTATTGGTTTTAATTTAAAAAGTACGATCAGGATGTAGAGAGTTACGAGGACTACACTCACTAAAATACCGCAATAGGATTGACTTTACAAACTTCTGAACAACGCAAAAGAGAATATTCACTGATTTCTTGTGAACACGCTCTAGTTCAGTTTAAGAGTGTAAACGAACATACGTTAGTCAACAAAAATCTGTTCTTGTGTTTAAAGGTACCAGTAAATATATTCTACAAAATGAAGCGCCCGATTTGACTAGCAGTAGCGCACCTAATTCATTAGTAGATATTGGGTTGTGTTTGGACTCTAGTTACCAAGTAACTGACAATCTACGTTTGAAGTTACTAAGAAATTCTTGGACGCCTTATAAAACGTACAAATTTAGAAACGACGTAAGACTTGATCGTAAACGAGCCTTTTGATATGAAAGGCTTACAATTTACCAGGATTTGGCCTACTCGGTAATAGCTAAAGGACCTCTGTGTGGAATATGTGATTTCTTTAGACCTCCTCCAATACAGGGTGGTTTACAAGGACAGTTCGTAATTTTTCCAGTTTCATCAAGCTGCACAGTCTCACGTGAAAATAAAGTGGCATCGTGACGCCTTGGCTTCTTTCAAAACATCTGGAGAGGTTATGGACAAAAAGGAGCTAAATGTTCATAAATGCTTACATGCAGTATATCACAAGGACGTAGAAGAAAATAGTGCGAAACTTCGGTCACTTGTATCAACAATTTTATTTTGCGGACAGCATTATCTTCCATTTAGCGGGAAAGTCAATGGCGGCTCTGTTTAACAGATGTGCTACAGTTTCGAGCTGAGTCTGGGAACGAGATTTTAAAATATCATTTAGAATCGGGAGGTGAAACCCTCTTTTACATATCTCATCAAATTCAAAATGAACCAATTGAAAGTCTTTGCGATTTCCTAAGAAGCAAAATAATTGAGGAGGTGAAACAGGCTTCCGCTTTCTTCGATTTTGGCATATGACACTGCCGACATTAGTGGTACACATCAATTAGCGATTGGAGTTCGCTGTCTGTGTTCTGAAAAAGGTAACAAGAAGCCAATAATTTGAGAAGAATTTTTGGGTTATGTGCCTCTCCAAGAGTTGAACGCAACAGCCATATTCAGGTTAACTAACCTAAGGATATCATACCCGAGGCAGGATTCGAACCTGTGACAGTAGCGGTCGCGCGGTTCCAGACTGAAGCGCCTAGAACCGCTCGGCCACCACGGCCGGCAATGACTGGCCATATAGGTAGTGTCCAAAACATTGCTAAAGATAAATATCCTAAAGCCCTGTTCTTTCACTGTGCAGTCCATATCGTAAATGTTGTCATGAATGACATAAACGATGGCAGTGAAATGAAAAATGCTGCTGGGACAACAAAAGACATCATACATATTTTTAGAGAGAGTACATTGCTGCGACATAAAACCTCAGATCCCTTCCGTGAAACACGTCGGACAGCAAAGTACAAGAACATCAGAAAATTTTCTAAAAACCTTGAGTATTATTGTTATACGAGCTCTAAAGAGCGATCGCACAACGTATCAAACTCGAGAACGAAAATCAAAGCATATCATCTCTACACGACTGCAATAAGTCCAATATACAGCGTAACGCTCTTAGACATTGCTGTCTATTCTGCCAAACATCCAAACATGAAACCATGTTTAGTCAACTTCAGCACGTAAATATAAACATAAAGACAGTTCGCGATAGCATAAATAAATAAACGTCTACCCTTCAATCACACCGAAATAACGCCTTGATTGAATTCATAGTCATCTTCGCGAAACCTAAAAATATTGCGAAGAACTAGGCCCTGAATTTAATTGCCTTCCGGTAGTGGCAGGTCAGACATGCAAATCAAATCAACCATTCGACGATGTAGAACCAATTCTTCAACAAATCTGTATTCATCTCATACTTAGACTGTAATTTCCTCTCTGAGAGATCAACTTACAAAAAGCATTTTTACTTGTGCAGCTTACTTTACACAAATCTTCATTTTTACCCATTGCAGTAGACACAGGAGTACAGAATTTTTACACAGCTTTTATTACAGAATTTTATTCCTGACACTACCACGAAATGTTTAAGATGTTTCCTAAGAGATGGAAAGAAGGGTGAACCGTCGAATGAATGATTACGTAAGATATCAATCGCATGAAGAATCATGAACAATGTCTGAGTGTTTTTTTAACGACGTTGCCCCATTTGTAATAATTTTTATTACAAATTATAAAGATTATTACAGTAAAATAATGACAACACGATTCAAAAAAATTTACCTAACTGTGGCTCCAGCCAAAATAAAAATTACACAGGCAAATGATGGAAAAACTTTTTTACTGAAAATACCTTATTCTCATGTTTTAAAAAACTGTATCACCCACTATTTCTTCAGATTTTACAGTTAAATTTATTAAGCGATTTTTAAAGAATTTAACAGATTTTATATAGCTAAAATAATTTAAAAAGAGGTGTAATGAATGTAGATGACGTTGGTAGCACTGCTGAAAACCATCTGCTGGCAAAAAAGGTCGATTCTATTTTTGTGTTAACAGATTTTGTTTTGTTTACTGTAATCCTAACCCACTTTCCTGTTTCCTGTACATGTGCTCAGTACAATGTCAAATCGTGGTTTTAAAATCTCTGCTGACGGTTTTTGTTATATTTGTGGTGAATTTGTGACTAAAAAACTCCAAAGAAACATTACACACTTTGTGAAAAAGGTTTATCCATCATACTTTGGATGTAAACTTGGTGATCAAGATAAATCTTGGGCACCACATAAGGTATGTCATGTGTGTGTTGAAGATCTGAGAAAACTGCCCAAAAAGGAGAAAAAAAGCCTTTAGATTTGTTGTTCCTATGATATGGAGGGAGCCAAGAAATCATTCCTATGATTGATACTTTTGCCGTGTTGATATTACTGGTCAGAATTCGAAAAACAAGAAGGTAATAAGCTGCCCTAACGTTCCATGCGCCATCTGACCAGTAGTGCATGGTGTAGATTTGACAGTTCCTGAACCACCAGATGATTTAAATTCTATTCCAACAGAAGTATTTTTTTATGTACTAGCTGCTTTACAGGAACCAGATGATGAATTCCATTGTAATACAGAAAATCTAGAGCCCAAACTGTTTACATAGGCCGAGCTTAACAATTTGTTTAGGGATCTGGGCTTAACGAAAGAAAAAGGTGAATTGCTTGGCTCTAGATTAAAAGAAAAGAACTTATTGGCAGTTGGAAAGAGAGAGCAGCAATTGTCCAAGTTTTTTCAACAAGAAGGAGATTTAGTCTACTGCTCAGACATTCCTCGTCTGATGAATGAGTTTGGTATTGAACACTAAAAGGAAGACTGGAGGCTGTTTATTGATTCATCCAAAACTAGTTTAAAGGCTGTTTTATTACACAATGGTAACGTGTATGCATCTATACCTGTTGGACATTCTGTACATACGCAAGAAAGCTATGAACCCCTAGAAATAGTGCTAAATAAAATAGGCTATTCTGCTCATAGTTGGATGATATGTGGCAATCTAAGAGTAACATGCATGCTCCTTAGTCAGTAAGGTGGCTTTACCAAATTTCCATGTTTCTTGTGTGAATGGGACAGTACGGCTAGGGATCAAGACTGGTGCAGAAAGAATTGGCCTGTGAGGGAGTCCTTAAAACCTGGCGAGAAGAACATTCTACATAAAAACCCTGTGGCTCCAAAAAACGTACTGCTATCACCTCTACATATAAAATTAGGCTTAATGAAACAGTTTGTAAAGGCTTTGCCTATACATAGTCCGTGTTTTTTAAGTATCTCTGCCAAAAGTTTCCACACCTTTCAGAAGCTAACCCAAAAGAAGGCGTCCTTATCGGATCTGACATCAGAAAACAGATGTTTGATGTTAACTCTGTATCCACAATGACCTTAAATGAGAAAGAAGCATGGGTATCATTCAAGAAAGTCGTTAAAAAGTTCTTAGGACATGAAAAAGACCCAGAATATGTTTGTATTATAGCTACAATGTTAAAGAAGTTTAAAATTTTAGGATGTATAATGAGCCTGAAAGTTCACTTTTTGAACATTCACCTTGATTACTTCGCAGACAATATCGGAGATGTTAGTGAGGGGCAAGGAAAGCGTTTTCACCAGGATATTAAAGTGATGGAAAACCAAGGCCGCTGGAACACCAACATGATGGGGGACTACTGTTGGTCACTTCGCCGAGAAGTTCAGCAAGCGACTCATCGTAGAAAAAGCTACACAAGAAGCTTCAAAGGAAAAACAGAAAAAATACAAACCAATTCCAGCTGACAAGTGAAACCTCTGTTAACGCATGTCATTGTTTTAAGTAGCTTACTGTAAATACAAATGATGCTTATGTTGTAACAAAGCGTTTCATTAATTTCCCCGTTTACCGTATAGCATAGGTTTTTTATGCAATGTAATAAAAACCATATTGCTCAAAAACTATGGATGACACAAAAAAACTAAGGCTAGATTTGGACTCAGCTCATAAAAAATCTACAAATATCAGCTATCAAAGTAAAAAAAAATTTTCAATGAAGTATTTCGTTGGCATGTGGTATCAATTGGCTACACAGTTAACGGACCAAAGGGTTGAAATAATGGCAAAGCAGGAGCATCATGGGAAGATTTACATGTTTCCTATCATTGATGGATATTTTTCCTCATTGACCTACAGGACAGGGGGCGGCTGTTCTTCAATTAGCAGGGTAAAAAGCATGTACTACACTAGTGGGGTAGTTAGTCTGATTACCAACAACACTACTAATCTTACATGTTGTGAATGACATATGAATGTAGAGATGTGCACATGTTATATTAAGGTAACCGCCATGGCATATGTTTAGTACGAGAATAGGTATGGCTAATGTTGTGCTTTTGTTTATTCCATGCACGTTATTAACACGAAAGGGGCCCAGATGAGGGCGAGGGTGACTTACGGTCGGAAAGCGTAAGAAACCAGGCTGCGTCCGTGTGTCTGGTGACGACGCTAACCCTGCTGGCAGACAAGAAAGGAAGGGCTCTTTCCCTCGCTGCTCCTCCATGCGGTGGCGGCCCCTGCTGGAGCCACGAGGGCCGATGACTTGTGCAGGCAGATGTGCTGGTGAGTTGGCTGAGAGAGCGTTAGCCAGCTAATCCACGCCTCCCTGTCCTGTCGCACGCTGTCAAGGACAGAACGGGCTGATATTTTGCACGCCAATATGACGCTGGAAATATACCCTTCTTTCTTCATATCGGAGCATTCATTCAAGCCAGTCCATAGCCTTGCACCTCTGCGCTTTCCAACGTTGTAGACCCCCACACCCATGCTATTGCCCGCATGTCGCGTTCGAATCAGCAAACTGATTTCTATCCCCTATGTTTTAGATAGGGTGCGTACGTTGTGGACTAATAATTTAAACCAATTTTTGCTCTTGCATGAGCTATCATCAGCTCTCTGTCTCAGTACAGACGAGTTGAAGTCACTGGAGCGTCCTGTGTGAATGAGACTCCGAGTGTCGTAGGGAACAGTTCCTTGATAGTGGTCCTGAAGTCCGTGCCGGCTGTCAAGAAGCGACGGAAGCAGACATGTAACTGCTACCGCTGCACGTGACAGCAGATGGTCCAGAAGGTATCTCCCTCGGACGACCACTAGGGAGCACCTGACAAGACAGGTGATGGAGGTCATGGGATCCATACTAGTATTGCGGCCACCGACACGCACTCCACTGGCTCACCACTCACCGTGTAGAGAGGTACTGTGCCAAGCCCATCTGTTGGTCGAAGAGAAGCGAACCGTGCTCCAGCGTGTGACAGTCTGACAGCGACACGCCCCTGTGTGTGTCTTACGACGCTCTCGAAAGAAAGAACTAGATCAGAGTATAAGCTGCATGCATCTGTGCTTTTCTGTGTCAAGCATTGCACCCAAACCCGTAAAGAATATGTTTTTTTTTTAATTGTGTATTAGAATTAAGTCAACATCAGTGACCCATCCCCTGTTCATTTTAGCATAGATCGCAGTTACAGATATATTAGGACATCGGAAACTCTCAGTATCCGACACACTAAATCTTTTTGCCTCATATAAATTTAATTCAAAGATTGTAATGAGAACGGCCGAAATTGTATCTTATTTAGTGAAGATCAACCGATATTTTCATGTCTAAATAGGTTATTTTCACGCATCAATATGAACTGCCATGCTCACATTCCTGATTATTTATTTTCTTGAAAAACGCTCGTAATCACTGGGTCACTGGAAAATTCTTGTGCGTGTCTACCTGTATGTTTTTATGCATATATTTATCCAATTACCGATTAATAATGTCAAAATTTAGCATGAATGATTGTATTTACATATGATCATCCAGCAGCAGAACCGCACTCCAGAAATATTTGAACTGTCACATGTTTATAAATTGTTCAAACTCATGCTTGTGTGTCTTCCTGATTCAACGATTTATTATTACCTGACACGTTTTTCAGTAAACAAAGGTTTAACTTACACCATTTTACAACACAGCAACTATGGGCTTTCTTTCATACGTCCGTTTGAAAACGGCATCAACAGTCACTTTTGTGTAGGTTGTCAGTGAATGAATTGGATTCTGTAAAGCCATGTACGAGTGGACCTTCTGTCGCCTTGTGCATGGTTTAGTTACTTTTGAAGATACAATGACGCCGCAATTCTAACTGATGCCTTTATAGTAAATGTTGACTCTGAGCGAGCTGGTGTGAGAGTGCTGTCAGGCTGGCCATTTCTTATTCAAACGCCACTTTTGCTACCAGTTACGTCTGCTGTCGCGGCTCTGGTTTCTTTTCAAGAACAGGCCATTTTTTCAGTCTTTAAATCGTGTGTATGAGATGGGTGGATGAGTGTAGTGCGACTTTATTTCATGTACCCAGCACCATTAATACCATCCCTTTCCCCACATTTCACATATTTCTACGGGTTCCCTGACCATTTGTGATGGGTTGTAGCTACGGAAATTTTGGTTTACGTTGCCCCACTACCTCACCTCTGAGGACAATTCCCACTCAGAATTATATTGCACGAAGGAGGCTATGAAAGATTACAAGCTGTCTGGCTGGCCTCCTTCCATAACAAACTAACACCGCCTTCCACATGTTATGACTGGAAATACGCAGAACACATTATCCTCACCCACTTATTTAACTCTGACTACAGGACTTCATTCTGAGTACTACAACTGATAAAAGTGCAGCGATTGTCTGTCTACACTTATGTCGCTTCAGCCAAGGGGATTCATGAGAACCTTGCGGTTCGTTGCTGCAGCAGTTGGGGAAGAGCCGATGCACACAACACTGGAAGAAACGGTGCAATCCTATCGCCACTCAGATGATTTAAGTTCCTGGCTTACGAGGGCGACAGAGCCATTCAAGTGAGGCTTGCTGAACCCTCAAGTCACGTGATTTTCGATGTTGTGACATACGGTAATGTCTGGTGTCCGGTGATTGGGTTTCAGTCTTAAGGGCGGGCTCATCACGTGATAACATCTAGAAAGAATTTACTATTCTTCGAGAGACCTGGCCTGCTGCTGGGGAAACGGGACCTGGTGGAATTCGCTTGACGTGTTGGAAATTCTGAGTTGTATGAACAACGCTCTCATTCAACTATCGCCTCTTCTTCAGACCGAAATTTCTGCAACAAACTTTGAGAGCCCTCTACTTGATATATTTCGTGATGGGGAATTAATTTAATACAGCAGTTTCATGCCATTTGACAGAAGTAAATAACATTTTGCCTGTTAAGTTCTTGCTGCCGTGCCGGTGACTTCAAGTGCTCGAGTGCTGAAGGGGTGATCATTCCGGTGGTTACACTAGGACCTCATCCCGACGACTTAGCGCGATCTGCAGATTCCGGGTTCTTGCAGATCTCTTCCCGATCCACATCTACATGTCGATCAAGACAACAAGATATTGGCAAGTATGTTGGCATCACTAGCTCATTAGGTAGGAGTTTACCATTTTATAAGGGTACACGGACGCCACATTGCCGTTATATTCCAGATACGAATTTCCGTTTGGACGACGAACCACAGCATAGTAAAATTCAGATCCGTGGGGTTTATTAACATCATTGAGGAAAGTGCTGCTTGAATCCATTATCCTCTCCCGTACATCCAACTTGTGCTGATTAATCGTTAATAAAACACAAATTATTTGGATTCGAATTTCATTTAAAGCGGAAAGTGTTCCCTTCATCTCATTTTGAAAGCCTCCCACTCATTTTTTAATTTGACCTTTTATTAATTCAAATACACTTGGATCGCACCGCTTAGCTTCCTTACAGATCGTTGCCAGACTGTGGTATGATCCCTTCTCTTCTCTCGCTAACTTTCTCAGGTTAGTATTGGGATAAACAAGATAAGGAGCCAGCCCGAAAGAGTTAAATATTTAACAAATTGGATTCGTATTATCACAACGGATAACGCAAGATAGGGCTCCGGTAATCGAGGAAACTAGCCATTTAAACCACATATTCTGACACGATCCGTATCTTTTTTTTCTCACAAATTTTTTGTAAAACCTAGTTTATGCTCATAATAATACTTGAAAGCAATACAGGAATAGTAAAAATTGTGGGGAATGTGGTCCAAATCATTGCACGTAATTCTGGAGGTTTTTCCCTTGCGGAAAAAGTATTATAACAACTTTCGTATTATAACAACTTTCGTATTATAACAACTTTCGAAGTAAGAGAACGTAACCACCAATAATATACTTGTGCCAATGGCGCGTGCTTCCTAACCTACTTGTCTCTTAGACACGATATGCTCGTGGATATCGGTAGGATTTATGTCGCTGTACTAGGAGAAAATCAACCCAGTATCAAAACTGGATTTCTACGTGCAATTCAAGCACGAGTAACCCATGAGAACGGCCATGTCACGCTATTGAGAATGAAATTTGTTGTGGTGAGAAATCAAAATTCCAGTCACGTAAACACAAAGTAGTTTGAACGGGTGAAGGGGCAAGCAGACATGAACATTAACAGTAACACAGACACGTTATACAGTAATACATTCTTTTGATTGCTTCAGATGCGCACACGTTAATTCATAGTCTGAATTTAAACAAGAGCATGTTACACTGTGAAGTTTTATGCAGCCATCTCCAGTTTGGTAGGAGAAAATCATTTTAATCGACACTATTCACCGCTTTAATGATACACTCTTCGAATATTTCAAATCTCCAGTCGCATGTGCGTCAACTGAAATTCCTCAAGACCGATCCACTTGTTCTATGCTTTACTCACCCTCAGAGACCGTTTTTGAGCTAAACTAAATGCAAAATTTCATATGATTTAATGCGAGTGATGTGACCTTAAATAAACCCATAGAGTACGCCGATATGTTTGAACACGGCACCCCAGCTGTGTGCGAGGCATTCGCTATTGGCCTGACTATTCTAGCGACAACATGTAGTGAACGTTCATTTAGTACGTGTCAGGACATGGGACCGATACACGATGGCAGGCACGAGCCACAGCGGCCTGTGCATTCTAAGTGTTGTCACGTAAACGGTGAGGGAGGACATGGAATTCATTGACAAGGTGTTAAAAAGTTCTGTCAACCACCTAGGCGCCTCACATTCGTCTTCGCACGGTGATTATCCCCAAAGCTTACACTGGAATAATTATTTATTTAAATAGCACAATTAAAACTGTCCGTTTCCTCATCTGTTTCTGTATGTATTTACTTCCCCCCTCGCCACCCCCCCCCCCCCCCCCGGCTATACTACACTCCTGGAAATGGAAAAAAGAACACATTGACACCGGTGTGTCAGACCCACCATACTTGCTCCGGACACTGCGAGAGGGCTGTACAAGCAATGATCACACGCACGGCACAGCGGACACACCAGGAACCGCGGTGTTGGCCGTCGAATGGCGCTAGCTGCGCAGCATTTGTGCACCACTGCCGTCAGTGTCAGCCAGTTTGCCGTGGCATACAGAGCATGGCAAGCCGTTCCACAGGACTACATCCAGCATCTCTACGATCGTCTCCGTGGGAGAATAGCAGCCTGCATTGCTGCGAAAGGTGGATATACACTGTACTAGTGCCGACATTGTGCATGCTCTGTTGCCTGTGTCTATGTGCCTGTGTTTCTGTCAGTGTGATCATGTGATGTATCTGACCCCAGGAATGTGTCAATAAAGTTTCCCCTTCCTGGGACAATGAATTCACGGTGTTCTTATTTCAATTTCCAGGAGTGTATATCTGCATATTCTTCAGTAGTGTAGATGTGTGAAATTTTAGCCAGTGCGTGTGCAAACACAGTTAACCGATGATTTTCTCTGATACACTTTCACCCCCTCGCACTACCTCAATCACAACACGCCCTTACCAACGGTGCGTCCAGCGCGTTTTTTGATGCCAGAAAGACATCCCAAGCAAAGAGGATGAAAGCATCAGGTAACATCCAAGAGGTTGTGTGGGTAGGACGCACGTGTGTGCGCCACTAGGTCAAAGACGAAAGTGCATTTAATGTGTTTTATCTCTGAAACCATTTGGACTAGGGCATATATCCGTACGAAGTTTTTTGCTTCAAATGAATGTTTCTGTCATTTGCCTGAATATTGACCATTCCACCTAGAACACCCTAGATAACCCCTGACATAGTATGCATTTAAATGACACATGTACATCGTATACACGCATATGGGGTAACCTTCCTAAATTACGATGATATGTGTCAGCACTTGAAAGCGATACATCTTCAGAATGAGATCATCGCATGAAGTAAATGACTGTGAATACAGTACAGCTGAGGTGGAAGACTGAATTGTTTTTCAATTAATTTGTGGCTACAGCACCCAATATAAAAAAATTATTTGGTTACGGTTTTTTACTCTTACTCGCTTCCCCACTATACACACACCGAAGTACAATTTGTGTCCCGCACTCTTTTAATGTGCCATGTTTTAATATTAACTATAACATAATGTAGAAAAAAGTTTTAATATACACTGTCTGAAAAAAAATGAAGCAACCAGAATGAAACATCGCTATTTGAGAGTATGTGTATGTTACTTCAGTGATTACAATATCGAGTAAAATTTACGAAGAACGTGGCAGGACGACCGCATTTACTACATTGCACCCCCTCTGGCCTAAATGCAAGCACTCATTCGATTGGAAAGGGTTTCATAAAGCCGTAGTATCCTGGTGAGGCAAGCTGGCCCACCAGTGCTGTACCTTGTCTTTGATATCCTGGATATTGGCACTGGGACAGACTTGACGTATGGGCTGGTCGCACACACATGTTGTCGGAAACAGATCGAGGGAGCCTGTTGGCCACGAGAGTACCTCAACATCTGCAGGAAATCCGTAGAGACACTTGCCATCTGTTGAAAAATGGCACCACAGTACCGTCGCATGAAACGTAAAACTTGAGGATGCAGAATGTTCATGTCATACCGTTTTGTCGTCAGAGTTTCCTCAATCATTCTCGCCCGTAATCTGGAGTCATAGCTTCTCACACGGTCACTTCAGAACTGTGCCTCTTGAAAACATTGGAAGCATGCGACCTCTCCATAGGGTGCCGCCATACACGCCAACACTGGTTAGTCGGGGTACTGCATAATCGCGATTCATCGTGAAACACAGTGCGAAATCAGTCATGAGCAGACCATTCATCCTGGTCAGTTCGCAGCTCGAGGTCTAGTGGTTAGCGCTGCTGCCTCTGGATTACGGGATCTCGGGTTCGATTCCCGGCCGGTTCCGGGATTTTCTCCGCCCGGAGACGTGTTGTTTGTGTTGTCCTGACAATTTCATTATCATTCGGGAAACGGCAAAATTGGACAGTGAAAAGACAGGGAATTTGCACGGGCGCTGATAACAGCGCAGTTGAGCACCCCAAAAATCAAAATCACCGTCATCATTATCCTCTTTATGGTCACAGCATCACTCCTAACGCAGTGTTTGTGTTGTGGTGTTACGTCATCCTACGCAAGGGACGGCATTTCACCAGTCCGGCTGCTGCTAAACTCCGACTAATGGTGTGGGATGACACAGAGTGCTTCAGGGAGTCCATACTTGTTATCGGAAGGGCGGCAAAGATCTGAAGTGGTTACGATGTACTTGCATAGTACGGTGGTGGTCGGACATGGTCAATCGCTAACTGACGACGAGTATGCCTGCCCTCATGTTCGCATACAGTGCAGCATCGGCCCGCTTTCATGTCCGAATGCCCCACAGATCTTAATATTCAATTATGCGACCAGCCAGCCCAATTCACTCTCACAATGAGGCCGTTTTCAAACTCTGTCAGGTCCTGATAACGCTGTGTCACATATGTACGTGTTCTTCACAGTGATCACTCAATATTTAACTATCCTTATATAACCTAGCAGGTCTGGTAACAACATTAAACCAGCACAACTAATGTCCTATGGTGTCCACTCTACCTGTCAGAAAGAACTGAAACTCTAATCATTTATATACTGCCGATGGAGTGTACGTGTACGAAGCTAACTGACAACCGACCATGTCTTCTGGAACCTTCTGTTTCTTTTGTCAAGCGGTGTAATAGTAACAATAATAATAATAATTGGTTACATCAGCATTAAGTACATCATTTTGCCATAACATCCTAGAAGTATTGTTTCAGGCAAAAACAACATTTGTAAAGTATTTCTCCGAAAATGTGAGCAGTAGATATGCCGTGCAGTTTATTTAAGAACTGTAGCACTAACAAACTCGAACAACCCTACAACGTCCTACTTTACACTATATAAAACAGTAACAAGCACTCACGACTGTTACTAGTTCTCTTACCACTACGACTGCGAACACATGTCAGAAGACAATGCGAACTGGAGCCTGTAAATAGAGGAAATGTTTTCTTCAGTCTTTTCTGCGTACGCGAGGGAAGTCAGTGTAATTGGTTTTCTTTTCTTTTGGGGGTGGTTTTTCACCTTCTATCCTGCCTTACTCTACCTCCTGCGGTTTGGTGTTTCCAACTTTGCGCCGATAGCCGCGTTTTTTTTTTTTCCAGTGACTACCGTCAGTTTGTAAATGGACACCTCTTCTTGCACGTAATGTTTTCTGCAGCTACAAGGACGGGTTCCCATGCTAGTAACTAAAAAGCATCCTATATTAAACATAATTTTAATTTCTAGAATTTTCACCATTGTTGAGACTAATAGTTTTCTTTCTATTTAAGACAACAGAGAAAATTACGAAATCTATATATGTAAAAAGAACTAAAATATATTTTTCGTGGGGAGGGCGGAAATCATGACCCTCATAATCCCAACACCACCTTCATCACCTGACAGAATTCGTCTCGCATTGGAGAAATTCACCCGTGGGAAAGTCCCTAATCCATTTTGGAGTGACTAACAACATTGCCACCTGTCTGAAATGGTAATAGCGTGCCTGCGAGTGATTACTTCTATCGCTCATTAGACATCAGACAACTACAAAGGCGAGCTTCACTATTCAAGGGCTTTACTGTTAAGCCTTCGTGTCAATGCAAGTTACTCTGAAGAGATAACAACAATGTACAAGAAACTATTCTCCACAAAAATAACATTAATAGTGCAATGGCTTAAAGAAATTTTTGTTTCTCATAAATGTAGACTGTTTTTTGCTAAGCCAGATGCCTTGTGGTGACAACTGCGGCAAGAAAATGGCTTAGAGCACTACGGCAACTCGAAAACGTATATCTGCTCAGTGCTGACGCGATAAGGCCATTATCTAGCGGTTCGGTTTATAGGTCGTCTTCGAGTACTCCGTTTTCTTAGACACAGTGATTTCAACTTCAGAAGCGTCACATTTCTTCAGGAGCGCAAACGAGGGATTCTCAACGATGAAGTGGGTATTAATCACTGGAGGAAATCCATAAATGCCTCACTTCTATGCACTATTCACTCCACATAAAAAATGTTCGTCAGCACCAGAAATGTAACGAAGCTTTTCATTAACACAAATTGCACAACGAAAAATTCATTTCGCCTTATAACCAAATGGCTCTGAGCACTATGGGACTTAACTTCTGAGGTCATTAGTCCCCTAGAACTTAGAACTACTTAAACCTAACTAACCTAAGGACAGCACACACATCCATGCCCGAGGCAGGATTTGAACCTGCGACCGTAGCGGACGCGCAGTTCCAGACTGAAGCGCCTAGAACCGCTCGGCCACTTCCGCCGGCGCTTTATAACCAGACACAGACAATGAACTAAATTTCCTGCATCTCATCATACGAACGATAGTCAACAGACACGATTCACGTCCAACAGAAAACCTGGGCCAACAACGAGCACATCTATCTACAACGAATCAAACTAGTCATTCGGATACTAACAACCAAGCTTTAGATTCGTGATTCATAGATTAAAGAAAAATCCACAAACAAACTGAGCCATGCAGAGGAGTATAATTACAAACACTTTGTACTACGTCCAGATGCCCTTCTCAAACAGAGCCGTGCATAGCTCAGATATGAGCAATATGAGGCAAAGTCGTATGGCCTGCTGTTTGGGATGAGCAACCGCTCACTAGTAACCGTTAGGTACCGTCCCACCGTATAGTGCTCTGAGAGTTCCAAATCACTTGTTTTAAAATTTATGTATGTCTGTCCCACATGTATTAGCTGATAAGAGTAACATTTAAGTCGGTATATGCCTCATTTGTTAAATTTGGAAGTGTGTTGTGTGAACGGAATTTTTCCTGTGTTGCATTGTCTTTTCAGTGTCCTATTTGAAGTTCCTGTGTATTTGAAGTGTTGCCTATCCTGAGGATTATTTTGTTAGCTAAAATAAGTATGTCGTTTTTTTAGTGTGTGGATTCTTTTTGTGCTATATCCTTTGTGTTGGCATTCTTTGTGAGGGGGCTTCTTTTGTTTTGTTGGTTAGGGGTTTGTAGCGAATGGCTATAACACCCACATGACAGAGAAACTAGACCATAAAATATGCAAACGGACACAGATGAACGTGCCACACGTACACAAGCCCCTACGCAACAAAACAGAAGAAGCCCCCACACAAACAACACCAACACAATGGACACAGCACAAAAGGAATCCACACACTAAAGAAAAGTACGTACTCATCTACACTAACAAAATAATCCACAAGATAGGCAACACTTCAAATACATAGGAACTTTAAATAGGATACCTGAAAGACAACGCAATACAGGAAAACTTCAAATCACACGAAATACCTTCAGACAAATTTAACAAATGAGGCATATACCGGCTGAAATTGTACTCTTTTCAGCCAATATACATGGGACAGACATGCATAAATTTAAAAACAAAACATCTGGAACCCTAAGAGCACTATACAGTGCGACGGTACTTAACGGTTACTAGTGAGTAGTTGCTCTTCGCAAACAGCAGGCCATACGAGGAAATCAGTTATGACTTTGCCTGATATTGCTGATACCTTAGGTACCTGGGCTATGCACAACTCCGTTTGAAAAGAAGATCTCGATATAGTCGTAGGGTCGAGCCACGCACTTCAACTTTCATGCCACACAGCTAATTCGCTGTAAATAATAATCTGTAGCTGCGATCCTGTAGTCAAATAGTCTAAGCACTAGCCAGAACTGCGAGTAAATGAAATACACAATTACACCATATAAAAATTAAATCAGTAATTTAATAACAAGGATTTTGTTCTAACGCCTGTTATTGACGTAAACGACAGAGAATTATATTGAGTGATGCAGCGCCTGCGGAGCAGGGAGGTAGCGTCTTTGATTAGTAATTAATACGGCCTAGGTCCAGGGTTTGAACTCCGCCACTGATTTAATTTTAAATAAAACTCACATTGGCGGCCGAAGACGTCCAGCTAAGAAGTCACACTCATTCTGCCAACGGCCTTGTCAAACAGGGGGAGGACCAGACAAAGTTTCAGGCTACTCTTTTGCTCATGGGGTGGGAAACTGTCCCTAAAGGCAGAAGAATCAGCAATGATCAAAGGCATGAGGGTGCAGAAGGCAACGGAAGCCACTGCACTAAAGACATGTGATGTGTGTATGTCATAACGCACTCTCTATTGGCAAACGATTCTGGAGCAGTCCCCCATCCGAATCTCTGGAAGGGTACTGGCAAAGGAGGAGGTGACAATGAGAAAAATATCGAATAACCAACGAAAGTATAACGTTATACGAGTCGGGGCGTGGAATTTCAGAAGCTTGAAAGTGGTAGGGAAGCTAGAAAATCTGAAAAGGGAAATGGAAAGTCTCAATCTGGATATAATGACGGTCAGTAACGTGAATTGGAAATAGATTAGACTTCAGGTCAGATGAGTATAGGATAATATCAACAGCAGCAGAAAATTGTATATCAGGAGTAGGATTCGTTATGAACAGGAAGGTAAGACAGAGAGTGTGTTACTGTGAACAGTTCCGTGATAGGGTTTTTCCCATGCGAATCGGCAGCAAAGCAACATCGACAATGATAGTTCAGATATACATGCCGATGTCTCAAGCTGAATATGAAGAGACAGAAAGTATATGAGGATATCGAACTGGTAATTCATTACACAAAGGGAGATGAAAATCTAATAGTCATGGGGGATTGGTACGCGGTTGCAGGGGAAGGAACTGAAGAAAGGGTTACGGGAGAATATGGGCTTGGTAGTAGGAATGAGGAAAAAGACAAACTGGGTTCTTAATAAATTTCAGCTAGTAGCAGCGAATAGTGTGTTCAAGAATCACCAAAGGAGGCGCAATGTTTGGAAAAGGCCTAGAAACACGCGAAAATTTTAGTTTGATTACATCATGGTCAGATAGAGATTTCGAAATCAGATAGTGGTTTGTAATACGTATACAGGATTGCAATGTGGTAGTGATGAAGAGTAGGCTAAAGTTTAAGGGATTAGTCACAAAGAATCAACACACAAAGAAGTGGGATACGGAAGTACTAAGGAATGACGAGATATGCTTGAAGTACTCAGTAGCTACAGATACTACAACAAGGAACAGCTCAGTAGAGAGTATACTTGAATAGTAATCGACATCTCAACATTGGGCAGCTGCGAAGAAACTGGGGGTAACAGAAGAAATACTTCAGTTGATTGACGAAAGAAGGAAGTACAGAAATGTTCAGGGAAATTCAAGAGTACAGAAATACAGGTTGCTGAGGAATGAAATAAATAGGAATTGCAGGGTAGCTAAGATGAAATGGCTGCATAGCAAATGTCAACAAATCAAAAAAGAAATGGTTATCGGAAGAATCGACTCAGCATACAGAAAAGTCAAAACAGCCTTCGGTGAAATTAAAAGCAAGGGTGGAAACATTAAGAGTGAAATTGGAATCCCACTGTTAAATACATGGAAGCGAGGGTATAGATGGAGAGAGTACATTGAAAGCCTCTGAGAAGAGGAAGATTTGTCTGATGTGATAGAAGAAAAGACAGGAGTAGATTTAGAAGAGACAGGGGATCCAGTATTAGAATCAGAATTTAAAGGGGCTCTGAAATACTTGAGACCAAATAAGGCAGGATGAACAGACAACATTCCATCAGAATTTCTAAAATCATTAGGAGAAGTGGAAACAAAACGAGTATTCACGTTGGTGTGAAAAATGTATCAATCTGGCAATATACTGTAACCTCCCCCTCACTTACCGACCTTAATGACAGTGAAAAATGAAACCGCGTGTACCTAATGGGAGTTTTGGAAAAGCAATCGTCACCGAAGTTAACCTGTCGGTAAAGAGGGAGGAAAGGGTTACATCTAAATGAAAGGAAATGTGCTAATGAAACTGGTGGAAATTAATTTTGAAAAGGGGTAAAGTTAATAAAGAAAGTAAATGTGCAGCCATTACGTTAACAATTAACTAGCGGTAATTAGGTATTTGAGATTTGGGGGAAATCACGGTCGCCAGTCCTAAGGACAATTATTATAGTAACTGAAAAAGAAAGGTTATTACACATATAATTAGCACTAGAAGCGTGGCAACTGAAGGTTGACACGCGTAGTGTGAAAACTGAAAGTTTGTCAGAAGTAATAAATTTCGCTACACCCTGACTTAATTTAGCAAAAGAATTAATAAAACCGGAAAATCGAAAGTTAGTTTAGTGACTGAAGTTAATAGTGAGCTTTCTTTCTGAAGCACATCGAAATTCAGTAAAATACGGTTAGTCTTGGACTACCTCAACAATCATTTCAAAAGCTACTTGAATCTACGCAATTTAGAAAGAAGAGATTTAACTTTGAGCCTGAATTAAATGATTCTGAACAATTAACAACAGTAAAATTTAGTACGTACCAAGCTGAGCTGCAGTCACAGGTAAGCTAAAATATGGTAACAAAACTCGCACTCTTAATTTGTGCTTGTGTAATCTGAATATTGTAGCCAGCTAACTGAACTTTGAAATTAAAGCAGTGAAATGATGTTACTTTAATGCTGGCGTCTGAATTTCAACGACACTCGGGTTCATTCCGGAAAAGGAAGGGACTCTGCTTGGTAATGCAATTGGGACAATGAGCAACAAAGGTTCATTCTAAGTTGCTGTAATTTTGCGAGGCAAATGGAACAAGATTAAAAGCTGAGGTCTGCCATACAGTTCTAAAACTTTACGTGCGTCCAGTCTTCCTTGTAGGTTGATTGAAGGTTTGAAGCCGTCGATCGAGGAGGCGGCGACAGTCACTCATTGTCGGCCGTCGCTGTTGCAGAAGCTGGATGTTGGCGCGCCTTCTTCTCGACATGGTCACCAGACGAAACGGGCTCTTGATGTGCACTAGTTAATGTTTCCCGTCCGCGACACCATGTCGGAAACTATCATCGCAAGTCGAGCGCAATTACATGCTGCCAAACCCCGAAAGCGCGGCAACTCGCGGGAGCGTCACACAACACACCTGCTCCACTCGCTACCCCCGCCACACCTCCTCTCAGCCCGCGCTCCACGCGGCAGAGTAAACACTCCAAAGATCCTACATACTTTGATTCTTCACACGACCTATCGACGTAATCGTTCGATAGCAGTTTTCCCTAGGCAAGACCCAGCGTAAAAATACAAATAATATTTACGAAACAAACCAATTATACATCGACATAAATGCATAAATATATATATACAAACAGTAAAACAATTACAATATACAAAGAGACAGAAATGTCATATCTTGAGGTAACAAATCAAAGAAAAAAAATAGTACAATAGATGGAAATAGGAGGCTATGCATTTCCGGCGTTACACGTGCCCCACATTGTCTGAGGATGTTCGTGTAACGTAAACAGACTCAGAAAATGTCCCAAAAAAGAAACAGCGGAAATGCATACGCTCAAAACATCAAAAAAATTTAGCATTCGTCTAATTAATCATAAACCAATTTTTATACAATAATAATTGAGTGGAGACACTCCTAATCTTATTCCACTCTGTCATCTTGCACAAAATAAAACAGGTTGACAACATATCAAAATTCATAGAAAACATAGAAAATGGTTTAGCTATTCCAAAATCATTAAAATTCGTAACACTATAAGAAATGGAATACTATTTGCAAAATTAATCAGAGTACATGGTCATAAAAAACAGGTATATCAAAATACGCAAACTAATGATTAATTACATAGAATACACATTTTTATGTAACCTTTTCATAATTAATTTTCTCGTCATGTCCAATTAACGCTAAACAAGAAAATAAAATACAGCAGATCGAAAAAAAACATAAATATTGACAGTAGAATTCTTTCAGCTGTCCAGGAAGAAAAACAGTTCCGCCTTCCGTACCCGCAAGTACAAAGAATGCCGACAGCGGCACAAGAGCCGTCAGCGGCACAAGAGCCGACAGCGGCTTCGCCTCGCAAGTATTGTTGCGCCCGCCCGTGCGGCACGCTTGATCTCACTCGCCCTTGTAACGGCGTTTCCAGAACGTCCGTTTCACTAGATTCTTTAGGAAAAACTCACTCCCGAGTAATCTCAAGGAGTCCCTTAATACTATCACAGTGGATAACTCAACACTGTCCATCATCACACGCATGTACTAGCCTGAAACTTAAAACAGCGTCTAAGTACATCGGCAATGACTAATAAAAACACACATTCATGAAATATTACAGAAAGTTACAAAATCATATTTACATTGCTTAATCTACTGTGACTCAGCTGAAAACTTAAACTAGCAGCTTGGATTTTTCAGATGATTACTAATCAGTTACTCTTAAATCATTTAGTCAAAATTAATTACTTATTAATTACAACTTCTTTAATGACCTCTAGATCAGGCAAAAGCATCGTAACATGGCACATCCTTAAATCTTACACTCTATATTTACATACTGTACAAATTACCCATTGTGTGGTACTAATCGATCCTAGGTTGGTACAACTTCAAGTCTACAATATTCCGTATACCTAATCGTTTTCCAGAGCTTCGATACTCTAAGCAATAAGCATTTGTGTGAGGTATACCAATGACTTTATATGGTCCATTATAAACAAACTTAAATTTAGAGATTTCATTGTCTATCTCGCTCGATTTCTCATGAGCTTTTACAAGTACTAAGTCTCCGATTGCAAACTTAGCAAAACGCGCTTTAGCGTCATGACGACGTATGCGAGCATCGGCTTTTAGCTTCATTACTTCTCGCAAACGATCTTTTTTCACACCAATACTAATGTCAATCCGTGGAGGGAATTTGATTATCTCTTCCAATTCACTTTCTACACTTTTGTCACTGCCGAAATTCCTCACATTACAGTAGTTCAAATTCATACCTACGTCAATAGCATCCGGCCAGTTAACAATGTGTATAGGCTGGTATTGCCTATGCACACCGTCTCCTGCCTCGTCAAAACTAACTACTATTGTTTTATTTTGTGACGTACATGTCAAAGTTTTACTTTCGCAATTAATCACTGCACGGTACTTTAATAGCCAATCTAACCCGATAATTACTTCCATAGTCAAGTCTGGCACGACGACAAACTCTTGTTCAAATCGTGCCCCACATATTTCGAAGTTGACAAAAATCTGTTTTGTGACCGGTTTACTGGCCTTCCCAGTAGCACCGATAATTTTCACTCCTGCTACTGGCATAACTACGATGCCAGGTCTGTCTTTCAGTAACTCAAATATTTTCCCAGATACAGCACTCAATTCTGCACCGGTGTCAATCAACACGTTTAGTTGTAGGTCATGCATATTAACAGACACTACTATCTGTCTACACTTGTCCTCGGCTGTCTCTTTATTTTCCCACAGTAAATCCTCGTCTATATCCAGGTCATTCCAGAAAAAACCATCCGGCTTTGACCCTAAATCCGGCTTATCTGGCGGCTTTTTCAGCCTCTGTTCACATACAGTTTTAATTTCAACACGTTTGTCCTGAGGCTTAGCCTGTAGCTTCGCCTCCAATACCGAAACCTTTTCCTGTAACTCGTCAACTAGTGAGTGTTGCTTTGCTATCAATTCATTAATCGTCACCTTCATTGATTCCACTTTGGTCAGATTAATCTCATCCGCCAATCTACCTGGAGAAATGTGCCCAGTAGTTTCTGCAATTACTTCCGCTAGATCTGCGCAACCCACACTGCTATCGTCTGACCGTATAATGTCAGCTCTAACCTCATACACGTTGTAATCTATGTGCTTTTCTACCAATCGTGTCCGGCTATCACTAAAATTTTCGCAATCTTTCTCCTTAATACTCTCGCAATGTTTAAACTGGAGGTTTGCGTCGGATGGGTCGGTTACTTCTACCACTGAAACTTTCGGTAAGGTCTGCCGGTTAGGGCCAGAACTTTCCGTTACTACTTCAACATCTAACTCCTGCGGGACGAAACACGACGAATCTTGCTCGTGCTCCCCCTTAACATCAACTATTTCTCGTAAAGTCTGCCGATTAGGGCCAGAACTTTCTATCATTTCACAAACACTATCTTCCTGCGGGACGAGACGCGGAAAATCCTGCACGCGCTCCCCATAAACACTTCTCCCATACAGACCCCTATAATCTCTTAGTTCGTCGTATAAGCGACCGAACTGCCTTAACCAGACCTCATCCCTCTCTGCATCCCCTCGCTCGATGACGGACGTGTTATCCGACATCTGATCTTCTCTCAACAATTGCGAATCATTCTTAAACTCAATCTCCAGTTCCGCTGTGGGTATTACAGCTGCCACTTTATGATCGATTTCCGGAACACTACTTAAATTGTTCTCACTGACAGCGAATGTATTTTCTACTGCCGTGTATACAGCTGAACTACTACTTGTGGGCGCACTCTTTTCTCTTAACACTGGCACACTCTCCCGCCGTTGATTATTCCATACGGAATTTTCATAACGGCGACACCTGGGTTTTCTCTTGTTATTGGGCCGCCAAAATTTCTCCACGCCCGCTCGGCCCCTCACCGGCGCGGCTAATGGTTTCCCTGTCTCGTCCCAGCAGATACGCTCCCCGGATGCTGCTGAGGCGGCTGATCACACCCTCTGGCGTTATTACTATTCTGTGAAGCCCGTATCACGTTAGTACGATACTGGTTTCCGTCATTCCTGTTATTATTTGCATTGTACCGATTGTTATTACGGTCCGAACCATTATCGTTATTGCTGCCATGGTTGCGGTATGCATTATTCCCATGGTTATCATTGTTGTGGTTGCTGTGGTACTCGTTGTTGTTACCACGGCCTCTACCACTGTCGCGATTATTGCGCCAATTGTCCTCGTCCTCAACTCTTTCCAGGAAATCATTGATTGTCCTGTGATTGCTTCCTACGTAGCGTTTTGTGTCATCTGGAAGCTTCCTGTAGAGTTCCCAGACTATTTCGGATTCCGTGCGGCGATCACGCAAATATTCCAACTTGCGGATCCAGCCCTCACAAAACTCCTTCATCGAGCCGCGCGAATTCGCATCGAAAGGCCTCGATACGACAAATTCGCGCCAAACACTTTGCTGTTTTTGCTCTGACCAGTATTCAGCCAGAAACAAATTTTTAAACTCGTCAAAAGTCAGGTTCGTAATGTTGAGGTTTAAGCCCCAACGCTTGGCATCACCAGCCAGCACATCAATAACCGCATTAATTTTTCTCTCATTAGTCCATGATCTGGGTAAAACTCTTTCACAATTTTTAATGAAATCCGTCGCGTGTATACCGCCTTTTTTCAAGGGGTCGAACCGCTCCTCTTTCGTCAACAATTCCGAACTATGTGCACAGATTGGCACATAGCTCTGTTTTTCGTCCAGTTTCTTTTCTAATTCCGACACTCTCGTAATTACTTGGCAAGTGGTTGTCGCAAGCGTTTCCACTTCCCTCTTTTTCTCTTCGCAGGTATTAGCCTGCTCCCTCACTTTAGTGTCTACTTCGGACACTAAAGCCTTTAAAGTTTCCACCTTCTGTTGATCCTCTTTTTTCACTAATTGAATTTGTTCCGTCACCTTATTCTCGATGATCGGAGCAACTGCTTCTCCTACACTTTTCTCGATTCTGCTAATTTCGGAATCAAAACGAGTATTTATGCTCGCAATTTCCGCCTGAACGCCTATCATTTCCTGTTTAAGATTACCGATTTCGGTATTAATTACAACAATATCTTCTTTGATTTTATCAACTTTTGTATTAACAACTCCAACATTGTTGTTAACAACGTTAATAGCTTTGTTCTGATTGTCTAGCTTGGCCGATTGACTCTTGATTTCGTTAATCAAAACATTCAATAAATCAGTTAAATTCCCGGAAACTACCGGTTCCACTTCCGTAGCGGCTTCCTCTTTAATTGTCCCCCCGTATTCGTCATAAAGGGATTCAGGTTTGATTTTCACTTCCGATTCCGAAACATTTTCTAAAGTTTGGAATTCCATTTCTGCTCTTTGTTGCGTTTCGGCGGTCGCGTCTTTCATGCTAGCCGCCTGCCCCTGAACAATGGGTACCGCGGTGCGCGTTTCCCACTGTTCGACCGATTGTTCCGTATCCAAGTCTACCAAATTTTGGCAATTGTTACCTTACTCATTTTAATAATTTTCAATATAAATGCCAGATCTCAAATATAATTAGAATTACTCCCACTACTTATTCTCGCTGACGTAACGGCCTGTACGTAACCAATACTTTGTTACGAGATTTGCACAATGCAAAATTCGTGTCCAGAACAACCTCAAATCTGAAGATTGTCCTGTCACCAGGTCGCCACATGTAACCTCCCCCTCACTTACCGACCTTAATGACAGTGAAAAATGAAACCGCGTGTACCTAATGGGAGTTTTGGAAAAGCAATCGTCACCGAAGTTAACCTGTCGGTAAAGAGGGAGGAAAGGGTTACATCTAAATGAAAGGAAATGTGCTAATGAAACTGGTGGAAATTAATTTTGAAAAGGGGTAAAGTTAATAAAGAAAGTAAATGTGCAGCCATTACGTTAACAATTAACTAGCGGTAATTAGGTATTTGAGATTTGGGGGAAATCACGGTCGCCAGTCCTAAGGACAATTATTATAGTAACTGAAAAAGAAAGGTTATTACACATATAATTAGCACTAGAAGCGTGGCAACTGAAGGTTGACACGCGTAGTGTGAAAACTGAAAGTTTGTCAGAAGTAATAAATTTCGCTACACCCTGACTTAATTTAGCAAAAGAATTAATAAAACCGGAAAATCGAAAGTTAGTTTAGTGACTGAAGTTAATAGTGAGCTTTCTTTCTGAAGCACATCGAAATTCAGTAAAATACGGTTAGTCTTGGACTACCTCAACAATCATTTCAAAAGCTACTTGAATCTACGCAATTTAGAAAGAAGAGATTTAACTTTGAGCCTGAATTAAATGATTCTGAACAATTAACAACAGTAAAATTTAGTACGTACCAAGCTGAGCTGCAGTCACAGGTAAGCTAAAATATGGTAACAAAACTCGCACTCTTAATTTGTGCTTGTGTAATCTGAATATTGTAGCCAGCTAACTGAACTTTGAAATTAAAGCAGTGAAATGATGTTACTTTAATGCTGGCGTCTGAATTTCAACGACACTCGGGTTCATTCCGGAAAAGGAAGGGACTCTGCTTGGTAATGCAATTGGGACAATGAGCAACAAAGGTTCATTCTAAGTTGCTGTAATTTTGCGAGGCAAATGGAACAAGATTAAAAGCTGAGGTCTGCCATACAGTTCTAAAACTTTACGTGCGTCCAGTCTTCCTTGTAGGTTGATTGAAGGTTTGAAGCCGTCGATCGAGGAGGCGGCGACAGTCACTCATTGTCGGCCGTCGCTGTTGCAGAAGCTGGATGTTGGCGCGCCTTCTTCTCGACATGGTCACCAGACGAAACGGGCTCTTGATGTGCACTAGTTAATGTTTCCCGTCCGCGACACCATGTCGGAAACTATCATCGCAAGTCGAGCGCAATTACATGCTGCCAAACCCCGAAAGCGCGGCAACTCGCGGGAGCGTCACACAACACACCTGCTCCACTCGCTACCCCCGCCACACCTCCTCTCAGCCCGCGCTCCACGCGGCAGAGTAAACACTCCAAAGATCCTACATACTTTGATTCTTCACACGACCTATCGACGTAATCGTTCGATAGCAGTTTTCCCTAGGCAAGACCCAGCGTAAAAATACAAATAATATTTACGAAACAAACCAATTATACATCGACATAAATGCATAAATATATATATACAAACAGTAAAACAATTACAATATACAAAGAGACAGAAATGTCATATCTTGAGGTAACAAATCAAAGAAAAAAAATAGTACAATAGATGGAAATAGGAGGCTATGCATTTCCGGCGTTACACGTGCCCCACATTGTCTGAGGATGTTCGTGTAACGTAAACAGACTCAGAAAATGTCCCAAAAAAGAAACAGCGGAAATGCATACGCTCAAAACATCAAAAAAATTTAGCATTCGTCTAATTAATCATAAACCAATTTTTATACAATAATAATTGAGTGGAGACACTCCTAATCTTATTCCACTCTGTCATCTTGCACAAAATAAAACAGGTTGACAACATATCAAAATTCATAGAAAACATAGAAAATGGTTTAGCTATTCCAAAATCATTAAAATTCGTAACACTATAAGAAATGGAATACTATTTGCAAAATTAATCAGAGTACATGGTCATAAAAAACAGGTATATCAAAATACGCAAACTAATGATTAATTACATAGAATACACATTTTTATGTAACCTTTTCATAATTAATTTTCTCGTCATGTCCAATTAACGCTAAACAAGAAAATAAAATACAGCAGATCGAAAAAAAACATAAATATTGACAGTAGAATTCTTTCAGCTGTCCAGGAAGAAAAACAGTTCCGCCTTCCGTACCCGCAAGTACAAAGAATGCCGACAGCGGCACAAGAGCCGTCAGCGGCACAAGAGCCGACAGCGGCTTCGCCTCGCAAGTATTGTTGCGCCCGCCCGTGCGGCACGCTTGATCTCACTCGCCCTTGTAACGGCGTTTCCAGAACGTCCGTTTCACTAGATTCTTTAGGAAAAACTCACTCCCGAGTAATCTCAAGGAGTCCCTTAATACTATCACAGTGGATAACTCAACACTGTCCATCATCACACGCATGTACTAGCCTGAAACTTAAAACAGCGTCTAAGTACATCGGCAATGACTAATAAAAACACACATTCATGAAATATTACAGAAAGTTACAAAATCATATTTACATTGCTTAATCTACTGTGACTCAGCTGAAAACTTAAACTAGCAGCTTGGATTTTTCAGATGATTACTAATCAGTTACTCTTAAATCATTTAGTCAAAATTAATTACTTATTAATTACAACTTCTTTAATGACCTCTAGATCAGGCAAAAGCATCGTAACATGGCACATCCTTAAATCTTACACTCTATATTTACATACTGTACAAATTACCCATTGTGTGGTACTAATCGATCCTAGGTTGGTACAACTTCAAGTCTACAATATTCCGTATACCTAATCGTTTTCCAGAGCTTCGATACTCTAAGCAATAAGCATTTGTGTGAGGTATACCAATGACTTTATATGGTCCATTATAAACAAACTTAAATTTAGAGATTTCATTGTCTATCTCGCTCGATTTCTCATGAGCTTTTACAAGTACTAAGTCTCCGATTGCAAACTTAGCAAAACGCGCTTTAGCGTCATGACGACGTATGCGAGCATCGGCTTTTAGCTTCATTACTTCTCGCAAACGATCTTTTTTCACACCAATACTAATGTCAATCCGTGGAGGGAATTTGATTATCTCTTCCAATTCACTTTCTACACTTTTGTCACTGCCGAAATTCCTCACATTACAGTAGTTCAAATTCATACCTACGTCAATAGCATCCGGCCAGTTAACAATGTGTATAGGCTGGTATTGCCTATGCACACCGTCTCCTGCCTCGTCAAAACTAACTACTATTGTTTTATTTTGTGACGTACATGTCAAAGTTTTACTTTCGCAATTAATCACTGCACGGTACTTTAATAGCCAATCTAACCCGATAATTACTTCCATAGTCAAGTCTGGCACGACGACAAACTCTTGTTCAAATCGTGCCCCACATATTTCGAAGTTGACAAAAATCTGTTTTGTGACCGGTTTACTGGCCTTCCCAGTAGCACCGATAATTTTCACTCCTGCTACTGGCATAACTACGATGCCAGGTCTGTCTTTCAGTAACTCAAATATTTTCCCAGATACAGCACTCAATTCTGCACCGGTGTCAATCAACACGTTTAGTTGTAGGTCATGCATATTAACAGACACTACTATCTGTCTACACTTGTCCTCGGCTGTCTCTTTATTTTCCCACAGTAAATCCTCGTCTATATCCAGGTCATTCCAGAAAAAACCATCCGGCTTTGACCCTAAATCCGGCTTATCTGGCGGCTTTTTCAGCCTCTGTTCACATACAGTTTTAATTTCAACACGTTTGTCCTGAGGCTTAGCCTGTAGCTTCGCCTCCAATACCGAAACCTTTTCCTGTAACTCGTCAACTAGTGAGTGTTGCTTTGCTATCAATTCATTAATCGTCACCTTCATTGATTCCACTTTGGTCAGATTAATCTCATCCGCCAATCTACCTGGAGAAATGTGCCCAGTAGTTTCTGCAATTACTTCCGCTAGATCTGCGCAACCCACACTGCTATCGTCTGACCGTATAATGTCAGCTCTAACCTCATACACGTTGTAATCTATGTGCTTTTCTACCAATCGTGTCCGGCTATCACTAAAATTTTCGCAATCTTTCTCCTTAATACTCTCGCAATGTTTAAACTGGAGGTTTGCGTCGGATGGGTCGGTTACTTCTACCACTGAAACTTTCGGTAAGGTCTGCCGGTTAGGGCCAGAACTTTCCGTTACTACTTCAACATCTAACTCCTGCGGGACGAAACACGACGAATCTTGCTCGTGCTCCCCCTTAACATCAACTATTTCTCGTAAAGTCTGCCGATTAGGGCCAGAACTTTCTATCATTTCACAAACACTATCTTCCTGCGGGACGAGACGCGGAAAATCCTGCACGCGCTCCCCATAAACACTTCTCCCATACAGACCCCTATAATCTCTTAGTTCGTCGTATAAGCGACCGAACTGCCTTAACCAGACCTCATCCCTCTCTGCATCCCCTCGCTCGATGACGGACGTGTTATCCGACATCTGATCTTCTCTCAACAATTGCGAATCATTCTTAAACTCAATCTCCAGTTCCGCTGTGGGTATTACAGCTGCCACTTTATGATCGATTTCCGGAACACTACTTAAATTGTTCTCACTGACAGCGAATGTATTTTCTACTGCCGTGTATACAGCTGAACTACTACTTGTGGGCGCACTCTTTTCTCTTAACACTGGCACACTCTCCCGCCGTTGATTATTCCATACGGAATTTTCATAACGGCGACACCTGGGTTTTCTCTTGTTATTGGGCCGCCAAAATTTCTCCACGCCCGCTCGGCCCCTCACCGGCGCGGCTAATGGTTTCCCTGTCTCGTCCCAGCAGATACGCTCCCCGGATGCTGCTGAGGCGGCTGATCACACCCTCTGGCGTTATTACTATTCTGTGAAGCCCGTATCACGTTAGTACGATACTGGTTTCCGTCATTCCTGTTATTATTTGCATTGTACCGATTGTTATTACGGTCCGAACCATTATCGTTATTGCTGCCATGGTTGCGGTATGCATTATTCCCATGGTTATCATTGTTGTGGTTGCTGTGGTACTCGTTGTTGTTACCACGGCCTCTACCACTGTCGCGATTATTGCGCCAATTGTCCTCGTCCTCAACTCTTTCCAGGAAATCATTGATTGTCCTGTGATTGCTTCCTACGTAGCGTTTTGTGTCATCTGGAAGCTTCCTGTAGAGTTCCCAGACTATTTCGGATTCCGTGCGGCGATCACGCAAATATTCCAACTTGCGGATCCAGCCCTCACAAAACTCCTTCATCGAGCCGCGCGAATTCGCATCGAAAGGCCTCGATACGACAAATTCGCGCCAAACACTTTGCTGTTTTTGCTCTGACCAGTATTCAGCCAGAAACAAATTTTTAAACTCGTCAAAAGTCAGGTTCGTAATGTTGAGGTTTAAGCCCCAACGCTTGGCATCACCAGCCAGCACATCAATAACCGCATTAATTTTTCTCTCATTAGTCCATGATCTGGGTAAAACTCTTTCACAATTTTTAATGAAATCCGTCGCGTGTATACCGCCTTTTTTCAAGGGGTCGAACCGCTCCTCTTTCGTCAACAATTCCGAACTATGTGCACAGATTGGCACATAGCTCTGTTTTTCGTCCAGTTTCTTTTCTAATTCCGACACTCTCGTAATTACTTGGCAAGTGGTTGTCGCAAGCGTTTCCACTTCCCTCTTTTTCTCTTCGCAGGTATTAGCCTGCTCCCTCACTTTAGTGTCTACTTCGGACACTAAAGCCTTTAAAGTTTCCACCTTCTGTTGATCCTCTTTTTTCACTAATTGAATTTGTTCCGTCACCTTATTCTCGATGATCGGAGCAACTGCTTCTCCTACACTTTTCTCGATTCTGCTAATTTCGGAATCAAAACGAGTATTTATGCTCGCAATTTCCGCCTGAACGCCTATCATTTCCTGTTTAAGATTACCGATTTCGGTATTAATTACAACAATATCTTCTTTGATTTTATCAACTTTTGTATTAACAACTCCAACATTGTTGTTAACAACGTTAATAGCTTTGTTCTGATTGTCTAGCTTGGCCGATTGACTCTTGATTTCGTTAATCAAAACATTCAATAAATCAGTTAAATTCCCGGAAACTACCGGTTCCACTTCCGTAGCGGCTTCCTCTTTAATTGTCCCCCCGTATTCGTCATAAAGGGATTCAGGTTTGATTTTCACTTCCGATTCCGAAACATTTTCTAAAGTTTGGAATTCCATTTCTGCTCTTTGTTGCGTTTCGGCGGTCGCGTCTTTCATGCTAGCCGCCTGCCCCTGAACAATGGGTACCGCGGTGCGCGTTTCCCACTGTTCGACCGATTGTTCCGTATCCAAGTCTACCAAATTTTGGCAATTGTTACCTTACTCATTTTAATAATTTTCAATATAAATGCCAGATCTCAAATATAATTAGAATTACTCCCACTACTTATTCTCGCTGACGTAACGGCCTGTACGTAACCAATACTTTGTTACGAGATTTGCACAATGCAAAATTCGTGTCCAGAACAACCTCAAATCTGAAGATTGTCCTGTCACCAGGTCGCCACATGTAACCTCCCCCTCACTTACCGACCTTAATGACAGTGAAAAATGAAACCGCGTGTACCTAATGGGAGTTTTGGAAAAGCAATCGTCACCGAAGTTAACCTGTCGGTAAAGAGGGAGGAAAGGGTTACATCTAAATGAAAGGAAATGTGCTAATGAAACTGGTGGAAATTAATTTTGAAAAGGGGTAAAGTTAATAAAGAAAGTAAATGTGCAGCCATTACGTTAACAATTAACTAGCGGTAATTAGGTATTTGAGATTTGGGGGAAATCACGGTCGCCAGTCCTAAGGACAATTATTATAGTAACTGAAAAAGAAAGGTTATTACACATATAATTAGCACTAGAAGCGTGGCAACTGAAGGTTGACACGCGTAGTGTGAAAACTGAAAGTTTGTCAGAAGTAATAAATTTCGCTACACCCTGACTTAATTTAGCAAAAGAATTAATAAAACCGGAAAATCGAAAGTTAGTTTAGTGACTGAAGTTAATAGTGAGCTTTCTTTCTGAAGCACATCGAAATTCAGTAAAATACGGTTAGTCTTGGACTACCTCAACAATCATTTCAAAAGCTACTTGAATCTACGCAATTTAGAAAGAAGAGATTTAACTTTGAGCCTGAATTAAATGATTCTGAACAATTAACAACAGTAAAATTTAGTACGTACCAAGCTGAGCTGCAGTCACAGGTAAGCTAAAATATGGTAACAAAACTCGCACTCTTAATTTGTGCTTGTGTAATCTGAATATTGTAGCCAGCTAACTGAACTTTGAAATTAAAGCAGTGAAATGATGTTACTTTAATGCTGGCGTCTGAATTTCAACGACACTCGGGTTCATTCCGGAAAAGGAAGGGACTCTGCTTGGTAATGCAATTGGGACAATGAGCAACAAAGGTTCATTCTAAGTTGCTGTAATTTTGCGAGGCAAATGGAACAAGATTAAAAGCTGAGGTCTGCCATACAGTTCTAAAACTTTACGTGCGTCCAGTCTTCCTTGTAGGTTGATTGAAGGTTTGAAGCCGTCGATCGAGGAGGCGGCGACAGTCACTCATTGTCGGCCGTCGCTGTTGCAGAAGCTGGATGTTGGCGCGCCTTCTTCTCGACACGGTCACCAGACGAAACGGGCTCTTGATGTGCACTAGTTAATGTTTCCCGTCCGCGACACCATGTCGGAAACTATCATCGCAAGTCGAGCGCAATTACATGCTGCCAAACCCCGAAAGCGCGGCAACTCGCGGGAGCGTCACACAACACACCTGCTCCACTCGCTACCCCCGCCACACCTCCTCTCAGCCCGCGCTCCACGCGGCAGAGTAAACACTCCAAAGATCCTACACACTTTGATTCTTCACACGACCTATCGACGTAATCGTTCGATAGCAGTTTTCCCTAGGCAAGACCCAGCGTAAAAATACAAATAATATTTACGAAACAAACCAATTATACATCGACATAAATGCATAAATATATATATACAAACAGTAAAACAATTACAATATACAAAGAGACAGAAATGTCATATCTTGAGGTAACAAAGCAAAGAAAAAAAATAGTACAATAGATGGAAATAGGAGGCTATGCATTTCCGGCGTTACAATACCATCTGACCTTCGAAAAAATATCAAGCACACAATTTGAAAGATTGCAAGAGCTGACAAGTTCGAGAATTATCATACAAACAGCTTAACAGCTCATGCATCCAAGTTGCTGACAATAACAATACAAAAAAGGATGGAAAAGTAAATTCAGTATGTGTCAGATGACGATAGTTTTGGCTTTTTAGGAAACTTAAAAGCACCAGAGAGGCGATTCTGATGTTGCGGTTGATAATGAAAGAAAGACTAAATAAAAATGCAGACACGTTCATAGGATTTGTCGACCTGGAAAAAGCGTTTGGCAACTTCAATTGGTGGTGCAAGATGTTCGAAAGAAAATAGGGGTGAGCTATAGGGACAAACGTGTAATATACAACAGGTACCAGAGCGAAAAGCGAATAATAGGAGAGAAAGAAAATGAAGAGGTACTCGGATTACCTAGGGTGTAAATGGGGATGTAGTCATTCAACCTTACTATTTAATTCTACATCGAAGAATCAACGATGGAAATAAAAGTAAGGTTCAGGAGTGGAATTAAAATTGAGGACGAAATGATATCAATGATATGATTCGCTGACGACATTGTTATTCTTAGTGAAAGCGAAGAATAATTATAAGATCTGCTGAATGGAATGAACAATCTAATGAGTACAGAATATGGATTGAGAGTAGATCGAAGAAAGGCGAGAGTAATGAGAAGTAGTAGAAATGAGAACAGCGAGAACCATAACATGAGAACTGATGGTCACAAAATAGATACAGTTAAGGAATTATACTGCCTAGGCAGCTAAATAACCAATGACGGCCGTAGCAAAGAGGACATCAAAAGCAGACTAGCATCGGTAAAAAGGGCATTCCTGGCCACGAGAAGTCTACTACTATCAAACATAGGCCTTAATTTCCGAGAACGTACGTTTGGAGCACAGAATTGTATGGTAGTGAAACATGGACTGTGGAAAAACCGGAACAGATTAAGATCGAACCGTTTGAGATGTGGTGCCACACACGTATGTTGAAAATTAGGTGGACTGATAAGGTAAAGAATGAGGAGGTTCTGGGCATAATCGAAGACGAAAAGTATATGTGGAAAACACTGACAAGAAGAAGGGACAGGATGACAGGACATCTGTTAAGACAACAGGGAATGACTTCCCTGGTACTAGGGCGAGCTGTATAGAGTAAAAAGTGTGGAGGAAGACAGAGACTGGAATACGTCCAGCAATTGACTGAGGACGTTGGTTGCAGATTCTGTTCTGAGATGAAGAGGTTGGCACAGGAGAGGAATTCGTGACGGACTGCATAAAACCGGTCAGAAGACTGATGACTCAAAAGAAAGTTTTATTCTAGAAAGAACATCTCAAATAAACGGGAAGTGGTCGTGAGATATACAGTTAAAATGCAGACAAGAAATACCCTTATCAGATGCCGCGAAATTACATTGAGCGTTACGAGAATGGCAGCAAAATGCCGAAACTAAGTAGTCATCGAAGACACAAAGAAGCTGAGTCCATTTCGGTATCACAATGCACGAAAGATTCACCAGCTCAAATCAGTTTAGAATTCCACACGGTGATTTACAAATTAACACACGCAGTACAAAGCATAGTAACTCGTACTCTGTCTTCTCTCAGTTACGTGAATGAAGCGGAATTAGTTAAAGTCCTACTCAGGAGCACATTCAGACCTCTCGAATTATGAAATCCTTTCAGAAGTTAAAGTATGGTGGCCCCCGTTACGCACCCGTAATCAAACATCTCCACGATCGAATACAACTCGTTGCCACAGGCAGGTCTGACTCCTTACAGAATTCGACATAAAGTGCCCACGCGAGTGACAGCCAACCAATTCCCGGTGTTGGGACTTACCTGTTGTCAGTGGCGCTGCTTGTCTCTGCTCCTGGAATCGCCCGAGGCGGCCGCGTGGCGTCGTCGTACAGCCGGCTCGCACCCATCCCAGCAAGCAAGTTCAGCTCTCCTCAGTACCAGTTCTAGGCGGCCAGTTCACTCGCCTACGTACGCGTAACGTTCCAACACTAACAGCTCACATAGCACATTTGTAGCCCACATAACAGCTCACAATTACCACCTAAGGTAAGAAAACACAGGTTTCAAAACAGTAAAATCCAGCTAAAGGCTATACCAGAAAGTTACAATAGCAGAACCACTCATCACATTTGCTGATCACGTAACAGCCCACAATTACCACCTAAGTTGAGTAGGCACAGATTCAAAAACACTAAAACACAGCTATCGGCTGCGCCAAAACTTATTGCAGTAGAATCATATAGCAAATTTCCTGATCACTAAACAGCTCACAATTTACATCTAAGGTAAGTAGACGCACATTTTAAAAAATTATCACCTAAATACAGTAGAGATAGATTTAACAACATTAAAATCCAGCTATTGCCCATACCAGAAACCTTGTGTTGCGATTTAGTGAGAGAGCGTACCCTCGGTGGGCAGAGGTCTCATATCGCTAGGTCGAGCCATCGTCTAGCAGGATGTGTGCTGCATAACAACGGGGCGGAGTTTCCGAGGTCTAATGAAACATTTCGTTTGTACCCGTAGAAACCTGAAGTATGTTGTTCTTGTGTGATATTTTTTTTGCTTTTCGACGTTAAACTTTTATCGTGTTTCGTTTATGGAACAGATTATTTGAGCGAGTTCGTCGAAAGGAAACGATGTAGCGAGTGTTTGTGGTGTTCGTCACAATGAGAGGTTTTGGAGGTACTTGGATTGCTGTAGGGCGTTTATTCGTTGTATAAGAGTATTGATGATATCAACCCGATCTCACGGGTCAGAGCGAAGCTTGTGGCCATTATTTAGGCTGACTTACAGAGTTCAGACGATTAATCCGGTTCGGCCGCCGAGCGTTTTCGAGTAATTGTGCTAAGCAATATGCTGCATAATTTTCTCTCGTCTGTCGCTCGTTGCTAGGTATGCACGGATTTGGGCCGCGAGTGGGATTCGGAAGGAAAGTTTCAGGATGATATGTAAAAGCAGTCGATAGCGAACGTTATTTGTCAGCTTCAGCCACAATGTTCAACGACGCTGATCACAGTCTCACATTCACGCAAAACACGTACAGTAATCTTAACAATCTTTAACAACGTGGATAAAACTGAATAAAATCGCACGATAATGTAAATATCGTATGGCAGCACAACTAACGCATTTCACCCTCTCCCACACAGCCCCCTCCCCCCCCCCCCCCGTCCCCCGTCATTTCATTTCACTTCTCGCTCCTCACATTTTCTTTCAACTCACTCTCTACCTCAGTACAATGCACTTACGTCCACTCGCCTTTTGTTCCCCCTCCCCCACCCCTTCACCACAAAAAACTTCACTATTCCTTCATTACTCTTACACAGTATACAAACACACAACATAATTATATAGAATAACACACATACGACTAACTACAGAGAAAAAAAACCAAGTAGAGGTCAAAGACAAACTGGTGACTATGCTGGCAACACTAAAAAACGCAATACACATTTACAAGTATACAAATAAACAGTAACACCGCTAAATGAAAAAGTGCGTTGTGTAAAGCGTAAAAAATGTGCAGCTCAGCGAGGCAGTGAAAAATTAGACTACAAGTATCAGTGTCTAATTAAGAAAGAAACCAAAGGTGTGCTAGCAGACGGCATTTCCTGATGTAGACGAAAAACCAAGTAAAATACGTAATAACAAAAAAAAGATAACGAACTGTTTTTCGATCTTAAAAACAAATCAAATTTTAATTATCTTTAATTACTGACGACTGATCGTGCTTCAGTTCAATAAAGCGAAACGCGTCTGGTGAGACAAACACGCATTTTCTTGTAGTTGTAACGACAGAACGAAAATAGCCTCAGGATTTGTGGTACTTACCCACGAAAAGGAAGTATTTAAATTTGACCGTACCATCAACAGTTACTCACCATTGCTATTATTAATATACACATGTGTAGAAATAAGTTCAATTAATTGCAATCTTAGCTTAATATGTAAACAAACATAGTTACACATGAGTCAAGCGATTATTTCATCCTGATGTTGGCCACATTCTGTGCTCACTCCATAGATATTCCTAGTCTATGGAGTGGTGTATGTGCCCAGCTAGCTTCAGGCACTAGCGAGTTACACTCCTGGAAATGGAAAAAAGAACACATTGACACCGGTGTGTCAGACCCACCATACTTGCTCCGGACACTGCGAGAGGGCTGTACAAGCAATGATCACACGCACGGCACAGCGGACACACCAGGAACCGCGGTGTTGGCCGTCGAATGGTGCTAGCTGCGCAGCATTTGTGCACCGCCGCCGTCAGTATCAGCCAGTTTGCCGTGGCATACGGAGCTCCATCGCAGTCTTTAACACTGGTAGCATGCCGCGACAGCGTGGACGTGAACCGTATGTGCAGTTGACGGACTTTGAGCGAGGGCGTATAGTGGGCATGCGGGAGGCCGGGTGGACGTACCGCCGAATTGCTCAACACGTGGGGCGTGAGGTCTCCACAGTACATCGATGTTGTCGCCAGTGGTCGGCGGAAGGTGCACGTGCCCGTCGACCTCGGACCGGACCGCAGCGACGCACGGATGCACGCCAAGACCGTAGGATCCTACGCAGTGCCGTAGGGGACCGCACCGCTACTTCCCAGCAAATTAGGGACACTGTTGCTCCTGGGGTATCGGCGAGGACCATTCGCAACCGTCTCCATGAAGCTGGGCTACGGTCCCGCACACCGTTAGGCCGTCTTCCGCTCACGCCCCAACATCGTGCAGCCCGCCTCCAGTGGTGTCGCGACAGGCGTGAATGGAGGGACGAATGGAGACGTGTCGTCTTCAGCGATGAGAGTCGCTTCTGCCTTGGTGCCAATGATGGTCGTATGCGTGTTTGGCGCCGTGCAGGTGAGCGCCACAATCAGGACTGCATACGACCGAGGCACACAGGGCCAACACCCGGCATCATGGTGTGGGGAGCGATCTCCTACACTGGCCGTACACCACTGGTGATCGTCGAGGGGACACTGAATAGTGCACGGTACATCCAAACCGTCATCGAACCCATCGTTCTACCATTCCTAGACCGGCAAGGGAACTTGCTGTTCCAACAGGGCAATGCACGTCCGCATGTATCCCGTGCCACCCAACGTGCTCTAGAAGGTGTACGTCAACTACCCTGGCCAGCAAGATCTCCGGATCTGTCCCCCATTGAGCATGTTTGGGACTGGATGAAGCGTCGTCTCACGCGGTCTGCACGTTCAGCACGAACGCTGGTCCAACTGAGGCGCCAGGTGGAAATGGCATGGCAAGCCGTTCCACAGGACTACATCCAGCATCTCTACGATCGTCTCCGTGGGAGAATAGCAGCCTGCATTGCTGCGAAAGGTGGATATACACTGTACTAGTGCCGACATTGTGCATGCTCTGTTGCCTGTGTCTATGTGCCTGTGGTTCTGTCAGTGTGATCATGTGATGTATCTGACCCCAGGAATGTGTCAATAAAGTTTCCCCTTCCTGGGACAATGAATTCACGGTGTTCTTATTTCAATTTCCAGGAGTGTATCTGTATCACCTAGTCAAGGCTGCATCCAACACGCACTTCGCTTTTGACTCGCAACTTGGTAACAGGGCCATGCACTATTTGTTTCCTAAAACTTGAAACAACTGAGACTTTTCTTACAACAAAATTATACATTTTTCGAAACAGTATTCATCTCTCACTCGCTGTCCGGCTCCATAGCGTAGCAGTAGCGTTACCGCCTATCACGCAAGGGATCCAGGTTCGGGACTGGGTGTTGTGTGTCCTTCGTCACTTTCATCATCATTGACTCGCAAGTCGCCTAAGTGGCGTCAACTATAAAGGACTTGCAATACGGCAGCCGAACTCCCCGAATGGGGCCTCCCGTCCAACAATGCCATACGATCATTTCATTTCTCACTCGCTAAAAAAGTATAACACTAAATGTCGGAAAGAAGAAGCATTCCTACATCACTGTCAGTTTTTGAACCGTTAGGCTGTTCACGAACACTGTATTTAGTCGAATTTCAAAGGAATAGCTTTTCCTTCCCTAAATAACAGAAGACCAAGATGAATAAGTCATCGGTCATCTCTCGGTAATCATAATGATAACTACGATACAAGAGATGCTTCCCAAAGCTACTACGTGATACGTACCGTTTTCTGCTGTAACAGTTGCCGGTGTGTGTAAGCTTGGTACTGTACCCTGTGAACAGACAAGTAGGATCATAAACAGTATGACTTGGGAGACTTGCTCAATGTTACTGGAAACACGAGAGTTTCCGCCGTGCAACAAACAGTGTATGAAGGTATAAAAGCTTCAGAGTGTCTTTTCATTTCTTTTGCGACCAGAAGACAATAGGTACTTATCGTAGGCTGAAAGTCATTTTACACTCCTTTGCCATCAAGCGTATTATCTCACCTGGAACACATACACCTTCACCAAAACAACTGTTCACAGAATGAAGTAGCATCACCGCAAGCGTTGATAACACCAGCTCTGTAGCAACTAGCCAAACCTATTTCTCTTTATGAGTATAATTATCATTGATTTTAACAATGAAGATGTTCTTCAGACTTACTCAGCAGTTTCAAATAGTTGTAAAATGAATCCAGACTTTTCTGTCTGCAACAGAAATTTACATTTTTTCTAAACCGCTCAGTAAAGTGTTTAGGCTGCTAACTACGCCTTTCGTTACAAGACTGAACTCACTGCCTAACGTCCAGAAAGCACTTCAGTGGCAAAGTTCTGCTACACCGATATTTCGACTCTTTCAGCACTCCATCAGCCAGACAGTAACAATGTTCGAGGTATTTGGAGTCGTCAGTGTAGTGTTAATTCTTCAAGATCCTGTCGACCAGTCATCAAGGTTTTATTATTCACGAAACTGACTGTGATATACTTGTTTTCGCCATAGTTCTTACGTTACAGTATCTTCTATATGGATTTTGTTTCTGGTTGTCTGAATTTCTTTCAGGCTCTCCACACCCCCCAATATTTGGATAGTCATCACATTATCACCTGGTGGGGAAATTTTAATTTTATGAGGGGCGGAAAGTAATAGGGTTCCATTATGGTTTAGTCACGACTGTAACTTCTATAAAATTTTCTCTCTTTTCCCCATTTTCTATTAGTGTGTGGTATATAAATAAGAACATCATCAAAAGGCACTTGACAACTACTGTTGCGCAAAGGGCGTTTTGTAGGCATTTCCATACAACGCTGACTGATTGATACACATCCTCGCTCACACTCCACGTTTTCTAATATGATCTAGCCATCTGATTGCGTAATGGATATCGGGTAAGACTAACGTTACTGTATCTTTTCCGGTGGAGATAACAACAGCATGCTCAGAAAACGTGCACCTACAGTTTATCGTCATCTTTCGGAATCAGAGAAACATGGAATCCTTAGGATGAGTGACACGGAAACGTCTGACCAATGCATCCCACAGGCAGGCGGCTGTAGTCCAATGACTCCAGAACGTGTGGTGATGAGATAGCTCAGGACAATAGCATTTCGAGAGCACTAGGCAGGGGTCCTTGAAGACGACGTTTGGCAGCTCTTTGCTTCCATGTCAAGATAAATACAAGAACGTATTCATGCCTTTGGTTGATATTGTTGATGTACATCGTTTCCGAATGGAATGAAAAGTTAATCATTCAGTACCCGTTATGTGATGAGTATCTCCACAGTTTTGACAGATACAGTCTAATGCTTCATGGTGTTGAATTTTTCATTTCCACCAATGCAGTTTACCAAAAGCACCCCATGCCATCTTAATTCGCATTTATTAATTTGTTGTGCGTGCAGTACCATAAATCAGCACTTATACTCAATAATGCATCTTATTAGTATCTACTACATTGATTTAATATAGCTGACAAGGAAATGATTTGATTCTAAGACTATATTCGATGAAAACATTGTCAAATAGTGGAATTCGAAACAGAGTGTAATTTCTTAGACTTCACGAAGACAACACACTGGAAACATTCTTTAATAACAAAGAAACAGAAAAACTTTGGCGAAATGTTGATGACGACTATTCGCTAGTGTCGTAAACATCCTAAAGAACATTGATTAAATTCGCTATTACTCATAGGTGTGAATGTGAGCTATAGTAGCCATGACAACAGAAATGAAGAGGCCCAAGCTCAAGAGCGTGATTTATTATGTTCATCTGCTCACACAAAGTGCATACGTTACCAAAGATTATTTAAATAAGAAGTGCCAGTAGTATTACTGATTGATTATTTATTTGTAAGCTCTGAAACCGTCGGGTGAGTGACATGTATCATTTATTATAAATTTTAAAGGTCTTTCTCACTATATAATGTAATTACAGCTCTATGGTAACCGGTTTAAACTGGCTACCAACCATCTGCAGATCACTTATTGGTTTAACAAAGCCCCTGAAGATACACTCGAACTTAATTTGTTTCAAATTTGACTAGATTTTATTTATATTTCATTATTTTGTACGCAGGAATGTTCATTATCTTTTTATCTAAGGTTTACTAAGATATTAAACTTTGTTGAAGCTTTTGTCTGATAACTGAACCCGTTCAAGAATAATGGTCTTAGAAAAGAATCACTTTCTTAAGCCAGCCAATCGAACGAATAGGTCTGTGGACCTATGTGCTGCCTGCCTGTGTGTGTGTGTTTGTGTGTGTGTGTGTGTGTGTGTGTTTGTTTTGGTGGATCCGCAGTTAAATCTGTGATCTAAGGTGGATGGTCCTATTTTGTGGTATAATTTCAACCAGCTCTGTACTTACACATATAGCGATACAGTAAGTTAAATAAATATTTACTACGTGTTTCCTGGATTTCTTGTGATGACGTCTTGTCGTTTAGATTAGATTAGATGCACTTTTCGTTCCAGTAAACTCATAGTGAGGTGATCTACCAGGAACGTCAGAATACAAGAATACACAACAAATATTTACAAACAATAACAGGTATGCCAACGTACCTTCGACAAATCCCAAGTCAAATGCACCTCATTGATAAGTTGAAAAATCTTAAATATATTTTAATTTTAAAGGCAATAAACTTTTCAAAAAAGTGTGTTGTTGCTGAATACGCTGAGATGGATATGATAATTCATATGGTATTGTAGCCCTGCATCATAAAGTAGGAAAATAAGTTTACAAAACTTAATTGTAATGATAGCATTACTGCACTGAATTTATACAGAAGTCGCATAATACTCGCATCATTTTATATTGTTAGTAACATAAGCAGATCAATCGGCTCTGATAAGAAATTTATCATTAGAAGGAATTGGCCACCAACAAATTCTATCGGTTTCTCTTAAACTGAACGTTATTAGTAGTTTCACTTTTTATGGCTGCTGGTAAGTTATGGCAAAGTGTATTCCTGAATAATGAATGCTGTAAAGTATATCTTATAAGGTGAACGTAATTTTTTTCTTTTTTTCTAAATTTCAAAGATGAATTTAGAGTCGATCAGATGATTATTTAATTCACAGATTGTGTATAGCGGAAACCAGCAAAGACTATATCTCAGTTTTTTTCAGGTCTTTTAAAACAAAAATGAGGAAGTGTCGAATTCATTTCCCGAACTCCACTTTTTCTTTTGTTGCACTAGCGAATAGAGGTACAGCAGGTATGTGTAATTTCTCTGTGTAATTTGTAATTATTAATGAATAAAATTGCAGTTTCTTGCAAATGTGTCTACAGTCATTCGTATAATCCTTTGGAATCATGCGTTTTAATCAGGTTTATAAGTTTTAACATTTCAGGCCTATGTAAAGAATTGGGCACATATTGGTTAGAAGCGAGACGGTCAATAGCTTGTCACGCTGGGTCGCTTTAAATTTATGTACATGCGAACTCGGATCTTTGCATTATTTTTCTACGAAGACCTATCTCATACCTTTTGCTACTTGGTCCATGGAACCCAGCATAATATGTTCTCATGGTAAATTCTTTCAAACAATGACGTCGCACAACAGCTACGAGAGTCTGACATATCGAGAGGATATCAAAATAGCGACGGCTGAAGTTGGCAAAAGTCAAGCAAATGATAATAAGTTTTGTAACGTGTGATAGACTAGTAACTGTATCATGCCATCGCACTTACGAACTTACAAACAGCTATACAATCCAGAAAATATTTACATGAAGGTAACTTTAGCAGTACATACCTATGAGATTAGAAGAAAATAATGTTTTGAAACCAGAAGCAGGGAAAATATAGTAAAAAACTGAGAAATAAAAATTCCCCGAGCAGTGGATTCAAACAACTGAAAAAAATTTTGTTACGCTGTTCTTAGAACTATGCTTGAAAATCTCCCGCTCTTCGAATACATCGACCCTATGACCCTATGACCTTTCCTTTCTCTATGTGAAATGGAAATTTCTTCAACGCGTTTCGGTTTTTGTCCGAAAATTAGCAGGCGATTAGCGTAAGCTGAACTGTATACATTAGAGCCACTTTTTCTCAACAAATGTTCCTCGTACTTGACACTAAAATACATCCCAGTTTGTCCTGTACAATAAACGAGACACGTATCACAAGTGACTTTACACACTCCTCAATTTTGTATCGGAGCAAGTGTGGACTTGAGATTGTGAATGAGATTTTTTTGCTATTTGTTGTTCGTGCAAAAGGCAGTTTTGAATCCATATTTTTTAATCAGAAGACGTCGGATTTTATACGAAATACGGCCTAAAAATGGAATCGAGGAAACATTTTTATACACGTTAGTGTTAGAAACAGCACTGCTGCCTAAAATGGTCACTTTAGCGTTAGTTCTAACTTTGAAGATCTTGTCAACTATCTTGGGATTATAGCCGTTATTAACTGCAGTAGCTTTTATTATATTCATCTCTTCATTAGGCTTGTCAGGTGACAAACGTACAGAGACTGCACGATGAGTGGCTGAATCGAAAATTCTTTCTTATGGGAAAAGGATGCACTGAACTAGTAAGCACAATTTGATCCGCTTTTTGAAAAATTTCGTGTAAAATTCATCGTCTTTTGAGTAAAAAATAGGGATTCCAAGCTGCCTTTTCCACGAACAATAACTTGCAAAAATATCTCAATCTCAATCTCAGGTCCACAGTAGCTCCGATACACAATTCAGGAGTGTATAAAATCACTTGTGATACGTGTCCCGTTTATTGTACAGGACAGACTATAAAGTCTTTTAGGGTCAGGTACAAGGAACATTCCTTGGGGAAAAGAGGCATTAATGTACACAGTTCCAGTCTGCCAACTTCCGGACACAAACCGAACGAGCTGAAGAAATTGCCATTTTCATAGAAAAAGGAAACGTCATAGGCTCGATTTACTCGAAGAGCGGGAGATTTTCAAGCATATGTCTAAGAATGATAGCCTCATCCTCAATGAACAGTTACAACTATGTGACAAAAAAAATTTTAGTGGTTTCAGTTCACTGCTCGTGGAATTTTGATTTCTGTGTTTTTTACTATATTTTCCCTGCTGCTGGTTTCGAATTATTATTTTCTTCTGATCTGATAGATATATACTGCTGAAGTTACCTCCATGCCAATACTCTGGGGATTGTACACCTGTATGTAAATTTTTTTCTATACCATTCAGTCCTTTACGTAATAGTAATTTCTGTAAATCCTAACAGATAGGTGTATTATACTTAATGTGTTTGACTACTGTGTATTTTCAAAAAGACTTTTAGCTCTCTTTCTATTTTGTTTTTAAAGTTAATTGTCTTTTTTCAGCTATTTCTGTTTTAATGTTTCAAGTGGGCAAATGTTACTGTCCGGAAGGTAGTTGTGGAACAAGAAAAGAAAATTAAAGAAAGCTTTGACGAGAAGCGCCAAGAACTCTAAAATGACTTTCGTCTTGGCTGCGAACCCAGGAAGCACATGTGGATGAACGATTCACAACGGAAACTCCTACCGCACCCCCTTCAGGTATAGTGGAAAGAGTGTCCAGAGGACAGCCCGAAAAAAAAGAAAAAAAAGAAAAAGAAAAAAGCAGATAGATGGTGTCCTGAACTGCGAAAAAAAAAGCAAAACAGAAACAATGAGAGGCCCAAGCACAGGAAACGCAACATAGAGGAAGCTGGAGTAGCCAAGCAATCGTGGATAAGTGGTCACGGTGTTTGACTTCCAAGCGGGCGAGCCGGGTTAAAAGCTCACTCAACCCAAATTTCTCTGTTATTTGTTTTTGCGCTGTTTACTGTATTCAAATTTATGTCTCTGTCGTGCTGTAACGTCTGTTTGCAACAGCGAGGTGTAAGGAAGGGACTGATAATGAAAAGTGATTCTGCACAACAACTCTATTAGCAGCCGAAAGGAAGTGTCTTTCGAATGGGAACCGCAAGCGTTTGATGATAGGACGACAAGTCAACCAAATCCTCCACTGCAAACACGTCTCGTGTCTCATACACGCCATTAGTGACAGTACATGTGTCATATGATAGGAATCTCTTACAGCATGCCATGCGTATGGTTTAGTTTTGCGACGAAAACCACTTTCATTTGGATTGGTTCGTCAATAAGCAAAACTGACGCATTTTGGGACTGAGAACGCGCGTGTTGCGATCGCGAAGTCTCTTCACCCTCAACGGGTGACTGTGTGGTGTGCGGTGCAGTGTTTAGTCACGGAATAATCGATGCGATATTGCTTGATGGCACGGTGACTATCGAACGGTATGTGAAGGTTTTGGAAGATGATTTCATCCCCATTATCCAAAGTGACCCTGATTTCGACAAGATGTGGCTCATGAAAGACGGACCTCGATCCCATCAAAGAAGGAGAGTGTTTGATGTCCTGAAAGCTCTTTGGGAGCGCATTCTGGCTCAGGGATACCCAGAGGCCAGTGGCATGTGCCTCAATTGGCCACCATATTATCTGTTTCTGAATACATGCGACACCTTTTTGTGGGGTTGTATTAAAGACAAAGTGTACAGCAACAACCCCAAAACCATAGCTGAGCTGAAAACAGTCATTCAGGTGGTCGTCGACAACATCGATGTTCCCACACTTCAGAGGGTCATGCAGAATTTCGCTGTTCGTCTGCGCCACATCATGGCCAATGATGGCAGGCATATATGCCATAACCTAAATCCGAGTATCTGAAAGTGATGCTGACATATTGAATAAAGGGTGTACGTGCCGTAGTTTTTAACTAATTTACGTTTTTTTTCATTTAGATCAATAATTGTCAACCATTCCGAAAGATAGATAGCACAGAGAAACAATGTGACTGGTCAGACCACACACCAATATTTCGTTCGAACAAGCGGGTGCCTGACCGACGTTGTCAGCCATTCTTCTGAAACAGGTGTACGTGCCGGAGAAAATATTTCCACATCCATTTGTGCTCACAAGAGGATTTAAATGTGTTTTACTTCTGTCCTGGAGTGACCAACAAAAGATCCAAACAGAAGCAACATACACACAAGGAGCCGCTGCAGTCTGGACTGCAGACGCATCAGAAGGGTACAAACTTCTGAAGACTTGGAAAAAGCTTTTTCAAAGCACTTTCGCTGGGCACTAATTCAGGAACCCCTTCTAAAGGAAGTATACGACGCAGAACCGCGCAATGCGAAGCAAGGCAGTTAAGAAAATATTTTGAGCGATATTTGAACATGATCAGAGATTGGGATGAACCCATCTCCCTCAAAGACGCAATCGGGATGTTGCACTCTATATTACCGTCATATATAAAGAAGAAATTGATCCAGGTGCAGGAGGCAGGTCTGAAACAGCATATGGCAGTTATAGATTCGTTAGGCATCGTACACGAAGATTTAAAGAGCAATTCTGGTAACATCGCCAATCAGACTGCAGCAGCCGGTAACTCTCGCATCACTCGAACTAAGAACGGCAGCTGGCGCGCCAACAGCTCGCAGTAGAACTGCGCTCTGCACACATAAACAGACCGCCGAATCAAAACAATGGCGAGCACTGTAACAAGATAAGGATAAATGACCACAGGTATAGCCGTGTGTACAACAATTATCTGTGTGGTAACGAAAATACAATCTGGCTGAATAGGACAGATAACGCATAGGGGCAGGACCGTGCAAGTGAAACGGGTCCATCCCATAACAACCCGAACACAAGAGATAAGCGGAGGCCAAGTCACGACAATAACATGAACTGGTCGCCGACTCAAAGCCAGGCCGTTCGGACAGTGGAAGTGACGGGCAGTCACGCTCCACTGGCTCCGAAGAGTCAACAAACAGACGCGAACGTACCCAGACCTCCAGTATGTGTCTAAGGACGGGGCAGGGGCAGTCAGTGGAATAACAACGTAAACGTTTTACGATACAATGATAGTTTAAATATTCGAGAGGAATTATGTAGTGTCAACGAAACATGTAAGGAACAACAGGGAGAAAGAGTGCACTTGGATGTCAATGCTATAGTGGAGGGAATTCCGACTATTGTTATTGTGAACACAAGTGCCATGACAAATGTTATGGACAGTAACTTTCGTAACAAAATCAGTGAGACCAAGTGTATACCAACCTTTACCAGCGCAAAATTACAACTTTTCGGGAGCTATTGGCGCAAATCCCAAAAAGTTAAGTGGCAGGCACAGGTCGAGATAGATTTGGGGAACGGAGCAATGAAATATATATTCCTATTAGTGAGAGACTTTCTGCGACCTGCATAACACGTTTATGTTTAGAGTTTTTGTGTGATGTAAACAGTGTAATATACCTCTTTCGAAGAAAGTGGATTTTGACACCTAATGGTAAAGAAGTCCTCGTGAATCTATTAAAAACGGAAGCACAGTATGGCAGGTACTGCCACGGTAACAGGATGAGAAATACACAAAGGAAGTTGCTATATATTGACGACGTTCTGTCTCACTATTTTGATGATGTTAAGTCAGGCACAAGGGGCGTGAGTGTGAGATGGAACACGAGTCCGATTCATAACAAGGTAGTACAATTGCGGTGCCTCAATGCAACACAACAAATCGAACTAGCCGATTTGTTGACGAAGTACATCGACGTCTTTTCTGTGAAACACAGGAACCGTAAAGATTATCAGTACAATATCTACTGCCTATTTACTTCATCCACCTTTTGGGCGAAGCACCAAGGTGTAAGGGAAGAGGTTAGGAGGATGTGTACTGGGTAACGAGAAAAAAAACAGACTATAAGGACTATACCCACATAAATGTTTGGAAAGATATGTACAGCAGTGATGATATATTTTATTTTTCGTGTTGTTTAATACGATGTCATATATTTGCAGCTGTAAATTTCACTGTAAAATAAAGTAAACCAACCAGAGGGTGAGTACTTTTGTGCCTAAGCTTACATGTTATTCATGAGTACAAATGATGCAAGCTTGTGTAGGTACTAGTTACCACCAGTAATCAGGAGGCATTTTTTCAGATGCTATGATTTACAGTGCAAGGTGTAATGTTTAAAGCAACCGCTCAATTTTGTAAATATGTGGATTAATAGTATAGTTAATAATTAATAGTATAGTTACCGTATGTCCTAATTACTTCTTCTGTGTACTATAATGTAAGATGAGCTTTGGTATCTAAGTGTACAAGGACAAACTTCACTGCGTGTGAAGAAGGAATACTTGTTTCAGTGATATCAACAGATACTTGTAAATGGAGTGGGAATTTGTTAAGGTATAAGAATGATGATGAATAGATACAAAAACAGAGATTAACACAAGTGATTCCAAACAAATATTATCAAGGCTATGGCCTATTAAGTATGAGTTAATGCAATAAGCAGTTCTGAGTAACATGATAAGTAAAGAAACACAGAAAACTGTAAATAAAGTTATATACAAACCATTGCTTAAGTAAGAAAAGATAAGTATCAGAAACTGTCAATAAGTTGTTATTTTTCGATTCCTATTCTTACATAAAAAGAATTTCAAGTGCGTGTTACCAGATGGGCTATGATGGTTTTCGTGAAACCTCGGATTCGGTGACACTTTCCGTGTAAGTCAAGCACGCTTGACCTAACGCAGTAGCTCCTGTGCGTGCTTTGTTTAGTGTTCGTTTATGTTCGTTAGACACTTGGTAATAAAACCACTTTGTATGTTTGGCAACGAACAAGGATGTCCTACTAGAATCTTATGTAATACAAGTAGACCTAGAGGCCTTGATATATGCATTTAAAACACAATTCAAGAATAGAAAGAAAACAAAAGGCGAAGACAAAATCTTTATGTATCAGTCCCTTAGGTACGTACATCAGATGAGTGTACAGTTGGTAAATTATCAATATAAATGTGGAGTTTCCATGAAAACTTTAAAATTATTGTAAATAGATATGAAAATTTCCAACTCATAGGGGACAAAAAATTACATACAGCTCAATAGCAATAAAACGCAGAGAACACGAGGCGTATATGAATGTAGGGGAGATGTACCGCAGGGTGTACGAAGGTACGGGTGAAGTATTCGTATTAGCACACACAGGGCAATTTTGGACGCTCATGTGACTGTTAATACAAATGATGATGTGCAGTGGTTATTTACCTACTACTGCCACGGACAGTGAAGTGCAGAGCAAATCACATGGAAAACATTGTAACAAATGGATTCCTCAAATAAAGTGAAGCATTTCGCAGATCACAACGAAAGTCACCTCGGAGATGCAAACACCACGTAATTCGGAATAATGCAGCCACTGGAATATCGTATTTATCTGCCGACACCGGACAAGTAACTTTCAAGTAAACTCACTCCTCCATACGGGAATATATATAATGGAGGTGCGAGTACAGGTTGTAAACACGTGGTTGGCGACATATGGAAGTTTGGGTCTGGCCGTTTTGAGTCCTGCTTGGATAGCCAAATGGTAAGGCAGTGCTCGCGATACGTGGGAAATCCGAATTTGACTCCCAGTCCGTCACAAATTCGCATTGTCGTCATTCCATTATAGCGCCGATGGTAGCCCAAATACGTAACTGCGAGTACATTTCTTCTACAGATATCTGTATGGTACACAAAGTGGTAAATGACTAATTCACGGAAAATGTGAAGTCATCCACACGAACACTAGCAAGAATCCGCTATATTTTAGTTACACTATAAATCACACAAATCTAAAGGCTGTAAACTCAGCTAAATACTTTGGGATTAAAATTACTAATAACTTAAACTGGAACGATCACATAGATAATGTTGTGGGGAAAAGAAACGAAAGACTGCGATTTATTGTCAGAACACTTAGAAAATGTAACAGGTCTATTGAAGAGACTGTTTGTGCTACACTTGTGTGCCCTCTCCTGGAGTACTGCTGCGCAGTGTGGAATCCGTATCAGATAAGATTGATGGAGGACATCGAAATAGTTCTGAGAAGGGCAGCTCGATTTATATTGTCACGAAATTGGCGAAAGAGTGGCACTGATATAATACACGAATTGGGGAGGCAGTCATTAAAACAAAGGCGTTTTTCGCTGCGCCACGATCTTCACATGAAATTTCTGTCCACGACTTTCTCCTCAGGGTGTGAAAATATTTTGTTGGCGTCCACCTCCATAGAGAGACATGCTCATCATAATAAAATAAAGAGATATCAGAGCTCGCATGGAAAGATTTTAGTGTTCGTTTTTCCCGCTCGCTGTTCGAGCGTTGAGCGGTAGAGAAGTAGCTTAAAGGTGTTTCGATGAACGCTCTGCCAGGCACTTAATTGTGACTTGCAGAGTAATCATGTAGGTGATGCTGTAAATGTATAAAAGGGGCAACACCACGCCATAACTACAAAAAACTGTTGGCGTAAAAATAAAGATGAAAAGACATTGACTTTCAATATACAGGGTGATTCAAAAAGAATACCACAACTTTAAAAATGTGTATTTAATGAAAGAAACATAATATAACCTTCTGTTATACATCATTACAAAGAGTATTTAAAAAGCTTTTTTTTTCTCTCAAAAACAAGTTCAGAGATGTTCAATATGGCCCCCTCCAGACACTCGAGCAATATCAACCCGATACTCCAACTCGTTCCACACTCTCTGTGGCATATCAGGCGTAACAGTTTGGATAGTTGCTGTTATTTCTCGTTTCAAATCATCAATGGTGGCTGGGAGAGGTGGCCGAAACACCATATCCTTAACATACCTCCATAAGAAAAAATCGCAGGGGTAAGATCAGGGCTTCTTGGAGGCCAGTGATGAAGTGCTCTGTCACGGGCTGCCTGGCGGCCGATCCCTCGCCTCGGGTAGTTGACGTTCAGGTAGTTACGGACAGATAAGTGCCAATGTGGTGGCGCTCCATCCTGCTGAAATATGAATTGTTGTGCTTCTTGTTCGAGCTGAGGGAACAGCCAATTCTCTAACATCTCCAGATACTGTAGTCCAGTTACAGTAGCACCTTCGAAGAAAAAGGGACCAAAAACTTTATTGGCTGAAATGGCACAGAAAACGTTCACCTTAGGCGAGTCACGTTCATACTGAGTTGTTTCCCGCGGATTCTCAGTGCCCCATATACAGACATTGTGACGGTTGACTTTCCCGTTAGTGTGGAAAGTTGCTTCATCACTAAACACAATCTTTGAAACGAAAGATTCATCTGTTTCCATTTGAGCAAGGATAAAATCACAGAAATCGATTCTTTTAATCTTATCAGCTGCAGACAGTGCTTGAACCAATTTCAGACGATAAGGTTTCATGTTGTTGTTGTTGTGGTCTTCAGTCCTGAGACTGGTTTGATGCAGCTCTCCATGCTACTCTATCCTGTGCAAGCTTCTTCATCTCCCAGTACCTACTGCAACCTACATCCTTCTGAATCTGCTTAGTGTATTCATCTCTTGGTCTCCCTCTACGATTTTTACCCTCCACGCTGCCCTCCAATGCTAAATTTGTGATCCCTCGATGCCTCAGAACATGTCCTACCAACCGATCCCTTCTTCTAGTCAAGTTGTGCCACAAACTTCTCTTCTCCCCAATCCTATACAATCCCTCCTCATTAGTTATGTGATCTACCCACCTTATCTTCAGCATTCTTCTGTAGCACCACATTTCAAAAGCTTCTATTCTCTTCTTGCCCAAACTAGTTATCGTCCATGTCTCACTTCCATACATGGCTACACTCCATGCAAATACTTTCAGAATCGACTTCCTGACACCTAAAACTATATTCGATGTTAACAAATTTCTCTTGTTGAGAAACGCTTTCCTTGCCATTGCCAGTCTACATTTTATATCCTCTCTACTTCGACCATCATCGGTTATTTTACTCCCTAAATAGCAAAACTCCTTTACTACTTTTAGTGTCTCATTTCCTAATCTAATTCCCTCAGCATCACCCGACTTAATTTGACTACATTCCATTATCCTCGTTTTGCTTTTGTTGATGTTCATCTTATATCCTCCTTTCAAGACACTGTCCATTCCGTTCAACTGCTCTTCCAAGTCCTTTGCTGTCTCTGTGACAGAATTACAATGTCATCGGCGAACCTCAAAGTTTTTACTTCTTCTCCATGAATTTTAATACCTACTCCGAATTTTTCTTTTGTTTCCTTTACTGCTTGCTCAATATACAGATTGAATAACATCGGCGAGAGGCTACAACCCTGTCTCACTCCTTTCCCAACCACTGCTTCCCTTTCATGCCCCTCGACTCTTATAACTGCCATCTGGTTTCTGTACAAATTGTAAATAGCCTTTCGCTCCCTGTATTTTACCCCTGCCACCTTCAGAATTTGAAAGAGAGTATTCCAGTCAACATTGTCAAAAGCTTTCTCTAAGTCTACAAATGCTAGAAACGTAGGTTTGCCTTTTCTTAATCTTTCTTCCAAGATAAGTCGTAAGGTCAGTATTGCCTCACGTGTTCCAACATTTCTACGGAATCCAAACTGATCTTCCCTGAGGTCGGCTTCTACCAGTTTTTCCATTCGTCTGTAAAGAATTCGCGTTAGCATTTTGCAGCTGTGACTTATTAAACTGATAGTTCGGTAACTTTCACATCTGTCAACACCTGCTTTCTTTGGGATTGGAATTATTATATTCTTCTTAAAGTCTGAGGGTATTTCGCCTGTCTCATACATCTTGCTCACCAGATGGTAGAGTTTTGTCAGGACTGGCTCTCCCGAGGCCATCAGTAGTTCTAATGGAATGTTGTCTACTTCTGGGGCCTTGTTTTGACTCAGGTCTTTCAGTGCTCTGTCAAACTCTTCACGCAGTATCTTATCTCCCATTTCATCTTCATCTACATCCTCTTCCATTTCCATAATATTGTCCTCAAGTACATCGCCCTTGTATAAACCCTCTATATACTCCTTCCACCTTTCTGCTTTCCCTTCTTTGCTTAGAACTGGGTTGCCATCTGAGCTCTTGATATTCGTACAAGTGGTTCTCTTCTCTCCAAAGGTCTCTCTAATTTTCCTGTAGGCAGTATCTATCTTACCCCTAGTGAGACAAGCCTCTACATCCTTACATTCCTCTAGCCATCCCTGCTTAGCCATTTTGCACTTCCTGTCGATTTCATTTTTGAGACGTTTGTATTCCTTTTTGCCTGCTTCATTTACTGCATTTTTATATTTTCTCCTTTCATCAATTAAATTCAATATTTCTTCTATTACCCAAGGATTTCTATTAGCCTGCGTCTTTTTACCTACTTGATCGTCTGCTGCCTTCACCACTTCATCCCTCAGAGCTACCCATTCTTCTTCCACTGTATTTCTTTCCCCCATTCCTGTCAATTGTTCCCTAATGCTCTCCCTGAAACTCTCTACAACCTCTGGTTCTTTCAGTTTATCCAGGTCCCATCTCCTTAAATTCCCACCTTTTTGCAGTTTCTTCAGTTTCAATCTGCAGTTCATAACCAATAGATTGTGGCCAGAATCTACATCTGCCCCAGGAAATGTCTTACAATTTAAAACCTGGTTCCTAAATCTCTGTCTTACCATTATATAATCTATCTGAAACCTGTCAGTATCTCCAGGCTTCTTCCATGTATACAGCCTCCTTTCATGATTCTTGAACCAAGTTTCATAACTAACCTTTTTCGTAGGACTCTCCATACAGTTGATTGTGGAATTTGCAGCTCTCTGCTAGCTCTGCGAGTCGATTTTCCTGGGCTGCGAACAAATGCTTGCTGGATGCGTGCTACATTTTCATCACTCGTTCTCGGCCGTCCAGAACTTTTCCCTTTGCACAAACACCAATTCTCTGTAAACTGTTTATACCAACGTTTAATACACCACCTATCAGGAGGTTTAACATCATACTTCGTTCGAAATGCACGCTGAACAACTGTCGTCGATTCACTTCTGCCGTACTCAATAACACAAAAAGCTTTCTGTTGAGCAGTCGCCATCTTAGCATCAACTGACGCTGACGCCTAGTCAACAGCGCCTCAAGCGTACAAATGTACAACTAAATGAAACTTTATAGCTGCCTTAATTCGCCGACAGGTAGTGCTTAGCTCTGCCTTTTGTCGTTGGAGAGTTTTAAATTCCTAATTTGTGGTATTCTTTTTGAATCACCCTGTACATTCAAAGCAAAAATTCCCAGTAACTAATATGGACTGGATGAATAAAAGCAGACACTTTGAAAACAGCTATTTTAAACTATTGTTGAGCAATGAAACGTTGTATAATACTATTCTTTTTCGTGTATGATAAGACAAACTGTGTGCTGCAGAGAGCTGATATTGGCGTACAAATGCTGCACGTAACCAGCCCCGAAGAGCGACCTTTCCACCTGGTGGGAGAGATCTATCGAGCGGTACTGGTACTGTAGACGGCGGAACGCGACTGAGCGGGTGCTCCAATTGCAGCTGACTGAGGGAACATTGCCTTGCTGACGTCACGGCAAGCCACATACCCCTGGAGTTCATTGCACGTCAATGAGTTGGGATTTTAGACGACAGATCACAACAATAAAAAAAAATGTTCTCCGAAACTGAAAACAAGATTCCCTCACACAGTCGTATTGTCATGCATATGAATTACAGACTGCGACTGTTAAAATTTTAAAATAACACCGTACGAGAACTATTGAATTCATTAAAAATTATAGGCGTTAACACTGAAGTATGACAAAAAGTACCAATGTACCAAAAGAATTTCAACAAAACATGGTATACGATATTTTTTGATTCAGATATTAAAATATTTCCTCCTGTTTCAACCAACTGAGTTGTTGTAGAGCATCTGTCAATATTGTGTAATTGCATCTGTTATTCCAAAACTATGTAATCGGAAATTGTTCGAGACAAAAGAGTACAAAGATTCAGTTCGGGGATTTTCCGGTCCGTTTTCCCGCGATCTGCGCCCGGATTGGATGGACAAAACAAAATATATTCGGATATCAGCTAATGCAATACCGGACTTACTAAGTGAGCCAATAAACGCTCAAAACCTGGTGTACAAAACGTCATTTCTGTTTATGTGAAGGTTTTTAAATTACCGCTACCAGTCACAAACTTTGACAACTATTGTATTATTTACTTATTTTGCGAAATGTTTCGAGCGAATACCTCATCTTCAGGCTAAATGGCATTAAAAAAACAATTTCACAATAAGATCATACTGATGTTACATAATCATTTCATAAATGCTGTGGTTATCATGCGGAAGAAGAGAAAACTTAGTAAGAGGCGATGTCACTTTGGAAGCTGGACAGATGTTTGCATGAAAATGTTTTGTAACGGTCACTCACTTTGTTCTTCTGGCGTGGCAGTCTCGCTGTGATGAGCGTTTTCTCTTCTTCCACAGGATAACCACAGCATTTACGAAAAGATCAGTATAATCTGATTGTGAAATTGTTTTGTAATGCCATTTAGTCTGAAGATGAGGTATTCCCTCGAAACATGTCGCAAAATAAATAAATAATACAATAATTAACAAAGTTTGTGACTGGTAGCGGTAATTTAAAAAACCTTTACGTATTTATTGAGACAATCGAAAAATAGTGAAAATGGCTTCAAAGTCATTTCTGTTGATTTGTGTAACAGAGTGCAGTCGAAATGAAACATTTGTAATTGAATTAAAAGACTGTGGCCCACTGCTATTAGTTAACTTCAGTTGCATTCTGGAATGAGATGCCTGCGAACCATAACTTCCGGAAGTCAAGGGGCAGTGAAGGATATCTTATAAGGAAACGTTAAATTTTTACTTTTTTTGTGATTTTCAAAGATAAATTTAATGTCAGTCATAAGATTATTTAACTCGCAGATTACGACAACGTAAACTGGTGAACACTATATCTAAAAGATTTTCGTTTCATTTACAACAAAAGTAAGGAAGCGTGGACTTTCTCTTCTGATCTTCACTTCTTCTTCTCTGATTTATTAATGAATATTTATGCAGTCTCTCGCAAATGTCTCTGCCGTCATCCGTAAAATCCTTTGGCATCATGGATTTTAATCTGGTTTATGAGTTTAAACATTTCAGGTCTGTGTCTCAGGACTGCACACACATTGCTTAGAAGCAAAACGGCTTATCGCGTCGGGTCGTCTTACCATTACGGTCATACGAAGTTGAAACTTTGCATTATTTCTCTACAAAGCCCAATTTAATACTTTTTTCCACTTTGTGCATGGAAGGTAACATACTATATTTTCACGATCATTGCTTTCAAACAGTGACGGCGCACAGTAGCCACCAGGCCCTGATACATTAAGGGGACATCAAATAGCGATGGCAGACGTACGATACTAAAGCTGAAGGAAGTCAAACAAATGACAACAAGTTTTATGATGAGTGTTAAACTAATAACCACATCGTGCCATCGCACTTGTGACGTGTCTATCTCGAGGTAAACCTTTCTTAACTGCATCGCATACATTTTCGTTACAGCTAAATATTTTTCTCAATTTCCATTTTGCCAGTGTGGAAGGATATGTTATAACCGTTCTGAAACAATGTAAGTGTCTTTAAATCTCTGTGAAGATTATTATTATTTCTAGTATTAATAACATGAACTGAGCTGTTGGTATGACGAAGAGATATATTTTGAATGACAAATTTTATTAAGGAAGCAGTACTTGGTATTCCTAATTTGGCATTCCTAATTTCCAAAACAGGTCTCTCCAGGACGTTCTTGAGATCGCAACAGAAACAATTCCTTGCACACATTTTTCGACTTGGAAAAATTTAGCTTGGCTTGACGAGTTACCTTAAATAATCCCATACTGCGTTATGGGATGGAAATAAGATACGTATGTTATTTTTTTATATCACTTTCATCTGACAACATTGTAATTCCAAATAGACATTTTTAGGCGCTTCGGCAGTTCTGTGGTATCCTTTTCCCAGTTGAATATATTATCGATCTTAAGCCCAAGGATTTAAGTCTGTCAACATCTTGTATTTAATTGTCATCATATCTTAAGCATAATCTGGCGGGAAATCTCTTACAACTTCTAAACTGCATATATGTTTTTTCCTGAGTTTAGTGACGAAGAATACTGCACGAAAATGCACTGCGGTACGGAGCGCAAGGAGATACCATCCCAATAGACAGTAGTTTACCATCTACACTGGAAGGTACAGACGGCGTCAACCCAAATCAATTTCTGGAGAGCAGTAGGTGTGATCTGCTGTGGACACTGAGTGGAGAATGCTTCGAGCTGTATCGCGCTTCCCATGAAACCCTGAAGTCATCAGAAGTAGAAGCATTTGAGCACCACTCCTTTTTAAAGCTGCCAAATTTTCAGGTTTTCTGTGAAAATACTAAAATTGTAATCGAAAAGCTTGGGCAAAAAAGTTCGATTAACGGCTGCGTTCCTTCCACATGGCTCGTAAAATACTAATCAGAATTTATTTGCAGCTACCTTGGGGGGGGGGGGGGGGGAGGTCACCAATAAAATGTGGACAGTAGCACATACCTGTGATTCCTTCAGAGCATTCAGAGTCAAATTCTTAGAGACCTACTGATCAAAGGAGGCCCAGGCTCATACGAAAGACAAGATGACTATAGGAAAAAGGTTTGTTAATTCAGGCATGCAGAGTCCTGTAAAGCTTTTTGAAAGGATGGAGCAAAGGACCGGTTCCTAGACCAGCCATTTGCGACAACTGACTCGATTCAGACGTGCTACGGCAAATTGCTGCAGTCGCATCAGACATCTCTGACAGGTCACTGTGGGGAAACTGAGGAGGCCCTTAAATCATTGCTGCAAGGGTTGGAGAACATTAACAAGAGCTCGAACAACGCATTTTGTAAGAGCAATCTCCCGTGACACCGCATTGGAATTCTAATGGGAGATAATACAATGGATTCTGATCTCGTGCTCGTCAACTACACAACCATAACAAGCCGAACTGGAATAATTGGAGTAACGGTAACGGCAACAGGAACAGTTTCGAGTGCTGAGTCAACGACCCACGGGATAACGACCAGGAGATGCAGGGTGCGCAGATAGCTGGAACCAGGGCACCAAATCTGCGCCCCAAACACCCACGAAATGACGATAACGAATGACGGAAGTCGGCCAAGGGCTTAGTGCCCGCAAACCAGCCCGTGAACGACGGCAGATGCGACGACTACGATAATGAGGAGGAAGTTGTCTGAAATAACCTTTATCTCACAAATGGTCACATAGACCTCTTTGGTGATGGTCCATGTTAACGATCTGGTAAATAAAGTTTTATGGTGGATTTTTTATGTGTATTATCTTTGTCAGTGTTTTAATAACAATTTTGATGGTGGATTAATGTGATGTACTTCTTATGAGTGTTGTTATGACTTTTAAGCAGCGTACTGAGAAAATGCTTTAGGAAATAAATGCTAGGTAATTTCAACAAGTTTCTTTTCGGCTTATAATAAATGTGACACTGAGAAATAAAGTTATGAACTTTTGACGTATATGGAGGGAGAGAGGATCGATGATGACGATATGATGAGTGCATTGTTAGTTAAAGTACGCAAATTACAGTGTTTGGGGGCGAGTATGCGGTAGGCTGAGGCACACACATATGAAAGCAGCATCATTCAAGGTCATCGAGGCATATTAAAGGTTATGTGATCGCAGTCTCATCAAAAGGAGCTGAAGGGGTGGGAAAACAAACGAAGAGGCGCGCAGTATGGGAAGGAGGCAGTGGTTAGAACACGAGCGTGTTAAGGAAGTCTGAAGGTCTATATAAATGTGTCTGCGTCGTTGATGACGTTGATCACACAATTTGTCGTATGTCGAGGAGATTTGTCTGGACTATGAATTTGTTGGGGAAGTTTTTAAGGTGCATCCCCACCATAGAGTGTCAAGACTGCGATTAATAATGAAGCGTTAGGGACCCACACAGGAGGTAGAGTTCATACTGTAGCTAAAAGATCTGACTGCACTGGGAGAAAGGGTTAAAATTTACTCTAAAGTTCGGTTCTTCCAAAGTACGGCACCGCACATAGCCATATGACAAAATAGTAATGCAGCTAATACTGAGAGCATACTGAAGAAGTGTTTCTAGGGAACTTTTTGGAGCAGTTGTAAGTAGGCTGTTTAGGTTTTTATGTTGGTAACGTCACGTAGCGTTCTGTATGAAATTCACTGGCTGTGACGTGTGCAGTCTATGACTGGTTGGCATTGTTGTAATATTTGCTATTGTAGTGTTGGGCAGTTTGATGTGAACAGCGCGTAGCGTTGCGCAGTTGTAAGTGAGCCGCCAGCAGTGGTGGATATGGGGAGAGAGATGGCGGAGTTTTGAGAGCGGATGATCTGGACGTGTGTCCATCAGATACAGTAAATTTGTAAGACTGGACGTCATGAACTGATATACATATCATGACTTTTGAACACTATTAAGGTAAGTGCATTGTTTGTTCTCTATCAAAATGTTTCATTTGCTAACTATGCCTATCAGTAGTTAGTGCCTTCAGTAGTTTGAATCTTTTACTTAGCTGGCAGTAGTGGCGCTCGCTGTATTGCAGCAGTTCGAGTAACGAAGATTTTTGTGAGGTAAGTGATTCACGAAAGGTACAGGTTATTGTTAGTCAGGTCCATTCTTTTGTAGGGATTATTGAAAGTCAGATTGCGTTGCGCTAAAAATATTGTGTGTCAGTTTAGTGATGATCAGAATAAGTAATGAGATAAATGTCTGAGTATGTTCAGTTTTGCTCATCTGTTTGAAAATCAAATAACGTGAGAGGTTTATGAGCACAATCATTCATAAATTTTCCTAAGGGGAGGTTTCATATGTCGACCCTTAGTCGAGGATACCTCACTGGCACCTTCTGATTTTTTCTTGTAGTTTGTGTAATTAGTGTAGCTTTTGTTTATTGATAGGACGTAATTGTAGAGAGAATCTCCTTTGTCGTTGTATTCTTTCATTGTTGTACAGAAAACAGTTGTGGCTTGCATGTATATTTGCACGAAGTATTTAAAAGCTGCGCCTGCGATTAACTAGATATTATTTTTAGTGCTATGTTAATGTGTTTTCTTATTTTTGCCCTTCAAATTGTGCTTTTCTTGTTAACATGTGATATACGTGATAATTATGGCGTGTGAAAGCCGTAACACTAGGCTCCAAAGTAAATTGAAAAATGAAAGTGACGACGAGCGTAGCTTATCAGCACCACCGTGTAATGAATTAACAGACATTCAAAGTAGTAATTTGGTAATTGTGCATAGGGAAATGGACCTGGCGGCAAATAATGGTGTAGACAGTGTAACAATTAGTGAACAGGGAAACACTGTCGATCGATCGGTCGGCAACAGCTCGCCTCAGGAATTCGAAATGACAGGACAAAATTTTGCAAATACTGCAGATTCAGGTTTTGCGTCATTACCCGTTTCTCAATCAAGTCAAGACACATTTTCTGCCTTTCAAAATGCGAATGTTGCCTATTATGCACTGCCGATAAGCACAAAGGAACAAGTTCCAGACAATAGTACATTGTTTTTGCAATGCATGCAAAGAATGGAAAAAATCAGGAACAAACACAGCAACAGGTACACAAGTTAGACACAATGGAACAAAATCTTCCAAAGTTAAACACAATTGAGCAAACGCTTGAACAGACTCGTAAAGATTTAACTGCTGAGTTACTTAAAATCGAATCGAAATGTCAAAAAGTCTGTAATGACATAAAAACACAAATTTGTGAGCATTTTCAACCTACATTTTCGCGTCGTGAAAATGCATTACAGAATCACGAAGAAGCCATAAAAGAACTGCAAACTATTGTTCATGAAAATCACAACACCTTGCAAGCTAAAATTGACTCAGTTGCAATACTGACCCTACGACTTATCTTAGAAGAAAGATTAAGGAAAGACAAACCTACGTTTCTAGCATTTGTAGACTTAGAGAAAGCTTTGGACAATGTTGACAGGAATACTCTGTTTAAAATTCTGAAGGTGGCAGGGGTAAAATACAGGGAGCGAAAGGCTATTCACAATTTGTACATAAAGCATATGGCAGTTATAAGTGTCAAGGGACATGAAAGGGAAGCAGTGGTTGGGACGGGAGTGAGACAGGGTTGTAGCACTCTCCCCGATGCTATTCAATCTATATATTGAGTAAGCAGTAAAGGAAACAAAAGAAAAGTTCGGAGCACGTATTAATATCCATGGAGAAGAAATAAAAACTTTGAGGTTCACCGATGACATTGTAATTCTGTCAGAGACAGCAACGGACTTGCAAGAGCAGACGAACGGAATGGACAGTGTCTTGAAAGGAGGGTATAAGATGAACATCAACAAAAGCAAAACGAGGATAATGGAGTGTAGTCAAATTATGTCGGGTGATGCTGAGGGAATTAGATTAGGAAATGAGACACTTAAAGTAGTAAAGGAGTTTTGCTATTTGGGGAGTAAAATAACTGATGATGGTCGAAGTAGAGAGGATATAAAATGTAGACTGGCAATGGCAAGGAAAGCGTTTCTGAAGAAGAGAAATTTGTTAACATCGAGTATAGATTTAAGTGTCAGGCAGTCGTTTCTGAAAGTCTTTGTATGGAGTGTAGCCATGTATGGAAGTGAAACGTGCATGATAAATAGTTTAGACAAGAAGAGAATAGAAGCTTTCGAAATGTGGTGCTACAGAAGAATGCTGAAGATTATATGGGTAGATCACATAACTAATGAAGAGGTACTGAATAGGATTGGGAAGAAGAGGAGTTTGTGGTACAACTTGACTAGAAGAAGGGATCGGTTGGTAGGTCATGTTCCAAGGCATCAAGGGATCACCAATTTAGTACTGGAGGGCAAGGTGGAGGGTAAAAATCGTAGAGGGAGACCAAGAGATGAATACACTAAGCAGATTCAGAAGGATGTAGGCTACAGTAGTTACTGGGAGATGAAGGAACTTGCACAGGATAGAGTAGCATGGAGAGCTGCATCAAACCAGTCTGAGGACTGAAGACCACAACACCAACAACAACAAGAAGAAGAAATTTTCATTACTGTTTACAATTTGTAACCAATTTTGTATTTCTGACAGATGAAAATATATCACATATCTTCTTTTGTGATTAGTTCATCACTGGAAACACCCCACAGTAGTTCATACTTGTAAAACTGCAAGTTATCAGTATAAAAGCATAGGTGTTTCAAGTAACACCCTCCCATGGGAGAACTTGAAACACCAACATGTTTGTAAAAAATGAGCATACAGAAATTTAAGAAATACTTTTTTCTGCCAGCAGGATCTTCACTGCAATGTCACCTGTACTTTAAAATTCATTAACTCATTGTTTTTGTAAAATTGAAAAAGCTAGATGCTGAAGAAATTCGAAAGTGTTTCAAGTAATACCATTTTATGGTAGTTAAGGAAAAATAGATGGAAAATGATGAACTTGTCAAGTTATTTACTAGTGAGTTTCATGCTATTAAAGTAACTGAAGAATTACCTAAGTGGCTAAGAGAAACAAATTGAAAATTGTCAGAATTAGAACAAAAATCTCCATGAAACTATTCCAAAGACAGGCTTAGGAATAATAAATCCTGTAGTGAAGTAAACTGTAACTGTTGTGGGAATATACCTGATAAATGTTGTGACTGTTATGGAAATGAATATGACACTTTTGTCCAAAGGGAGTACTTGTCGTCTTTAAAGGTTCAGACAAGCATATTCAAAAGTAGACAGTTTCTTACCTTTTTTAACTGAAAAAGATGACATCCAGCCAAAAATTTTCATCAACAATTTTAAGCGTATTTTTCCTTGCAGTTGGTCTGAACATGATAGACGTCAATCAATGTGTCCAAGATCACAGGTGAAGCAGCACTGTGGACTGCAGAAGTGAGTGAGAATTGTAATACATGCGCAGAGTTTGAACAACTTTTCTTAGCGAAATACTGGTCGAGCAGCAGCAGAGGCTACAGAAGGAGGTGTATCAACCAGAATTTTATAATTGTAAACGAGGTTCATTAAGACAGTATTTCGAAAAATACATTAATAAAACGAGGTACTGAAGTGATCCTGTTTCCCATAGAGAAGTGATACGTATTTTGAGAGGAAGATTACCTATTCATAAACGTGAGAAACTTACAAATGTCCCTGACTATGATGGGGAACAATTCCTGTCTGTGGTTGATTCGATCGATATGATACTAGAAGATGCCCAAGTATCAAGAATCTTTATTCACCATAAATCATTTCACAGTGATATGGGCTTTATCAATTTGATACAAGATCAAGTATATACAATGCACAGTAGTACAATGTGTAGCATTAAATATTACTTGTACAAAGATTATGCAGTACATAACAATACAATTAAAAGGTAAATCAAAGTATTCTTAAATATCATAAAAAGGGTGATCTGTTAATCAGTTGTACCACTTATGTTTAAAACTAATTATATCCATGGTCCAAGCAAAGACTGGTAACTTATTGAAAATTCTGAGTTGGTTTATTAAACGCAAAACTTTCTTTTGTATTTTTAAAATGTTATCGACATGGGGGGAATGTCCCCATATAATAAGGTCATATGATATGTGCGATTGTAAAGGTATGGAATAATAATCAAATGTCACCTCACAATGTAATAGTAATAATAATGACAACTGAGATAGAAATATTAAACCTATGCTACACGAAGGATGACTAGCGACATCTTATGGCTATAGTAAAGCCAATAATAATAATCAATATAAATGTAACACCTATTATACTAAAGAAATCTATGGAAATAATAATAATCAGGTAAATCAGATTAGTACAGGAAAACCAAATCGCAAATACAGACAGAATGATTCGAATAATCAGTATGGTAATTCACACAGACGTGCTATATACCCGGAATCCCCTTTGACACCTGAAGTTCAATGGGTAGATGCAAATGTAACCCTACAAGCACAACAACCACAAGGACAGATACCACTTGGTAACGGAGCAATGAAGTCACGAAGGAAGCACCTACCAAATTCTGACCATACTGTACGTATTGTTGAAGTACATGAACCACAAAATATGACATGTACTGAAAGATTAAACTAGAATTGGTCCCTGAAAGCCTTCCTAGGATGATTGGAGAGGATGAGGAGGGCAGGCATCATTTTAAAGTGACTGTACTGAAGTATAATGATGATTTGGATCTAAGGGAGGAACTGATTGAAGGAACACCTTACATTTCGAATAAGTGTGGATGAATTTTGCAGGCAGTAGTTCAAAATGGTATTGATGTTGAAATTTTGATTGGTACTGGAGCAACTATTAGCGTAATGACGCAAGATTGTTTTAAACAAATTAGTCGAGGAGCAAAAGTGCTTACATTTCCTGTTACTGGATGTACTGTATCTAGAGAATTTAGTGCAAAAGAGTGAACGATCTCAAAGAAGGTGTGGGTCAACATCATAATGTGGGGGGGCTTCAATAGAAAGAACCGTTTCGATTGTTGCAAGAATGACCATACCATGTGTCTGGCGTCTAGCTTTTTTGTGTAATGCTGTAGCAGTCATCAATTTAAAAGAAGGAACATGTACCTTGGACTCTGAAGGCGACGTTATGTCAGTCTCTATGATAAAGGGCAGTACAGTCCCGTATCAGTATTGCATCAAGTTAATGGTTATCTATATTGCCATTAACTATAATTTAATTGGTGATATTTTCTATATTGAATATACTGGAGATTAAATGAGTCAAGTTACACTTCAGGAGAAAATCTCTGAATCCGAATACCTATCTGCAAGTCAACGAGAAGATTTGTGTTGCTTGTTAAGTAATTATCTGTCCTTATTTAGCAAACATCCCAGAATAATGAAAAGTTTTGAGTATGACATTAAGACATATCCACACGAATCTTTTTGTTGCACTTCCTATTCTGTTCCTTGGTCAAAGAGAGAGGCAGTTAAGAAAGAAATTAACAAAATGTTAGAGTGAGGAATTATAGAGCCCTCTCATTCTGAATACTGTAGCCCTCTTTTGGCAGTCCTCAAAGTGAATGGTGACGTCAGATTAGTTCTAGACGCCAGAGAGATAACAAAATAATCATACTGGTACAGACAAGACCTGAGAATTTGGATGAGTTAATTCAGAAATTATGTGGTGCCCGCTTCCTGACATCCCTTGATATGAGAAGTTATGGGCAGAAGTTACCAATTCATTGTTATGCCATTGGGACTGAATATTAGTGAAAGTGTATTTATATCGGCACTAGACACTGTACTTGGACAAGATTTGCTCGAAAGAGTTACCTTGTTTGTGGACAACTTATTGATCGCTACCAAAACATGGGAGGAGCATCTATCTGCTTGAAAAAGTATTTGTGAAATTCTTAGACTATGGAGTAACAGTAAATTTAATGAAATTTAGATTCACTAGAAGTCAAGTGAAGTTGCTAGGACATATAATTACACCTGACTGTATTATGCTGAATCCTAAGAAAATGAGTGCTATCAAAGAGCGTCCCTATCCTAAGAATAAAAATGAATTAAAATTTTTCATGGGATTAGCCTCATTTTCTTCCGATTTTTGTCTAATCAATTAATCAGCCAAGAACGTTTATTAAAGTTATTGCGAAAGAACGTTATGTGGAAATGGACCCCTGGGTGTAGCCAAGCGTTTGACAAATTTCGAGACTCTTTAGTTAATGCCCCATTGTTACATCATCCAAAACTTGAACAGGATTTTTGCATTGCCACCGATGCTTCTGAAACAGGCATAGGCACTACGCTTTTCCAAATGGGTGATCCTCAAGATATGAATACCATTAAGATTATAGGATTCGCAAGTAGAATGCTCTCTAAATATGAAATAGTATACTGTACCACAGAGTTAGAGGTACTAGCTGTGGTATGGGCACTTAAAAAGTTTAGATATTTTGTCCATGGGAAAAGAACAATATTTTGTGACCATATTTTAACAGGAAGTATGTTTCAATCAAGGTTAACCAGATGGGCTTTGTTACTTCAAGAATATAACATTTCAGTGCAATATATAAAAGGGAAGGACAACGTTGCAGCAGATGCTCTATCTCGTTTGCCTAGAAAACAGGATGACAAAGAATTTGAGGAACAGATTTTAGATTTCAAAGTAATGAATCTGTCTATTGCATTTTGTGAGAAACAAATTTCAAAGTTGTGTCACAATATGTCGCAGTTGTAGGAACAAGATCATTATTGGAAATCTATTGAACATGTAATCAGCCAAGGAGCTAGGAATTACTCTGGTAGTCTATATATTTTACAATCTAATATATTATTTCGTAGAAAAACTCATGACGATCCAAAGGAACATCAGGAATCTTTACTGTGGTATACACAACTGGAGTTGAGACACTGGATCTTTAAAATGCAAAGCCAAGTTAGCCCAATATTGCTACCATCCGAACATAGAACGCTTGGCTAGTGACATTCTAAAGAATTCTAAGATTTGCCAGAAAACTAAACCCATAAGCTATTGCCTACAAATTGAATTACATCCAATCGTTCCACACCAACTCTGACATTGATATCTTGTGATGTGTGTGGACCATGTCATACTACTCGTGAAAGATTTAAGTATATTCTGGCATTCTACGATATTTTATCGAAGTATGTGAAACTGTATCCTTTGAGGAATCTACATGTGTGTCCTATGTGAAAGAAATTTGTCAATGATTTCATAACAGAGATTGGAAAACCGAAGAAGATATTGACAGACAATGCTGGCTATTACACCAGCAGAATCTGGAGAGAGACTATGAAGGAATACAGTAATGATCATATACAAATATCACATTTTTATCCCTGTGGGAATCCAATTGAAAGATTGTTCTGTGAATTAAATTGATTTCTATGTACCTATACCATACACAAACATCACAAATGGGTCAAGTGGTTATCAGAATTTGAAAGGATTTATAACGACTTGCCTCATACTTCTACAGGATATTCGCTCAACCAAGTGATCTATGGCAAGAATGATTCTCAACACTGGCTAAAGGAATGGCCACAAATTGAAGGAGACACTCTCACTAAGGAGGACATCTCGAAGAAAGTTTACTTAAATCTACAACATCAAGCTAAATTATGAAAGGCAAAATTCGATAAAAATGTGAAGTTAATAACCTATGCTGTTGGAGAAGAAATATTGGTGAGAAAGCATCCAAAGGCCTTGATAAAGAAAAAGTTAAATAAGAAATAGCAGTATTTATACACTGGACCATACAGAATAATACAAATTCCCCATGAAGGAAGTTATATACTTGCTGACTGTAATTCTGATGTGATAAAAGGTTTATTCTACCACACAGCGATAAAGAAATATTATCAGTGAGAAGTGACTGTAATTCTGGTGTGATAAAAGGTTTATTCTACCACACAGGGATAAAAAAATATTATCAATGAGAAGATATGTACCATTTATGAAGAGATAATGAAGGAAAGAAGAATGAGAAGAGTATTACTAACAGGACACCAATATTAGACTTCAACCACGGGATGAGCTACAAGATGTATTAGTTTGTTCATTTTTACATATAGTTATGAGGATTATTTTATTCAATTTTTATTAAATAGAATTTATGTGTTATGGCAAACCTACCACAATAATATAATTTAAGAAGATTAAAATGAAAAAGTTCACAGAAAAGATAATTTCTGAAAAGAGAAAGAAGCAGTTAATAGACTGAAGAACAAGAGAAAGCAAGATTAACTGGCTTCAAGGTGGTTAGTTAAGTTTAAAAAAATGCCACCCTAGAGGCATAAGTATTTTATGTTTATGAATTGTTGAAGGAATTTCATATGTATTAATTGTAGAAAGTATATTTCATGTATGTGTACTGGGCATGATCAAAGCTAAAGGAAATCTGAAAAAGGGATGGAAAGGAAGCTGATGTAACTGTCTAATCGACGTTTTAATCTGGAAAACATAATAAGAAGAAAACCAGTTGTTGAAGTTGAGTGTTGGTTGACAAACAATATCAGGCAAAGACACAACACTTGCTGCAGAGAGAATCACAAGACACATGGTGGAGAAGTAGAGATGATGTTACCAGCTAATATGTCATTCGACACTACACTGTACGCAGCTCGTTTGAAACGCAAGAAATAAGATGATGACTGAGCCGACTATAGCTGTGTATACGGATCGGTGGAGGTCACAGTTCGATCCATTTTCTATCGGAACTGGCTGCAATCCCTGCCTTGCGCAACCAGTTGAAAGGACTTCTCACCAAATAGTGAAGTGTTGTGTGTGTGTTGTGTAGTGTGTGTGAAGTACATCGTGTTAGAAAGTGAAATTCGAAATTGACTTCTGGAGATTCATTTAAATGGTTAAATTGGCAATTTCTCTTAGGCCCCCATTTACAATTATTCATGTAAAATTTGATGTGATGTGTATGTTACAACTTGTGGTATGGATCTTGGGATAGCTGAACTAAGGTATGTACACAGTACACAACCCTAGCATGCTCCAGTGAATCCTGTAAAATCTTCGATCTTATCACAACATTACAGATAGGGTCAGAGCAAGGGGCACCAAATTTGTTATAGAAGTCAGTAAATTACTCAACGGACAGTATTTTTCAGCACAGGTATTTCGTTCATTCCAAGCAAGGGTCGATTCGTGACGTCATCATCCAGACATGAGTTGACTGTAATCTCAATCCATTTTAGCAAACTAATCATTTCTCTCAGGCAATAATATTTTATTGATTATGAAATACAAGTACTTGAAGTTTATTCAGAATTGGAAATGTTTAATTAGTAATTACATGCCATAATTTATTTGTTTAATATAAAGGTGTTTTGAATTTTGTGTGCATGAAAAAAGTGTGAATTTATGTGCGGCTTTTACGCTGAGACGATTTATCACTTAGAGCACCAAAAGTGCACGTGTACAGTTCGCTGACCTATGTGGTGAATTTTATCTTGTGGTCATGACCCGAATGGAGAGTAAATCCAGTATTATTTTAACTTTACATGAGATAGACACATCACGTTATTACACAAGAGTTGTTTAGCCCATTAGAGAAAACTGAAACCTGCGCACTCGATTTGAAATACGTACACACCAGTGTGTGATCGAGCTGTCCAGTAAATCGTGTACAATAGTTACAAATGCGTTTGGACTTAATGCACAAAGTTGGAAATTAATTTTGAGACAAGTGCTGATTTTGACAAAAAATGAACCGAAAGTTTATTCAAAATATCGAGGTCCAGTTTTAAATGATATAGTTATCACCACTGTAAGCCAGCTTAATTAATTCATTAGATAGATTTCCGACGTAGTAAGGCCCATTAAACACACAAAATGTTACACGAAGTTTGCTGACCGCATGAGAGTACGAGAGTGTTTTTCTTTCTATAAATGCCAATAAACTGGCAGTCTCAGAAGTTAAATTATTAACTGACATGTAACTTCATTTTGAGTGTCCTACACCACTACGAAATTTGTTGTATCGTGTCTCTTCACAAGATATCTCAAGAAGCTGGGATAAACAAGAAGAAGAAAAAGACTAAAGAAGAGGCATCAGTATAAGCTTATGCAAGGCTTAGGAAGATTTAGATAGCACTGTAGTTTTTGATTCTATGTCATAAAAATAAAATTATCAAAATAAATGTTGTCAGTTGATTACAATTTTAATGCAGTTATAAAAAGATTTACTGAATCATAACAAAAAAATGTGCCTATGAACGGGTTAAATAAAACCCAAAATTTTTTCAGTTCAGAATTCTCTTCCACCAGCAGCAGTGATGCCAAAAAACGTCCTGGAGTTAGAGCACCATGCTACCAGGCAGGGTCAAGAAAATACAGGTTTCACAGTGAACACCACCCATGTGTAGATAAAAAGAACCTAAATACCATCTACATTTGTATACATCATACTGAGGCAGATTGCCTCCCATTAATCTTCTCAGGTTGTGAAACCAGAAATGGTGCATCAAGCCTAAGCTTGTAAACAACATTAGTCACAGCTTTCTTCCAAATTCTGGCATTCCTGAGGAAGAGTCATTTTTTCTGCTGTTTGTTGCAACTAGTTGCTCTGGGCTCAGTACCAAATCGTTATGCGCATCATGCAAACTAATAGGGTATGTGAGTTCTGCCTCTACCATATACCCTACATCAGATTCAGCTGCTATACCCCCAATGATGTTTCCACCTAATCCCTTGCATTCCTCTCCGGACAGCCATCGAAACTCGCCAATCGGAAGGGATTGCTGCATGGCATGCCTGTGTAAGTTATTCACGTCGAGGTACATTATATAACTTGAATCAAGGGAGGCACTGAACCTGTCTCCCATTTATAGGTTATTTGCTTTAGTGTGCATATGGACACTTTGGCAAAGACCCACATGGATCCCTCATTCAAAGCAAAGAAGCATGTCAGGATCGATCTATAATTCGATGCTGCACTTAGTTTTCTTGAGCATTGCGTCCCAGGACAACCCAGGTATTGTGTAATAAACGGTGGGATCTAGAGAATATGTGGTCATACACAGACTCCGGAATTTCTCGAAAACGTCTGCAAGCAAGCGCAAATCTGTATCCATGTAAAGCGGAAATATTGAATTCCCGCCAGACATTCACAGCATGCTCATACTATGCATTCGTGATGGTCTCGCCTGTGAGTTTGCTGGAGAATGCAGTTATGTTAGGTAGCCTGGTTTCGCTGAGTTTCGCCATACTATCCACATACCCATATGGGAAAACTCCCTTCCTAGTCGCAAGTTGAAACTTTTTCTTGTCGGGAAATGCAGCTCAAATGATATGCATATCCCCCTGAGGTAGAGTTTCAACAAGTTTCTGGAGTGGTGCCTGCATAAAACATAGTGTATCAAGGAAACGGAGCTTAATTCTTGGCAACATTTGTTTGGAGAATGAAATATACTTCTCGATGCTCTCAGGTAGGACACTGACCTAATGTTTCTTCTTTCTCTAAACCGAAATCGGTCAAGTGCTCAAAAAGAAAGTAAGTATCACACCCACTTATATTGCGGAAGAAAATGGGTACGTGTCTAGGTAGCTGGTACTTAAATTGCATGCATTGTGAGCTGCTCCATGGAACTTCCCCCTAAGATGACACTGGTCCCTACAAGGAGTTTCCACTTTTTTGTCTAAAGACAGCCCACTAATATGACAATAAGTGGCGTTATTATACAAATCTTCATTCTTCCTCGATATGGTCATGGGAACATTGCCGCTATAAAGTGTATCAACCTCCTGTGAAAATTTTTCAAGCTCAGAGAGCAACCAAACCACAGGACAGTCCCCGATGTAAGATTTGTATTGGTTAAGATTGGACTCATATGACGATACAATTTGGTACACTGCCGCATATGGTACGTGTTTTTCTGTGAAGGTGGTGTGTGTAGCTGTAGGATCGTCTTCACAGTGGGTCACAGGAGCGAGGAGGCATTCAAAGTCGGCATACAATCCAATCCAAACGGGCATCGCTCCTGGTGGTGAGCATTCTTAAACTATATGAATTTGTTATCCTCATTAGGTATACTAACACTTACCGGTTCCTTGGAAGCGCAATCTACTAGATGCGTAGCTAATATCTTGTCTGAGGAGAAATAATTGAGGCACCTTAAACAAATATGTTTTGGACGACGATTAGTTGATAGTTGGGAGGAAAGGAGTCGGGACACGTCCTTGATCCAAACATAGTGATAATTATCACCTTCAGAGAAGAGCAGCATGTTTACATGCAGCTCACACTCACTGGCAAGTTTTGAGAAATGGAAGGGGCCGACGACAATGTGCTTGTCTTGCTCATCTGACTTGCTTTTCTTCTTCAGGCCATAAACATGAATCGATATGCCAGTATTCTGGGCCTCAAATTTAGGTATGTCCTGGATCTTGACGGGGAACTCTATACCATCAAACTTATAACATGAACGAATATTATCACCTACATTGTATGTAATGGGACGCTCAAGATTATCCCTTCGATCATACTTTTCTTTTGCAAGCCAGGATTGACCATGCAAAACAAGCATGATCTTTTCTATTTTCGACATTAATGCATGCATGCTTGTTAGCTATATCTTTAGGGAGATTGATATAGATATACCCTCCATTTATCGGATCGTAGACATATATATGGACGTCCAGGTGTAGAATTCTGCTGAGCCTTTCACTTCCATCTCTGAAAACCGGACCAATATAGCACTCAAGGTGGATTTACGAAACCACTCAGTGATTGATGTGCTCTGCGTTATCACACCATTTCCCCCCAAAAGATAATGGATACTTATCTCTTCAACACCAGACTCAACTTAAGGGGGGGGGGGTTCGATAATTCAATGTAAAGCACAGCACTGCATTTAATGGCGGGATACCATGAATCATTGACTACCTTGAGGAGCTCTGTTTCCATGACAGGAAGGCCTGCACTTAGAAATACAACAGGATTGCGGTACTCTTCTGCCGGGTTTTCGATCCTGGTGAACTAGATTCGCTCCCCAAAGGCGTTGGCAGTCACCCAGTACTGCAACTGTTGTATGGTGTCTCTGACCTGATGTCTTTCAGTAAAAGGACAGGGGAGAGAACTGCCACTAGCCACAGGATCTTCACTAATACTATTATAACTAGAACTAGTTGGTATGTGCTGTACCTCATGTGACAGTGCAGGAGGAGATGCTGATGATGAATCAAGCTGCTGCGAGAGGCGGCCCATGGAGGCCTGAGCGATGGGGTAGCGGTGGCAGCCGGGGTACCGGCCAGTCCCCAGTGAGAGCAGCCCAGAGTGGGGTTGGGCCCAATGCAGCGGCTTTGGCCGATGCGGCTTGCGCTTCCTGCAGAGTGACTAGTGGTGCCCTGATAGGGGACACGTGCCTTTCCAGACCCCGCTTTGATGAGGGTTTAGCCGCCTCCGGTACGCTTGTGACACCATGTTGAGGTGCGACTGCTGTAGAAGAAGAACAAGTAGGGATAAAATAAATAAGTACATTGTGAGTAATTACCTTTTTCGCTCTGGCTCCAGGGAATAAACAATTGGTCAGATGACTCCAAAGACCCCTCAAAAAAATCATCGCAATTTTCGTATAGGTGTAATTTATCTTGTTGATCATTTCCTAGAACAAATGAGATATATAAATTGATTTCTTAGAGAAAAAAACTACCTATATTACTACTACCAGCACTACTAATAGAGAAAGTTAATCTTTTTTTTTAAACTTACAAGTATGCTGCCTGGCCATCTCATTATTATTTGCTGGAGGCTGCTCCCGCATCCGCTGATGAACAGCCTACAGCTGCCTGTCTATTAAATCGAGATCATCTAGAGCTGTTCCTCTAACAGGATGAGATATAATTTTATTTATTTTGAATGCTGAGTTACATTGAAAGATCACAGACATGGATATTTTTCTCTATACTTACGTGAGTGATGTTCTAGGCTATCTACAGCTGGGGGCCAAACACAGTTATGTAGTTCGGCAGCCCTACGTGGAGCAGCAGCCAGCTCTACCTCCAACTCGATTTGAATTTGTCTTAAGTGATCTAGAAACAAAACAAAAAAAAACAAGAAGTATGAAATAAGAAAAAAATTTTAAATATAAAAGAAGAAGTACAAATTAGAATGACAGTTATACTGACAAGGCAATTCGGATGGTGCATCAAACACAGGATGCTGGACTTCCGGAACCTGGTGCAGTCCAGCTCGCTCGCCGCAGTCCAGGATAAAATCCGCAAGTTGCACTGTAACAAGGAGATTTAATTAATAAGGCAAATTTAACATAAACACGAAAATTCAAATTCAAAATAGAAATTATCTACTCACTTGGTAATCCCATATCCTGAACTCTTAGTCTTTTGCCAGTAGACTCTGAGGTGCTGGTGTGAACTCTCTTCACCTTTGAACTGGTAAATGAAATAGCGACCACACAAAGACACACATGAACAAATGCAGGAATGAACAACGGACGAGTGAGAAAGAGTGCTGGAGAGTGATTCCTTATATAGATGTGATGACGTAGTATCACGTGATCTCAGCGTGAACCAATGGGTGTTGAGCATTTTGGGGATGGACTCACTAGCACCCCTAGTGACGGAAAGCTGAACTAGTCATATGCTTTCAGTACCTCGAGGACAGCTGAGTCTATGGCTATTTATCAATTTACAGCTAAATAATTCATACTATGAGTGAAGATGCTATTTGGAATACACACTGTATGGCGTAGTATGTTAGGATGGTGTGGAAAGAGGAAGCATTGCAACATCTCTCTCTCAGCGCTTGATTACAGGTGGGGCGAGGGGTGACGCGTCTTTCACCTGCTGTGAGCAATGATCTTGGATTACGTAATGGGACCATGCTCTGGCTGTGTCACATGTGGTGAACACATGTGTGTCACATGTGGTGAACACACTGCTTGCCAACATCTTGGGTGATGTCACGGAAGACAGCGTACTCTGGTGCCAGTACTGCGTACCAAACCACATGGTGAACATACTGTTTGCCGCCATCTTGGACGACAGCGCCCTCTGGGTACTAGACCACATGGTGAACACGACATATTCTGTCATCGTGGATAACGGAATTTGCGTCAACAGCTCACATCATGGCTACCATCCTGGATTATGTCACAGAATGGACTACAGCGCCCTCTGGTGGTGTTACTGGGTACTAGGTCAGTTGGAGTGTGGACCTCCTGGCCAACACACTGGATGTTGGTGCTGTCTCTAATTGTTTAAATAAAGAATGGCGCATGATTTCGACAGTTGACGATTAACAACTATATTTGCAGTGTCTTTTAGATGAAATATTATTTTACAATTTTCTAGTTGTTTGGCTCTCTGGACGTAAATGTATTGCACTATTTACGAGTGGTTTGTATGTCTGTAGGCTGTGCAGTGCGTTATTTTGACAGTTTACAACGAGCAAGTGTATGTGTAGAGCATTATACATGAGTTATTTAGGAGTAGTTTGCAGTTCGGTATGCTCTGTGGCATGTCAGAGCGTGTGTTCTGTATCACTGTGATAAATATAGCCCATCCCTAAATAAATTGTTCCAAAATAAATAAAATACACTCCTCCATCTCTCCGGGAGCGCAGTGCAGGCTGAGTCCTTTTTCCACGAATCTCTAGGAGGAGGTGGCGGTCGGGTGACTTACGTTATTGGAGGTAGTCCAAGTGTCCTTTCTCTCGCACCATTTTCTTAGCTAAGTAGAGATACGTGAACTGACCTTTCTTCACCACTGAAATTCAAACTTGGCGTCAGTTCCTAGGAAGAGGTGGTAGCTGGGTGACTTAGGTTAGTGGGGATAGCCCAAGTGACCTATCTTCCCACGATTTTCTTAGGTTAGTAGAGGTGTGATACATTATCCTGTTGAAATTTGAACTTCCCACCATTTTCCAATGGGGGTGGGGAGGGGGGGGCTTAGGCTAGTGGAGGTAGCCCAGTTGACCTATCTTCCCGTCAAAATCCGCCATCTTGGATGACATCACGGCCGCCATCTTGGACGACGCCATGCTCTGTTGCAAAGTCTACACACCGCCATCTTGGATGACGTCGTCGCCGCCAACTTGAATACATATCCCAACAATTAAATGTGGAGCAGAAATCGCTTTGTCCCACTACTGCCGTTTCCATCTCCAAGGACGTATCCATATGCAGAAATGTGGAATATGGGCAACGGACAATCCGCACCACGTCACCCAGTGCAACTCATTTCTGTAAAGGTGACTATGTGGGGCAGACTGATGGCACCGTTTAGCATAGGGCGGTATTTTTTCGAGGAGATGAGACCTGCAGGCCTTGTTACGTGTACCATCACTGGTAAACGCTATTAGAGTCTTCTGCAGACCTACGTCATTCCAGCCCTTCAACAGCGAGGACGTGTGGATAGGGCCATTTTTATGCAAGGTGGCAGTCTTCCGCACATTGCACAGCCAGTGAAGCGGCTGCTACAGAGGCACTTCAGAAATGCAAATTATCAGCCATCATTTCTCTACAGCCTGATCAGCTAATCATATTCCGTGTGACTTCTGGCTGTGTGGATGTGTTCCACGCTTCAGTTATGAACATAGCTGAACTGTAAGTATTGTGCAATGCATTCTGAACGGTGTTCCCAATCTCTTGTACAACATGCTGTTCTTACATTTTAACTTGTGGCAGAAAGCAGTGAACAATGTGGCAAAACAAGGGCCGTATCATTTAAGAGATACAGGGGCAAGTGAATGTGCTGGGACTTACACCAGTTCACTGCTGGTAGCGCCACATTATCACAACGCGCCTGTCCGCAGCATACAAGTATTGCACAATAATTTAAAAATGAAATTAAAAATTTTTCCAAAGTTTGTCAACACATGTTTCAGTACACTAACGTTTAAATTGTCAAATCTCAGAGTGATCAGATGAACACGTTCCCTAAATGCATCGTTTTAAATTTAAAACAACTGGTGTTAATTAATAAAGCTAGAAAGTCAAAAATTACTCAGAATGTGCAAAAGTATGTCAAAATCAACTGTTACAACTTTCAACGTGGTCGGATCAATTTTTGGTCGGAATCCACGTTTTTACGTAAACATGAAGCCGCTAAATATTAGACTTAGAATCATTAAAATTCGTATAAAGCTTCAGTTCGATATAAAAATATAAACAATGAGGCACCATTAAGCTACCTCTAATAGTTTCAAGTAATTTACTGAAAACTAAATTTGGAGCAGAAACTTCCTTATTTGTAGTAGATTAAAGATCTGTTATATTAATGATTATCCTAGAAGAAAGATTAAGGAAAGGCAAACCTACGTTTCTAGCATTTATTGACTTAGAGAAACCTTTTGACAATGTTGACTGGAATATTCTCTTTCAAATTCTGAAGGTGGCAGGGGTAAAATACAGGGAGCGAAAGGCTATTCACAATTTGTACAGAAACCAGATGGCACTTATAAGAGTCGAGGTACATCAAAGGGAAGCAGTGGTTGGGAAGGGAGTGAGACAGGGTTGTAGTTTCTCCCCGATGCTATTCAATCTGTATATTCAGCAAGCAGTAAAGGAAACAAAAGGAACGTTCTGAGTAGGCATTAAAATCCATGGAGAAGAAATAAAAACTTTGAGGTACGCCGATGACATTGTAATTCTGTCAGAGACAGCAAAGGATTTGCAAGAGCAGTTGAACGGAATGGACAGTGTCTTGAAAGGAGGGTATAAGATGAACATCAACAAAAGCAAAACGAGGATAATGGAATGTAGTCGAATTAAGTCGGGTGATGCTGAGGGAATTGGATTAGGAAATGAGACACTGAAAGTAGTAAAGGAGTTTTGCTATTTGGGGAGCAAAATAACTGATGATGGTAGAAGTAGAGAGAATATAAAATGTAGACTGGCAATGGAGAGGAAAGCGTTTCTGAAGAAGAGAAATTTGTTAACATCGACTATTGATTTAAGTGTCAGGAAGTCGTTTGTGTAAGTATTTGTATTGAGTGTAACCATGCATGGAAGTGAAACGTGGACGATAAATAGTTTAGACAAGAAGGGAATAGAAGCTTTCGAAATGTGGTGCTACAGAAGAATGCTGTAGATTAGATGGGTGGATGACATAACTAATGAGGAGGTATTGAATAGAATTGGGGAGGAGTTTGTGGTACAGCTTGATTAGAAGAAGGGATCGGTTTGTAGGACATGTTCTGAGGCATCAAGGGATCACCAATTTAGTACTGGAGGGTAGCGTGGAGGGTAAAAATCGTAGAGGGAGACCAAGAGATGAATACACTAAGCAGATTCAGACGGATGTAGGCTGCAGTAGGTACTGGGAGATGAAGAACATTGCACAGGATAGAGTAGCATGGAGAGCTGCATCAAACCAGTCCCAGGACTGAAGACCACAGCAGCAACATATTAATGATAGTGCTGACTACAGCACGTGATGACATTTATTAAATAATGAAGATATAACAAGTTTCCGTACTTTGATGTAAATAACAATCAATACAAGGACTCTTAACGATGTAGTTCCGAGGTAATGTTCTATTGTCAGTTCTGTTCTAAACATTCTAGACGGCAAAGTTTATATTTACGGGAGCTAAGAGTTTTTCTGTGGCTAAGGCCTACTTAACTCCACTCATACAAAAATTACGAAAACTGTAAATTGATAGACAACAGTGTTATGTAAAGTGATGTGTCTCCTAGGAAGCGGGCATTTAGCTGCTGCTACTTGGAGATAGAGCAGATGAGGGCAGGTGTTCCCTTCGACTGTCCGCTGCGCCCATATACAAATACGCCAGAAAAGCAGTGACAACCACCGTCCGGCCTATCCGAGCTGTGATGCCTCGGGAGTCTGTTCTGGCCCCCATGCTGTTTTCCCTTTACACGGTCGACGCGCCGCTTGTGGACAGATTGAAGTTATCTCTCTATGCTGACGACTCTGTCCTGTTCACTGTAGCATGAACGCTCACACCGTGGGACGCCATCTGCAGCTCGGCTGTGAGGCACTGCGGGCTTGGTACACTAAATGGCGCCTCAAGTTCAACCCCGCCAAAAGCCAGGCGGTCGCCTCTACTAAAGGGAGAATACACCCGGACCTTGCGCCACTCACCATCGAGGGAGGCCCCATCCCGTGGACCAAGACTGCAGTTTACCTCGGCGTCAAGCGAGACCAACGCCTCTCGTGGGGCCCTATCATTCTTTGGATTAGGGAGAGGGCTATAGGGCGCCACCGCACCTTATACCCTCTGCTGAACCCGGCGTCGACCCTGCCCCCTCACCACGGCATTACGCTTTACCTCACACTGACACCCCCAGTGCTGGAGTACGTGACCGTAGTGTTGGCCAGTGCCGCTGACCCTAGACGGTCACCCTGCAAAGGGTCCTAAACAGGGTGCTTGAACCGCCCTGTGCCTACCCAGGGCTTACGCCACGCAATAGCTACATGAAGATACAGGTAACCTGCTGCCGAGGGGCCGCTTCTAGTCCACAGCACGCCAGTTCTACGAGAAAGCGGGAGACTCCCGCAAGAGACTCATCAGAGACCTGGGGCACCAACCACACCACAGGCCAACAAAACGTTCGCCGGAACTGCTGATGGAGTGATCCGCTTCCTAGCAGACTCAGGAGAAACACAAATCAACTGTTAGGACAATCCGTCAGGTCACAAATCCCGATCCTACCAGGTAGCTCAGGAACTGCGCACTGTGCACAGCCTGCTCCAGGCCGAGCTTAGGAGGCTCGTCCAGCTGCTGCGTCTGCAGTGATACTACGACTTCACTTCGCACCCAGCTGCCATATGGTCACCGTCACTCAAACGCCGGTTTACGCGCTCCCCCGGGTGACGTCTCAGCCAAGCTGCAACTACACGGATATTTTCGGTATAAATAGGAAGTGAACTCGCGAGGACTTACAGCGTACTGGATCGCTCAGAAGTAACTGTTTCTATGCCGCTCCTAATGTTAACAAAACGATGCGCCACTTTTGTGGCGAGTAATTAGCTTTGATTATTAAAAGTCAGGGCGAAAGATCATTTAATGGGAACTTACCGTAGAGATCGCCTATGAAGTGCTCATAGTGCTATTTATGATAGAGACATTATTATTATTATTATTATCGCGAATATTATATGTTTTGCGTGTGAATTTTCTAAAAAATATAATTGAATCAGAACTCAAACCTTTTGCTTATAAACGGAGCTCTTGATCCCAGTGAGTAAATAGAGTGTGGGAACATTTAGATCAGTGAACAAAAAAAGAATGTGGATTTGCAGACTGGACACCATGGTCAGTATGTTCTCTAGAGTTGCGTCAGTCTCACGACGGCTAGAAACCGATGTCATTTTGACTTTTATGCTGTTTTTCACCGCAGGACAGTTAAAAACTTATTTCATTCTACTTTTAATATGATTTTTAGCCTCAGGACTATTACACCTGATTTTTCCCATTCGACGTGGTATGACCTTGCCGTGGAGGGCGAGCTTTCCTAACTAACAGTGCCACAACTGTCTTCTGCAGTCACGTACAATGAACAGTACATATGGTGTAATGTGCTACTCGAACTGCAGCAGTCATATTACGATTCTTCTCTGATTTGTAGCAGACCACATTTACGTTTAGATACTTACAGCGCCATCTACTGGTAAAAATTCTCGATTTTTTTCTGCCTTGACGTTTCCCCCTACTTCAGTAACACGCTGTTCAAATGTGACGTCATTCTGAGCAGTGGTTGTCTTTCTACTGCGTTTCCAAACTGGGACTTTAATTATGGACACCCCGTACTTGATTACTGCCTGTCAGTGTACGACCTGTACCAGACGGGATTAGTACACCAAATAGGCAAGAGCCAAAGAAGAGCAGCACGTTTCTTTATAGATTCATTTAGATAATGCGGAGTTGCTCAGCCAACTACAGTGGCAGACACTACAAAAGAAACTTTGTGCATCACGTTATGGTTTACAGTTAAAACTGCCAAAGTGTACGTCCTTTGAAGAGTAACCGATATATTGATTCCTCCTACTTGCGAAAAGACCACGAAGCTGAAATTATTAGGAGACTCGAGCTCCCACAGAGCCTTAGCGAAGACCACTCGCGGCTGGCACAAAGGCGGGAGGAAATGACAGTGGTATACAAAGTATCCTCCGCCACTCACCATAATGTGGTTTGCGGAATACAGCTGTGGATGTACTAATGGAAGAGAGCATTTAATAAGAAAATGATGAGCAAAGAAAAAGTGTTCAAAGTTCATTAATTTACATTTCCATAACCAATCACAAAACGAATTCAGAATATCCTTGCTATTCCAGAATATCTGAAGTTCTTTGTACTTGCACGTGTGATTTCTATAGAGTAACACAGTTAAGTGTGGTCTGTCAGTTACTTGTAAAAGAAGTAATACAGCCCTTCAGAAGTTCTAGCAGATACCTCATAAGGTACATTCATATTGCTAATTAAATTCAGTAACATCTCCGTTAGATGGAACCCGTAAAATTACGTCGTTTGATAATAAGAGCAGCTTGTAAGTTCGCTCACTGATAGAAATAATTGGTTCACGAATTCTGCAGTAATATAGCAAATTGATTTCGTAGCTATTCGGTAAACTGAAGTAAAAGTGAAATGTTAAGAGTTCAGGAGACAGCGATGTTAAAGTTTATGGCATCATAAATAGTGATAAGAATATTACTGAAGATAATTGAATGGCTGTACGTCATCCGATTAATAAAGCCAGGAGCATTACTGAATTTATGCTCGCACTAAAAATACAGATGCATTCTCTGTTATAAAAGCAGTGAGTTTCAATAAAAAACGAATGAAAAATACGGCGTTTTGGACTTATTTGGCTCATACATCCAACATCCGGAAGGAGAATGCAAAGGTAGGTCACAGTATCTATGAATAATTAGTGAAAATGTTCCAAAAAATTATTTGTTTGTTGTTACATAACTTTTTCAAGATGTTCGTGGTTGCGACATTTAAACAGGAAGAGAAATTCCGTGCTTCAAAACACTATGAAACTCAGAAATTTATTCGCCATACGAGATTGATTGTAAATGTCAGTCACTTAAATGCCATGTTTCACACATATACCTAGCACAGTGTTCATAACTCCAAGAAAAGCGTAAAATTAGCGAGGTAATTGACGCTAAAGTTGACTATATTGTTACTGCTTTATTTCTGGACAAAAATGTTACTCTCCCATGAGGCAAAGAAACCTGTGGCCATTCGTGCTGCTTTTCTTTGTATACTTTCAGTATCCCCTGATAACCCTATTTGCTATGGATCCCACGTATTTGAACTGTGGTCTAGCATGGTGTTTAGTGAGCAATGTTCTTTATGAACATTACGTTCCTTCAGTATCCTAACAATGAATAGAAGTCTGTCAGCCGCTTTTACGACTGAGCCTATGTGATCATTCCAATTCATATCCCTACAAAGTGTAGCACAGGTATTTGTATGAGTTGACTGATGCCAAATATGGATCGTTAATGTTATAGTCATTGGATAATACGATTTAACGTTGCGAGAGGTGCACGATGCTAAATTTATGAACGTCTATAACTACCTGACAAATTCCCCACCACTTTGAAATCATATCAAGATGTGACTGAATATTGCTGCAGCTTTTTTCAGACAACAGTTCATTATAGATAACTGCCTCACCTGCAACAAGTCTGAGTTTACCATTAATGTTGTTAGTCAGGCCATCAACATAAAAAAGTAAACAGCAAGGGTCCCATCACACTCCTCAAAGGCATGCCTGAAATCGATCCATGACTCTTCATCCAAGATAATATGTTGCGTCCTCCCAGCAAGAAATCTTCTGTTCATTACTAATTTCCTTTGGACACCCTATGTGATTTTATTGTTCTTAAGGACCACTGTGTGGCACTAATTCAAATGCTTTTCAGAAGTCAAGAAATATTGCATCTACCTGGCTACCGTGATCCATGGCTTTCAGGGAGTTATGTGAGGAAAGCGTGAATTTGCTTTCGTATCGTCGATATTTTAGAAACGCACGCTAATTGGTATGGCTGAGATCATTCTGTCTGGAATACAACGTTACGTGTGGTGTGAGATCAGAATATGTTCTGAGATGAAACGTGTGGCGAGGGCCTCCCGTCGGCTAGGCCGGGCGCCTGGTGCAGGTCTTTTTAGTTGACGCCACTTTTTTTTTTTTTTTTTTTATCTCATTTTGTTCGTTTCATCTGCTCGGTGAGGACGTCGCAAGACACCCGTTTCAGTTCATTGTTGATCCATTAACTCAGTTTTTTTTTATTACAGAGGGCAGCTAACCCTCTGACCGAACACGCTGAGTTACCGTGACAGCCACTTCGGCGACATGCGTGTCGATGAGGATTAAATTATGATGTAGACAACACCCAGTTTCAGGCGGAGAAAATCTCCAGCCCTGCCGGGAATCGAAGCTGGACCTCTCTCCTTGCATTCTGCCGCTCTGACCACTCAGCATTGAAGGCAGATAGTTCTAAGATTGTATACTGGATGTGTGCTAAGGATACTGGACGGTTGTTTTGTGGATCACTTTTTCTACCTTTGTTGTAAACGAATGTGACCTGTGCTTTTCTTCCTGCTACTGGGTAGAGTTTTTGTTCGATGGAAATCCGATATATTATGATTAAATGAGAGGCTAACCCAGCCGAAAATTCTGTGTAGAATATTATATGCTACCAGATGTGTTTGCATTAGTGCTGCATGATCTTGATCATGTTGAGTACACAGCTGACATTAATTTTAATGGTTGTGAATACCACTTCAGGTGTATTATTACAACTTTATTGTGCTACTACCTGTTTCGTTTCTCTGAACATCTTCAGGTTTCCTATAGCGACACAAAACAGGAAAATGGGCTAACGAATAAAGTAGGCGATTATCACTGATAATAACCTTTACTAAATCCTCACCGAGTTGTGCTCAAGTTAAGACATAAATGCTCTGGCTGTCGTATGTAATGTCTACCAACCGTTTGGTGTAAGTATGGCCAGCAGACACAGTGCTTAAAAGATAACGTATCTCTTGTCGCAACGATACTAATAACTTCTATGTGAGCAACATTATGATTATTCTACAGCTGTGCTATATAATTATTCACTTATTCGCATATATGAAAATGACGAAATAGTTTGGTGTAAACACTGCCATCTGTTCCCTTGTTATTGTGTTGTCAATTTTTTGTTCTGTTCTACTTTTCAGTTATTTTCATTAATTCAGCATGCTTTAACGTTAGTTCTGTACGTAAGGTTTCGTCATTGTTTATACAGTCAAGTATCGCACTCGACAGAGACAAAACATTATGTTTACATGTTTACCTGTACCAAGTTTACATGTTTATTTGTGTGGGGACGCTGCCCTGTCTCGACGCTTTCTGTAAGCAGCCTGCTGTGTCTTATCGCCGTACTTTCGGCAGGTGGTAGGCAGAATGTTTACGTCCAGCGTTTTCGAATTTGGTCTTTAACATTTCATACGACAACCAGACCATTTATGTCATTACTTCAGCACAACTCGGTGAGGATTTAGTATAAGCCTGTTCTCGATGTGAATCGCCTATTTTATTCGTTAAGATGCTGTAGCTTTAACCTAATTTCCTGCTTTGTTAATCTGCAGGCAGCCTGACATTCGAAGAGACGAAGTCGGCCGTCACACATTAAATATATAATAACACAACTGAAGCGGTTTTCATTAATCGTTAACAAAAATAGTGGATCAGCTGGTCCTGCCCGGTCGCTAAGTTGCCTATGATGTCCTAGAGAGTCTGCCTATGGAAGCAAGAGATTTACATTTGTTTTTAACCAGTTTTGGACGAAACAGGATGTATTTCTTACATGTAAAGACGAAATAAATAATTTCAGTTATTAAAACTGGGAAAGATCCAGGTATTGCTTCGGTAGCTCCGCAATCAGGGCCATGACCTGGTAAGCGGAGGGGTCCGGGTTCGATTCGGAGCCGCTCGGAGATTTTCCCCGCTCGCCGGCTAGGTTTGTGTTTTCCTTACGTTCGTATCGTCATAATGAGCGCGTCCCGAAACCCAGTAAACTGGAAAAAAAGAGTGTCGACCGACGTCGTCATGTGTAACAAAACCGCTACAGCGAATGATTAAAATGAAAACGGAATGATGGCTTGAAAACAGTAATTTAATAGCTCGCAGTCAATACAGGTTAAGCAAAGGCAATATTTGTACGCATGCTATGGAGATCACCTCAGTATTTTTTTTTAAGTGTTGACTTACAAGGGCTTATTATCACGTGCATATACCGATTCTCTTGAACAAGATAACGGATAACCAGTTTATTTGCATGGCCATCCTCCGCAGCAAACACATAAATATCTGTTTTGTAAATGAAAACGCCTTCTCCTGCTGGCTCTGAGCACTATGGGACTTAACATCTGAGGTCATCAGTCCCCTAGAACTTAGAACTACTTTAACCTAAGGACATCACACACATCCATGCTCAAGGCAGGATTCGAACCTGCGACCGTAGCAGTCGCGCGGTTCCGAACTGAAGCGCCTAGAACCGCTCGGCCACTACGGCCGGCCTCTCCTGCTGCATTGTATTTTCTTTTCACATACGCGTTTCGCCGTTTTTCACTTTAAGGCATCATCAATGGGATCTATAATGACACTGTTATGATATACTTTTGTTTTTATATGTATTTTTTTATTAGAAAATAGTTCATTTCTCTCTTATGTAAGTAAATTATTACTTACGGTACTTCTTGTTTTTAATTGGCATCGGTGTTTCCTCTCATCTGGTCACATGGAGGTCGCACCACCTTGCTATTTACGATACGTGAAAACAAACTTATGTTCCATGAGCAGAGTGGTAGTGCGACCTCCATGTGAGCAGATGAGAGGAAAACCGATGCCAAGTAAAAACAGGAAGAACCGTAAGTAATCACTTACTGCCGACCGGTGTGGCCGAGCGGATCTAGGAGCTTCAGTCTGTAACCGCGCGACCGCTACGGTCGCGGATTCGAATCCTGCCTCGGGCATGGGTGTTTGTGATGTCCTTAGGTTAGTTAGGTTTAAGTAGTTCTAAGTTCTAGGGGACTGATGATCTCAGATGTTAAGTCCCACAGTGCTCAGAGCCATTTGAACCATTTTTAATCACTTACTTACATAAAAAGCGTGAAGTGAACTGTTTTCTGATCTACGAATAACACATGTCACAACAAATGTATATCATAAATGTATCATTATAGATCCCACTAATGATACCTTAAGGTGAAAAGGGGCGAAACGCGTCTGGGAAAATAAAATACAGTGTAGCAATAGAAGGCGTTTTCATTTACAAAAGAGAAAGCTAACGGATTTCTGTATTTCTTAGAGGATAATAAGAGTACATGGTATCTGTAACCTGGTCTATCAAAGAATAATGTAGATCAGATTCAAAGAAAACATGCTCGGTTTTTATTTTTTGTTTCACAGGGCTTTCCAATATGGTGTAATTTGAAGCCTCCTCTTTATACTTATGCTTTAGAACGAACAACGTAATTTCCACTAAAAGTTACATTATGCAGAAGATGTGTGCGTTCATTCAATTGCACACTCGTATCTTCTGCCCAAAATAGAATTACTCATTACATGCATGAATGGTTGTATATTTTGGCTGAGAAACTGGTGATAGTACCTTTTTACAAAATGAATGCAGCTCGCGTTTTTGGTCACGCCACATGTAGAATGTGCTCTTTCTAGATAAAATCTCATGCTAGATTCCTCGAAATAATATTTGACTCTCGACTCAGCAGGTCGCCTCACACAAAATCTGTTGTTAATAAGCGCGAAGAAGGATTTAATGTGATTTGATGCCTCACCTGTGTGCGGTGGGGAGCGCATCAAAATGTTCTATCCACAATGTATCGAGGGATCATTCAATCTCGTGTGGACTACGGCTGTATGCTGTATCACAGTGTGCCTAGGATTTATCTCACCAAAATAGATACTTATTAGTACATAGCCATTCGTACCTGTCTTGTAACCACGCGTTCGACACCTATAAACGCCCTTTTAGTGGAGGCAGGAAAGGTATAGGACTAGACGTCAGATGATGCCAGATATATTTTTTATTCAAAGCATGGCCTTCATTGATAGTCTTGTCTATGAAAGTAGAGACTGAATTTACCAATTACGGATTGCCCCCAAGAGAAGCATTAAAATTTCGGCCGTCTTCACCAGCTTTGACATTTGGTTTCTTGTCTTTCGTCCTATAGGATGCTCTCCGCATTTCCCTTTATTGGAATATGATCTTGACACAATCATCTGCCAGATTGCAGCCTGTTATGACAAGCTCTGTGAGTGGTAATGTATCCCGCAGATTTAATCGTTTCGAAGCCCCGTGGCTTGGTTCTATTTTTTTACAGGATGATTTTTTTCCGCCGTGTACAAACTCTATGGATTGATCGATGAGAGGTTACGGAACAAAAAAGGTCTAATGAACTTATGTCCGGAAATGCATGATTTACGTGCTAGGGAGCATTTATTCAAGGATACTTTGTTACAGAGACTGCAGTCTAATACGCGCTGTACCATGCAGCCACAGTTACACTACGCATGGTTTCTTTCTAGAGGGTGGTACTGTTCCTCATACGTCATGTCCTAACGCCCTCTCCTGCTATAGTAATCGGTAATGTTGTGTCCTATTCACTTCTCTTGCTGACTCACCTCGTAGTGAATGTGATACAGCGTTGCACGCAATGGTTCCGTATTCGAATCGAGAGCCTGCCGACATGGTGTTTGCTTACGGAAAGGCAAATGGCAATGTGAGGCGAGCAGCAAGGTTGCAACCGGAGACCTATCCACGCCGAAACGACGCCCGCACTCAATGTCTGCAACAGTGTCTCGCCATTTGTCTGAGACAGGGTCGTTACAGGAAGCAGGAAATCATGAGGGACTATACGAAATGTTCGGACGCCAGACTTGGAGGAAAATCTGATTAACACTGTGGAAGGCGACCGCCGTGTCAGTACCAGGCAGTTGGCGCCGCAGTACAGGGTAAGCCAGACGACCGTGTGGAATATTCTCCACAATTGTTACTAACCTTATCGCTTAAAGGGTGTGCAAGGCTTACCAGCGACAAACTTTCCATATCGGGAGCATTTTTGTCACTTGTTTCTTCACCAGACAATCACGATTCCGGGATTTGTGTCATCCATCCAGTTCACAGATGGGACCACCTTCACTCGGAGTGGTATCTTCAACTTTCGTAACAGTCATCTGTGGGATAGTAGCAGAGCCTCCATGGTATGGTGACAGCGTCGGTGCAGCCGGAATGTGTGGGATGCGATAATTGGTGACCGTATTTCGAGACCAGTTTTCCTTCCACGTCGCCCACCAGACCGAAATTATCGGCGTTTCTTGCGGGTGACTTTGCTTCCCTGCTGGAAGATGTGTCATTGATGTTAAGGATTATGTGGCTGCTACATGATGCTGCTCTAACCCACTTCGCCGTCAACGTCCGGACGCATCACAATCGTGTCTTCCCTGGTCGGTGGATCGGACGAGGGGGTCCAGTTGCATGACCTGCTCGTTCACCGGATCCAAACCCGTGCGATTTCTGGTTATATGTTCATCTAAAATGTATCATGTATGCAGATCCCATTCCATATGTGGAGGCACTGGAGCAGCGTATTCGTACTGTCTTTGACAGTGTTCGGATGCAGCCTGGCCGATGTGAGCGGGTGAGACAGAACATGCTACGGCGCGTACACGCATGCGTCAAGGTACACGGTAACCATTTTCAACACATACAGTAACTGTGGCGGCATGGTACAGCAGGTATTAGACCGCAGCCACTGTAACAAGGTATGATTGGATAAATGGTCTCTAACACGGAAACCATGCATTTCCGGACATACGTTCATTAGACATTTTTTGTTTCATATCCTATCATCCCCCCCTACCCCCTCTATGAACCGTGGACCTTGCCGTTGGTGGGGAGGCTTGAGTGCCTCAGCGATACAGATAGCCGTACCATAGGTGCAACCACAACGGAAGGGTATCTTTTGAGAGGTCAGACAAACGTGTGGTTCCTGAAGAGGGGCAGCAGCCTTTTCAATAGTTACAGGTGCAACAGTCTGTATGATTGACTGATCTGGCCTTGTAACACTAACCAAAACGGCCTTGCTCTGCTAGTACTGCGAAGGCCTGAAAGCAAGGGGAAACTACAGCCGTCATTTTTCCCGAGGGCATGCAGCTTTACTGTATGGTTAAATGATGATGGCGTCCTCTTGGGTAAAATATTCCTAAGATAAAACAGTCCCCCATTCGGATCTCCTGGCGGGGACTACACAGGACGTTGTTATCAGGTGAAATAAAACTGGAGTTCTACGGGTCGGAGCGTGAAAAGTCAGATCCCTTAATCGGGCAGGTAGGTTAGAAACTTTAAAAGGGAAATGGATGGATTAATGTTAGATATACTGGTAATTAGTGAAGTTCGGTCGCAGGAGGAACAAGACTTCTGGTCAGGTGAATACAGGGTTGTTGTTGTTGTTGTAGTCTTCAGTCCTGAGACTGATTTGATGCAGCTCTCCATGCTACTCTATTCTGTGCAAGCTTTTTCATCTCCCAGTACCTACTGCAACCTACATCCTTCTGAATCTGCTTAGTGTATCCATCAGATTCAGAAGGATGTAGGTTGCAGTAGGTACGGGGACATGAAGAACCTTGCACAGGATAGAGTAGCAAGGAGAGCTGCATCAAACCAGTCTCTGGACTGAAGACCACAAAAACAAAACAACAACAACAACAACATCCTATCATCTATGAACACCTAGAGTTTGTACAAGGAGAAAAAGATCACCCCGTGTATAACGATGGATTCAAAATTATGGGAGCCGGCCGTGGTGGCCGAGCGGTTCTAGGCGCTTCAGTCTGGAACCGCGTGACCGCTACAGGCGCAGGTTCGAATCCTACTTCAGGCATGGATGTGTGTGATGTCCTTAGGTTAGTTAGGTTTAAGTAGTTCTAAGTTCTAGGGGACTGATGACCTCAGATGTTAAGTCCCATAGTGCTCAGAGCCATTTGAACCAAAATTATGGGAATGTAAAGGCTGTGCGTTCCTATGCTCTCTAATCCAACTCAATAACATCTTCAAACTATTTAAAAGTCCTTACATTTTTTCGGCGGTGACTGTAGGAGTGTTGGAAGTAATCAAGTTAACAGTTCCGCAACAGGCCCGTCTGCATGTTGCCGAGGTTGTTTCGAGTACGCTGTAGACGTTTCGCTGGGAAGCCCTTACACATCCTCCGTACAGTCCCGATCTCGCCCCATGCGATTTTCATATTTTTGTAGCCCTGAACAAAGACATTCGTAGCTGTCGACTTTCTTCCGACGAAGAGATGCACTGCCGGGTACAATCGTGGTTCCGTAGGCAACGCAAACATTTTCCAATGAAGGGTTTGACAGTATTGTCAAACAGGCGGAGAAATGTATTAGCAGTTGCGGCGATTATTTTTGACATAACAAACAGCTTACTTACTTTTTTCATCTGACTCTGTAACTACCTTTACGAGTATATAAAGAATCAACAGTTATGTTTCCCTTGCATTTGAGTTTGATTTTGATTCGGAAGCGCAAGTAAATCACATCTTGTTCTCTTGTCCCAAATTTGATTACCATAGATCAGAATTTTTGAAGACATGAAGAATATGAGATACCAGCTCCCTCAAGTAGCTTTTTCCAGTTTGTTTACTAAAGACATTTTGGGCTTTATAACGTGGTTGTTAATTTCCTTACAGGAAAAAAGCTGAAGGTTTTAATAGTATTCATATTTTCGTCCCTCTGTGACGGGTATGAATAAATTTAAGAAACAGTGCCAATTGATAGCACAAAATGTATAGTTTACGTATCATGCTACTTATTAAAAGTTAGTTGGGGGAAAGAAATTATGACTTTCAAATCTGTAAATAGGCCTGAGGGAATTTTGATCCGTAAATAATCTATAAATACTCATTTACGTATCTTCTCTGTGCAATTATGTATACTAAGGAAACATACGCTTTACATGACTAAATAGAGTACAAACTCAGGAGACTAGATAAAACAAAAAAAGAAGTATATAATTTTGTTCTTAGTTGTGCTGACGTGGGTCTTGAGTGGTAGTGCTTGCTTATTATACGTAAGAGCACGCCCTCGTGCGGATATGAGTGCTGGTAGACACAAAAGCTTGTACGTCTCCAGATTGATGAGTGGCATTGCTGCGCCCACATCGGCTTTAGATTCCACCTTGCAGATGCTTATTTGCAGTATGATCACGTGCTTGCTGGGAGTTTCAGTAAGGGGCGCGAACAGCGGCGTGATTCTGTAAAGTGGCACGTCGTGTCGCTGCAAAGTGTCCAACTATAGCTGTACATGTATATTAAATATTTTCATACCCAATTACAAGGCCAGTAGAGCTATTGTACATTTTTGTTATGACATATAGCTCATCAATAGACAAAATACCAGGTCAGCATGTTTCTGTGAAATACTGTATCGTCTGCTACAAAACATGGAATATGTTATCATGTATCACACATTTTAAATGTATATTTCAACACACCTCTATAAGGTACGCAATGATTTATCTTGCCCCAAATTTTCCTGTCACTGACATGCTGATTCGGCTTTACAATAAATCTAGAACTACCTGCTTCCACTGGCTTGTTAAATAAGTTTGTCTTCCTTCACTTGGTTTCTATGATGGTTCTATCGCTGTTTCTCCTTAATATGACAGTTTCCTAGACACGTAATAATTTTGAATGGAGTCTAGTGAATGGAACATTCTCGCATTTCATTCGATTTTCCAAGTAACTGAATCCTCTTCAAACGGCGTGTGCGTTGTAGATTCTGGTGTTAGTAATCTGAAGGAACAGCTGTGGAATTAGTTTTGTGTTTCTGCAGATAGTTTTGCTGCTTTCCATTCTGTATTATCACGCCTGTGTGGCAATTTTCTCTTCAATGAAAGTTGCTGCTGCTTAGTTGGCACATTAAGTTACCTATGTACTACATTCCATACGATTTTTTTTATTTTATGTATCCATAAACTGTTTTAGCTTTACGTGTGGTACTGAGTACACAACACGATCATCTCTAGTTCGCATGACTGGTAGTATGGACAGTAGTCATTACATTACTGACGTTTTAAGGCCAGTGACTATGTCCCATCTAAGAGGTTCCAACGACGTTCTGCTTCAACAAGAAAACGCGACAGTGTGTTGGTCGATTCGACTGTTGCTCTGGCGAGTTGCTTAGCCATTGAAAACAAATCTGCCATGGGTTACCGAGATTCTGGCACGCCACCATTCGTGAGCCGCTAGGACGATGAACTCTAGGACAGAGGTGAAGCAGCGTGGAAGGACGTACTCGGGTTACCGAGATTCTGGCACGCCACCAGTCGTGAGGCGTTACGACTGATGAACTCTAGCATAGAGGTGAAGCAGCGTGGAAGAACGTACTCGGGTTACCGAGATTCTGGCACGCCACCATTCGTAAGACGTTAGGACTGATGAACTCTAGGACAGAGGTGAAGCAGCGTGGAAGGACGTACTCGGGTTACCGAGATTCTGGCACGCCACCAGTCGTGAGGCGTTACGACTGATGAACTCTAGCATAGAGGTGAAGCAGCGTGGAAGAACGTACTCGGGTTACCGAGATTCTGGCACGCCACCATTCGTAAGACGTTAGGACTGATGAACTCTAGGACAGAGGTGAAGCAGCGTGGAAGGACGTACTCGGGTTACCGAGATTCTGGCACGCCACCAGTCGTGAGGCGTTACGACTGATGAACTCTAGCATAGAGGTGAAGCAGCGTGGAAGAACGTACTCGGGTTACCGAGATTCTGGCACGCCACCATTCGTAAGACGTTAGGACTGATGAACTCTAGGACAGAGGTGAAGCAGCGTGGAAGGACGTACTCGGGTTACCGAGATTCTGGCACGCCACCAGTCGTGAGGCGTTACGACTGATGAACTCTAGCATAGAGGTGAAGCAGCGTGGAAGAACGTACTCGGGTTACCGAGATTCTGGCACGCCACCATTCGTAAGACGTTAGGACTGATGAACTCTAGGACAGAGGTGAAGCAGCGTGGAAGGACGTACTCGGGTTACCGAGATTCTGGCACGCCACCAGTCGTGAGGCGTTATGACTGATGAACTCTAGCATAGAGGTGAAGCAGCGTGGAAGAACGTACTCGGGTTACCGAGATTCTGGCACGCCACCATTCGTAAGACGTCAGGACTGATGAACTCTAGGACAGAGGTGAAGCAGCGTGGAAGGACGTACTCGGGTTACCGAGATTCTGGCACGCCACCATTCGTGAGCCCTTACGACTGATGAACTCTAGGATAGAGATGAAGCAGCATGGAAGGACGTACTCGTATTTTAAATCCAAGCTCAGTTCTACTCTATGATCAGTCATGGAGTAGCCATTGTTGCTGTTTGCTAAATTTTGCAAGCTATAAACCCACCAAATCATCTACAAATTTAAACAGGTATCTTTCCTAGTATAATGTATACACACAATAAGTAAAATTTAGTTATTTACATCGGTTTCTGGAGTTCCAATTTTAATAATCAGCAATGTATATACACTACTCCAGATAACAAGTGTGATGTGTTTTTCACAATTCCAGGCAGTGTCACATACTCGTAATCAGTGATCTCTAGACATCAGTGTGACATGGATACCAGGTACATCGCTTTTCGACAGTCGATTTTATCTGAAAACTTTGTATATGAGCTCCAACAGAACATACTTATGTGTATGTCTGACAGTATTTACCCTCTGTTACCTAGTTTCTCAGCCCTCCAAAGGAGATGGCTAGTTTTCGCGTTTCCATGATATTTCAACTTTACAAGGACATCATTTTGAGCTGACCTGCTAACCTGTAAATTCCGAAAAATAATTCTGACAAAATGGGATTAGAATTATTTTCTATTCGAAGTGACTCTACCCACTGGTCTAACATAATGTCGGAGAATACGTATTATGGTGACGTGTAAGATGTCTGTCGATTAACATGAGAAAATAGCCTCTATTATTGTACAGGATGTTTCGAGAATATTCATCCGATTTCACAAGGGTACATCTTCTATATGAGTGAAGAGAGAAAATTGAGTTGAATTTTCACTTACGTGTCAGAATTTAAAGTTTGCTTTGGCGTCATTTGTGGGTGTTGGTTCACGTGCTTGCCAGTAGGTGTCACCTTGTTTGCTCACTTGTTCAGTACTCAATGCACACTAAGTAGAGGTGGTGATAACACAATAACAAAAGGCATTCCGCATTCTCCGTTTCAACAGGTGCTGTTCAGTTACAATTGTGCTGTGTGATTTTCACCGAGATTACGGTACTTTCATGTGCTGCAGGGTAAGGGCCGTGTGAACCTTGTATTATTATTGGCGTCCAAAGCCCTCTGACCTCTCGGTATGTTGATTCTTTGTGGGCGTCTGTAAAAGAGTCCGCCTCTGTGATTCCCACTCCAAAAGTTAGCTTTGGTTGAACCGTGAAGCCTTTATGTCATAGCACTGAAAGTAGGAAATCCAAGCGTGCTTGCAAAATTGTGCAGTGAGTTTGACTGTCTTCTAAATTAAGACACGAAGGAGTTTCAGACATTGGCTGCTAGTGGGCATTAATTTAAATCAGCGCCTAATCGCAGCCATTGTCTATAATTCCTATGTGTCTTAATGTAGACGATATATAGGGTGGAGAAAAATTGTGTCACGAAAATTTAACTCTGGATAGCTGATCCCAGTAGGAAACAAAATTACTGATGTTTTGTAGGTCGACAACGCATAATTTTTGGTTCAAATGGCTCTGAGCACTATGAGACTTAACATCTGAGGTCATCAGTCCCCTAGAGCTTAGAACTACTTAAACCTAACTAACCTAAGGACATCACACACATCCATGCCCGAGGCAGGATTCGAACCTGCGACCGTAGCGATCACGCGGTTCCAGACTGAAGCGCCTAGAACCCTTTGGCCACACCGGCCGGCCGGCGTGTAATTTTTAAACTACGGAAACTTGGCGCCACGTGCTCAGATTGGCCGCGGGATCGCCCTGTTGCCGGATGCCCTCAGTAACGCATGAACACGAATGCTTTGCCTGCCGGAGATCGCGCTGTGCTACCTATGAGTTCATAGCTCTAGTATACGACCACCGCGGCGCTCGGGGCCCACAGCACAGTTGCGACACCTGAGGATGGGCTTATGAGAGACCGAAACCAGTCGTGATAATTAAAGAACTTTACAATTGAAGCGGTATTTTTAACCTCTAGTAATATACACTGCTGGCCATTAAAATTGCTACACCACGAAGAAATGCGGATGATAAACGGGTATTCATTGGACAAATATATTATACTAGAACTGACACGTGATTACATTTTCACGCAGTTTGGGTGCATAGGTCCTGAGAAATCAGTGCCCAGAACAACCACCTCTGGCCGTAATAACGGCCTTGATACGCCTGAGTCAAACAGAGCTTGGATGGCGTGTACAGGTATAGCTGCCCATACAGCTTCAACACGATACCACAGTTCATCAAGAGTAGTGACTGGCGTATTGTGACAAGCCAGTTGCTCGGCCACCTTTGACCAGACATTTTCAATTGGTGAGAGATCTGCAGAATGTGCTGGCCAGGGCAGCAGTCGAACATTTTCTGTATCCGGAAAGGCCCGTACAGGACCTGCAACATGCGGTCGTGCATTATCCTGCTGAAATGTAGGGTTTCGCAGGGATCAAATGAAGGGTGGAGCCACGGCTCGTAACATATCTTAAATGTAACGTCCACTGTTCAAAGTGCCGTCAATGCGAACAAGAGGTGACCGAGACGTGTAACCAATGGCACCACATACCATCATGCCGGGTGATACGCCACTATCGCGATGACGAATACACGCTTCCAATGTGCGTTAACCGCGATGCCGCCAAACTCGGATGCGATCGTCATGATGCTGTAAACAGAACCTGGATTCATCCGAAAAAATGACGTTTTGCCATTCGTTGACCCAGGTTCGTCGTTGAGTACACCATCGCAGGCGCTCCTGCCTGTGATGCAGCGTCAAGGGTAACCGCAGCCATGGTCTCCGAGCTGATAGTCCATGCTGCTGCAAACGTCGTCGAACTGTTCGTGCAAATGGTTATTGTCTTGCAAACGTCCCCATCTGTCGACTCAGGGATCGAGACGAGGCTGCACGATACGTTACAGCCATGCGGTTAAGATGCCTGTCATCTCGACTGCTAGTGATACGAGGCCGTTGGGATCCAGCACGGCGTTCCGTATTACCTTCCTCAACCCATCGATTCCATATTCTGCTAACAGTCATTGGATCTCGACCAACGCGAGCAGCAATGTCGCGATACGATAAACCGCAATCGCGATAGGCTACAATCCGACCTTTATCAAAGTCGGAAACGTGATGATAACGCATTTCTCCCCCTTTCAGGAGGCATCACAACAACGCCGTTCAACTGATGTTTGTGTATGAGAAATCGGTTGGAAACTTTCCTCATGTCAGCACGTTGTAAGTGTCGCCACAGGCGCCAATCTTGTGTGAATGTTCTGAAAAGCTAATCATTTGCATATCACAGCATCTTCTTCCTGTCGGTTAAATTTCGCATCTGTAGCACTTCATCTTCGTGATGTAGCAGCTTTAATGGCCAATAACGTATATATAAATGTTTCTTGAGTGCCTGGCAGTGCCTGAACATTTGTGAAAGACAAAATGAAAACTTCGACGTTAAGCGTAAATACAGAAAGTGTTCAAACATTGTACGTGTAGGCATGTAAAAAATATGCTCTTGTAAAATCGGATGGTTCTTCTTAAAATAAAAACGTTACAGTCACACAAGTAAGTTAAAACTCATCCCAGTTTGCTACCTTCATTCATATAGAAGAACAGTAGAAAAACGGTCCTGTCGGAGTACAAAAAAGGTGAATGTGCTCATCTTTTAATAGAGTCTGGCAGAAAAGTGGCGAACCAGCTGCCTGCAACAGACTGAATTACTGCCGTTACGAAACTCCACATTAACATTACACATCGTTTGTGAATCTCAAAAACACAAATTATACAATAACGTGGCTAACGATGACTGTTTCGTTGCACACACTTCCTACACGTCCTCTCGTTATCCTGTATTGTCACAAAGTCGAGTCACATTCCTATTTTCTTCGATTTCGTCGCTCGCCGTGAAGCAACGCTAAGTCACGGAATAAATATTTCGCTCGCGCAGGCGAAATGCGCCACCTTGCGAAATATATTCACTTACAAATTTCTTTAACCGGATTTCCTACATCCACTAGTCAGTACAGGGCATTATATATTATCGTAACAACATTTTGAGAAAAGCACTGTGTATTAGTCGCACGGAATCATGACTGTTAAAGGCTGGTGTACGTTTACCAAACCCCATTGACAATAGGCGATTGGTAGAGCCATGGCCTTTATAGATCTAAGACTTCCATATGTGGACAAAGCATCCCGTGCAACGATAGAAAACAGGAATGAGGTCAGCCGAACTGGTTTCCTAATCCCATTTCGCCTATTGGTACTTGGGATTGAAGTTCATAAATTTAAATAACAATCTTCTTGTTCAGTTTATTGACAATTAGTTATTGCACAGAAGCTGGGTGAAGTCGGTCGATCTGGCAGTGAAGCTGGGCCCTGCAAGACGGGCTCGTCTCTTATGATGACTGTCTCCCCCACGCCTGCTACCGGGATGCGTAGTCGATGGATCGGGCTCGGGTTGTCTCTCGTGATGGGCCAGGTGGTTAGAGGCTAGCATCTGGGTCAGGAATGGGATGTGGTGAACATGAAACAGAACGAAAAGTCTAAGCATTTTGACCCCTTACTCAGAATTTCTTCTTGGTCCTGAAATTGTTAGTAACAATGCTAACATGTTTTTGCACTGGCATGATAGATTCGGATCGAGTTTTTCTTTGTTCACTTTTCACCATTCTTTCACATTTTAACACTTCTGTTAAATGTCACTGGTTTTATATCCTATTGTCCTCGAATTAGTCCTTGGATCAGTCTCAACACGATATGAATTCTGATAATGTTCCTAATTATGATGCATTAGTTGTACCCTATCAACAGTCACAGGTTATCCATGGGCACACACAATTACGCTGCACTTACATTCAGACAACTTCATACGTCATTAAATCTAAAAAAAAAAAAGTTCAAATGTTTGTGAAATCTTATGGGACTTAACTGCTGAGGTTATCAGCCCCTAAGCTTACACACTACTTACCCTAAATTATCCTAAGGACACACACACCCGAGGGAGGACTCGAACCTCCGCCGGGACCAGCCGCACAGTCCGTGATTGCAGCGCCCCAGACCGCACGGCACGGCTAATCCCACGCGGCGTCATTTAATCAGTCATAAATTCCCTTATTTACAAGGTCATATTAGTTTGCTTGCTTCATTGTAAGTCAAGTAATACAAACATTTAACCACTAATACATGGTAATTTCTCGCTAGCATCCGAATCTAACATAACTCAGCCACCGTTAGTTTACCTGTTACATTACACTGAAAATTTGGTTATGTACCATAGGTCCACCACATTGCAGTAAAGCCAACCACAAGACAACATGCACACCCCTACTCTTTGTTGTCTAGTATTCCAAGAAAAATTATTCTGCCTCAGCGTATTTCTCAGACAAGTGCGTGAAGTTTCTGTGTCCAGAGCTATTTGGACTCATTTCCTGTCAAAATATTTGCTTTCAGTAAGTACTGGTACTATCACCCATGAACTACATTACTATTTATACTTAATCGAGAACATGAACACACACACAAAATTAAAGTTCATTCACGAAATACACACAAAAGTTATTCATATACACATAAAAGTATACAATCAGCATCAGCTCTCCTTCTGTGGTTCTCCTGAAAACAAACATCAATACACTTACTCATCTAACTAAACCTACCTACACCTAAAACCTCAATGAAATAAAATCTCCTTAATATATACAAACTTTACTAGAGACTGGACTAATTCTAATGTTCACTCCGCATAGTACTTTTTAATATCATGGTGAGGATAAAGTCCCTTCACCTTTCCTGTCACTGGTAGGCCAATAGATATGCCACAGGTTGTGAAATCCTTATTTCAACAAATAACAATTGCCATTTCTTGTTCCTCTTCTTCAATAAAGATGCCTGTGGATGAGTACGCAACATCACTCTATCCGCCACAGCAAAAGTCTGTACTGTCTTCAACTTATTCTCATATTTTACCTTTCTGTTTCTGGCCCTTTCGGTCATGTTCACTAAAGCAAACTTGCTCTTTTCATTCTAAGTGGGCTTATTACGTGGCACCTTTGGCAGACTGTTCACCCGCTCATTCCTTTGTCATCGGTTGCTTCAACTATGACCGATGGTTGTTCTCGCCAGGCTTGATTATTTATTGGGCTTGGCCTCACGTCGTATATAGTTTGATTACTTTGTCCTTGATTTCTATGGTCATTATATACCGGATTGTACCTCCTTTCAAATCGCCTCTGTCTGTTTCTGTTCGACTCATAATTTCTTCCGTTATTCTGCTGTTTCATACAGTTTGCTCCATTGTTGTAACCATTACTCATATAGGTTCAATGAAAATTAATCATTTACCTTCCATGCATTCTTCCTATATTACTCCTATAACCTATCTGCCTATTTTCCATTTGACAGGATTTATTGTAACTATTCCTTCCTCTTCGTTTCTCCTGTAGCAAATCGACAGAATCTACTGCAGACATGAATTCTTCCAGATTATCTTGTGAAACATGCAACAGTCTTTCCCTGATATCCGTGGGAAGCTAAACTTTGATGATCATTATCATACTTTTGTGATCTATTATTTGATCCCAATATCTGTCTTTATTCAAACATTTTTCGAAGTATCTTTTCGGTAAGAGGAGGGTTCCGGATTATCTACTTCCTTCTTCAGTCCCTTCTGAATACCTCTTCACCAATATCTATTGAGGAATACCTTGTCAAATTCTTCGTAGCTGTGATACATGTCTATTGTCAGTCACCCACAGACTGCCATCGCCTTGGATGTATCCTGACACATATTCAATTTTCTGTCGATCAGACCAAGTTCGTGGTAACACTCCTCTGATTCTTCTGATAAATAAAACAGGATTTAATGTCTTTTTTCTGGAAGAAATATTTGGAATTGACTATGCTTTAACATTTTCCCTTCCATGATAGATCTGGTATAATCACTCACAGGTGACATACTTCCACACAAACGTTCCTTTGGGCTTGTATCTGTGTACTGATCAGCCCCTCCCCCCCCCCCCAATTAAACATAGAGCCATGATTTCTACCTTTAGATCTCCACTCTGGGCTGGCTTCGTTTCTTTCTTTAATAGCCGCCCCATCACCTCCGCACCCCTCCCCACCCCCATAGTTCTTCTATCCTTTGAGTGCACGTTTGCAAATTCTGTATAATCTCTCCTTTCCATCCTTGGAACTCAGTTCTTATCTGCTCGCAGATTTCCGTCGACTCCTGATCTATTTGGTGAGATAACGGTAGGCCTTTACTCACTATATTCTTTTCGGCTTCCTTGATACCTCTATTAACAGAGCCGGCCGGAGTGGCCGAGCGGTTAAAGGCGCTACAGTCTGGAACCGCACGACCGCTACGGTCGCAGGTTCGAATCCTGCCTCGGGCATGGATGAGTGTGATGTCCTTAGGTTAGTTAGGTTTAAGTAGTTCTAAGTTCTAGGGGACTTATGACCACAGCAGTTGAGTCCCATAGTGCTCAGAGCCATTTGAACCATCTATTAACAGACAATATCATCTGCTGTTTCTTATCCACTACCCAGTCGTCTAATTGTTGCTTAAACTGCTGGATTTTTTCTTGGAACTTTTGTTCCATTCGCCCTTCACATCCGGACGCTAATTCCCTTACTGTTGAGGCCAGGTTTTGTACTTCTACTTCTACCGTTTGTTGTCTCCCCCGCACGGTTTCAATTTCACTGTTTACTCTGGTTATTTCGATCGGAAATAGTTCGTGGGTTTAATCCATATTATTTATTTATTTCCTGATTTCTGTCTGCTCACATCAGCTAATACTTTAACAAAATTTTCCCTTGTGGGCAGTTCGTTCGCTTTATTTGTTGTACCGTTAACTTTCTCGGCTAACTCTGCCTATTCTGTAACTAAATTGTTCACAGTTGTGGTCAGATTTGTTACTTTATCCAGTATATTTGCCTGTTTCACAGCTATGGTTTTTACATTTTCAGAACGAGACACTTGCGCAGCTGACATATTCGTTTGCTCACCAAACAGCTTCTTCTGAGTAGCAGACATGTTGGAGTGATCCGAGGTTAAATTCTCAACTGTCGTGGAAATATTCACTTGAATAGCAGATTTTTGAGACTGTTCTGCAGCTAAACTAGCTACGGTATTCATCAAAAGTTTCATTTGATTTAAGAGCTCAGCCATATGCTTTGCATCCTCCTTGGCCAGCATCTAACGTTTGCCCTGGGTTTTGTTCATCACCACTGGGCTGCACATTCTCTTTCTGTTCCCTCTGCATTTTAAACTGTGATCTGATTTTAACGGTAAGAATTCAGTTGTTCACTATTCTTTTAATTACTTTACTCTGGACACAATTCAGCTTTACCCCACGAAAATCCACATCAGTTTCTATACCCCAGGCTATCTCTCCACAATTGTGAACACATGAACAAAAGACACACACACACACACACACACACACACACACACACACACACACATCCCGTGAGATTTTTTTTTTAATTAAAAACAATATTCACTTATAACTTGGTGGCTGTGCCGCTGCTGGTTGCTCGCTAGGCGGGTGACCTTGAAGCAGACTTAGCCGCTGCGGCTGCTGCTGCGCGGCTTCTGATTGGCTGCGTAGCCAGTAGCCAGTGGCGCGCGATTCGAACGGGGGCCCTAGTATTACTAGGCCCGTGTTGCAGAAAAATTCACTTTCGGTAACTTGCGCAAGACTCTGATAAGGCGCGCTGGGACTGGATATATATATATATATATATATTCACTTCCGGTAGCTTGCGCAAGACTCTGATATATATATATCCGGTCCCAGCGCGCCAGCTCGGCGCCAGCGCGCCTTATCAGAGTCTTGCGCAAGCTACCGGAAGTGAATTTTTCTGCAACACGGGCCTAGTAATACTAGGGCCCGTGTTGCGCCCCCCGTTTGAATCGCGCGCCACTGGCTACGCAGCCAATCAGAAGCCGCGCAGCAGCAGCCGCAGCGGCTAAGTCCGCTTCAAGGTCACCCGCCTAGCGAGCAACCAGCAGCGGCACAGCCACCAAGTTATAAGTGAATATTGTTTTTAATTAAAAAAAAAAATCTCATGGGATAGATAAGGATGGTTCTCGTGTAGGACAAACTTTATTGTCTGTAATATAACATACAGTCACTATTATATATATATATATATATATATATATATATATATATCACTCTGCATATACTTATGCATATAATAACGAAATCTACAAATATTCCTAACCCAGTCGTTATCTACAAAGACAGACCAATGTGTGCAATGAGTTAGCATGTCATTCTTGCGCTTGCCTTTACTGAAGAGCAGAACTGCGTGAAGTTCATATGTGATCGACCCACATTGTCGTGGCTGTCTGATGTCGGATGTAGCTCACATAGAATGATTCCATCACTCGTACATGAAATTATACAAAGCACAACATAAATTAATGTTTTTAAGCTGGTAATATTATACTCGTTGTTATGGAACTAGTGTGTGTAGTGTCTCTGTTTGTATGTATGTGAAGGACAATATTTTGATTGGCTTGACTACTCCCACACGTAGACAAGTTACTCTCGTGGTGTAGATGTAGGCCTAACTGTCGACTCCGACGGTTGTCTGTAAAATTCTTGAAATGTGAGAGAAAGAAGACTTCTTCAGTATCTGCTCGAATTGGAACACTGCCATTCGCGTTTGGTCGTACGTTGTTGATTGTTTGCGAGTGAAATGAGTTCTTTTTAGCAGAGAAAACTTTCTCTATGATTTTGTCGGGTTCAGCTAAACGGATGGCTGTCCGACCTTTGCTTAACGTGAGTCAGAAGAATAAAGAACAGTTCAGCAACAATAACTTTATTGCGAGCGCGTATTTGACGACGCCTGGCATGCATGGACTGATCGGAGTTACGAAATTTGCTTCCGGCCTCTACAGAAGGATCCTTAATCCTCGGAAAACTTCCGTAGTTAGGAGAGAAAACAGTACTCGTCCACACAAGCCAGGAGGCACGGAATTACTATTAACTCAAAAAATAAGGAATAATAATAATAATAAACAGAACGTATATAAAAGAGAAAACGCAGCGCCTCTAGAGGTTGGGCGCGGAACTACACAGACGTCGTGTACAGTAATTACGACCGCACAGCACTGCACTGACACACGCGCACACACCACACATACACACACAGTGGCGAGCTTGAATTAGCGCGCGGAGGCGTCTCAGCCCCCCGGGCGGAAGCGGAGCGTCGGCGTCGAGACAACGCGTCGGAAAGTGCACCCGACGTCCAGAACGGGTCGTCCGCGTCGGAGGAGGAGGAGCAGCGTCAGGAGGCGGATGTTGTGCTGCGTTGGGCGGCGGATGTTGAAGAGCCGGCGCCGGAGATGTGGCGTCAGTGTCTGGAACAGCGGTAGGTGGATGCCTACGACGAGGTGCCGCTAGTAGTGTGTCAGGAAAAACATACGCAGGTTTAACCCGATTCAACGCAACAGTCGTGGTTTTGCCGTTTACTAGGATATCTATAGTGTGGGCACTGCGCCGTAGCATTTCGTATGGACCAGAATAAGGAGCTTGTAGAGGCGGTTTAACGCCCTCATGCGGAGCATGACGTTACGACATTGTTCCAGGTCCTGGTGCACGAAAGTGGGCGCCTTGCCATGACATGTGGCTTTCGGAGGGCGAATCTTTGATACATGGTCCCTCAAGCGTCGCAAGAAATCCGGCTGGGCAGTAGCAACTGTCTCTGTGGCATCAGCGTCTACAAAGTCACCAGGAAGGCGCAGTGTTTCTCCATAAACCAGTTCTGCCGCTGACGAGCCCAGGTCTGGTTTGAAAGTCGTCCGTAAGCCTAACAAGACCACTGGTAGCGCGGTTGTCCAGGTTTCTTCGTGGCACATCAGCGCGACCTTCAAAGAACGGTGCCAGCGTTCGATCATTCCGTTCCTTGCTGGGTGATAACTTGTGGTCTTATGGTGGGTGTAACCACTTGGCCAGCTGTGAGATCAGGTCTGGTTCAAATTTCCGTCCGCGGTCAGTGGTAATATGTAGTGGGCACCCAAATCTTGCCAACCAAGTCATTGCAAAAGCGGAAGCTGTGTCTGCTGTGATATTATCCACCGGAACTGCCTCCGGCCAACGTGTAAAACGGTCGAGCATTGTAAACAGATATCCTTGTCCGTTCGAAGGTGGAAGTGGTCCGACTACATCCAAATGAACGTGGGCAAAGCGGGCGGTGGTATCAGGAAAATCGCCGATCGGTGCGTGTACATGGCGGTTAATCTTGCAACGTTGGCACTGAAGACAAGATCGGACCCACTCGCGGCAGTCTTTTTGCGTGCCCGGCCACACGAAACGTTGCGATACTAGGCGGAATGTCGGGCGTATCCCCGGATGGGACAATCCATGTACTGTATCAAAGGTTTGTCTTCTAAAAGGCGGCGTCAGAAAGGGACGAGGTCGGCCGCGAGTAATGTCGCAATATAGCTGTGTACCTTCCCCCGGAACATCAACGAGTTTCAGTTGCAATGCGGAAGCCGTATCTTTAACATAGGCAAGGAGTTCTTCGTCGTCTCTCTGTGCCTGTGCCAGTGCAGGAAAGTCTATGATACTGGAAACACTGCTGATCCGTGAAAGGCAATCCGCAACAATGTTGTCGATCCCAGAAATATATCTAATGTCGGTAGTAAACTGGGCCACGAACTCAAGGTGATGAAATTGACGGGGGGAGCAGTTGACACTATTCCGACGGAAGGCGAACGTGAGTGGCTTGTGGTCTGTATATATCGTGAAAGTTCGCGCTTCCACTTGGGGGCGGAAATATTTCACTGCTTGGTATACTGCCAGGAGCTCACGGTCATATGTGCTCCATTTTCTCTGTGCAGGCGAAAGCTTGTGGGAATAATACGCCAGTGGCTGCCATGCGTTGTCCGACCATTGTTGTAACGCGGCTCCGATCGCCGTCTCGTTCGCGTCTACGACAATTGCCAATGGCGCGTCGAGCCGTGGGTGTGCGAGAAGCGCCGCGTCAGCCATGCTCTTCTTTGTTGCCTCGAACGCAGAACACATGTCCTCTGTCCACTGAATCAGAGACTTGCTATTTACTTTAGGGTCTGATAATGCCGCCGTCAAAGGTTCCTGCAGCTCCGCAGAGTGAGGAAGGTGTCGTCGATAAAAATTGAGCATCCCCAAAAAACGACGTAATTCTTTGATCGTAGTTGGTCGGGGTAGCTTCAAGATAGCGTCCACCTTCTCGGATAGAGGAAGAGAGCCTTCAGCAGAAATCTTATGGCCAAGAAATGTCACCTCTGACTGCTCAAAAACACAGTTGTCCACGTTCAAGACGACACCAATCTGTGTATACGCTTTAGCGCAGTCCAGAACTGTGAACACCGTGGCACCATGTAAAGCGTGATTGTAATCCCTCAGTAACGGAACGGGATATCTGTCCGGCACTGTTCGCGCATTAAGCGTACGGTAGTCACCGCATGAGCGCCAAGCTCCACCCTTCTTCGGAACAAGATGTAATGCGGAGGACCACGGGCTCTTAGATGGCCGCATTATGCCCTCGCGAATCATGGCGTCAAATTCTGCCTTCGCTATCGACAATCGGTCCGGAGCGAGACACCTAGGTCGGCATGCTACTGGGGGACCATCAGTCGTTTGAATGTGATGCACTGTGTCATGTGGTATGAACCTGGGAGCGCCGGGCGGCCTGGTCAAGTTCGGATAGTCAAGCAGTAATTCAGTGTACTCACCCTCCGTAGCATGGACCAACTTGGCACTGTGCGTTGCGGTGTCGCGGCGGAAACCCGTGACTGCTAAGCCAGAGACGCTGTCTACCAAGCGTGCGTTCGCGACATCCGGCAGCAGGTGGCAGTGCGCCAGGAGGTCAGTCCCGACGATCGCCTCCGTGACGTCAGTCACTGTAAAATTCCACTCGTACGCGCGACGTAGGCCTAGATTAAGCTCCATCCTCTGTGCGCCTTATGTTGCGATGGAAGAATTGTTGGCAGCCGTCAGACGGAAGGCAGTTGGCGGCCGGCAACGATGTATGGCTGTTCGTGGTATGATACTCAGGTCCGACCCAGTGTCAATTAAAAACTTTACGCCGGAACTCCTATCGGTAACGAACAGGCGCTCGGAGGATAACTGGCAGTCGGTTGCGCCTATTGTCGACCGCCGGTGGCGTTTGGGTGCGAGCATGGCGATGTGCACTTCCTTGCCTGATCGCCGAATCGTCGGTGGTACCAGCACAACGGTACCTCGCCTTGCGGAGTGGTAGTACCGCCGTAAGATCTGCTTCTCGAACGCCGCCGTCTGTATCGGCTTCTTCTATTGTTGTGGTCGTCACGTGCCAGCAGCGCACTAACCTGGGCGCACAAAAGCTCAACCTTGGCCGCGAGCGGATCACGGTCGGCCCGTGCTACAGACGCGGTACTGTTTGTACTGTTGTCCAACGCCGCGACTGGGCTGACCTGAGCCGGTGTGATCGCGTCCTGAATCCGGTCTGCTAGCTGCGCCACGTCATCCAGCGGCATGTCCGTTTGTGAGGCGATTATGGCTTTTATTTGCGGCAACAACCTACTGCTCCACGGCGTTCTGAGCACTGTTTGGCACAGTAATGGTGTCGACTTTCCTGCGTAGATGTCTTAGGTATTGAGAAGGCTTCCTGTCGCCAATTTCTTCCTGTGTCAGAACCTGACGTATCCGATCCTCTTGTGACGCGGCCACCCGTCGAATCAACTCTGATTATAGCCTGGCATAAGCTCCAGCCTCGGGCGGTGCTGTGATTATGTCTTGCATCTCGGCTGCGTAACGTTGGTCGAGCTGGCTCACACATCAGCGCAAATTTAGTTGGTTCCAGCGCAGCTAAAACTTGCCTCTGCCTGCGCGAACCAGAGTACCGGGTTGTCGGGCCAGAACGGCGGCAAACGGACTGCAATCCTGGAGACGGTCTGCTGTTCGGTCATTATGTGCTCGTTACTTACGTAGCTCACGCCTGCTTCTTCTTAATCACGTCTGTTTCTGCTTGGATAACGTCGGGGTCACCACTTGTCGGGTTCAGCTAAACGGATGGGTGTCCGACCTTTGCTTAACGTGATTCAGAAGAATAAAGACCAGTTCAGCAACAATAACTGTATTGCGAGCGCGTATCTGACGACGCCCGGCATGCATGGACTGATCGGAGTTACAAAATTTTGCTTCCGGCCTCTACAGAAGGATCCTTATTCCTCGGAAAACTTCCGTAGTTAGGAGAGAAAACAGTACTCGTCCACACAAGCCAGGAGGCACGGAAGTACTATTAACTCAAAAAACAAGGAATAATAATAATAATAAACAGAACGTATATAAAAGATAGAAAACACAGCGCCTCTAGAGGTTGGGCGCGGAACTACACAGACGTCGTGTACAGTAATTACGACCGCACAGCACTCTACTGACACACGCGCACACACCACACATACGCACACAGCGGCGAGCTTGAATTAGCGCGCGGCAGCATCGCTACGATTTTGACCCTGTTATTGAAGTAGGTTCTACAACCAACATCGACCACCAAATGTTCAAAGTCCTATACGAGCTTGTAGTACATAACATTTCATCACAGAATACTTTGATCAAAATTAATTACGCGCAATTACCTTTGAAATGTAGCAGACTGAATTACGGCCGTTACGAAACTCCACGTTAACATTACACATCGCTTGTGAATCTCTAAAACACAAATTATACAATATGGCGGCTAACATTGAGTGTTTCATTGCACACACTTCCTACACGTCCTTTCGTTATCCTGTCTCATCACGAAGTCGAGTCACATTCCGATTTTCTTACTTTTCTTCTCTCGCCATGGAGCAGCGCTAAGTCACGGAATAAGTATTTCACTCGCACAGACGAAACGCGCCACCTCGCGATGTATGTTTACTTTAAACAGATATCCATAAGAAGGTCGCTGAACCGATCAGCTGACCTCCACCAGTTAGTGCAGGCCAAGGGACACTATACACGCTAGGTAGGCAAGAATGCTGCTGCTTTGCAATGATGGTTCCATTTGGAGCCCTCAGCCCTTAAACGGTCTCGGAACATACTCAGTTTGGTATCTACAGACGACCAATTCGCATACTGTTCACACCCTATGCGGACCCGGTAGCGGTGGCCAACCTTAAGACACGGCCTCCCATTCGTTGTAATTATTTCCGTTACTTATAGGGTACTGAACGCAAGTAGCTTCGGCTTACCAAACTATATGGAAACGAAGGCCGTCGGCGAGGGCGCCGCCTGAGTGACGGTGACAAGAAATCCGCTGCAGGTCAACGCATGGCGTAAGTCAGCCATGGGGGAGGCTCTGGTTGGGAAACCCATGGGGCAGACTTACTTGGTCGGTAATCCCACGGTACCTGCGGGACACACGAAAGGGCCGGGAACACCACGATCGGAAAGGCCATTTTACCCACTGGATAATCGTGAGAATGTCTCTGTCGAAGAAAAAGATAGGGTCGAACAGCAACATCTGGTCCACCATGTGGAGATGATGGCAATAAGCATCCAAGCGTGGTAAAACACAAGGGGTGGAACAACACGGCACTGAATATTACTTAACATAAATTTTAATTTTGTTTATTGTTTCACTTTTATTTCACAGTTTGTAGTGTGGTTCCGTTGAAGGCCTCAAATAAGCATCACTCATTTAAACAATTGTACCAGACATGGTACAATAAAATATCGAAATGCGCTTCACTATTACTTTGGTCACAGTATTAAAAAAATAATGATTCGTTTAATTGGCGTCGACAGCTGTGGCGAGCGGTTCTAGGCACTTCATTCCAGAACCGCACTGCTGCTATGGTCGCAGGTTCGAATCCTGCCTCAGGCATGGATGCGTGTGATGTTCTTAGGTTCGTTAGGTTTAAGTAGTTTTAAGTCTAGGGGACTGGTGACCTCAGATGTTAAGTCTCATAGTGCTTAGAGCCATTTGAACCATTTTTGATTGTCGTGCTACTACCAAATGGGACAGGACTCATATCCGCCCAGCAACTCCAGGGACCGGACGCCACGTAACAGGAGGCAGACCAACATAGCGCAGTAGACAAAGCTTCTATAGCACAAAGATTAACATCTGTATGATATTAACAGACACGAACAATGAAGAAAAATTTTAGGAATTACAAGAACCTGTAAACATATGACAGTGACCTCCACGGACACCAAGGCACGCACTTTACTTAAAATTAACTTACAGGAAAATGAATCAGAAAGTCACGGATAAAATCAGTATTTACAGAAGCAACTTCTAAATTAATAAGTTTCTCAATGCAAACAGTGTCTCCGTATGGAGGTAGAAAACCAAATATGTGTGATAATCAGGATGTATAACCGCAAGAAAACAGTTTAATTAAAAGGTACGAAACTAGTATAAAAACACAGACTGGCTAGTACCTGCACACAAAACCGATTAGAACGACAACGCACTGAACAAACTTGTAACTGGACAATCAAAAACAGTAATTAACTGCGAAGCTTTCTTGTAAACAAGACCACTCAGCTGCACCAATAGATTAAACATGTACATACGAATGAATGACCAAACCACACAACAGTATGCTTCTTAAGTCTGATTGACAACTACTGTTATTCGATTCAGAGCTTCGGATGCCCACCAATTAAGAACGAATTGAACACAAGCAAAGGAGGACGCGAACTCGTCTAACACATCTAACCAACCTTGGCTCCCCGTAACACACCTGAGTTTAATCTGACCAGTCACTCCCAGGAGTCGACAACCAGGCCGAAACCTTTTCTAGCAACAGATGCCAGTGGCTCAGGTAGCCTACAATAAACGTTCAAAAGTCACCCACCAAATTTAGCAACAATTCCAGAATATGCTGTAGGACTGTGAGTAGGATTCTGGTGCCCCTCTCGCCGACGACCAAAAGCCAGCACTTTGGGACAGGAGGGGCCAGCTACTCTCCGCTGCGGACTGTGTCTGAATGGCGTGACGCCTGCGGTCGATCTTGGAGAAGTTGAGTATTCCGTGCCGAAACACAGAATACCCGCCTCTCGCGCCACATGTCTGCAACAAATCTCTGAAATGTTCGTATACCGTGCGTGATCTGAACGGGCGGCGGATAAACCTTAGTAACGTACGTGGGCAAAGATATGCAGGTCAGCTTATCGATACTAGCCGAAGCGGCTCAAGTTATTTTGTTTAATCCAAAACCTTGTTTCATTTTTTACTTATCTTGAATCCAACCTCACTCATATTCACCGATATGCTAGCGGCAGGAAACTATTTTGAGGAGTTTCTAATGATGTATCGAGCGTGTTGTAGGAGAAGAACCTCAGCAAGTTCTGGAATTTGTCGATTAGTAATAGTGCTACTTTCTTTCACGACTTTCGTGAGTTCCATTTTCTGCCAACTTTGACTGCTTGGTAGCCTCCCTCATCTACTTTCTTGTGAGAGAGAGTGGTCGCGATAGGTCATTTAGATTAAAAGACTCTTCTTTCGAGCATTTCCCATTAAATAATGATTTCTTGCTCTTTGTCACATTTGATCTAGTGCAGTCACATCTTAGTGAAACTAATTTATCGTCTGCTGTTTACAGACAGTTTAAAAATCGGAGACAAGACACACGGATACAAAATTAGCATAAGATTTACAAAGTAATGAGGCACAAGGTGACAATTATTTAACTATATGAAAGAAGAAAAAACGTAGATTCCAGAATGAGATTTTCACTCTGCAGCGGAGTGTGCGCTGATATGAAACTTCCTGGCAGATTAAAACTGTGTGCCCGACCGAGACTCGAACTCGGGACCTTTGCCTTTCGTGGGCAAGTGCTCTACCATCTGAGCTACCGAAGCACGACTCACGCCCGGACTCACAGCTTTACTTCTGCCAGTATCTCGTCTCCTACCTTCCAAACTTTACAGAAGCTCTCCTGCGAACCTTGCAGAACTAGCAAGCGGAGACATGGCTTAGCCACAGCCTGCCAGGAAGTTTCATATCAGCGCACACTCCACTGCAGAGTGAAAATCTCATTCTGGAAACATCCCCCAGAGAGAGAGAGAGAGAGTGTTCAGGAACACTTGGTTTGCCGTCGAAAGGCACTCTTCAGCAATAAGTCTGATGGTTTCATCCTCCTCATTACTGTCATACTTTGGTGATAGAGTCCTTATCTCTGTCGAGATCACTTCCTATTGTAAGTCGAAGTTCTGTTTCGGAAGACCACTTTTTTGTATATTTGAGGTGAGATAAATAGGCATTATGGCTCCTCTGCCTCGTGATGGATACGTTCTTGTTGGCTTCTAATACAGTTAGGCGATGGTAGTTATGGCGAAAAGTGAACAGTATTTCCTTAGAGAGATTCAGTAGGATTCGGAATGTAAGCTGTCCCCTTAACAGCATGAATTCCTTGACTTCGGAACACATGCAATACAGTTCCATGCTGTCATTTAGTGCACAAAATATTTTAGTTAGTATCGGACAATATTTATCATCGGATTTTGGACTTCCTTACACATAGAAATCAAAACGCATTTCTTAACGGAACAAAATCAATAGATAAAAACCTAACTTCGGGAGTACCTTAAAGGAGTGTTGTAGCGCCGTAAGTGTTTACATTTCACTTGTAAATTAATGAACTCCAAAACTACACCGCGGACTTTGTGAGGCAAGTCGTGGACCACGTTTTGTTCTAGAGAGAGGTTACGACTGTAGAAGACTGTACCAAAATGAAGGAAGACTTGCAGAGCATTGACGATTAATGCGAGACTAGTAATTCATCCTGAACGTAAATAAATGGAAGAATAAACAAGAATAGAGTTTTAACACTGTTCGGTGAGACTATTGCCGACAAATGAGTGGAACAGTAACTACCGTAAAATACCGAGAAATCACCATTCAGAATGACCTAAAGTGGAATGACAACGTAAAACGAAATTGTAGAAAATGCAGATACCAAACTGAGTTTTATTGGGAGAATCTTGAAGAAAAGTAATTCATCCACGAAAGAAACGGGTTAGAAGATATTTGTAAGACTGTGTTTATTAACTATCAAACACTGAACATAAATGCAGATGCTTGCCAGGCCTGCAGGTTGCACTCTTGTGTGGTGGCAGAGTGGCACGGGGTGTCGTGAAAAACTGTGGTATCTAGACGTTTTCGAAACGTATTGTTCCAGCATGACTGAGGACGAGAAGTGCAGCCAATATTCGAATGATTATATGAAATCCCAAATTCATTCACTTACCTTCTAGTGAATGACAACCCTTCAGCCTTTTTCTGAAAAGATGTTTTTCTATGGCGCTGCAAAGCCGTCTAGACAAGAGATGATGTGGGAAAATTGAATTCTGACAATGTGGTTATTAACAAGCTTAAGTATTCCTGTTTTTATAACCGGTTTTGTTTCCTTAACTGTCTTTTTTTCTTCATACAAAACAGCTATTGTTGTATTTTTACAAAGTAATTAATATGCACTTTTACTCCAAATGTATAAAAATACTGTAATGAACAAATGAATTAAATGCATACCAAAGGCAGCATAGAGCAGAAGCATGCCTATGTAAATGTGTCAGAATATCGTACTTTCTACATTTATACAGAATACGTATGCAGCGTGATCTCCCTTGTAACTTTCCCTACTTAATAATGTACCATATATGTAGTACATGAAGTGATTTTTTTTTAATTAAGAGAATGTTATTTCAGCTTATAATAAAGAAATCCGTCGTTTGAAAGAGATAATATGTACATAAAATCTAAAACCAACGTTAAATAAAGCACAAAGAGACTCTTCTGTTGAGCAGCCATCTTTACTGTCTATCATATATTATCAACAACTGCTTTGTAATTAATACTGTGTGTGTATGTGGAAATTTCATGTTTTCATTAATTGTGGATAAACTGTTAGACATAGGACATTATGAATGGTCCTAGGGGAACCGGAAGACGCTTCTTTTAACATGCATTATCAACATTAGCAAAACCGAAAACTGCAGGTATGGATTACATACTGGGAATGGAAGAAGAAACATCCTATGAACACGTGTCTGGAAATGTATCTTTGCCACTGTAGATGGCGCGGCCGAATGAAAGTTCATCCAACCACCCTGCACTCTTTGCCGCTGATAGTTATGGTACCGGTTGTCATGCGGGGTGCACATAAGAGTACTTGGCTTGTACCACGTTGGTGGACCACTTGCCTGGATCTTTTACTAGGGGTCATCTCAACATCCTGTAGATCGTCATCCTCCAAACCTGCTGTACACACAGTCCGCCGCTTCTCTCCACGTTCGTCTGTCTGAAAGGATCCTTGATCACCCAAACGCTCAAAAAGGCCTTGAAATGTTGTGTGATGTGGTTGGTGTCTGTCAGGATAATTGTTTTAGTATAGCCGTGCTGTTTCCATCTGCTAGGCTGTACACAGACACCATGTCGGCTTGTTTCCGAAATGAATGCCGGATCGTTATGCTGCTTGCAGTACGCTGCATCAATCACACAGCCTGCAACACACAATGAACGTGGTCAGAGGAACTTTCATTCGTCAGCGCCATTTACCGTGTCAATGATGCATTTCCGGACACGTGCTCATAAGACTTTTTTTCACCATTTCCAGTCAGGAATCCCTCCCTGACGTTTGTCGGTTTTATTAATCTTCATATCATATTTTGTGTTTTTGAGTTATGCATACCGGGTGATCAAAAAGTCAGTATAAATTTGAAAACTGAATAAATCACGGAATAATGTAGATAGAGAGGTACAAATTCTTCACATGCTTGGAATGACATGGGGTTTTATTAGAGCCAAAAAAATTACAAAAGATCAAAAAATGCCCGATAGATGGCGCTTCATCTGATCAGAATAGCAATAATTAGCATAACAAAGTAAGACAAAGCAAAGATGTTCTTTACAGGAAATGCTCAATATATCCACCATCATTCCTCAACAATAGCTGTAGTCGAGGAATAATGTTGTGAACAGCACTGTAAAGCATGTCCAGAGTTATAGTGAGGCACTGGCGTCGGATGTGGTCTTTCAGCATCCCTAGAGATGTCGGTCGATCGCGATACACTTGCGACTTCAGGTAACCCCAAAGCCAATAATCACACGGACTGAGGTCTGGGGACATGGGAGGCCAAGCATGACGAAAGTGGCGGCTGAGCGCATGTACATTACCAATGTACTCCGATAACGATTTATACGAAAAATGGAGACTGATTTTAGCTACAATATGCGCCCTAAATCATCGTCTCCATTCGCCAAAGCATTATAGTATTTCCCTCTATGATCGGGTGACTATAATTAAAGTGCATTTACTCAGGAATGTCCATTGTGGGCTGTAATTAACGTATTGCTGCGATACTTGGTACATATACTAATGCGTTTATGCAGAACCGATTTCAGCTGGAAATAAAAGGTCAAATTTCGGCCACCAGGTGCAACTCTGTCGCTGTACAGCATATCGACGTCTCTGTTGATCATATTGAAAAAATTGTGTAATAATAAAATATGCCTTTCTTACTTGTTTGAACTTGTATGCCTACGTCCCCCATTACACATGTATTTCTATACGTCTTTACAGCTATCTTGCATTCACAGCACAAGATTTACACCTGGTGGCCAAAACTGGAACTAACCGTTTTGCAGCACAAATCAGTTTCACATTAACACATTAGAATATCTATGACGATTCGCTGGCATACGATAATTACAGCCGCCATCGGACCTCTGTGAGTAGCTGAACTTTAATTATAACCATCCGGTATACGTGAAGGATCGCCAGCTCCCTCTATTTCTCTTTTGAGATTTTCTGATACATTGGCTTTATGTTCACTGACGTAGCGCTCTCCAATCAATTGATCCTTTTTGGATGCATTAGTGCTATTAAACTTACGTTACCCTGTATTTACGATACTGTGCGTTAATGTTGCTCCATCAGAACTATTACTGAACTGCAATAATAAAAACCATAAGACGTACTACGTTTTTTCTTCCATATGCCACCAACCAGTTTCAACTACAGTGCTGCAACTAGCACTGCTAATATACTTTTATTATGTAAGCTGAAACTACTAGAAACACTCTTGTATCAAGTAAAACCCTGATCATGTTCCAAACGTTATTAATGGAAAGGTGACCCCATAGAAGATCCGGCTAAATAAGAGACGGAGAAAATTTTGTACTCTAGAAAAGCTTAGTAACAACGTAGTATATTGTTGTGCATTGCACTCAATTCTTCTTATGTGTTTACCTATCTGTGGTGAAACTCATTTTCTGACGTCATCACTACAAGCAGAGTGAGTACATATTGCTGCCTGATGGTTTTTATGAGATAATCCCGATTTTCAGTTATGTATCACAAGTAGACACCTTGATGAAAGCTGCCTGTAGCAGTAGACGAAACATTTCTTACCACAGTGCGTTATCAAGCAGATACACAAACAGAGGAAATTCACAGGATTTGCCTTATCGTTACGAGGGCTACAGTTAACATTTTTGCAAAATAAAAAAAAAACTTTTTTCGTTCAGTTCGTTTTCTTGTTTCTCAGCTCAATCGCCTTTAAAATTTTTATACTTTTCTGTGTTTTCGAACCAATTTTGCAAACGCCTTTCCTTACTTTAATGTTCGTAGCTCAGAAACATAGCTTTTGGAGGATTCAATATGTCCTGTACATGCATTTTTTGTTTGACGCACGGGAGCAGTAGGATGTCGTTAGAAGATTAACCACACGCCTAGGGACAAGGATAAATTATTCTATGTTTTTCTATGGTAAATATTAAACTGTATGACGTGCCGTGTGGCATAGCAAATTGTCATTATGACGAATGGTGTGATTTTTCTGTTATTTACCCATATGTAATCGATGGCTGCGGCAAACAAACTGTTGTATGCAATTTGTCAATATTCTCTGAGTAAGTGGTTGCAACATATCCATTGTAAGCAAAGAAAGAAGCCCCATTTCCTTGGAATTGCTTCACGAAATAACCACCTCTGCTGGTTTCAGCTCTCTTCAGTTCGAACGAATCTATCGAAATTTTGTCTCGTTCTAGGATGTTGTTTATGGGTTTTGTACTAATTCGGTCTAATTTCTCGAACAGTTCCTTATACCAGTTGATACGATCCTATTTCTGAGCTTCAGTCAAGTTTTGCAGACTAATAAATCACGTGTGCTCCTATTCAATCATGTTGCGCTTCAGAAAGATGTTTCTTACAATTTCAACTGACTTATACTGACGACTGGAAAATTCATCCTTGACAGACGCATAACTATGAAGAAATTCTGCGAATAAATAACAAACAACGTTTTGTGAAGGTTGTTGTTTACCAACAGCTGAGTGAACCGAACTGAGGAAATGTTGATGGGGCAGACATTATGGAAATGTTAAAAATCGTCAAATGAAAACCTTTACACGAAAACTACAGTGTTTCAAAACACTACCTATTTGAAGACTAGCTGTAAACAAACTACTAGTGGCAGTTCAGAGCTGGCTTTGTTTTAACAATAACAAAAGGCAAATTTTAAACAACAGTAAACTCAGCTGCGCCATCTAGGAACCCTTGGTAGCAATTTATAAGGCGAATTTTCCTCCCAGCGAATAGTGAAGGACGCCAATTCCAGTTTCAGCATGCTGTGGAGAGTTGCATTGTTGACGTTGGCAGCCCTGCTGCTGACAGCTGGGAAGCCCCGGCACTTTGATTCACACACCGTGTACCGCGTTTTGCCCACCAAGGAGCTCCACGTACAGTTCCTCAATGAGTTCGCCAACAAGCACCTCCACGACGTAAGTACCATTTGCCGCTGATAATTTCAAATACTCTCACCACTCTCTCTCTTACAGCCTTTCATGGTAGCTGCTGCTCCTCTACAATAGTGTCCATTTCATTTATAGCCTTTGAAGTAGAAGTCTGTGTATGGTTGACTTCCTTCTACGGATTGTTAGTAGAATTTGTTCGTTTAAAATGCCCCTTTGTTAGGTCTATTGCTTGTACATTGCACAGAGCAATTCATTAGAAAGAATATTAAATTACTAAACAGTTCTTTAGTTGTGCTGTTATGCAACGGCCTACCTGTCTGTTTGTCATCTAGTGTATTTTGAAAGCAACAATAAGGTGTCAATATTCTACAAGTGCTGCTAATATTGAAGCAGCATTTTTGCGAAACCTCATAAAATGCACCACAGTTAGCGAAAGTAAAATTCGTTGTAAAATTGCATTTATTCGAGCGAACACCGATAACAAGCGAGGAATTTGTTGGCAACTAGAAGGAACAGCAAGTAATATCTTTACAATCTAAACATCATCTTAACGCAGATGTATTTAATTCAGCATGCAGCTGTTGTACAAGTGTTAGTGTCTAGCATTTTGTTGTTATTTGTCTGTTTTCGAACCTTCAGTCAGTCAGACTATGTCTTCTGAGCGGTATCAAGGATCGTTCTTAACTTATTTCCGATTAATGTCTTGAAAGATTTATTAAAGCAGCTAGAAGTTGTTGTAGAGTCAACTGGCATTTTCCCAACAATCTTATATTTTCAGAAAGGAAACATGCCCTGGGCTATGACTAAGCCATGCCTCTGCAATATTCTTTCTCCCAAGAATGCTAGTCAAGCACATTTCCCAGGAGAACTTCTGTGAAGTGTGGGAGGTAGGAGATTAGGAACTGGGGTTGCTGAAATCGCAGTGTCTAGGGGTAGAACCAGCTACTGCGAACCATCTGGTAGGTCATATGAGGATATGCTATCATTTGTGGAGGATCTCTTGTTATCAGCTGACATATTGGGTTTGTCAGACAAACAGTTGTAGCAAACAGCAAGATTGCACTTCTCAGAAGAAGTGAAGTGCTTTGTATGAAGCATAGAGGAAATGGACCAGGCGAAAATTTTTGAGCAACTCAAGCAAGGGATTGTCAGAGATATGAGAAGCAGAATAATGCATGGTTATTCCATGAACAATTGAGTATAATTCCCAATAGGCCTAAATAAAACCATAGAGGATTTTGTGGAGAGAATAAGAAAAAACAGTTGGACACTCATGAAATCAGGTGGAGTGATGTGCAAACAAGATGCTGTTACAGGAAGCCGAACACAGGGCACTCAATTCTTTTCTGATGCGTTCAGCATGGGAAACGGGAGGTGGGCATGATGATAGCAGTAAGGTTAGCCATGGAATCCGTAGACTTAGAACTACTTAAACTTAACTAACCTAAGGAAATCACACAAATCGATGCCCGAGGCATGATTCGAACCTGCGACCGTAGCAGCAGCGGGGTTCTGGACTGAAGCGCCTAGGACCGCTCGTCCACAGCGGCCGGATGGAATTTGAAGAGACTGACGTTGTGACAGGGGTAAGAGATCGATGAAATGTGTTCTCGCTGAATGTAAGGTGATTTAATTGTGGGTGTACAGCGGATATGGAGAGGCAGTGTCACCAACCACGAAATGATAGGGGTAGTATGAACCATCAGCGGTTTTGTGGGAATAACAGCAAGAGTGGTATGAATCAACAGCAATATTATGGGAATAGTAGTAAGGATAATGTGCGTGGTAACACGCATCTGTAATAAAGTCAAAAGAAACGACTTCCCAGAAAAAGGAAATGCAGTAAATACGAATACAGAAGAGGAACGTGCCATAATGAGGGAGGTAGATAGTAAGAATTTTTTGTTGGACACAAGGGTGCATGTGTCGGTGGTCTTGAGTGATTTGTGGGTAAGAGGCAACGAAAATCACCACGTTATAATTTACGTGGTGTAGAGGATAACGATATATAGCCACAGGCGCCGATAAGTCTGAATTTTCAATTCGTGGCAACCAAGTTTAAGCAGTATGTAGAAGTGGTGCGTAATGTAAGAGAGGAGTACAGCATGATCCTAGCGTTAGACTTTCTGCACCAGCGTCATACCACTATTTACCTTCGACAATATGGGGTGGAACTAAGTGGGAAGACATTTTGTCTAGGGGAAACTGTCGTAAATGTTGATCTGTCATGAGGAGCGTCTGTTGTACAAGACAATCCAGATAAACTACGAGCAATGACATTACGGATAAATTTACGTAACTGTGTGTCAGGTGGCACCGGGGAGTCACTGTAGATGAGCACAGAGCCTGACGTGATTCTAAACATCACGGAAACCACTGACAATCTTGGACAGTGCTTGAATTTTTCGACAATGGACTTGAGGAGTGGGTATCTTCAGTTAGATGTGGCACCAGAAGACAGATTAAAGACTGCTATTTCAGTTCGATGAAGACATTATTACACAAGAATGCCGTTCGGTTTAAAGAATGCGCCAGCAACATTTCAACGTTTGTTAGATGAAGTGTTGAAGGGACTGAAACCCCACTAATCTTTAGTGTATCTGGCGACATGATATTTTTTAAATGGATATACAAGAACGTTGGTAACGACTAGATTAAGTGTTCAAGAGGTTACTGGCTGCTTATTCAACACAGAGGACTGAGAAGTGTCATTTTGTGTTGAAACACGTAAATTACTTGGGTCATGTAATCAGTAGATGATGTGAGGACTGCTCCGCGGTTAACACAGGGGATGCAAGATTTTCCGGTACCATCTACAAGCAAAGACCTACAGTCTTTCTTTGGCCTCATGAATTGTTATAGAAAATTGCTGAGAGGATTCACGAATATTGCGCGACTGCTTACGCAATTACTGAAAAAGGGCATGAAGTTAGTGAGGTCTGAGGTGTGTCAGAAAGCATTTGATGAATTAGAAGAAGTATTGACGTCAAGTCCAACGCTGATGCTCCCGGATTTTCAGAAGGAATTTGCGTTACAATGTACCGTCAGGTGCGTTTGAGCAAGGGGATCGGTGGATGGGAGTACCATATTACTTTTGCGACGTGGCATCTAAATGGAGTTGTGAGAAATTATTCTAAACTGGAGAGGGAGACACAGGCTGTGCATTGACTAACATACTTAGCGTGTTACGCATACAGTAGGAAGTTTAAAGTAGTGACCCACAATGCTGCGTTGAAGAGGTTGCTAGGGACGAAGAACCCATCCAACAGATTAATATGATGGGGTTTTAAAACTCAGTGGATTTGAGTATGAAGCAATCTTCGATCCAGGGGAGGAACACGGAAATTCCGACGCATTAAGCAGCAATATAGTGGTGATAAAAGCACTAGCTCAAGGCCTTGCTGAGTGGCAACCAACGCAGATCCCTGACAGAGAGCGTAAGCAGTACGGTAAGCAACAGCAGTCCAGAACGTGTGATGGGATTTTATGTAATGAGACGAGATTAAGACCGCGAGTGGTTGTACAAGTGAAGCTAAGGGGAGAACTGCTGAGAGAAGTGCATGAACACGTTTTGTTTTGCCATGGAGGGTTCAGAGCAACGAATCAGAGTGTAGCAGAGAAATGCTGGTTGAGAGGAAGGAGAGGTGATGTCGCTCAGTATGTCAGGAATTGTGTGCAGTGTGCTCCACGTGTATATCTAATTTAGAAACAAGTACTGCTGCAGAGGGCGTCGGAAGTGACGGGATCGTTTCGATCTATTGAGGTGGAGGTGTTAGTACGGTTTAACCGAACTCGAACAGGGAATCTGACTATAATAGACCATTTCGCTCGTTGTATCGAGACGGTGCCGATGCCAGACCAGCGAGCAGTCACTGCCACACAAGTATTCTTAATAAATGGGTATTGAAGTTTGGGGTGCCAGGGTCAATAATGACGGATCAAGTGACGAACTTCATCAAAACTGATGAAGGCATTGTGACAGTTGTTGGAAGTAAAAAACATGGAAGGACAGAGCTGGTTCATTAGACTAAGGATGCTTTGTTATTATGTTAACTCCCACCATATAGATAGAGACACGTATTTGTCTTCAGTGGTAAGTGTGCACTGTCGCCACTCGAGATGGTGTATGGTAAAAAGATGTCATCGTCATTCAGTATGGTTAAGCAGGAATGGAGCAAGAGTGAAAATGCAGTCTGAGAGTTTGCAAGAACTGTAGGAGAAATCTGGAAAGAGGTACAACAAGCGAATGGAGGGGATGTTGTCAGCTCTATACACTCCAAAAGGGAAGACAAAGAAATTTGTAACACGTTACCAGGGTCTGTAACAAGTAACTGTGACCACGTCACCTGTGACTGTAAAGCTACAACTGCCAACAAGGCCAAAGATTGTACATGTCATACACTTGAGACTGTTCAAGGATGCGCCACAGTCGATCTCAGGGGGTATGTCGGCAGAACCAAATAAAAGAGTGAAAAATAAAGAGTTGAGGAATGAGCAACAAAAGAAGGAGGGTCATGGACCTCGTAAGCCATATTCATTAATGCTGAGGAAGTAGCCAACATGTAGTGCGATTTTGTTCCTTTGTTTGTTGCGTACATTGTTAAAGTAACTGTGGATAGGATTGTATGTCTGTGGTAGGGTAAGGGTCATCATTAATTGTTCTGTGGGAGACGCTGCTGAGAGACAGCAGGCTTCAGGGCGAAAGGGAGATGATAGTGGTCGCTGTCCTCAGATTGCCATTCGACGACAGGGAGGAACGAACATACTACACTGAAGCGCCAAAGAAACTGGTAAAGGCATGCGTATTCAAATGCAGGGATATGTAAACACATAGAATACGGCGCTGCGGTCGGCAACGCCTATATAAGACAACAAATGTTTGACGCAGTTGTTAGATGGGTTACTGTTGCTACAATTGCAGGTTATCAAGATTGAAGTGTGTTTGAACGTGGTGTCATAGTCGGCGCATGAGCGATAGGACACAGCATCTCCAAGGTAGCGATCAATTGGGACTTTCCCTTACGGCCATATCACGAGTGTACCGTGAATATCAAGAATCCAGTAAAACATAAAATCTCTGACATCGTTGGGACCAGTGAAAGATCCTGCAAGAACGGGACCAACGGTGAGTGAAGAGAATCGTTCAACGTGACAGAAGTGCAACCCTTCCGCAAAATGCTACAAATTTCAATGCTGGGCCATCAACAAGTGTCAGCGTGCGAACTATTCAACGAAACATCATTGATATGGGCTTTCGGAGCCAAAGGCGCACTTGTGTACCCATGATGATTGCAGGGCCCAAGCTGTACACCTCACCTAGGCCCGTCAACACCGACATTCAAATTATATCAAGTGGATGGACGTGTACCGGTATGGAGACATCCTCATGAATCCATGGATCTGCATGTCAGCAGGGGATTGTTCAAGCTGGTGGAGGCTCTGTAATAGTATGTAGCGTGTGCAGTTGGAGTGATATGGGATCCCTGATACGTCTAGATACGATTCTGAGTGGTGACACTTACGTAAGCATTCTGTCTGATCACCTGCATCCATTCATGTCCATTGTGTATTCCGACGCATTGTCCTGCAATTCCAGCAGGACAATGCGTCACTACACACGTCCAGAATTGGTACAGAGTGGCTCCAGGAACACTCGTCTGAGTTTAAACACTTCCAGTGCCCACCAAACTCCCCAGACATGAACATTATCGAACACATCTGGGATGCTTTGAAACGTGCTGTTCAGAAGAGATCTCCACCCCGTCATAGTCTTACGCATTGACAGACAGCCCTGCAGGATTTACGGTGTCAGTTCCCTCCTGCAGTACTTCAGACATTAGTCGAGTCCGTGCCACGTCGTTTTGTGGGATTTCTGCGAGCCCGTGGGAGCCTCCACGATATTAGGCAGGTGTCCTAGTTTCTCTGGCTCTTCAGTGTAGTTTCGCCAGTGATGTACCTCTTCGCCTAGGGTGGAAATTCATCACATAGATGGAGGAATTTTGTCTTCCAGGCAGCAGGATGTGATACTGTCTAGTCACAAGTGGACTGTCAAGTTGGTATTTAATGTTTGGGAACTATAGAACGAAATACGAAGGTTGGAGGGAACATTTTCGAGTTTGAAACAATCAGCTAACAGTAATGGAGTATTCAGACAGGTGTCAGCGGAGCACAGGAAGTTGCTCTCAGCATATACGCTGCTGAAAGAGCGGTAGCAGGAAGTATTAGAAGTAGTACTGCAGGAATTACAGAAGAAAAGAAGGGAACGGATGGATGCGAGAGGAAGGGCATTTAAGACATTTCTGGGACATGGATGGGTGGATGTGGGGGAAAGGATATTCAAGACAATATTTGGGACAGCAGACACAAACGATGTGAGTGAAATGAATAAGACAGCAGAAGCTGCAAGAGAACTAGCAGAAGGGATGTACACACAGATTGTAAGTTTTCGGAGTGGCGTACTGAACAACACACAATTGCTTTGAGAAATAACTAGAAACATAACGGATTTTGCTAAAGCATGAACTATCGCTCTCAACCAGGATTAGGGGCAGTTCAAGGAGGGATGAAAGTGCTAGATGCGAGAATAGCGCTAATGAGACTTGCAGTCGTTTGGAGTTGGTATATGGAATGCAGGAGTGTATATGGAATGCAGGAGTGTACGTAACGAGCTTGTATATACTTGGTTTACAATGATGTAATTATGGTGAAACGTTTCTATGAGCAAGGGAAGCTGATGGGGGCACGAAGCTTAGCGTCAAGAGGCAATGGGTTATTGATTAGTGGAACTGTGTGTGATATAGTGTAATCCACATTTCATTTACCAGCCACAACGACAAGAGTCACTTTTTTAAATATAAAACAACTGTAGCTGTATTGGCCGGATAAGCCCTTAGAGACGTTGCCTAAGCAAAACCTAACCTTCTAGAACGACACTTGGGAACGAAGCCTGGTTCACTCATTGAGACAGATGACAGCCACACAGGAGGGCAAGATCACTGTGGAGCAACTAAGGCAGCACGTTGAACAGTATCAGGATGGTAGACAATGGGTAACTGTGACCTCGAGTGTTGTGATTCCTGGAAAGATAGTGACTCTTACTTTACTTTTCGTAGCCATTATTGACCTGTGACGATGAGCAGTTTGGAAGCCTGATCCTGGATCCCCAGAGCGAGAGATGGAGAATGAATTTGTAGAGCATAAGAAAAATGAGAAGCAGACGTAAAGTTTAATGAAGAAAATGTTTAGCGGTTAAAATGCCAGTCCACAGTAATCTTGGGACTGTGTGTCTTATGTTATAGATCAATAGTGCAAGTAGTCACCGTGGGGAGCCATTCCTATGAAGGACTTGACAGACCCAATCTTCCGAAGAAAGCCTCATGTGTACGCAAAAGGATTGTGAGATCAGCTAGCCATGTTCAGCAAGACCTGCATTGCACAGCGGTAATGGCCAGAGAGGGTAATGTAGTGTCATCACGCCAGAGCAGGAACCACGTTGTGAACTATGTGACTGGATGTTGAGTAACAGTGCAGCAAATGCGACCCAGAGCCATTATAAACAGCTGTGTATTTTGAGGCCAATTCGTTTAGCTCTGTATTTTGAGGCCAATTCGTTTAGCTCTGTATTTTGAGGCCAATTCGTTTGGAGTTCAACAGCACCACCATGACGCCAAGGTCAAACTAGATGACGAGACGATTGCGCACTGCCAACTGCAGCCTGGGGTTTGAGGCTGGGTCATGCCAGCCTCCTACTGAACCAAATCTCGTCCATGAGACTTGGTGCCACAGTTTTGCCAACCTGCTGTCCGCATTTGCCACCATCAAACTCTTGTCAGGTGGCAGCAGAATATGACTCATGCATGGTAATCTTGCCTTATCTGTGCGTTGGATGAGGGCTGAGCCTGAGTCATCTGAGTGAGGGTGTTTAACAGCAGACTGCAGTCATGGCAGGAAGAAGAGATACACTGCTGACGTCAGGGACTTGGCCCTCCGACACATCACTGGCCGCTGCTTGGCTTAATGTCAGCAATGCTGGGCTCTGACACATCTACTTCTTCAATATGACCGATTCACACTGTCAACAATAAGATGAGTAACTGGAATTTAATAAAATATTTCTTTCTACCACCAAAATGTCACCAGGCGCCACCGGCCTCTCGCTCCAACACTCACACTATGGGGTGACGCCAGAAATTCACCACACCTACACAGCTTGTTAAAAACAAAATCTGCTGTCCTGCATGTTCCTGAGATGTACTCTGCATTGTCTAATGACAGACACACAGCCTAGCTGTGCTGCAGTAGCTTTTTCTCTTTCTCCCACTCCACAAAACACTTCTCTGACTAATTTTACCTGCCTTGCATTTCTCTTCACACAAAGGGGTGAGTGGCGATGTTATGAATAGCACTGGGGGCAGACTCCCTCTGGTTTCGTGGCCTACGTTGCGCACCGCCCTCATTGGCGTCCAACTTGCTCTCGCAGTGGCCTCTCATTTAGCTATGCCTGAATTTAACAAAAGCAATCAAAATCCAAGTAGTTCTATGTTAGCAGTCGCCAGCACCAATTCATATTTCATTATCCAGTAATCATTAATCTATTCCAATTTCCTTCGACTGTTTCTTATGGGTTTCACACAAGTTACAGGACAGTTTGATTGAAATGGTGACATAACTTCACCACTTTCTTCTCTTTTTAAATTTATGCAGATGCAATTGCGCTCAAAATTTGTTATAGCATAATTGCACCAAAGAAATTTGTACTAATATGGCACTGGGACTGTATGCTCATCTTTGGCATTAATTGTCTGGTAAAGAATAAGAACTTTTTTTCAGGGGTATATGTGATCATTTATTATATTCCCTATTACTCCAATAATCTGTCACACACTCACTCTGTTTCTTGCTGTTAAGAGTAACTTCATTTTATCGAACAACATGATATTCGTTTTGGGTACCATCTTACAAACACTTTCATTGTTCTTTTAGATTTGCATTACAATTTTTATTCTTGTCTTAAACTTCATTCAGTCATACTAAGTTTGCAAAAAATTATTATTATTAATTATCTTACTCATTCACTCGCTGATGGCTTAGGTTCAATCATACTTTTCCATTTATTTTTAAAACATCATTTAACATTTACTTCAAGACAATTTTTAAAATTTACCCACTCATCCTTTTTTACAAATATGTAAATGAAGACATGATAAATTTATTAAAACATACATGATAGTAGATTATTACAGAGTGACATCATAGCATAAAAATATGTATAACTCAAGACATATGTAACACAAATTCCAACTTCATATGTGGCAGTAATACTTCGTGTCACTGTGCATCAAAATTGCATACACATCTGTAAGTAGCGATACAAAATGGTGTCTGCCCCATGTAGGGCTTTTAGCTTAAACAACAAGTTAAAAAGAAAACAAATTCTTGCATTAAATATTCAAAATATTCAATTTTGTAACAATACTATCAGTAATTGACTTAAATTGTACAAACATTACATCTCAATGGTGCTTATTATTGATGATCAACACCTACAGGTCATCCTCTGTTACACAGTTTTAGGTCAAACAATATTTTATTAATCAATCATTAAATTGCCCCTCAAAGAAAATTACATACGTAATATTATCATTGGTTTAAGACATTAATTTAGTTCTGCTCACAGTATCATTATAGTCACTGGATTGATATGAGATTTATGGAATTAGTTTCTGAGTTCAAGCATCACTATGAGTATAATAGGCATCGCATATTAACACTGTGCTCTAGTAGAAATGCAAGAGTGTTCTCAACATAAAGTTTCTCCCTGTTGTCTCTGTTGCACACACACACATAAGAATTCTTTACTTAAAGTTCTTACAGTACTAATGAACATAGCCCATTTAAAAAAAGTTCAAGTCCTTGATATGATCACAGTTTTTCATGTTTGTTTCAGATATAGGTGTAAGAACAATATCATATAATGAGTCTTCCTTTTTTAGTAACTGCGGGCTTTCAAATAAAATGAAATGGTGTGGTGGCCGTCAGATACGCACCCACAGACTTAGAGTTGCAATAATAAAAGTTTTGGCTGGTTTTGTTGTCTAGGGGCTGGGATACGTGGTTGTCGCATTACAGGCCAAATACTGCTGAGTCTACAGTATACGATAAGAATAAAAACATGAATCGAATGGTCGAAGGTTTCTATCACACGGAAATTGCGAATTATGAATGTCACATATAAATTTATAAATGAAATATTGCAAATAAATAACATCTGTAGGTACTATCTTAACAAAATGGTTCAAATGGCTCTGAGCACTATGGGACTTAACTTCTATGGTCATTAGTCCCCTAGAACTTAGAACTTCGTAAACCTAACTAACCTAAGGACATCACATATATCCATGCCAGAGGCAGAATTCGAACCTGCGACCGCAGCGGTCGCGCAGTTCCAGACTGTAGCGCCTAGAATAGCTCGGCCACTTCGGCCGGCCGTACTATCTTAACAGCTTCAAATTATGAGTGCGATAGTAGAAGTACTTTTGAGAATGCGGCATATTTCCGTAAAACACTTACTGGTGCCGGTAGTCCAGCAATTAAATAGAATATAAGTTGAATAACAGGGAAACAATAGATTCCTACTTCACGTAATTAGTTATGAACAATAACATAGCTCGCGAGATATTCACTTCAGAATGCATACTACGTCTCACTGCAGAAGCTACGGAAATCACACAAGAGCACATGTCGGCACTCTGAAATATTTCTATGCTCCGTGACCACGCGTAAACTGCTCCACTGTCCAAGTTTGTCCACCCACTTTGCATACGTCGCGCCGTACCGTCCCGGACTCCCCGTGTCCTGAGCAGTATCCCTCGAACTCTTCTCTCACTTCCATCCAGTCTCCCCATTCGTCACCACTGTGACTGGCTAGAGCGCCATGTCTTCAAGCCAACACACCCACACAAACATAATGAAACACATTCGAAATACTGGATTTATTTTAAATAACTTGAAATTAAATAAATACTCCTACGGCTGGACCTTAAACACGCTCTAACATACATCATTAAATACACAAACAAATTAAATACACATATATCAAAGGAATAGCAAGCAAAAGTAGGCCAGTAGCCTAATGTCTCTGTACTTTCTAAAACAATAATTAATATCTTCATGAATAGCGTATATCAGATATAAACAAAGACATAGATGAATAAATATACACTCCTGGAAATTGAAATAAGAACACCGTGAATTCATTGTCCCAGGAAGGGGAAACTTTATTGACACATTCCTGGGGTCAGATACATCACATGATCACACTGACAGAACCACAGGCACATAGACACAGGCAACAGAGCATGCACAATGTCGGCACTAGTACAGTGTATATCCACCTTTCGCAGCAATGCAGGCTGCTATTCTCCCATGGAGACGATCGTAGAGATGCTGGATGTAGTCCTGTGGAACGGCTTGCCATGCCATTTCCACCTGGCGCCTCAGTTGGACCAGCGTTCGTGCTGGACGTGCAGACCGCGTCAGACGACGCTTCATCCAGTCCCAAACATGCTCAATGGGGGACAGATCCGGAGATCTTGCTGGCCAGGGTAGTTGACTTACACATTCTAGAGCACGTTGGGTGGCACGGGATACATGCGGACGTGCATTGTCCTGTTGGAACAGCAAGTTCCCTTGCCAGTCTAGGAATGGTAGAACGATGGGTTCGATGACGGTTTGGATGTACCGTTCACTATTCAGTGTCCCCTCGACGATCACCAGTGGTGTACGGCCAGTGTAGGAAATCGCTCCCCACACCATGATGCCGGGTGTTGGCCCTGTGTGCCTCGGTCGTATGCAGTCCTGATTGTGGCGCTCACCTGCACGGCGCCGAACACGCATACGACCATCATTGGCACCAAGGCAGAAGCGACTCTCATCGCTGAAGACGACACGTCTCCATTCGTCCCTCCATTCACGCCTGTCGCGACACCACTGGAGGCGGGCTGCACGATGTTGGGGCGTGAGCGGAAGACGGCCTAACGGTGTGCGGGACCGTAGCCCAGCTTCATGGAGACGGTTGCGAATGGTCCTCGCCGATACCCCAGGAGCAACAGTGTCCCTAATTTGCTGGGAAGTGGCGGTGCGGTCCCTTACGGCACTGCGTACGATCCTACGGTCTTGGCGTGCATCCGTGCGTCGCTGCGGTCCGGTCCCAGGTCGACGGGCACGTGCACCTTTCGCCGACCACTGGCGACAACATCGATGTACTGTGGAGACCTCACGCCCCACGTGTTTAGCAATTCGGCGGTACGTCCACCCGGCCTCCCGCATGCCCACTATACGCCCTCGCTCAAAGTCCGTCAACTGCACATACGGTTCACGTCCACGCTGTCGCGGCATGCTACCAGTGTTAAAGAGTGCGATGGAGCTCCGTATGCCACGGCAAACTGGCTGACACTGACGGCGGCGGTGCACAAATGCTGCGCAGCTAGCACCATTCGACGGCCAACACCGCGGTTCCTGGTGTGTCCGCTGTGCCGTGCGTGTGATCATTGCTTGTACAGCCCTCTCGCAGTGTCCGGAGCAAGTATGGTGGGTCTGACACACCGGTGTCAATGTGTTCTTTTTTCCATTTCCAGGAGTGTATTTATAAGCATCTTCTACCGTTTTTTCGTGTAACTGTGGAGTACTTATGGCCTCACGCGATCGATAGTAATCGACCACTTTGACCGCCAATAATTCATGTACTATTCAAGTTACATGCATGTAATTCATACCAGTTTAGGTTTACACTAATAGCTTTCTAAAGACACGTCGCTCCTCAAAATCGGATGAACCATTCAGATTTTGGAAATTCGTTGCTGGGTGTTACTTGTATCATTTATCGTCAGATACTAAACTTTAAACTAATAAAAATACTGAAAATCTACTAACACCATCAGAATCGTTGTACAAATAATGGTAATGCACATGTTTCTTTATTAGGTATCATGACTCATCTGGCTACTATTAATTTCTATGAGAACTGCGCCATATTTGGCACTCCCGGCATATCTCCTTCACTGAGACAGTGCCATCATGGAATTCCCAGCCACGTGTCCGACAGACCACGTGGTCGAGCCGTTGTGCGGCCGCCGGCGAGCCGCAGCGCGCCGAGAGGCCCCAGTGCGGCCACGCCAACTCCGAAATTAGAATATTTCCGGGGCGCCACAACTCGCCCCTTACCCCGCACAATGTCACGTGATTCATCGAAATTGAATGGTTTAGTGTCCTTTCATTCACTCAAGAACTTAAATCGTCGTTATTGTTTATCTATGAAATGAGGTAGTCGATTGCTTATTCAAAAAAATGTTCTTTTCCGTCCACAAGGTTCTGCAATGTAGTCGAAAATATGTGTCCTTCATGCACAGAACGTTGGGAAACATGAGTATATTTGCGATCGTCGCAACGTTCATTATGTATCAAACAAGTACATGCATCACAGGGGCAAGATTTAATGGTTTGTCGACAGTATCTACACGCAGAAGCCACATGACATCATCATAATGGTATAAGTAAACAGGTCAGCCAGAACACGCCTATCTTGTTGCAATACTTAGGTCGATCCGTCCGGCGTTCGGTCGCGGCGAACCGATGACGGGTTCTAGAAATTCCCCCAAGTCCTCAACTTGCGTTAGGGCTTAGGCAGAAGAGTCCAGGTAGCGTACATTGCGCTAATGGTGGCTTGTTTTGGTGTGATGGCAGCGACCAGTGCTGTGACATGCGCCTCACGTGAGTGACCTGAAGAACTAATTTTCTGTACCACTTTGAGTACAACACACCGTTTCTCTGGTGGGCAAGAACGCATCGATTTACTGATTCCTCGTACCCTCTGTCTCGTTACATCTGCAGCCTTCTCATGCCTTCCTCCAACATGTGACTGCAGTGACCTCAAACAGCACAACTGTACATACGTGAATATTATGCTTTATAAATGCAAACATCTCTTTGCTGCTATCACTATTCATATACTATAATTACAACTGAACATTCACAGATATCTTCACAAATTTTTCATTACTCATTACTATTCACAACATTTCGTTCTTTAACTATTCTTCTCACTTTAATGTTATTTCAACTTTGATCATCTATATTCTTAATTATTTCAAGTTTCGCGTGGTGGCCATTTTTATAGCAGCTTTATAGGAATTGCAGCAGATCAAAGAAAAACGCCTTTTGCTTGCTACACATTAAGTTTTTTTTTAATTTAAGTTGTGCACGCAGATGTGTCTCGCCTTATTTACAAGGCATCTTCAGTTGGTATCCAGCAACATTTAGTGATTTTTCGTTTGCACGTATAGATTATTGTTTGCACATTTAAAACAGTTAACTGAATTTCTGGTAATAAAATTGAAAAGGATTTACAGACCAGCATCTGATTTATTGTTTATAAGCTGAACAGCTTTGTATCATGTGACAAACTGGCTGAAAGCTTTCTGTTTTCCTTGTAACTGCCATTTTTTGTGCAAAGTGTCATTCGTTTCTGTAAGTGTTGCCATCTTGTTCAGTTTTTGCTTTCAATTTTTTAACTGCATGTATGATGTGTAAGTTTTGTGTGTGCTGGTTACTCTTTTCATTCTTCTTATTTATTTATTTAATTTATTATTACTACGTTTTCATTCTTTTTCATTTGTCATTTAAATATTTAGGAGAGGAATGCTATTTGTGATCATTAATTGGAATTTCTGTCTGTTAAATTTTCGTTCGATGCAGACAGTGTGTAGGTATCTGTATCCACTTGGTAATTCACTAGTAGCTTCTTTTCACCTTTGTTTTATATGTGTGATAATTTTCTTCTAAGATTAAGAGGTGTCTTCCATTATTTATTGTAACTATTTTCATATCTTTCTCTCTTATAGTAGGTTTATGATTATTTTCTCTTAAATGTTATGCAAAAGTTGAGTCGGTTGTCCCATATTTCCATACTGTGAGGCGTTCTTTGTACCAGGTGTCGAATGTTCTGTTGTTTTTTCCCACATACCTTGAACACATGTGTAGTATTGTAGTTGATATTTTCCTGCTTTCTGAAAAATGTCTGTGTCTTTTGTTGTTTTTCGCATGTACTTTTGGATTGAACTGCCTGTTTTGAAATTTATTTTTATACTTTGTCTTTTATAAATTCTTCTTATTTCATGTACGAGTTTGTGCTAGTATGACACTGTGTACCATCTTGAATCTTCTTCCTTGTTTTAACGCATTGTTTGTATTGTTCTTGCTCTGTTATTCTGTGTGCTTGTTTGCGTGGCGTTTTTTGTGCTGTTGTTTGTGGCTGTTTATGTATTCTGATTACAGACTGTAATTGTTGTTTAATTTTGTGACCAGATTACTATCATCCCCACTGTTTGTTGCTATTTGTGTGATGATGTCTGGTTCTTTCTGGTATTTTTCTGTGCTGAGTGATATTATGTTGAGTCTACAAATCATGTATCTGAATTCTGTTTGTTTCTGTGAGTGTGGGTGAGATGAAATCTGATGTATTATTGTGTCAGTTATTGTAGAATTATGGTAAATTTTAAAGCTATGTTAAATGCTTTCTTTTTTAATGTTATATCTAAGAAGTTTATTTGGCTGTCAGTTACTTTTCCATTGTGAATCTTATATTTTTGTGTACTGTATTCATCTCTGGTTGCAACTGATCAATTTTTGAAAACTCTTCCTTCCATGTTTAAATTTACATAAGGATGTAAAATCAGAATCATTTCTATTGGTTAACATTTGTAACAAACTCATCCTTTCATTTATGAAATTACATAATAACAGTTACGTCAATAATTTGTTCCTGTTTTCGTTTTAGTTGGGAACTCAGATGAGATTTACAAAGTTTCATCTGTCCTTGGTTCAATAGTTTCCTGTGATTATTTATATGCACGTGCACTATTATTTACACCTGTCCGCCCCGGTAGCTGAATGGTCAGCGCGACAGAATGTCAATCCTAAGGGCCTGGGTTCGATTCCTGGCTGGGTCGGAGATTTTCTCCGCTCAGGGACTGGGTGTTGTGGTGTACTAATCATCATTATTTCATCCCCATCGACGCATATGTTACCGAAGTGGCGTCAAATCGAAAGAGGTGCACCTGGCGAACGGTCTACCTGACGAGAGGCCCTAGTCACACGACATTTTTTTTTTACTAGTTACACCAGGGAAGTCCACTGGTACCTTGTAGACAACTCACTATTATCTGTCTTTATCTTCTTTTGTTTCATAAAATCCTTGCAACATTTTTACCTAAGTTGTGGTCCATTGTCTGATAGGGTCCTCTTCACTTTTCCAACTGCACAAAGGATGCAGTTGTTCAAAGCACTCATCACTGATCTACCAGTGGCGTACTTCAATGGTGCAAACGTTACGAATTTAGAGATGATTTGAATTATCACTGGTGTGTACTGATACCCTCCATATGAGATCATTATTGGCCCGAATATGTCTGTGGCCCTGAAGACTCGGAGTCATTTTGGTGCAATTAATGACATGGGAACCCAGTTATTGATAGTTGTTAATTTTGCCTTTTGAGATGATGTCTGTTTATTCACTACCGTATTTGTCCTCCTGCCCATATTATTAGAATGCTCTGATTCTCTCAACTTGATGTCTCGCTTGTGAGGATCAAAATGAGGTCTCCAAGGTTGATTGGCAAGCTGGATGGTGGCACGTACTGTGCATGCACTGAGTTCTAACATTGGTTAATGTTACAGGTTAAAGCGTGATTGTTCTTGTTGTCAATTAATTGTTATGTCTATTCCTCGGTTAAACTAAGAAAATATGTTCTATGTGTCTGTCCTCAGCCCTCGTTTATTGAGATTCCATCTGGTTGTTAATGAGCTCACTGAGTAAGAATTGTTGCTGATTGATATTGAGGAATCTTTACTGGACGTGTGTGACAGTTCATTTTGGTGCCATAGTACTAGCTTGTGTATTCTTTGAGGTGAAGGTTAAAGGCCTCTCACTTTGTCACTAGGTCAGTTTCCCCGTGCAAATGTCCTTGTTAAAGTTCGAGTAATACAGAGAAACTGTTAGTACTAATACCACTATTTTCTGTTTAAATAATTTTTTTGGGGTGGATTGTTTTACTATAAACCATACCTGAGCTTATAAAAATTGTGTGGTCGTTTATTTTAAAATATTGATTTCATTAATTGCTATTTTTGCCTATTTTAAAAGTTTTGTTTGGTCAGTTATTTAAACAGTTATTCCGCCATTAACTGTTTCTGGTTTGCTTTAAAATTTAATGTGGAGAGTTATTTTTAAAAAAATTCATTCGCTTCAAAATTGTATGCGATTAGTTAAGAAGGTGTCTCTTTTTTAATGGGCCCAAGAAGGTGTCTCTTTTTTAATGGGCCCCTGGTCATTGTAGTAATCACTTGGCTAAACTTTTTCATGCATTTGAGTAATTACTTTAAATTGTCGGTGTATTGGGCAGTTGACAGTCGTATCTAATTCTGAACTGATTCAAACAAATTTGTATTTTTTGTATATCTATAACGTCAAAGTTTGGATTCATTAATTTTGAAATTTATGCCTTGTGTAAAGTTGCATTTTGCGTTTTTGTAAATGAAATAGGTTAGACTTAATCAAGATTTTATTGGCCCAGAACCTTCCCACTTCAGCCGTTACTGACGATGCGAAAATTTCTACCACTGAAAAGTGTGTGGTTGTATCACCACTGAGACAAGCATTGGTCTAGCCTCTTCAACTCTGACCCTAACAGTGAAAATGAGCAAGATGGCCACCACAGTGTCAGGCCCTCCATTCTCCCCTCTGCGGAAAAATCATGCATCTACGTCACGTAATGACCTCGTGCCATGAGCAGCTTCATTTACAACTTCTTACATATAAATGTTATTAAAAATCTGAATCTGCCATCAGATGCCTGCTAAAAATCCAAATGGAACTGATACGTTACACTTTGACCTACGTACAGTAATTTGCTGCCCTCAAAATTGAATTCAAGACCATCGTGCCATTAATTATTACAATACAAATAAATATGTAATGACAGTATGATAGAAGTTTCCTTACACTTTCCACTACCACTATCAGAACTGACGTAGCTCTAATAGTTTTTGATTTATAGGTAAAACTTCGTGAATTAATAAACAATTTTTCAAGATAGAAAAATGCATACGGTAATTAATATTGTATGCGATGTGTCATCACGCCTGCTAACACACACTGCTTGCTAATTGTATTAAGGACTTGAATAAAATTATTCTGTGATCAAAAATTAACATTCAGCTGAAAAGTGTCTCACACGTTAAGTAATTCCGTTTTAATACTTGTGAATAGTTCAATTGACGTGCATAGAAGATTGCCTTAATTTGATAGGTCAATGTGGTTGGGACCATAAATACTGTAAAAGCTGTTAATTATTTACTGAAATTAAGTGTGACAGTTATTCTCAGGGCTGTAACTCTTTAACATAATAATTACAGAGCGTATCTGCTTATCATCAGAATCGTGTACATCTCTTCTGCAACGTGACGAATCGTGCTTCTCCATACCTATGAAAGTTTGTACTGCAGATCTTCTAATGTGAACAATATAAGTCAGGTCTTTGTGTGATAATAGTTGAACTGACGTCATGTCCATCTGATTTCAGTTCTGACAGGAGCACGTGTGAGCAACACACTGCTGCTCGGCTCAGCTATGCTGGCACTGCTCTCTACCACATCCACTACGCACAGCCAAGGGTGTGTACACTCAACTATCACATCATGGGGCATGTGCACACCAAACGCTGTATGTGACCAAAATCAATCGCCCATACTCAGATATAGTACGTCATGTCGCCATGTCCCGTCTGAGTTTGAAAAGTACAACCAGGACATAGCACTGGGCTATTATTCAACACGAAACTTACAAAAATATAGGCACTTCCTAGGTCACACAAGCAACTTAAACACACAGTATGGCTGAAAATATCACATGACTCGATTTCAGCTAGTCACAACTGCAGAGAAACGGTGCGGAAGAGGACGGTCATTCTTTCCCTACACACTGTGTAAGGTCGCGTTTTCTTGTAAGCACTACACAGCATAGTGGCTGAGCGGTCCCCATATCGATGTTGCAGTCAGAGCCTAGGTCTCCGCCGGGCAGGAATACAAGAATAATACTTAAGTTGTGAATTTTAGTAGATCTGAAGGTACATCGTTATATGTAATAAACACGTAATGATTTCTGATGGTGCTCATTTAGCCCGTCCCAAAGCAGTGTTAGTTTGCTGGTGCGTGACCACTTTTTCGTGCACTATGAGAAAAGTCTGCTTTTCACCACATTAAACAAGCGCAGCTGTGCTGCCAGTATGTTCTCTTCCTCAGTGCGAACGATAGTAAACTTTGTCTCTGTTGATTCATTGTCGATACATGACAGCCGCCTGTAAAATAGCAGTAGCTGTTGAGAAGTTATTTTATTTAGACCATCAGATTCGGCATGTCATTAATGCCATCTTTAGGCCCCTAAGCACTCTATGTATAGTCAGTCAGATATATTGGTACTTGCATAACTGGAGCCATCAATATCTTGATTCTGTGAATTCGTTTTTAAAGTGTTTACTTTGAAAACATGACAACTCTAAGTTTTCGAAGCAAACACTCCAAAAACGAATTAACAGAGTCCAAATATTGAGGCTACAGTTATTCAAGTATCGATATATTTCACTGTCTTTACGTGGAGTGCATAGGGACCTGAAGATGGCATTAATGAGATGCCGAAACTGGTTGTCTAAATAAAATAACTGCTCGAAACATAGGGATATTTCTAGAGTTTCCTTGGGTTAAAAGTAAATTTTGTGGTGAAAGCTACATTGATATCTACAGTTTTGTGAAATAGTTACAGAAGTGCGGATATTTATTTCCAAACAGATTTTGTTCTGGGAGGATGCCAACGTCGCCAACAAGTCGGCAGACGTGATGGTAACGCCGAGAATGCAGAGCAGCTTCGTAAAGGCACTCAAGGAGAAGAGCATCACATATTCTGTCTTCATAGAAGATGTTCAAAAGTAAGCCTCTCATCAATGTTACTGCGCCATATAGCTGCGATATCCGGTTGAGTTTAGAGGTAAGAAAGATTTAGAGATAAGAAGGGTTTTTGAAACATACATCCGCGAAAATGAAAAAAATAATCTCCCTCTTTCTTAGTATAGTACACTCAGGAAGGAGAAACGATCTGACACCGACGCGAATTTCATATAATATCTGTGGAGCTGCACGCCGCTTAACTATCCGGGCGTTCACCGGCATCTTCACCGATCCACATACTTCTTGTCTGTTTGATGTGCTTATCTGCAATTTCAGAACAATGGAACAATCACTAGCGTTATGTTTCATAGTGCAAGTAAAGTCGAACGTGCGTCTCCTAATGGTACAGCATGGAATGACGAAAATATTTGCGAAATGATTGAATTGTTTCACATCACTTTTTATTTTTGTTCTATATCAATTGGAAACGTCTCGTTCGCACTACTCATTCAGCCCGTTTATTTTTAAAAAATCATTCATCACTTCAGACTTAAACTTTTACTGCATGGTTCGAGAGATTCATTCCTGTAGTCTTACTGTGTTACGAATGTTCTAGTGTAGACATTACGTTTTGGGTACAAACCTGCAGTTGAAGTTATGTGTTGAGACGGATATACACACAGAGGACAAAAGCCGTGCGATACCTCCTAGTATCGTGTTGGACCCCCTTTCCCCCAGCGTAGTGCAGGAACTCGATCTGGCATGGAATCAAAAAGTCCTCGAAACTTCCCTGCGGAAATATTGAGCCATTCTGCCACTATAGCCGTCCATAACTGCCAAAGTACTGCCCATGGGGGATTTTGCGTACGAACTGACCTCTTGGTTATGCCTCATATATGTTCGATGAGATTCATGTCGGGCGAGCTGGGTGGTAAAATCATTCGTTCGAACCAGTTGCGAAGTATAGTAGCCCAGTGATTGGTACATTGTCGTCCACAAAAATTCCATTGTTTTTCGGGAACATGAATGGCTGCAAACGGTCTCCAAGTAGCCGAACATAACCAGAGGACCCGGTACATTCCACGCAAACACAGCTCCCGCCATTATGGAGTCACCACCGACTGGCACCGTGCCTTGTAGACAACTTGGATCCATGGCTTGTGGTGTCTACGGCACACTTGAATTTACCAGCAGCTCTTACCAACTGAAATCGGGACTCATCTGACGAGGTCACGGTTGTCCAGTCGTCTAGGGTCCAACCAGTATGGTCAGAGAGCTAGTGGCACAGGAGAGGCGCTGCAGGTGATGTGCTGTGAGCAAAGACACTCACATTGGTCGTATGCTGCCATAGACCATTAACGCCAGATATCGTCGCACTTTACTAATAGATACGTTCGTCGTATGTCTCACGTTAATTTCTGTTGCTATTTCACGCGCTGTTGCTTGTCTGTTAGCATTGACAACCCTACACAGATGCCGCTGCTCTCGGACCTTAAGTGAAGGCCGTCGCCCATTGCGCTATCCATGCTAAGAGAAAATGCCTGAAGTCTAGCATTCTCGGCGTACTCTTGACACTGTGGATCTCGGAATACTGGAGCCCCTAACGATTTGCGAAACAGAATGACACATGTGTATAGTTCCAACTACCATTCCGCATCAAGCGCCAGCTATGTATATGCATATCGCTAAGCTACATGTTTTGTTACTTCAGTGTATATTCTGTTAACATTCATTTCTAGATTTAAGCATTCTAACTGATACTAAGAATAACAGAGAATTACTTGCCTAATATTGCAGTTGGTATTATCTTGTGGAAGACTTAAAAGGATGGAGGGATCCGACACCGTCCAAGAGCATACAAGGATCTGGGCCGGGGTGGGCTGGAGATGGGTCTGGAGGAAAGGAAGCACAGTTTGTTGTGAAATGTACCTCAAAACTATTGAATACTGTATTTATTACTCACCCAACACTGCTACCACTTTACGACAGGCGCCTACCACCCACAATACTCTTAAATGGGAAACTATAGTTTACACGTTATTATATTACTGTATTACACGGAAGCGCCAAAGAAAATGGTATAGGCATGCATATTCACATACAGAGATATGTAAACAGACGAAATACGGCTCTACGGTCGCTAACGCCTTTATAAGACAAAAAACGTCTGCGCAGTTGTTAGATCGGTTACCGCTGCTACAATGCCAGGTTATCAAGATTTAAGTGAGTTTAACGTGGTTTGTACTTCCCGAACAAGTGATGGGACACAGAATCTCCGAGGTAGCAAAGAATTGCGGATTTTCCCGTACGACCATTTCACGAGTGTATCCGATGAAACATCATATCCTCGACATATCTGCGACCGGAAAAAGATCCTGCAAGTATGGGACCAACCCTTCCTCAAATTGCTGCAGTTTTCAGTGCTAGGCCATCAAGAAGTGTCAGCGCGGGAATCATTCAACGAAACATCATCGATATGGGCATTCGGAGCCGAAGGCCCACTCGTTTACTCTTGATGACTGAACGCCGCAAAGCTTTACGACGCGCCTAGGCCGCCCCCACGCCTGCTACCGGGACGGCCGGCCAGTGTGGCCGTGCGGTTCTGTGCGCTACAGTCTGGCGCCGCGCGGCCGCTACGGTCGCAGGTTCGAATCCTGCCTCGGACACGGATGTGTGTGGTGTCCTTAGGTTAGTTAGGTTTAAGTAGTTCTAAGTTCTAGGGGACGGATGACCTCAGAAGTTAAGTCCCATAGTGCTCAGAGGCATTTGAACCAATTTTCGCCTAGGCCCGTCAACACCGACATTGGACTGTTGACGACTGCAAACATGTTGCCTGGTCGGACGAGACTCGTTTCAAAATGCATTCAGCGGATGGACGAATACGCGTATGGAGATCTCATGAAACCATGGACCCTGCATGTCAGCAGGGGGCTGTTCAGGCTGGTGGAGGCTCTGTAACGGTGTGGGACGTGTGCGGTTGGAGTGGTATGGGATCTCTGATACGTTTAGATACGGCTCTGACATGTGACACGTACATAAACATCATGTCTGATCACCTTCATCCATTCATGTTCATTGTGCATTCAGACGGGCTTGAGCAATTCCAGCAGGTCCATGCGATACTCCACACGTCCAGAATTGCTCTTTTGAGTTTAAACACTTCTGATGGCCACCAAACTCCCCAGATATGAACATTATTGAGCATATCTGGGACGCCTTGCAACGTGCTGTTCAGAAGAGATCCCCACCCCCTCGTACTCTTACGGATTTACGGACAGCCCTGCAGGATTCATGGTATCAATTCCCTCCAGTGCTACCTCAGACATTAGTCGAGTCCATGCCAAGTCCTGTTGCGGTACTTCTGCGTGCTCACGTGGACCCTACGCGATATTTTGCAGTTGTACCAATTTATTCGGCTATTTAGTGTAATAAACTTGTTTTGAAACGATTTGCTTGGGGAATGTAGGTTACTTACAGAATACATTAAATTTTTCGCTCACAAGAAGTGGGTCGGTACAACTTTCCAGTGTGTAAATAGTTTGTATTTCATTTATTAGTCTTCAATTTCTTTTTCATTCATTAGACTTATAGTTTAACTGCTAGAATTTACACAGATTGTTTGGCAATCTCGATGTGTTTATAGCAATGGAGTTAATAGCAGCACTGTTGGCTACTCGATGTCTTGGTATAAATTGTGTAAGAGTGAGTTTGATTATAAGAAATGACAAGAGACTCCAGTGCAGCTGTATAATAGATTTGCCTTAAAAATTGAAACTGAAGTCTTCACTTAATGTTATGGTTTGTCATCCTGCTTAGAAGTTGAAAAATTTTAAACTACAGGCAGTTGTTTCATAAATCATTCACAATGATCCATTGGAGCCAATCAATTTAATTTTTGCAACACAAGCCTCAAAATCTCATCACTTTAAAATCAAAGTGCATTAATGCTTTCTATGTTTGTGTTATTTCCTAATATAAATAGCAATTTCGGGCTCAGCTTCACTTCTCAGAATTGTTGGTGGTCCCTAAATATCTATAAATTCTAAGTTCTTGCTCAACGTGGGTAGTGCGAGACGAAACAAAATTGCACAACGACACTCATTAACTAGACAAACGATTCGCCATATTGCAACACAGCGCATTCGATCCATTAGATTGTCTGGTATTTCCACGCGATTACCGATCAGCGCCGGTCGCTGCGATTTGCCCGCACGCGCGCTATCTACAAAACGATCCCATGTCCATGCGAGCGATCGCTGCCATCCGTGACTCATGTGTAACTGCCTTCCTATCATGTGACAGGAGCGTAGAGCAATCTCAGTTTGGTCGACCCCCAAGAAGTGCAACATAACAGGATAATCAGTATCCCGAAAGATTGTCAGCAAGGTTTTCCCAGTCGACAGCTGTATCATAAATTCATTCACGGTTGGAGATAATAGATGTTTCCTCTCCTTAGATTGTCTCTAGGTCTACGTTGCACTATGATGCAACCAGTGCTCGTCTCCTGCCAAAGTTCTATCGTGAGAGACATCTCCTTCACGCTCGCGACGGTTCATGCATTGCACAGATGTCGTTGATAAGCACCGCTTTGCCTGAGTCGTCAAATCTGTCAGTAATTTATATGAACGAAAGTGGGAAAATAGCTCACAATTTAGTTGTTGTTAGATTTAGCAATCATATTTCTCTTACATTATGATATGGTCAGCTCGACTAACGTTTCTTCATTTTTTATAGGCTTATTGACAAGCAACTTCCGGACAAAGTATCGATGGGACCCTTTAGTTGGGACGCCTACCACACCCTCCACGATGTGAGTTGATGCTGTCAGTAGGTTAGTGGAAAAGTAAAAGACAGCGACAGGTTTTTTAAAGATATTTTTAAGAATAGTTTATGACTTCACAAACTACTGAATAAATTTGCAGTATGTTAGCACTGTAAAGTTATATGCTCCTTTAACATGCTGTTAAGTGTGGGAAGGTTGGTAATTACTTCTTTATTTTGATTTAAAATTTTGTTGTTCTCTGCTTAACTGTCAGAATGAGTTAGTCCTCAGATGGAAAGGCGAAGAGACATACAATCGGCAGCAGAACCTTAACTAGTGCAGGTGATGCATTGGTATTGCTACATCTTCAGTAACGGGTATGTAATTCAAATGTGGTATATTAAGCGTTAACTGCGGCAGAAGAAAAGCGAAAAGTTAAGCAAATAATCTATTGTAAAGCCGAATACATAAATCAAGTACAAATATAAAGAAAGGGCTAATTGCTAGATAATACACTCACAGAAAGAAATCGCAACACCGAGAAGAAGTTGTACGGCATAAACGAAAGCTGGTAGGCGTGTTTCTACATTTGACAGATGAGGCCAGTTCAAATTTCGCGCCAGTCGGATAAATGTGAGGCTAATAGCGCCACTATAAGGATGTAATGCTTCAAATACGCGCTGTACGGCTCATGAGGGTAGTTACGTTTGCGATTGGATGTGATGAGTTGATGTTAGTCAAGAGTGCCTTTAAGGCCACAAAGACGCATCATATACAGCTCACTGAATTTGAACGAGGTCATGAAATAATGTTACGAGAAGCTGGATGTTCCTTCTGCGATATTGCAGAAAGACTTGGCAGGAATGTTACCTCTGTACACGATTGCTGGCAGAGGAGTCACGAGAATGTCTGGCCACAAGAAGACAGGGCCGCGGGCCACCGCGTGGCGCTACCGACAGGGAAGATCATCGCGTTCGGTGTTTGGTTGTGCTGCATCGTACCGCATCTGCAGCAGCAATTTGAGCAGCAGTTGGCATCACAACGACACTACGAACTACTACAAATCGAGTCAGACGCCCTGTAGCATGCGTTCCACTTACCCTCAAACCACCGCCATTTGCGGTTTCAGTGGGCGCCAGTGAGAGCTTGGAGGGCAGGGTAGAGGCCTGTTGTTTTTTTTCTGATGGAAGCTGGTTCGGCCTTGGTGCTATTGATGGCCGTGGACCCGCAACCAACTTGTCTGCGTGCCAGACACACTGGACCCACACCTGGAGTTATGGCCTGGGCTGCTATTTCTTATGACAGCGCGAGAGGGCTCGTGGTTATCCCATACACCATGACTGGAAAATTGTACGTCAATCTGGTGATTCGATCTGTTGTGCAGCCATTCATGAACAGCATTCCAGGTAGTGTTTTCCAACACGATAACGCTCGCCCATATATCGCTACTGTAACCCAACATGCTCTACAGAGTATCGACATATCCTTTGGCCTGCTCGATCACCAGTCTATCTCCAATGTTCCACATGTGGGACATCATAGTACGACAACTCCAGCGTCATTTGCGTACAACATTAACTGTCCTTCTATTGACCGACCAAGTGCAACAGACATGGAATTCCGTCCCATAAACTGACATCCGGTACTTATACAACATGCACGTTTGCATGTTTTCATTCGACATTGTGGTGGTTACACAGGTCACATTTACGATGTCTTATATAGAGTTACATTAACCTGTGTTTTTGCAATATTAATTACTGAAACATATTACCTAGACAAATGTATTCTCGAAATTTTGTACTCCATATTAATTATTTTTTGATCTAGCGACTTTTTTCCGTCTGTGTATTAGCCGTTAACTGCAGCAGAAGAAAAGGGAAAAGTTATGTAAATAATCCATTACTCACTGGGGCAAGTATATTTGTAAAGCCGAACGCATGTAGACAGTGCGAAAATAATTACTGGATAATAGAGTAAGAAGAACCTTACAGTTATTAAGAGTGTTTTTAATTGTCATGTAGAGGGTTAATATGTGGAATGACCTACTTCAAATAGCTAATGTTTAATAACGACTGGATACTGGATCTGGCATACTGTACAGCATATCATTAGCAGAGTATTTCCAAAACTTTCTCAGTACAAAGAGCCAACGATTCGTCGTGTGCATATTTAAAGAGAAGAAAGGAAAATAATCTTTCTTCCTCTTTTTCTTGGACTTATCTCCTACATCAAGGGACCGGAACGTTAATCTGGATTTGGCAGTGTTAGTTTTTGAGGGTGGCTGCACGCGCTTCCAGTCGTCACCCTACTCTGCATGGGACGGAATGTGTGTACCCAATCTGTCTGCGCCTAGTTGTGTATCACATATGGAGGAATGAGAGCGTTTTCGAAATGTTCGCAAATCATTTAACTAAGGTGAGACGTCGGTATCAGCTCGGTATTCATATAGTCTGATGTGGGAAACCACCTAAAAACCACATCCCCGCTGGCCGACACACCAGCCCTCATCGTAAATCCGCCGGGCAGATTCGATCTGGGGAGGGCGCGTTCCCGCGAACCACGAAACGGCGAGTTCACGCGCCGCTGTAGGGGCGGGTAAAGGAAAATAATCTATAACAAGGTGTACTGATTATTAAAGAAAAGAGATATAGCTGCGACACTTGAAGTGGGAGGGAAGAGGCGTGAAGAGTGATAAGTATTCGCATCAAAGTAACATAATGCAGTCACCTGAGAAATTGCGAGGTGAAGGGGCTAGCAGTGTATTTAAAAGTAAATTCTTCTAGAATCTTCATATGTAAATGATTCTCTAAGCCCCCACTTTTCTAACTCCGACTTTTGCTGTTGCACATGGATTAAGAAGAAATGCGAACTCACTGTAATCGACCCTGCAAGTGGAGTAGAAAAGAGTTTGGCACCTGCAATAATTTAATTTGATTAAATAAAGGAAAGTTTCATTAACGTAGCGAGAAATGAAAGGGTTGCTCTACCGATTAACAGAATGAAAGTTCTGTCCCAAATAACAATTTGATTTATTATGACTAAATTCAAAATAATAAACAAAACACATGAAACATTTACAATACATCAAATTGGATACTCAAATAAATGCTGTGAAGGTGAAGTTGTCCATAAACTAGATTGTGACATTTATGACTAAGTGGTATGTGGAGCCAATTCCTTGCAATTCAAATCTCAAGAGAAACACCTAGCCAACCCAACATTAATTGCTGCTACAGTAGGGAGAACTCAGACAATGAACACCCAAGACAGAACAGGCTAGAAAAGACGAACAGGCGCGCTCTGCTGAGCTCTGATTATTACCTAGCAAAATCGCTAATCTGCCGGTGCTGCGGACATACATTACCAAGCTGTCTTCTTAACTGCAAGAACACGATCTGGCGTACTGGAGGCGATGGCTGGTTGCTTCGACGTCCCATCATGGTGATGATAATGTCACGATTATAACCCGAAAGAAATTATCCTGGTCTGGTTGTTCCAGACTAAAGACTTCCTAGCAATACAAATGCGCCTCTGAGGGAGACGAAGAAGGTGCGCCACACAATCACTGACGGTACAGTGATTGATTTTAACAAGCGAAGTCACACAGTAACTCCAATACAGTCAACTTTAGCCAAAACTGCTCAAGACAGACAACATAGGCCGTTTGTAAGCAGAACGCACAATTGCCAACTGTACTCGGAAAGTTACGTTGAAGTCGAAACTTCAGCAACTTTGTCAAACAGTTACAATTAAATAAAAGTGTACTAGACAGCCAACGGAAGGCAGGCTGTCCAGAGCAGCGAGAGCTCAGTCTTGTAAGCCACTCTGACCGAAAGGCGAGAGCCGACTCTCTCAAGAGCACCCATACAAAGCGAACACAGAACATTCCAATCAGCAACTCGAAAACCGACGGAAAATTCCACTCTATTGCCGAAGCACTACCATTCCACCAATGGCGATTCTTGGAGCCAATTTCTGCGCCGATTTTGCTACGTCACGGGGCTATTCCCTGAGCAAGCCAATCACAGTTGCGATTTTGCAGAAAACGCGGCAATTTGCCCACCAAGACTGCCTGGGAACACAAGTCATTCCCACGCATCGCTGGTAGCCCGCCAGAAAGTGTTTTCACTAAGTTTCTGCGAAGTAACGGAATCTCTAGCCCAGCCGCCCCTTCTGGGCGTGTCACTCCCGCTCTTATGACAATGTCTGCATCTGGAAAGCATCCACTCGACTCCCTCACACCCGTTGGCTTAACCCTTTCAAGCTCAGCAGAACTCGCCTGTCACCGGACCACCCAGGTGACGAGAGACGCTGCGTGGGAAGTCCGCGTGTGAAGGAATAGCAACTTTTCACCGCATGCAATTACAGAGGAAAATCGAATTACTCAGTGTAAGATAGAAATATGAGAGGGGGCTCGTGCCACCTCTCAAAATGGTCTCTTTTTTGTCACCATTAGTCTGTAGTATCATGAAGTTACTAAATTTCTTGTATCCGTTGCCACTGTCTTCACGTTTTCGTGCTTCATCCTAGGTTGACCAACATTTGATCATGATTTTAAAGGAGATGATTAACATCTTAAAACGAAAAAAGGTAGTTTTACGGGAGACTAGACAGTAATAGATCTCAGCTGCACAGCTATATCGCATTTTCTTGGAATAGGTGATACAAACAAACGTCAAAATATTTTCTAGTAGCTGTAGATGTAGGAAGTATGCAGCAGACCTCAGCAGTTACGGTGGCTAGGACAGTTGCAAAGTCGAAGAGGAAGAAGAAGGTTCTGCTGTTAGGTAGTTCTCATGGCAGAGGTGTAGGCCAGCAGTTGCAGGAAGTGTTGGGGAGTGAGTACCAGGTCATCAGCATTTTGAAGCCTAATGCAGGATTGGCTCAGGTGACTGTTAACATAGGGGGGTTATGTAGGGATTTTACTAAAGTGGATCAGGTAGTGATTGTAGGTGGGGCTGGTAATAGTATTGATGGGGATGGGGAGTATGACATAGATGGTGACCTGCAAAAGATAGCCACTCAGACTGGCAACACGAATGTGCATTTCGTGGAACTGTTTCAGCGTCACGATCGGTCTCATCTTAATACAGCTGTCAGGCGTAATAACATTAGACTTGGGGGTGCGCTGATGACAGAAAGCATGGGTCACATTTCAGTGGTGTCAGTGGAGTCTATCAGCAGGATGGGTTTCACTAGACATGGTCTGCACCTCGACAGGTATGGGAAGGGGTGGTTGTCAAAGCTTATAGGTGACACCATAGGTGGGGGTGTTGGGATCACTCATGGGAAAATTCCTGCAGTAGTGGATGTTAGAGCTGCACCTTTTTTAGATTGAAGTCAGCTGATAGGTATACCTGCTTAAGGGAAGTCTCTCTAACAAAGGAACCACTTTTGACAAAGCTTAGGTATCTGAGTAATGAGGGAATTAGTATATTTCATCAAAGTGTACAAGGTATTAGAGATAAAGTTAGTGAACTGCTTATAGATGTTGACTCTGAAATTATTGGTATATCTGAACACTTCTTAAATAAGGAGGTAATTCAGAGGCTTCCTTTACCAGGATACAAGTTGGCTGGCAGCTTTTCTAGGAGCTCATTGCGGTGTGTGGGAGTAGCCATGTATGTGAAAAACAGTATCCCATTTGAGTCAATTGATGTTTCAAAGTACTGCACTGGAAAGGTGTTTGAATGTTGTGCAGGTGTGGTTAAATTTAATGGAACTAAACTTCTAACTGTCGTTATTTATAGATCCCCAGACTCCGATTTCACAACAAATTTGCTAAAGCCAGAGGAAGTTCTTGGCCTACTTTATAGGAAATACAAAAAGTTAGTTATATGTGGTGACTTCAATATTAATTGTATAAGTGATTGTGCAAGGAAAAAGATGCTGGTAGACCTCCTTAATTCATATAATCTTATGCAAACCGTATTCTTTCCAACGTGAGTGCAAGGAAACAGTAGAACAACCATAGACAACATTTTTGTTCATTCATCATTACTAGAAGGGCATTCTGTTAGCAAAAAGGTGAATGGCCTTTCAGATCCTGATGCACAAATTTTAACTCTAAAAGATTTTTGTGCTGCAGCACATGTTAAATACAGTTATCAACTGTTTAGGAAAGCTGATCCAGTTGCTGTAGAGACCTTCGTAAACCTTATCAAAGAACAAGAGTGGCAAGATGTTTTTAGCGCTGATAAGTAGACGATAAATATAATGCTTTTCTCAAGACTTTTCTCGTGCTCTTTGAAAGTTCCTTTCCGTTAGAACGTTCAAAACAGGGTACTAGCACAAACAGGCAGCCTGGGTGGCTGACTAGAGGGATAAGAATATCTTGTAGAACAAAGTGGCAATTATATCAAAACGTCAGAAACAGTCAAAATCTAAATGCAAAACGTCAGAAACAGTTAAAATCTAAATGCAGCAGTCCATTACAAACAGTATTGTAAGGTGCTTAAAAATGTTATTAGGAAGGCAAAAAGTATGTGGTATGCAGATAGAATAGCTAAGTCTCAGGATAAAATTAAAACCATATGTTCAGTCGTAAAGGAAGTGGCTGGACTGCAGAGACTGGTCGAGGATATAGAATCAGTGCGTAGTGGGAATGTCCGTGTTACCGATAAGTCGCATATATGTACAGTATTTAGTAATCACTTTCTGAATATAGCAGGTGAACTAAATAGAAACCCAGTCCCAACAGGGAATCATATAGTGCTCTTAGAAAAAAGTGTTCCGAGACTGTTACCAGAAATGCTTCTCCATGGTACTGACAAGAGGGAGATTGAGTTAATAATTAAATCACTAAAGACCAAGAACTCTCATGGATATGACGGGGTATCTAGCAGAATACTGAAGTATTGTTCTATGTATGTTAGCCCAGTACTTAGCCATATCTGTAACTTTTCCTTTAGGAGTGGTCGGTTTTCTGACCGATTAAAGTACTCAGTAGTGAAGCCACTTTATAAAAAGGGAGACAGGAATAATGTTGACAATTTTAGACATATTTCTATGCCATCGGTGTTTGATAAAGTTATCGAAAAGGTTGTATATACAAGGTTACTGGAGCATTTAAATTCACATAATGTGCAGTCAAATGTACAGTTTGGTTTTAGAAATGGTTTAACAACTGAAAATGCTATATTCTCTTTTGTCTGTGAGGTTTTGGACGGATTGAATAAAAGATTGCGAACGCTAGGTGTTTTCTCTGATGTTACGAAGGTTTTTGACTGTGTTGACCACAAAATATTACTGCAGAAGTTGGACCATTATGGAGTAAGGGGAGTAGCTTACAATTGGTTGGCCTCCTCCTTTAAGAACAGAAAGCAGAAGGTAATTCTCCGCAATATTGAGAATGGTAGTGATGTTCAGTCACAATGGGGCACTGTTAAGTGGGACATTCCCGAAGGGTCGGTACTGGGGTCACTGCTGTTTCTTATTTATATAAATGATATGCCTTCTAGTATTACAGGTGATTCAAAAATATTTCTGTTTGCTGATGACACCATCTTGGTAGTGAATGATCTTGTGTGTAATATTGAAACAGTATCAAAGAATGTAGTTCATGAAATAAGTTCGTGGCTTGTGGAAAATAATTTGATGCTAAATCACAGTAAGACTCAGTTTTTACAATTTCTAACTCACAATTTAACAAGAATCGGTATTTTGATCAGACAGAATGGGCATATTATAAGCGAGGCGGAAAATTTCAAGTTCCTAGGCGTTCGGATAGATAGTAAGCTGTTGTGGAAAGCCCATGTCCAGGATCTCGTTCAGAAACTAAATGCTGCTTTATTTACCATTAGAACAGTATCTGAAATAAGTGACAGTTCAACACGAACAGTAGACTACTTCGCATATTTTCATACGTTTATGTCGTATGGTATTATTTTTTGGGGTAATTCTTCTGATTCAAAAAGGGTATTTTTGGCTCGAAAACGGGCTGTTCGAGCTATATGTGATGTAAGTTCGAGAACCTCTTGTCGACCCCTATTCAATAGTCTGGGAATTCTGACATTGCCCTCACAGTATATATTTTCTTAAATGTCGTTTGTTGTTAGCAATATTAGCCTATTCCCAAGAGTTAGCAGCTTTAACTCAGTTAATACTAGGCATAAATCAAATCTGCATGTGGAATGCACTTCCTTGACTCTTGTGCAGAAAGCAGTGTAGTATTCTGCGGCATCCATTTTCAATAAGCTACCACAAGAACTCAAAAATCTTAGCAGTATCCCAAACTATTTTAAGTCTAAATTGAAGAGTTTCCTCATGACTCACTCCTTCTATTCTGTCGAGGAGCTCTTGGAAGTGCTAAAAAATTAACCAAATTCCAGTGTTACATTGTTGATTTTCTTTATTTAAACTTACGACTTGTCGCCTGAATATGTTTTTTTATATTTAATTTTATCTGTTTCTACTACCGTGTTATAATTTCATGTATTGACTCGTTCCATGACCATGGAGACTTCTCCTTAATTTGGTCCGACGGAACAATAAATAAATAAATAAATTTGCATATTCCAGTCTAATGCATCACATGCATGTTTTTTGCATTATGTAATATGTGATTTGACCGTATGGTATCACCAAGTGCCTGTTGTCTTCTTGAAGCAGTTTAAGCACAGAATTATGCTTCCTGTAAATTACATTTGCGTTATTTGCGCAGAAGGCAATAAGGTTCTTTACATCTAAATTACGATAATTCACTGAAGACTTGATCAGACTAAACACCAATACCTATTCCATCAGCCTGTTCAGTGAAGTCCACAAGCTTGTTTCTTATTATCTTTCCCCAATCAAAATACTTTTCAACTAGAGGGAACATTTTTCTGTTTTTGTGGTTGGTCGCATCCATTGCTATAGAGAAAAAGTTGCTTGATTTAGCTGTATCTTTCAAGACATCAATGAAGTTCTGAACATTTTTTCGACCACATGTCCTCATCTTTCCCAGTTCAGAATAGTGGATGACATCCTTCGATAATTTATTTCCACAGTCCATACTTCTGTAGCTGACATTATGTTTGACAGCTGTTGCTAGCTCACTTGCAACGTTTTTAATATCCTTACTGCCATTACCAAAATATGTGAGTAAGTATGAGGATATCTTCACCTCCTTTTCGTTTCGATTATGATCTTCTAAACGAGAATGTTGACTACAGTCGATATTATGTCAATGAGCGATCCTGAAGTCACGCTTACATAGCACACAGTAAGCCCGTGTGAGTCAGCTGAAAAGTTAATAGTGTGACGGGTGTTTTTACACATGAATGTCTCTATAATTCACTTTCGCGAGTCCTTGTTACTTCCGTGTTTTATTCATACCGTAGCTGCTGAGCGGTACGAGGCAAGTGAATCCGTTGGTTGCCAGTACTGAGCGACAAACAAGTAAACGTTCCCCAGTTTCAAGACGACTCTAGACGCATAGGTTATGTCATTCTTCCTCCTCTCCTCGAATTGCCATAAGCCAATTCATCTTCTTTCCGTAGAAGCACAATCATAAAATAGACTAAATGTCGACAATATTATCGATTATCAAATGAAAATATTTCGAGATTTGTCTGATAGGGATTTTGAACTATTCGTAGTACTTCGCGGGGATAATGTGGATAACAGTGATGACTGACGAAATATACGGAACACAGAGTCGGTCAGAGAAAGAGTCAGGAGGATTAAAGGAAAACTGCTGCAGTACGGGAGGTACCGGGATATACGGGAGAGATGCCTACCCTACTCATACCCTAACCTGCTTCGTCACTCGTCGTGCACATTTCCACCTCTGGCACTCAAAATCAGTCCTAGGCACGTGTTCTACAGTCAGTAGTTTTCTTCTGTCAACGGTTTGTCGTACACTTCTTACATCGTTTTTTGTGTCAAACTCTATTTCATTGTGCCCTTTTCGATTGACCGTTTAATTTCTCACATTCGCTGCTACTTTCTTTCTCTTGCTCTGGTTTCATCAAGACATACAATTTATCTTCCTAGCATTGTACGTAACACTCTTGCCCGCTACTAAGGCGTTTGCTCCTGTCTTCAGGTACACGAGTGGCTTAAGTCTCTTCCTGCCTCCTACCCCGGCATCGTGACGACGGTTCGGGCTGGTTTCAGCTTCGAGCGTCTCGAAATCCTCGGTGTTAAGATTTCGTACGGCGCCGGCCGCCCCATAGCTGTCATCGAGGGAAGTAAGTAAACATAGGTGCCACCACAGATTTCGCATTATTTTTGTGAGCCTATCAAAGCGTGAATGCTCACTCACAGTAGCTAGTTTAACAGAATCACTCATCTTGAGAAGCTGTAACGCTACTAATCGTTTTTCTATTACTATGGTTTGCTGTATACTCTATTCTCAAAGGGAACTAACACCGCTGCGTCAGTCACGCGTGATATTTTATGCCACTGTCGCCGGTAATCTGCATACACTGAGTTATCAGAAGTCATGTAATAGCGATATTCACTTACACATATGGCGATAGTATCGAGTACACAAGATATAAAACGGCAGTGCATTGCCACGGCTGACATTTGTACTCAGGTGATCCACGTGAGAAAGTTTCCGACATTATTATGGCCGCACGACGGGAATTAACAAACTTTCAACGCGAAATTGTAGTTGGAGCTAGACGCATGGAACGTTCCATTTCGGAAATCGTTAGCGGATTCAATATTCTGATAAATGAAAAGCACCAGTTTGCTTTTGTTCTACAATATTACTGTTATTGTTAACCGGTTTATGGCTTACAAGGCCATCTTCAGACATTTACTGAGTATTATGACCAAAGAAGTTAAATGGCAGCACACAACATTGGAAGAGAAGTAACACATCTAGACTGAAGCAGAAACATACAGTAAGTAACATCTTTGCAATGAAAAAGTAAAAACTGAACAGTACATAAATAACAATGGAGTAGACAGGAAAACCTTTAGCACAAAATAGGAATAGCATGCCTACATAACAGTTTCTGTTAATAAACAAAACTAATAAAATAAAATAAAATTAGTACTAGACAAGGCTGCATCAGGAAATATGAAACATATACAAAATCACCTGTTCTGATTGTCACAAATTTTACATTGGTCAGTCAGGCAGAGACATATCAACTAGGCTGGCTGAACATGAACGCAGCTGCAGGTTGCAGAATTCAGACTCTGCATTTGCTGAGCATGTACTGAGTGAGGGTCACAACTACCAGCCAGTGTTCCATGCACTTCACTTAGCAAACAAAGGCCATAAACTCAACCTGATGGAAGCCCTGGAAATTAACAAACACCTTGCTCACAGTCCAGATCTCATCCTAAATGACCAGACACAGCTCAACACTTCCTCTCTCCTAAACTACATATAATCATCTTTGTTGTTCATTACTTCCCACACTCTCTCTTCCTACATATTCCCATTTTCCTGTATTCATTAAGTTGTTTTGTTTTGTTGAAGTTGTCTTTGTATTCCACATAGACTGTAGTTTCTATAGTTGAGGATTTCTTTTAACTGGTTCTTGTATTACTGTCCATGTTTAACACCCCTTGTAGTTGTCTCATCAAATACTGTTCATATTTTACTTTGCTCATTTATTTAATGAAAACTGGTACACAGCCACTGCTTTGATAACAATGTTAATGTTAAAATGCAGTACCATCACACTCTCAAACTGTAGGTTCCCGCGAACACCTCCATTTCCCTGCATTTATTTATTTCTGTTTATCTTATTGATTTTGCTTAAGTTCCTTATGTATTCTGTATTTACATTGATAACTGTCTCTTCTTTTAATTGGTTTGTGGCCGGCCGGAGTGGCCGAGCGGTTCTAGGCGCTACAGTCTGGAACCGCGCGCCCGCTACGGTCGCAGGTTCGAATCCTGCCTCGGGTATGGATGTGTGTGATGTCCTTAGGTTGCTTAGGTTTAAGTAGTTCTCAGTTCTAGCAGTTAAGTCCCATAGTGCTCACAGCCATTTGAACCATTTAATTGGTTTGTGTATCACTCTCCATGTTTCATACCACCTGATGCAGCCTGGTCTAGTAATAATTTTATTTTATTTTATTAGTTTTGTTTATTAATAGAAACTTTTATGTAGGCATGCTATTCCTATTTTGTGCTGAAGGTTTTCCTGTCTACTCCATTGTTATTTATGTACTGTTCAGTTTTTACTTTTTCATTGCAAAGATGTTACTTACTGAATGTTTCTACTTCAGTCTAGATGTGTTACTTCTCTTCCAATGTTGTCTGTTAACATTCAACTTCTTTGGTGATAATACTCAGTAAATGTCTGAAGATAGCCTTGTAAGCCTAAAACCGGTTAACAATAACAGTAATATTGTAGAACAAAAGCAAACTGGTGCTTTTCATTTATTATAATGTTGTTCTACCAAGAACCGACGGAAGATTCTGTTAATATCAATATTCTGAGTTAAACATTGCCAATAGTGTGCAGGCATTACCTCTCACCACGTACAACGCAGTAGCCGACGAAATACACTTACACTTAACGACCGAGAGCAGCGGCGTTTGTGTAGAGTTGTCACTGCTACCAGACAAGCAATAGTGCGTGAAATAACAACAGAAAGCAATGCGAGACGTATGACGCACGTATCCGCTATGGCAATGATGCGTAATTTGGCGTTAATGGACTTTGGTAGCAGACGACCGACGCAAGTGCCTTTGCTAACAGCACTACATTCCTTTCAGCGCCTCTCCCGGGCTCGTGACCGTATCAGTTGGACACTAGACGACTGAGAAACCGTGGCGTGGTCAGATGATTCCCGACTGTAGTTGGCAAGAGCTAATGGTGGGGTTCGAGTGTGGCGAAAACCCTACGAAGCCAAGGACCCAAATTGTCAAAAAGGCACTGTGCAAGCATGTGGTGGTTTCATAATGGTCCTCTGGTCCAACTGAGCCGATAGTTGATTGAAAATAAACAAGTTCGGCTACTTGGAGACTAACTGCAACCATTGATGGACCTCATGTTCTTCAACTATGATGGAATTTTTATGGGTGGCAATGCGCGATTAGTCTAAAGAACAGTCTGGACAATTCGAGCGAATGATTTGTCCACCTATCGAACATTTGTGGTGGGATATAATCGAGAGATCAGTCCGTCCCCAAAATCTTGCATTGCCAGTACTTCGGACTCATGGACGGCTATAGAGGCAGCATGGCTCACTATTTCTGCAGCGGACATCCAATGATCTGTTACGTCAGGTTACGTCGAGTCACGCCGGACAAAAACCGGTCCGACACGATGTTAGGAGGTATCCCATGATCTTTGTCACTTCACTGTAGTGTAGCCAAGAGATACTTCATCGCTTGTATGTTGCCCTCTGGAAGAGTTGACTCAAGTGTAATGGAACTGTTGTAAAGCCTATCGCTCAAGCATGACGTCGCGTCACAAATTTCTATGGAGAGAGTCGTAATCCTCTATTCATACGGCTGCAAAATGAGCGCAGAATTCCAGAATTCGGTATGTTACATCCATAATTTCCTTTCGGATTTACAGAAGTGTTATATCACAGAATTTGTTTCACACAGATCTGGTGTTTTATGGCAAAATTATCATGGTGTGTTAAAGAAAGTTGATGTCTGTATCTCTGTTGTTAGTGAAGTTGCATTAGCCTTTGTTGTAAGAGTCTCCGGTCGCTAACTACACTCCTGGAAATTGAAATAAGAACACCGTGAAGTCATTGTCCCAGGAAGGGGAAACTTTATTGACACATTCCTGGGGTCAGATACATCACATGATCACACTGACAGAACCACAGGCACATAGACACAGGCAACAGAGCATGCACAATGTCGGCACTAGTACAGTGTATATCCACCTTTCGCAGCAATGCAGGCTGCTATTCTCCCATGGAGACGATCGTAGAGATGCTGGATGTAGTCCTGTGGAACGGCTTGCCATGCCATTTCCACCTGGCGCCTCAGTTGGATCAGCGTTCGTGCTGGACGTGCAGACCGCGTGAGACGACGCTTCATCCAGTCCCAAACATGCTCGATGGGGGACAGATCCGGAGATCTTGCTGGCCAGGGTAGTTGACTTACACCTTCTAGAGCACGTTGGGTGGCACGGGATACATGCGGACGTGCATTGTCCTGTTGGAACAGCAAGTTCCCTTGCCGGTCTAGGAATGGTAGAACGATGGGTTCGATGACGGTTTGGATGTACCGTGCGCTATTCAGTGTCCCCTCGACGATCACCAGTGGTGTACGGCCAGTGTAGGAGATCGCTCCCCACACCATGATGCCGGGTGTTGGCCCTGTGTGCCTCGGTCGTATGCAGTCCTGATTGTGGCGCTCACCTGCACGGCGCCAAACACGCATACGACCACGATTGGCACCAAGGCAGAAGCGACTCTCATCGCTGAAGACGACACGTCTCCATTCGTCCCTCCATTCACGCCTGTCGCGACACCACTGGAGGCGGGCTGCACGATGTTGGGGCGTGAGCGGAAGACGGCCTAACGGTGTGCGGGACCGTAGCCCAGCTTCATGGAGACGGTTGTGAATGGTCCTCGCCGATACCCCAGGAGCAACAGTGTCCCTAATTTGCTGGGAAGTGGCGGTGCGGTTCCCTACGGCACTGCGTAGGATCCTACGGTCTTGGCGTGCATCCGTGCGTCGCTGCGGTCCGGTCCCAGGTCGACGGGCACGTGCACCTTCCGCCGACCACTGGCGACAACATCGATGTACTGTGGAGACAACACGCCCCACGTGTTGAGCAATTCGGCGGTACGTCCACCCGGCCTCCCGCATGCCCACTATACGCCCTCGCTCAAAGTCCGTCAACTGCACATACGGTTCACGTCCACGATGTCGCGGCATGCTACCAGTGTTAAAGACTGCGATGGAGCTCCGTATGCCACGGCAAACTGGCTGACACTGACGGCGGCGGTGCACAAATGCTGCGCAGCTACCGCCATTCGACGGCCAACACCGCGGTTCCTGGTGTGTCCGCTGTGCCGTGCGTGTGATCATTGCTTGTACAGCCCTCTCGCAGTGTCCGGAGCAAGTATGGTGGGTCTGACACACCGGTGTCAATGTGTTCTTTTTTCCATTTCCAGGAGTGTATGTGAAAGAAATTACAGATATATTTTAAGAGACAAAATTTATTTGAAGTGCTTAAGTTGGACGCCTTACACTATGTACTGGATGTGTCATCGAAACACTATAATCTGACGGGCCACAAATTTGTTATTTATAAAGGGAGAAGCGTCACCCGGAAATGCACAGTTTCGGCACAGTGTGACGCATGAGCGCTGTGGAATCAAAACTTCTTCGGTTTATGTGTGATATCCCGATTCGTTGTGCAACACATTAGCAATCAATATAAGCAGACGCTAGTATTGCACCTAATAAATAAATAACATTCCTGAGAATTTCCGGACAATGACTCTGCCTTGGAAAAATGATCAGTTTGCTGCCCTACGTAGTGAGCAGTCCGCAGACGGAGAAAGGTCGTTCTCTTTACACTTGTGTCTAATGTATTGTCCTCACTTGAAAAATGACCAGTTTGCGTTCAGCAACACATGCTGAAGGTTGACGGTGATTTTTTATACACCCGTGTAAAAATTTGCTATTCCTATAATAATTTCATTACAGTATTATTGAAAGCCTTCTATCGTGCTCAGCCATACACGCGAGGGAGTGGATCAGCACGGCCAGCGTGACGTGGTTCATCAACGAGATCCTCAGCTCGACCGACGCCAGAGTGAGAAGCATCGTTGATCAGTTCGACTTCTACATCTTCCCTGTCACCAACCCCGATGGATACGTGTACTCTTGGACGGATGTGAGTAGCTGTCTTCTAAATGTACGTTCATAGACTTTTATGGTCAGAGTTTCAAAATGTTTCTTCCGGCTCATTGGCTGAATCGTATTGTTAGTGTGGTCTTCTTTCCAAAGAATGGTTTGATGCAGCTTGTAGCATGATTCTCATTGCCGAGCTGTAAGAAGGTGTGTTTTGTAAACACGACAGAGTGCCTGTCCGAGGGTCGAACTGTTTGCAATGGCTGCCGTACAGGTTGGTTTAAATTGGCCGTTGGCTGTGTTTTTTCTGACCGATGGTGTGGAAGAAAGTAGTATCGCCGAAGATGAACGCGGCAAATACGGTGAACATCACAATATGTACGACAAATGACCACGGCTGACAGTTCAGAAACTAAGCAATAAATCATAGGAACATCTTACCAAAAATGACAATGCTTCAACATGATGACGACAATGATAAGTGTGCATTTTTGCTAGAATGATAAGTGTGTTACTAAGATTACACAATTTAGATCGGCACAATTATAACAACGTTATTAGGTAACCTTTTCAAAATTAATAACTAGTAAAGGCACTGAGCGGTAATTTCAGTTCAAGGTATGAGGCGATAGCTGTGAGAAATAGTTAGTCATTGTTTGCTGTACATTGGTAACTAATACTCAGCCTAACTGTACTTGTAATTGCCGCCAATTACGTAAATCAGACAGAACGACTTTTCCTTCGCACATATCTCATTACCAATGCAGTATGCTGTGTTCGTAAGCTTATCTGATTTACCAATATGTTATCGTGTAGTTCTTTGTCTGATTTATTAGTTAATTATGAAAAGGATAGATTGTTACTCACCATATAGCCGAGATGAGATGTACAACAAAAAGACGGCCAAACAAGTTAGCTTTCGGCCAGAGAGGCATTCATTGGAATTAGATAAAATACACACTCACACACACTCACGCAAACATAACTCACACGCACATGACCACACTCTTTGGCTGCCGAGGCCTCAGCATCCAGATGTTGTGGTCATGTGTGTGTGAGTTGCATTGGCGTGATTGTGAGTGTGTGTGTGTGTGTGTGTGATGTGTAATTCCGTTCAAGGTCTTTCTGCCTGAAAGCTAGCTTGTTTGACCGTCGTTTTGTTGTGCCTATAAGCGACTCAACATCTGCGCTATATGGTGAATGTTGTTGTTGTTGTTGTTGTTGTTGTGGTCTTCAGGCCTGAGACTGGTTTGATGCAGCTCTCCATGCTACCCTATCCTGTGCAAGCTTCTTCATCTCCCAGTACCTAATGCAACCTACATCCTTCTGAATCTGCTTAGTGTATTCATCTCTTGGTCTCCCCCTACGATTTTTACCCTCCACGCTGCCCTCCAATGCTAAATTGTTGATCCCTTGATGCCTCAAAACATGTCCTACCAACCGATCCCTTCTTCTAGTCAAGTTGTGCCACAAACTTCTCTTCTCCCTAATCCTATTCAATACTTCTTCATCAGTTATGTGATCTACCCATCTAATCTTCAGCATTCATCTGTAGCACCACATTTTGAAAGCTTCTATTCTCTTCTTGTCCTAACTATTTATCGTCCATGTTTCACTTCCATACATGGCTACACTCCATACAAATACTTTCAGGAACGACTTCCCCACACTTAAATCTATACTCGATGTTAACAAATATCTCTTCTTCAGAAACGCTTTCCTTGCCATTGCCAATCTACATTTTATACCTTCTCTACTTCGACCATCATCAGTTATTTTGCTCCCCAAATAACAAAACTCCCTTACTACTTTAAGTGTCTCATTTCCTAAACTAATTCCCTCAACATCACCCGACTTAATTCGACTACATTCCATTATCATCGTTTTGCTTTTGTTGGTGTTCATCTTATGTCCTCCTTTCAAGACACTTCCCATTCCGTTCAACTGCTCTTCCAAGTCCTTTGCTGTCTCTGATAGACTTACAATGTCATCGGCGAATCTTAAACTTTTTATTTCTTCTCCATCGATTTTAATACCTACTCCGAATTTTTCTTTTGTTTCCTTTACTGCTTGCTCAATGTACAGATTGAACAACATCCGGGAGAGGCTACAACCCTGTCTCACTCCCTTCCCAACCAATGCTTCCCTTTCATACCCCTCGACTCTTATAAGTGCCATCTGGTTTCTGTACAAATTGTAAATAGCCTTTCGTTCCCTGTATTTTAACCCTGCCATCTTTAGAATTTGAAAGAGAGTATTCCAGTCAACATTGTCAAAAGCATTCTCTAAGTCTACAAATGCTAGAAACGTAGGTTTGCCTTTCCTTAATCTTTCTTCTAAGATAAATCGTAAGGTCAGTATTCCCTCACGTGTTCCAATATTTGTACGGAATCCAAACTGATCTTCCCCGAGGTCGGCTTCTACCAGTTTTTCCATTCGTCTGTAAAGAATTCGAGTTAGTATTTTGCAGCTGTGACTTATTAAACTGATAGTTCGGTAATTTTCACATCTGTCAACACCTGCTTTCTTTGAGACTGAAATTGTTATATTCTTCTTGAAGCCTGAGGGTATTTCGCCTGTTTCATACATCTTGCTCACCAGATGGTAGAGTTTTGTCAGGACTGGCTCTCCCAAGGCCGTCAGTAGTTCCAATAGAATGTTGTCTACTCCAGGGGCCTTGTTTCGACTCAGGTCTTTCAGTGCTCTGTCAAACTCTTCACGCAGTATCATATCTCTCCTTTCATCTTAATCTACATCCTCTTCTATTTCCACAATATTGTCCTCAAGTACATCGCCCTTGTAGAGACCCTCTACATACTCCTTCCACCTTTCTGCTTTCTCTTCTTTGCTTACAACTGGGTTTCCATCTGAGCTCTTGATATTCATACAAGTGGATCTCTTTTCCCCAAAGGTCTCTGTAATTTTGCTGTAGGCAGTATCTATCTTACCCCTAGTGAGATAAGCTTCTACATCCTTACATTTGTCCTCTAGCCATCCCTGCTTAGCCATTTTGCACTTCCTGTCGATCTCATTTTTAGGTGTTTGTATTCCTTTTTGCCTGCTTCATTTACTGCATTTTTATATTTTCTCCATTCATCAATTAAATTCAATATTTCTTCTGTTACCCAAGGGTTTCTTCTATCCCTCGTCTTTTACCTACTTGATTCTCTGCTGCCTTCACAACTTCATCCCTCAAAGTTACCCATTCTTCTCCTACTGTATTTCTTTCCCCCATTCCTGTCAATTGTTCCCTTATGCTCTCCCTGAAACTCTGTACAACCTCTGGTTCTTTCAGTTTATCCAGATCCCATCTCGTTAAATTCCCACTTTTTTGCAGTTTCTTCAGTTTTAATCTACAGTTCATAACCAATAGATTGTGGTCAGAGTCCACATCTGCCACTGGAAATGTCTTACAATTTAAAACTTGGTTCCTAAATCTCTGTCTTACCATTATATAATCTATCTGATACCTTCTGGTATCTCCAGGATTCTTCCATGTATACAACCTTCTTTTATGATTCTTGAACCAAGTGTTAGCTATGATTAAGTTATGCTCTGTGCAAAACTCTACCAGGGTGCTTCCTCTTTCATTTCTTAGCCCCAATCCATATTCACTTACTATGTTTCCTTCTCTCGCTTTTCCTACTCTCGAATTCCAGTCACCCATGACTACTAAATTTTCGTCTCCCTTCACTACATGAATAATTTCTTTTATCTCATCATACATTTCTTCAATTTCTTCATCATCTGCAGAGCTAGTTGGCATATAAACTTGTACTACTGTAGTAGGCGTGGGCTTCGTGTCTATCTTGGCCACAATAATGCGTTCACTATGCTGTTTGTAGTAACTTACCCGCAATTCCTATTTTTTTATTCATTATTAAACCTACTCTTGCATTATCCCTATTTGTCTTGTATTTATAACCCTGTATTCACCTGACCAAAGTCTTGTTCCTCCTGCCACCGAACTTCACTAATTCAAACGATATCTAACCTTAACCTATCCATTTCCCTTTTTAAATTTTCTAACCTACCTGCCCGATTAAGGAACCTGACATTCCACGCTCCGATCCGTAGAACGCCAGTTTTCTTTTTCCTGGTAATTACGTCCTCTTGAGTAGTCCCCACCCGGAGATCCGAATGGGGGACTGTTTTACCTCCGTAATATTTTACCCAAGAGGACGCCATCATCATTTAACCATACAGTAAAGCTGCATGCCCTCGGGAAAAATTACGGCTGTAGTTTCCCCTTGCTTTCAGCCGTTTGCAGTACCAGCACAGCAAGGCCGTTTTGGTTAGTGTTACAAGGCCAGATCAGTCAATCATCCAGACTGTTTCCCCTGCAATTACTGAAAAGGCTGCTGCCCCTCTTGAGGAACCACACGTTTGTCTGGCCTCTCTACGGATACCCCCCCCCCCCCCCCCCCCCCCGTTGTGGTTGCACCTACGGTACGGCCATCTGTATCGCTGGGGCACGCAAGCCTCCCCACCAACGGCAAGGTCCATGGTTCATGATAAGGAAGGATATGGTTAATAGCAACTTATTATTTTTGTAATACTGTTATTATTGCGTCCTGAATTTTCCATTGTTTTATTAGCTACTTAGTTGCATATTGATCTGACTGTTACGGAAGACGCAAGTAAATTAAAACTGGTGATACTTACGCGTTTCACAATACACCATTGAAAAGAGCTAGAAAGTACGCTTCTTATGAATAGATGATGTCAGTTTGTAACTAGTTTCAAGCGCCTTTACGCGCGCGATGTAAATACATTGCTTGTAAGTAAATTAACATACTTACAAATGAAAACATAGCCCATTATTGGCTGTGTATTAATGTTCTTTATTTAGTTTTGCTATTAACTGATTTCGACTTTGTGTCGTTTCCAAACACATCCGAGCGGTCTAAGGCGCTGCCGTCGTGGACTGTGCGACTGGTTCCGGCGGAGGTTCGAGTCCTCCCTCGGGCATGGATGTGTGTGTATTTGTCCTTAGGATAATTTAGGCTACGTAGTGTGTCTTAGGGACTGATGAGCTTTGCGGTTAAGTCCCATAAGATTTCACACACATTTGAACATTTGTTTCCAAACATATGCATGACATTAACTTACGTGCATCACGTTTTACATTGTGTAAGTATCGGATTCATCTTACACGCCATAATCCATAAATATATATGGACATAATAGTAACTACACCTAAAAGTGCATAATGGTGTACCGTTACTGTACGGACTTTGTCCACATGTACTCGTGGATTATGGCGTGTAACATGAATCCGATACCTACACAATGCAAAACGTGATGTTCATAGGTTGATGTCGCGCACCTGCTTGAAAACGATGCGAAGTCGAAATTAGCTTATTGCACAAGTTAAATGAAGAACGTTAATACACAGCTTACAACGGACAATGTTTCAATTTGTAAAATGTTTAGAGGCTGTGAACCCATACGGAAACAAAATTTCAATATACTTCACCCTGTGAGTTCGCAAAAAGCCAGACAAAAAGAGACTTTGCTCTCAACGTATATTCATATTTATTATGTTAAATCACTTTTAATTTGAATGGTTGGCCATCTTTTAACAATTATTTTGGTTTGGCGTGATCACGAGGGTACAGAAGATTACACGCAGACTCGATAAGATCACGGAGTTCCGAGATGGCGCGACGGTAACTAGTGCGTGTGGTTGTTCGCGTTGGTGTGAGGTAGTTTATTGATAGAAACTGGACAGCAAGCCGTCAACTCGATATTTTGGGGACTGAGTAGCGTTACTAAGGCTTTGAACTAGCAATCTCGCAATCAGCTGGAACCCTAACTTTTATCAGTGTCAGACTGTAAACATTGCAGGACCTAGAGTTATTTCTGTGACTGCTTTATTACTGGTACTATTAATACTGTCAAACTTTTTCCTCCGTTGCTGCTTCAATTCTGCTTCATCGTCTACGTAAGAACAACTCCATCTTTTGCACCTGAATGTACGTACAAATCTGTTCGCCTATTCCTAGTACCCATTATCAGTGATATTCATTCCTATGTCCTTTTGATGCATCCATGTGTTCTATATGCGCTGGGTACGCATAGTACCGGCTTCCTTCAATTAATAGGTCACGTTTAAACATTTTACAGCACAATACTTACAGTGTGCTACATCATAGTTTATGCCAGTGAAATGTTATAAAGCGACCTATCAGTTGGATGAAACCACCGGTTCTACTTGCATCCAGCACAGAAGAACACACTGATACTTCAAAAGAACGTGTAAATAACTACCACTGAAAATGCTTGCCATGAAAAGGCAAAAAATGTTTGGTACAAGCACACTAAATATTTAGTTGCAAAAGATGGATGTTTTTCCTTATCTGGACGATAAAGCGTAACTTCCTGAATGCTTCGAGAAAATTTATGTATATATTTTTTACCGAGCTATCGAAATTTAATTGTACTGTTAGCTATTGGTATATTAGTAATTAATCGGCTACGGGAGATTATGTTACGAACCTTTGAAATGTGGACATCTGCCTGCGCCAGAATTGCATATATACAAGCTTCACTTCACGTACGTTATTATCACCAGCCTATTTGACGTTATACTCGCATGCTTTTTGCAAAGCCTCCATCCTATTTATTGAGTTTTTCGGTAGTGAATAGACAATCAATTCATCAAAATTTGAAGCAAAGGTGTTGTGTACCATTATTGGCCCTATGGGCTTTATCGCAAGAATTTATCATTAATCACTTTTATTTATGCTTAATTGGCAAACTTGCCAGAGTTAGAATTTCAGCTGCAGGATCACTTGTGTAACCTGTTGAATTTTAAATAATGTAGCTGCAGGGCACAAATGAGGCGGCCAGAAACGCACCACCGCGTCAAATAACGAACAAGCATTAGTCAAGGTCATACATGTGTCCAACTTTCGCAAGGTAGAGTGAACCAAGCGTTCTTGTACTATATATAAGAAAAAAAGGTCCTGTGCCAGTTTCATCATCCGTGCTTAAACACTGTATCCTGCATCCACTTGAACATGACCTTGTATTCAAGCCGTGATCTCCCTCTACATTTCTCTGCACTACCAATTTTACTATTCCTTGATGGCTCAGGACTTTAAATCAAGAATAGCTGCCAACATGAGTAACTTAGAAGCAGATATCCTCGGATTAGTGAAGCAACCAAAATCACTTAATTAAAGCAAGTCTTCCGGTCCAGACTGTATACCAGTCAGGTTCCTGGTTCCTTTCAGAGTATGTTGATGCAGTAACCCCATACTTAACAATCATATACAACCGCTTGCTCGACGAAAGATGCGTACCCAAAAATTGGAAAGTTACACAGGTCACACCGGTATTCAAGAAAGGCAATAGGAGTAATACACCAAATTCCAGAACCATACCACTGACGTCGATATTCAGCATGATTTTGGAACATATATTGTGTTAGAACATTATGAATTACTTCGAAGATAACGGTCTATTGACATACAGTCAACACGGTTTCAGAAAACATCGTTTTCGTGAAACACAACTAGCTCTTTACTCACGGAATGTTAACTGCTTTTGACAAAAGATTTCAAGTTGATTCCATATTTCTAGATTTCCAGAGTGCTTTTGACACCGTACCTCGCAAGCGACTTGTAATCAAATTAAGTGCTTATGGAATATATCCCAGTTATGTGATTGGCTTCGTGACTTCCTGTCAGAGAGGTCACAGTTCGTAGTAAATGACGGAAAGTCATCGAGTAATAGAGAAGTGATTTCTGACGTTCCACACGGTAGTGTTGTAGGACCTCCGCTGTTCCTCATCTACATAAACGATTTAGAAGACAATCTAAGCAGCCATCTTAGGTTGTTTGCAGATGTTACTGTCGTTTATCGTCCAGTAAAGTTGTCATAAGATCACAACAAATTGCAAAACGGTTTAGAAATGATATCTGTAAGGTGCGAAAATTGGCAATTGACTACAAATAATGAAACGCGAGAGGTAATCCACATGAGCGCTTAGAGGAGTCCGTTGAACATCACTTACACGATACATCAATCAAATATAAAGGCCGTAAAGTCAATTAAATACATAAGAATGACAATTACGAACAACTTCAGTTGGAAAGAACACATAGAAAATGTTGCGGGGAAGGCGAATCAACGACTGTGATTTTTTTGGCAGAACACTTAGAAGATGCAATAGATCTACTAAAAAACTGCTTGTCTGTCGCCTTTTGGAGGACTGTTGCGTGGTGTGGGATCGTTATTAGATGGGATTAACGGAGTACATCGAGAAAGTTCAAAGAAGAGCAGCACGTGTCGTACTTTCGTGATATAGGGGAGAGAGTGTCACGGACATGATACAGGATTTGGGCTGGACGTCTTTAAAACAAAGGCGTTTCTCGTTGCGACGGGATCTTCTCAGGAAATTTGGATCAGCAACTTTCTCCTTCGAATGCGAAAATACTTTGTTGACGCCGACCTACAAAGGGAGGAACGATCATCACAATACAGTAAGGGAATCAGAGCTCGCAAAGAAAAATAAAGATGTTCGTTCCTTTCGGAAGTGGAGTAAAAGAGAATTAGTGTGAATGTGGTTCGATGAACTCTCTGCCAGGCACTTAAGTGCGATTTGCAGAGTATCCATATAGATGTAGATGTAGCTAGAGAGTGAGACGTGAAGGGATATCTTCTTTCCATCGAGATGTGCCATAAATTTATTTTCTCCCCAAATACATTGTTTCCTCATTAGTTATACGATCTAAGCACCTAACCTTTAACCCTCCTCTGTATCTCTTCACTTCGAAGCTTCAATTCTCTTCTTATCTGTGCTCTTTATCGCTCATATTTTGCTTTCAAATAATGCTACACTCCGGGCAAGTACTTTCAGAAAGTACACCCTAACACTAAATTTCTATTTTTCAGAAAAACCTCTTGAGATGTGCATTTTGAATCTATGTACGAGGGTTGAATAAAAAGTAATGCCTCCACCTCCGTTAATTGGGTTTGGATGGGAATATTTTAATAAATCAGATGCAGAAATAATCCTTAGAATGTGATCTTTAATTACCAATATTCACTTTTCCACAGAACCACCAGCCAATTGGATACATTTCTGCCAAGGATGAAAAAGTTTTCTGAAGCCGTCACGGAAGAAGTCAACACCCTGTTTCCGCAACCACTGTCTCACTGTCCTCTCAGCGTCTTCATCAGAATCATAATGATGTCCCCGCAGACCGTCTTTCATTATCAGGAACAGATGGAAGTCAGACGGTGCTAAATCTGGACTGTATGGAGGATGCCGTACGGTGGTGAGTTTCAGTCTCTGAAGTTCTGCTGTGGTGGCACGTGAAGTGTGTGGTTTGGCATTCTCATGCTGCAGGAAAACACTTCCCTTTTCCTTTCGGATCCTTGTTAGCCGTCGTTTCAGAGTTTGCTGCTTTGTGATGTTACGCTCTGAATTTATTGTTGTTCCACGAACCAGGAAACCAACATGGATAACACCATCTGCGTCCCAGACACTGTGGCCAAACTTTTTCCAGCTGAGGGGTGCGTCATGAATTTCTCTTTCTGGGGCGAGTCTTTATGTCGATATTCCATTGACTGACGTTTCCTCTCCGGGTCGTAATGGCGTACCAACGTTTCGTCTCCTGTCACAACTTCATTCTCGTAACGCGAGTGGAGCTCCTGGCAAATTTCAAGTCTGTGCGCTTTCATTTCAGGAGTCAGTAGCCGGGGTACCCATCGTGCACAGATCTTCCGATAGCTAAGCAAAGCAATAATGTGACTCACACGTTCTAGTGAAATCCCGATTGTGCTTGCAATTTCTATCTGAGTGATACGACGATCGTCCTGAATCAATCTGTCAACATTTTGCTTCTGAAGTTCGGTGGTTACTGTCACACGACGTCCAACTCTCAGTATGTCACCCAGGTCAGACGTTCCCGCCTCAACATCGTTAAACTTACTCACCCAACGACACACAGTACTCACATCAACACAGTCACCATAAATTGCCTTCATTCTCTGATGAATCTCTTTTGGGGTGAAATCTTCTGCTGTCAAGAATTCAATGACAGCACGTTGCTTAAATCGTACTGACCGACCGCCTGCGCAGGGTTCCATACTTTACACTGTAACAACACAACCGTTCAACGCTAAAGCTTCCCGCCAACTGTAGCTGTAAAGAATAGACTACGGCACAAGCCAGTACATGTTGCATACCAATGCTGCCAACTGTTGAAGAGTTACGAAGGTGGAGGCATTACTTTTCAGTCTACCCTCGTATTTGTACCACCGTCAGATATTTTATTGCCCAAAATAGCAAAGCTCATTTTCTATTTCCAGTGTCTCATTTTCGTATCGAATTCTTTCAGTAGCGTCTCATTTAATTCGACTGTATTCCATCATCCTTGTTCCATTATTGTTAATGATCATGTTATAACCTCTTTCAAGGCTCAAGTCATTCCATTTAACTGAGAAAATTAATGGATGTTTGTACACTATTGCAAGTGGTTTCCATTAGAACACAGTGTGTCTCTTTAGGTCATCGTTCTTCTGACTGGTTTCATGTGACCAGCCATGACTTCCTCTCATGTGCCAATCTCCTCAATTCAGAGTAGCTCTTACAGCCAAGTTCGTCAATTATTTATTGCATATATTACAGTCTCTGACTTCCCCTACTATTTTTGCATTCTACATATATTACAGTCTCTGACTTCCCCTACTATTTTTACCTCCTATAGCTCGCTTAAGTACCACGGAGCTTACTCTCTGCTGTCATAGCATACGCCTTGACCTCCTGTCAGACATTCTCATCAGTGTTCTCCGTGTATTCCTTTCGTTGGCAGTTCAGTGAAGATTCTTCTCATTTCTTGTCTTTTCAGTCCATTTAATTTTTAGCGTCCTTCTGTAACACTGCGGCTCAAGCGATTCCACCCAAACAGTCCGTCATCCCCTTCCAGAGAATGTTGAGCTCCAGACGTACATTCTGTGAAAGTTTTCCCTCAAATTTAGGCTTATACTAGTGGACAATTTTTAGCGAGGAATGCCCATTTTGCCTGTGACTGTCAGTTTCTTATATCCTTCTTGCTTCGTCTGTCATTCATTTTGAATGCAAGATAGTAGGACTCTTTCATAGTCCGCAATTTTGATGTTAAGTTTGTCACTAATCTCATTTCTGCTACTCGTAATTACTTTTGTTTTGACTTGGTTTACCCTCGGTCTGGGTACTGTGCTTGTTAAGGTGGCCATTACATTAAACGCATCAAATACCTCTTCATTTACACTGACAGAGCAAGGTCATCAGCGAATTTTATCACTAATACCCTGTCACCCTGAATTTTATTCCCAACAAGTACCTTTTTTAAATTCTCTCATCGCCTTTTCAATGTGCAAGTTGAACAGTAGGGGAGAAAGACCACCTGTACGCTGTACGCCCATCTTTAACTCGAGTACTTTTCTCTTTGTTTTCTATTCTTATAGTACCCTTTGGTTCTTGCACATATTGTATATTATCCATCTTTTCCTAAACCTTGTACCTGTTCCTCTTAGATTTTCTATCATTTTGCACCATTTAACGCTGTTTATACGGCGATAAACCCTATGATATTATCTTTGCCTCCTTTTTTAAGAGCAATGTGAGAATTACAAACAGTAATATCTGTACATAGATATCACAAAATTTAGAATAACAACCATGGATGACCCACGTTTCTGAACGATACACTGCATTAAGATAATACGAATATAGGAAAAAGGGCTAATGACGACATACTCGTTCGCCTCCTATGTTCTGGAAATTCTTGAGTAACTGCAAGACTGCAGCTGCGTTAGTCAGTTGCTGGGAAAAATGCAATATCAACTGCACTGCATATCGGTGCTGCGCTCAGCTTACTCTTCAGAACTTACTAGGCAGTGGTGGAAGATCGAGGCGGCTGTCGCGTCTCCCAATACTTGAAACTAGCCGAAATACGAGGACTATTCGAAAAGAAAGGAACGACAGGTCGCGAAATGGAAACCGCAGTAAAAATCGAAACTGTTTTGTTTATAATGGTTAGCTACACCTTCCAGCTACTTCTCTACACAGTCGACGTTCAGACTTAGACATCTGTCGTAACGTTGTATCAACTTTTCAATTTCCTCGTTATAGAAGACAGACGCCAGTGCTTTTCGACAATTTTTTACTCTGGACTGCAGCTCATTGTCTGTGTTAAAACGTTGTCTTCATAGCCAGCGGTTCATTTGAGCAGATATGAACCTCAGTGGTAGCCAATTACGGGCTGTGATCAAACACTTCTCGTCGGAAACGCTGCAGGAACATCTTCATTGCCTCTGCAGAGTGCGGCCGAGAATTGGCGTGTAGAAAGAACCGCATGCCAGTTATGTTATGTGTAGTGCATAGCTTCAGTTGAAATCTTTCGCCAGGCCCTTATGCTTGGCGGGAGACGCTAATTTTTACCCATCTCTACGTTCTCACTGTGAGCTCACAGGACTGAAAAGAGCGACATGATGTGATCGACGGGCGTACTATAGACACAGTGGCCAACGCATCTGTGCAAAGCTTCATCAGATTTTCACTGTATTTTCCATTTAGTGACCGATCGTTCCTCAGTTTCCGAATAACCCTCCTACATAAGGTGGGAGAAATGTTGCAGAAGTTCATTTAGGCTTGTAAAATTCTTTGATTTTAGTATAACAAAATACATCTTCCCTAAAAAGCTATTTCGAAATCCAATGACCTTTCTTACTGTTGGTGGCAATAAAATGAAATCGAGACACATGGGAAAAAAGTAAGTAATGTGTTTATTAATCCGAAAAAAACGCACATTTATCCCACTGTGACACAACTGATCAATGCCTTTTGAAAAAAATGTTTTGATTTGCCTACTGCACCATGCTTGTATCCTAGTGTTCATTTCTTTGCCCAAAGCAAATCGACGGCCACGAATGTCTTTCTTCAGGGCTCCAAAAATACGGAAATCGGATAGAGAGATGGCGGAGCTGTACAGAGGATGCGCGAGCGTTCCCAAGCGAAATTTCTGCAGCGTAGTCGAAACGACTTGGTAAACATGTGGGCGGGCGTTATCCTGCAACAGGATGAAGCCGTCTGACAGCATTCCACTCTGTCTGGATTTGATGGCGCGCTTCAGTTTTTGCAAAGTGGCCACATGCTGCTACGCGTTAATTACGACGGGTCCTTGGAGTTAAAGAGAAAGTTCATCATGGTTTTCCCGGAGCTGGCGTCCCTGTTGTTTCGATGGGAAGCCCTCATACATCCTCCATACAGTCCCGATCTCTCCCCGTGCTAATTCTATATTTTTGGAGCCCTGAAGAAACGCATTCGCAACCATCGATTTGCTTCGGATAAAGAGCTGCAATCCTGGACACAGTCAAGTTTCCGCAAGCAACTGCGAACATTTCTCCATGGAGGCACTGACCGGCTTGTCTGCCAGCGGAATAAATGTATTAACAGTTATGGGAATTACTTTTGAAGTAATAAACAGTGTACTTATTTCTTCCGTCTGTCTCGTATTCAGTTGACTGCAGGGCGTTATATACAGATAGATATACGGAATTTTCTGAACTAAATCGTTCAAACTTATTTTACAAAATGATAGAGAAATAAATCTGGAAAAGAAAGTATGAGTAATCCTTGCGTGCTGTTTGAACACTGATGAAGACAGTAAATTAAAATTTATGAATATTTAGTGTCATAAAATTGTCAACTATTATAGATACGTACAGTATTGCAAGATCTGTTACTTGCTCTGCAGACTGGTGAAGAAATATTATTTATACTGGAGTGTGGAAAGCGATTTCTGGAATTTTTTTTAGGAAAAAAAAGACAACTCAGTCTGCTCATTAAGGATTTTATCAGCGGAGCTGTTTTTGTGAGGGCGTATTTCTGTTTATCCTAACAAATTTATAGTGGCTCTTTGTTCAGCTAAGTGTAATATTTTCATGTAGTTCTCAGTGTTTCTCGCTGAATGGTTTTCTTCAACAACGTGAGATGAAAATGAAGATAGCATTAAAGCAGTCTGGTAACGAAATGTATAAATTCGAATCTGGTAACAGTACTTTTTCAATGTGTTGTTGTGGTCTTCAGTCCTGAGACTGGTTTGCTGCAGCTCTCGATGCTACTCTATCCTGTGCAAGCTGCTTCATTTCCCAGTACCTACTGCAACCTAATCCTTCTGAATCTGCTTAGTGTATTCATCTCTTGGTCTCCCTCTACGATTTTTACCCTCCACGCTGCCCTCCAATACTAAATTGGTGATCCCTTGATGCCTCAGAATATGTCCTACCAACCGATCCCTTCTTCTGGTTAAGTTGTGCCACAAACTTCTCTTCTCCCCAATCCTATTCAATACTTCCTCATTAGTTATGTGATCTACCCATCTAATCTTCAGCATTCATCTGTAGCACCACATTTTGAAAGCTTCTATTCTCTTCTTGTCCTAACTATTTATCGTCCATGTTTCACTTCCATACATGGCTACACTCCATACAAATACTTTCAGGAACGACTTCCCCACACTTAAATCTATACTCGATGTTAACAAATATCTCTTCTTCAGAAACGCTTTCCTTGCCATTGCCAGTCTACATTTTATATCCTTTCTATTTCGACCATCATCAGTTATTTTGCTCCCAAATAGCAAAATTCCTTTACTACTTTAAGTGTCTCATTTCCTAATCTAATTCCCTCAGCATCACCCGACTTAATTCGACTACATTCCATTATCCTCGTTTTGCTTTTGTTGATGTTCATCTTATATCCTCCTTTCAAGAAACTGTCCATTCCATTCAACTGCTCTTCCAAGTCCTTTGCTGTCTCTGACAGAATTACAATGTCATCGGCGAATCTCAAAGCTTTTATTTCTTCTCCATGGATTTTAATACCTACTCCGAATTTTTCTTTTGTTTCCTTTACTGCTTGCTCAATATACAGATTGAATAACGTCGGGGAGAGGCTACAACCCTGTCTTACTCCCTTCCCAACCACTGCCTCCCTTTCATGTCCCTCGACTCTTATAACTGCCATCTGGTTTCTGTACAAATTGTAAATAGCCTTTCGCTCCCTGTATTTTAACCCTGCCACCTTCAGAATTTGAAAGAGAGTATTCCAGTCAACATTGTCAAAAGCATTCTCTAAGTCTACAAATGCTAGAAACGTAGGTTTGCCTTTCCTTAATCTTTCTTCTAAGATAAATCGTAAGGTCAGTATTCCCCCACGTGTTCCAATATTTGTACGGAATCCAAACTGATCTTCCCCGAGGTCGGCTTCTACCAGTTTTTCCATTCGTCTGTAAAGAATTCGAGTTAGTATTTTGCAGCTGTGACTTATTAAACTGATTGTTCGGTAATTTTCACATCTGTCAACACATGCTTTCTTTGGGATTGGAATTATTATATTCTTCTTGAAGTCTGAGGGTATTTCGCCTGTTTCACACATCTTACTCACCAGATGGTAGAGTTTAGTCAGGACTGGCTCTCCCAAGGCCGTCAGTAGTGCAAATGGAATGTTGTCTATTCCGGGGGCCTTGTTTCAACTCAGGTCTTTCAGTGCTCTGTCAAACTCATCACGCAGTATCGTATCTCCCATTTCATCCTCATCTACATCCTCTTCCATTTCCACAATATTGTCCTCAAGTACATCGCCCTGGTATAGACCCTCTATATACTCCTTCCACCTTTCTGCTTTCCCTTCTTTGCTTAGAACTGGGTTTCCATCTGAGCTCTTGTTCATACAAGTGGTTCTCTTATCTCCAAAGATCTCTTTAATTTTCCTGTAGGCAGTATCTATCTTACCCCTAGTGAGATAAGCCTCTACATCCTTACATTTGTGCTCTAGACATCCCTGCTTAGCCATTTTGCACTTCCTGTCGATCTCATTTTTGAGGTGTTTGAATTCCTTTTGCCTGCTTCATTTACTGCATTTTTATAGTTTCTCCTTTCATCAATTAAATTCAATATTTCTTCTGTTACCCAAGGATTTCTACTAGCCCTCGTCTTTTTACCTACTTGATCCTCTGCTGCCTTCACTACTTCATCCCTCAAAGCTACCCATTCTTCTTCTACTGTATTTCTTTCCCCCATTCCTGTCAATTGCTCCCTTATGCACTCCCTGAAACTCTGTACAACCTCTGGTTCTTTCAGTTTATCCAGGTCCCATCTCCTTAAATTCCCATCTTTTTGCAGTTTCTTCAGTTTTAATCTACAGGTCATAACCAATAGATTGTGGTCAGAGTCCACATCCGCTCCTGGAAATGTCTTACAATTTAAAACCTGGTTCCTAAATCTCTGTCTTACCATTATATAATCTATCTGATACCTTTTAGTATCTCCAGGGTTCTTCCATGTATACAACCTTCTTTCATGATTCTTAAACCAAGTGTTAGCTATGATTAAGTTATGCTCTGTGCAAAATTCTACGAGGCGGCTTCCTCTTTCATTTCTTAGCCCCAATCCATATTCACCTACTACGTTTCCTTCTCTCCCTTTTCCTACACCCGAATTCCAGTCACCCATGACTATTAAATTTTCATCTCCCTTCACTATCTGAATAATTTCTTTTATTTCATCACACATTTCTTCAATTTCTTCGTCATCTGCAGAGCTAGTTGGCATATAAAATTGTACTACTGTAGTAGGTGTGGGCTTCGTATCTATCTTGGCCACAATAATGCGTTCACTATGCTGTTTGTAGTAGCTTACCCGCATTCCTATTTTCCTATTCAGTATTAAACCTACTCCTGCATTACCCCTATTTGATTTTGTGTTTATAACCCTGTAGTCACCTGACCAGAAGTCTTGTTCCTCCTGCCACCGAACTTCACTAATTCCCACTATATCTAACTTTAACCTATCCATTTCCCTTTTTAAATTTTCTAACCTACCTGCCCGATTAAGGGATCTGACATTCCACGCTCCGATCCGTAGAACAGCAGTTTTCTTTCTCCTGATAACGACATCCTCTTGAGTAGTCCCCGCACGGAGATCCGAATGGGGGACTGTTTTACCTCCGGAATATTTTACCCAAGAGCACGCCATCATCATTTAATCATACAGTAAAGCTGCATGCCCTCGGGAAAAATTGCGGCCGTAGTTTCCCCTTGCTTTCAGCCGTTCGCAGTACCAGCACAGCAAGGCCGTTTTGGTTATTGTTACAAGGCCAGATCAGTCAGTCATCTAGATTGTTGCCCTTGCAACTACTGAAAAGGCTGCTGCCCCTTCAGGAACCACACGTTTGTCTGCCCTCTCATTAGATAGCCCTCCGTTGTGGTTGTACCTACGGTACGGCTATCTGTATCGCTGAGGCACGCAAGTCTCCCCACCAACGGCAAGGTCCATGGTTCATGGGGGGACTTTTTCAATAAAGTAACATAAAACCAATTTGGAGTGTACACTATCAACAATTTATTTCGTACAACAGCCACAGTCCCCATGTCGTTATTTATCAAAATTGCAGCTGTTAATCAGTTTGGTCACCGAGAATTCCTTCCACCCCCCACCCCCCCCCCCCCTTCCCGCGACATTGAAACTGATAGATCCTGACGCCTCACGATCATGGTTGATGGAGGATTTGCGTCTGGCTACAAGTGCTTATTGTGTGTGCAATGAACTACACCAGTGAGGGGGCCCATACCATCAGATACTCCGCATTACTTGTCACAAGCAAAATGGGCCGTATCTCAAAGCTGTTGATTTGCGGAAATATAATTAAGAGAACTTTTCTTCCGGTTTTGATGAATAGTACCTGCTGTAGGAGTTCATTCTGTGATCAAAAGTATCCGGACACTTGGCTGAAAAGGACTTACCAGCTCGTGGGGCCCTCCATCGCTAATGCTGTAATTAAATATGGTGTTCGCCCACCCTTAGCGTTGATTTCAGCTTCCACTCTCGCAGGCATACGTTCGATCAAGTACTGGAAGGTTTCTTGGGGAATGGCAGCCCATTCATCACGGAGTGCTGCACTGAGGAGAGGTATCGATTTCGATCGGTGAGGCCTGGCACGAAGTCGGCGTTCCAAAGCATCCCAAAGGTGTTCTATAGGATTGTGGTCAGGACTCTGTGCAGGCCACTCCATCACAGGGATGTTATTGTCGTGTAACCACACCGCCACAGGCGGTGCATTGTGAACAGGTGCTCGATCGTGTTGAAAGATGCAATCGCCATCCCCGTATTACTCTTCAACAGTGGGAAGTAAGAAGGTGCTTAAAACATTAATGTAAGCCTGTGCTATGATAGTGCCACGCAAAACAAGGGGAGCAAACCCTCTCCACGAAAAACACAACACCATAACACCACCGCCTCCGAATGTCACTGCTGGTATTACACACGCTGGCAGATGACGTTCACCGGGAATTCGCCATACCCACACCGTGCCATCGGATCGCTATATTGTGTACCGTGATTCTCAATCTACACAACGTTTTTTCACTGCTTACGCTCCTTACACCAAGCAAGGCGTCGTTTGGCATTTACCGGCGTGATGTGTGGCTTATGAGCAGCCGCTCGACCATGAGATCCACGTTTTCTCACCTCCCGCCTAACTGTCATAGTAGTTGCAATGGATCCTGATGCAGTTTGGAATTCCTGTGTGATGGTCTGGATAGATGTCTGCCTATTACACATTATGACCCTCTTCAACTGTCAGAGGTCTCTGTCAGTGAACAGACGAGGTCGGTCTGTACGCTTTTGTGCTGTAGGTGTCTCTTCACGTTTCCACTTCAGTATCACATCGGAAACAGTGGACCTAGGGGTGTTCAGGTGTGTGGAAATCTCACGTACAGACGTATGACACAAGTGACACCCAATAACCTGACCACGTTCGAAGTCTGTGAGTTCTGCGGAGCGCCCCATTCTGCTCTTTCACAATGGATAGTGACTACTGAGGTCGCTAATAAGGAGTACCTGGCAGTAGGTGGCAGCACAATGCAACTAATACGAAAAACGGATGTTGTTGGGGGTATCCGGATACTTTTGGTCACATAGTGTATGCTCACTTTTTTAAACATTAGTTATCTGAACATTTACTGTAGTGTTCTAAGTATTCTACTGCACTTGAAGAAATATGTCTTTTTGCATGACGATAATACTGTAATTAGGAGATACAGGTTTTCGGTCTCTGGTGGCATCGTCCTTCCCAGAGACGTCCTAGCAGAGAAAGGTTGCAGTATGTCCCTCTCCAGCTGCATACTTCCAGCTGGGACCTAGCTCTGCCTTCTTGGGTAATGAAAATCAGTAACTTAATTTAAGCCATTTTGGCCACAAGAACTGTTTTCTTCACTACGATATCGCTTTAAAATTACCTTAAGCCTCAAGTTTTAATTAAAATTTCGAATAAAAGACTATTAATAACGTAAGAGTTAGATATGGTTGTTTGAGGCATGCTAAGATATAAATACAGTACACAAAGAACGTTTTCAGTTAAGAAGATTCATGTGCGAGTATACTCGTATACATACGAGAACGAGACAAGTCTTGAAGTAACGAAACAAAAATAATGAAAGGAAGCTCTTATGCAATACAGCATGAATCAGTAGACAGAATCAGTTAGGGATGGACTTAAGAAATAAAAGAATAGATAATGGGACACAATTTATGGAGGAAATTCTCCAACCAATAAAGGAATGAGTGAGGAGGCAGAATCAATAAAGCAAGGCCTTTAAAAATAAAGGAGCATTTTTTTACCTTCGTATCGACCAACTAGTGCCTCGTAACAACTTTAGTTCCTCTTATTTCTTTGCAGTTCCCAATTTTTCCAGTACTTCTTCGTCTTCTCCCCATTTTTCCCTTTCCTCTCTTCTGTCCATTTTGTACACGATATCTTATTTCTTTTTTCTTCAAAGATTTTTGAATTTAATACTTAATTCTTAAAAAGATTTCTACCTGTTTTCATTCTTTTGGCGTTGTTTCTTAGTAGTTCTTTTAGTTCTGTAATCCGCGCTATTGTCGATTTCTATTTCCGGAAATACAGGAATATTTGTTCCGTGAGATCCTTCTCATTTATTCGGGAAAGATATCCAAAGAAGATCCTCGGTATGCCATGTTTTATGGTGTTTTCTTTATATTTTAGTAGATCTCCTCGTTACTTCTCGATTTATAACCATGTGTAGTTTGTATTGTACCCATTATTTTTCTAATAATCATTCTTTCAGGGATCTCTATTCCGCGCAGTTTATGGTTCATCGCCAAGCATTCACATGCATATAAAAATTCTGTTCTCCCCGTTGTGTTATAGTGCTTTAGTTCTGTTTTCCTAGATATTCATTTCTTGCTATAGATATTTGATGTCAAACCGTATACTCTCTCCATTTTATAACTCTTATGTATTATTGGCTTTTAGCATACATCATTTTTATCCACCATCAACATATAGGAATAAGAAATGAAACAGAATTAATGAGGCATGACTCAGACTAACAAGGACCACATAAGGACAAAGGGACGAGACATACAGACGCCTGGGGATGAGCGGTGTCAACAAAATCAGATATCAGAAAACGGAAGCATTAGTTGGGATCAGATGAAAGGGTCTGTTCAAAATGTTTCAAATGGCTCTGAGCACTATGGGACTTAACATCTGAGGTCATCAGTCCCCTAGAACTTAGAACTACTTAAACCTAACTAACCCAAGGAAATCACACACATCGATGCCCGAGGCAGGATTCGAACCTGCGACCGTAGCGGTAGTGTGGTTCCAGACTGAAGCGCCGAGAACCGCTCGACCACACCGGCCAGCAAAGGGTCTGTAGCTAGTTAAACGGCCCAATGAACGCTACGCTTGATCACAAGACTGAATCGAGTACGTTGAGCAAGAAGTGATACGCGAAAGAAATCTGTGTGAGGCAGAGAATGTGAGCTGCGAGAGAGAAAGAGAGAGGTCTCTTATTGGGGATACATTACATCACTGGAAGGTAAAGAGAGACCTTGTATTAGGGAATGTACCATAAGTCAATGAGTATCTCTCTCCCTCCTCTCCGCCTCTGAAACACACAAGAGCAGAAAAGGAAAGCTGAAACCAATGAAAAGCGAGGAGCCTCTTACACTACGGCATGTCGGGGCTAACCGGGGTAAAAGTGGTAAGTTAACACAAGCAGAGGACAGAAGGTCTTCACAACCTCACCTCACCTCACCACAGTTTAGAATGAAGAGTGCTCTGATTCAGATAGTTCATCAGCGAAGAGCGCTTGTTCGACGCTCATGTAAACTTATGGCCACTCAGGCCTTATTACTGGACCACTGTTAGTCTTGGAAAGGAGACCAGAGAATAAAATGTACTACGATGCAGAAAAGCAAGTGAGATGACCAAGAGTATACTGAATGGACAAATCGGAGCAAGATCTGCAAAAAGTGTGGTTGTGCTGTGGAACAAGGGATCACACGTTCCAGTACAGAACAAGATGTGCTGTTTGAGACTTTGGCGACGTAGTAACTGAATCATTGGTTTATGGGTCTCGCATCTGATAACATTGTGGAAGTTGCATAATATTTCAACGAGACAACCGCTTGTCATATCCAGGTGCTTATTGATGCTTCGCTTTTTTTTTTTTTTTTTGTGGGAGGCTGAAATACAGTTTCACCGGCGGCTCACGGTCTTACTGTCTTAGTAAAACTGTTCCATTTGACAATGATCTCATTCGAAAGTGCACTGGAGTGCACGCTGTAAGTGTGGCGGTGGGACTTGAAGTCCCACACCGCCATCTCAGGCAAATATTAACAAACTCTGAACTACATTACATATCAACAGTGGTGGTTGACTATGGTCGTTACCCGTCGAGTGGTCAAGTCTACACTAACGCTTGATTAGTGGCCATAAAAGTTCTATCGTTAGCCATGGTCATAATCAGAGTCCTCAAGGATGGTGAGAGGAACAGGGTGTTGGTGTCAGTGCCGGGGAGGCGTTATGGCCAATGTTTTGTAAGCCAGCAACCATGGCATGTAGGGCTTCTACTTTGTCATAGAGACACCTTGCCTTCTCATGCATGGACGTCTTGAGAGTGGTCATGTCCGTTTCCTCGCGAAGGGGGGGGGGGGGCATGCAGGCTCCACCAAAGCACCTTATTCTGCAGGCGGTGGAGGATCTGTATCCAGGAGGCACTAATCGTAGCCCACCCAATGGAGCCATAGGTGGAAGGGTGGACAACTATCCAGTACAGCTGGAGCTTGGTGTCGAGTTTCAGTTCCCTGCTGGTGAGAGCATTGGGTACAACGCTTTTATCAGCTTGAGTCCTTTTTGGGTTACCTATTCTGCATGGCGATGGAAGATCAATTTTTATCCATCTGGACATCCAGGCATTTGGTATCAGGGGACCATGAAACCTGGACGCCCACAATAGTGATGTTGTGGTGGAGGATGGGGCGCTGTTTAGTGAAGTAGGCTACCGTAATTTTAGCGGCATTGAGGGCAATCTTGTTGGAACGACACCAAGTCACTATCGCGTCCACCTGCCTCTGGAGCCGAGCAGTGAGTTGGTCTGTGTTGCGACCGGTGGTATAGAGCGCTGTATCACCTTCATATAGCGCCAGGTGGCAGTTTGGGAGAACTGGCATATTGTTAACACATATGTTAAAAAGGATATGGGAGAGAATACCGAGCCCTGAGGGGTACCCATTTACATGTGACGTAAGCTAGAGCGTTGACCTTGCTGAGTTACCAGGTAAGTCCTATCGTGAAGGAAATTATCCATGATATTCAGATAGATGTCGGGCATGATTGTCTCTGTCAGCATTTCGTACACAAGATTATCCTGCCTGGTCTTGTCATACGCGTTTTGCAGGTCCAGGAAAACTGCTGGAGTCGACATGATGGAGTTAAAATCCTTGCTGATATCTTCTGTGATCTTAAGGACTTGGAGTTTAGCTGTGAGGTGGGAAGCGAATCCAAATTGTTCCGCACAGATTGTCCCAGCCGCCAGCAGAGGCTGGGAAATCCGGTGAAGGATCAAAGATTCTAGAACCTTGGCCATGGTATTCAGAAGGCTAATGGAGCTGTTGTTAGTAGAAACCATAGGATCCTTCGAGAGCTTGGGGATGGCAGTCATTCTGGCCTGCTTCCACTGTGGGGTAAAAACGCCAGTTGTGAGACAGCAATGCAGGATGCTGGTAAATAAGAGCAGTGGCTTGCGTGGGAGTCGACAGAGGTGGTCGTTTAAGATACCATCAAAACCTGGAGACGACTGCCCACTCTTCCACCAGAGGATCCGTTGGATTTCCGCTGTGGACGTAAGATGAGTGGCAGTCAGAGGTGGTCTTTGTCTGAAAGTGGAAACGGCAGCCAGACTATTATGTTCAATTTGGAGTTAATCAGGCATGAGGTCCTGGATGAGAAACTGGTTTTGGGCCTCAAATGCATCGGCCAGAGTTTCTAGATCATAGAGGGCATCATAAGTTAAGTCAGCCACTGTGTGGATGGGATGGTTGGTCTTCACTGCAAAGCATCACATGGCTCAGACAAAAGCCCATTCGGATTCATTTATATTGGAGGAGGAAGGCGGACATCTTGTCCTCCCATTGTTCTGTTTTCCAATTGGCGAGCCAGTGGCAGAATTCATGCTGAGATGCTTCATGCAATGCTTATCTGGAGGATCACGAAACTACTTCCACTGCCTACGGTAGCGGTTTTTCTGAATTTTGAGTTCATGCAAGAGGTAGGCAAATCATTAAGTGGGGTTAAAGCCCTTGGGACAATGAAAGTACAGGCCTTGGATTTTTGTGCTGCGGTAATCAACAGCACTAACCAGATTGGCAGGCATTGTTAGGTCGAAATGTTGCTGAGTGGTGTTATTAAGAATCTTGGAAAATTTGACCCTATCCATGATGGTCAAGGGAGAACAGACGTCTAAAGACAGTGAGACGTCGGTAAGTTGTAGGAGCATGCGGTTGTGGTCAGAGTGGACTGGTATATGGGTGGGAGTGTGGGGGCCATAGACCGACAGCGCCATAGGATCTTCTAGGTCAAGGAGGAGTCTGTCCTTGGAATTAGCAACGCGAAGTGCCAAGACGAATGCTTGGTGTTGACGTCTGCCCCAACAATGAGTTTGTCAAATGATGTCAAATTACGGAAATCAGCTTCAAGAAGTGGTAGGTTAGGGCTTGAATACGCTGTAGCAAAAGCTATAGCACCAAGGCCGATAGATACAGTGATTGGCGTAGCCTCTATATGTTCGAATGGTTGGAGAACCTCTTGATTATGGATGAGTAACTTATGCAGAAACACAGTTTTGCCCCCACCTTGGGGAGACGAAAATCGTCAGTGGGTATCAGGTGGGTTTCTGAGACGAGTAAAATGTCCACATGGTGATCATAGAGCAGGGCTTCACAACATACGTGCTCGTGGAGCAAGCTGTGAGCAGCAAGGCGCGAGCATGGAGCAGTGCGAGCACGCTACCCCCACTACCGGACCAGAGTGGAGAGTGGGGAGAGTCATGTGGGGCACACAACAGCTTCCGCCAGTCAATGTAAATCCGCGGCCACCTGCAGGGATATCACTCACGAATTATTACTGCGACAAATGAAACAAATAAAGGAGATTGTACACGTGCCACATAATTTTATTAGCTTAGTGTATGCCTCTACATTCGTATTAATTTGTGAACTGTTACACAATAAAAGGTGTCACTGAAGTGTGGGATTCTCGGTTATCTTGTACTCTTTGCCCTTTACAATTGCGTCTATGTTCGGAGTAGTTGTTCTTGTGCATAGTAGGCGCAGCGTGCAGTTTAAATTACGATCAGACAATGCGTTTCTCAGGCGTGTCTTGCTACATTTCATTGCAGAGAACAGTTGTTCACAAACATACGTAGAACCGAACATTGATATTATTTTATCCGCCTGTTTGTGCAAACGAGGAAATCTATCCTGAGGGAAGTGTCTGTAGAATTCCAAAATGTTTTTCTTGTTCTGAAATTTGTCTCTGTATTCTCTGTCACACTGCAGGTCAATAATTTCTAGTTGCAGCTCAGGACGAATCTCTTCAATATTCGCTGAATATGGAGAGGAGAACAGATCAAAATCACTGTCTAGTGCTGTCAGATCTAGAAAGCGTTGATCAAATTCTTCCTTAAGGGCAACTAAACTATGTGAATAACGATCACAGTCTTTGTGAACATCTTGCATGGATGATAAGTTAGGAAAATGAGCTAGATTTCCTGTTCCCCGTTGACTCACCCAAAGTGTCAATTTCATTTTAAAAACTCGTACTCGATCTATGAAATGAGTAATTAGCAGGTCTTTACCTTGTAGTGAAATGTTCAAAGCATTCAGAGGGCTAGTTAAATCTGCTAAGAACGCGAGATCACATTTCCATGAAGGCTCTTTCGATTCAGGAACACACATGTTATTTATTTCCATGAACATATTTATCTCATCTAATATGCAAAAAAATCGATTTAATAATTCGCCACGATTAAGCCAGCGGACCTCGCTGTAATAAGGCAGGCTACCATGCTGGCTTTCTACAACCTCAAGAAAGCTTTTAAATTTCCTGTGTTGTAGCCCATGCTTCCTTATATAATTGGTAGTACGAACAACAACACTCACCACATTTTTTAGAGTGATACTCTTTGCACATAAGTTTTCCTGGTGGATCACACAGTGAACGCCCATTATTTCATTCGGCACGGTCAGTTTTTGCATTTTCTCCTTCAACAGCGCAACGAAACCTGATTTTTTCCCTGTCATCGCTGGTGCACCGTCTGTAGACACTGAAACTAAAGAATTCCACGACAATCCTATATTTTCAACACTTTCTTCAATACTACTTAAAATATCACCTCCGGTTGTAGTGTTCTTCATGGCTACTACATCGAGGAGCTCCTCCCTCACCTGAAGATCTCTATTAACACCTTTAATAAATATGGAAAGCTGCGATGTTCCAGTGACATCAACACTTTCGTCCAGAGCTAGAGAATACGCCATAAAATCTTTACAGATATTTGCAGGCTGGCTCTGGACGTCGTTGTCATGTTCTGTATGCGACGCATAATGGTCATGTTAGATAATGGCACAATCCGAAACTGTTCAACTTCAGATGGACACAAATGTTCCGCTGCAACTACCAAACATTCTTTTATTAAATCGCCATCAGTGAAGGGGCGCAGTTATTTTGCTAAAAGCAAAGCAATTTTGTAACTCACTCTGAGAGCTGCCTCAGTTGATTTTTCTTCGTCGTCCAGATCTTCTTCGGATAGCTTCCTTTTAAGATAAATAACTTCCTGTGCACGATCTGGTCCATCGCATTTTCCACTTCCGTAGTCTTTCGCGTGGTACGACATATAACGTCGCTGCAAATTAAATTTCCTGAAAGAATTCAGCGTTTTGTGACATACTCAACATTTTACAACACCATCTTTTTCTGCAAACAGATACAATTCCTCCCAATGGGGGTTGAACTACGAAAGCATGGTTGGGGGTTACACAACGGCGACTTGACATGATTCTTAACCAGCGAAGTGACTCTTAGAGCTGATCATAGTACTTTAAACGTTACACAGTCGGCGTGAATTCAATAGGCACGCTGCGGCCCTATTCAACGTGCGCGCGCATTTCCCCTCCCTCCCTACTCCGCGACCTTGCAGCTGCTCGCGAGCACATGCCTGAGCAGACGCAAGTACTCGCGCTCAAAACCGGCCAGTTGTTAAGCCCTGTCATAGAGGAAAGCGTTCAGTTCAGTCTTCATACTTTTAAGGCCATTAGCATTAAAAATACAATTAGATCCAGAGGGGTCTGACCGTAGTGTGGTCGGCGATTCACCATCCTAACAAAATGTGTCTGAACCCTTCAACAAGGGCAATGACCTTAATGAGCCTGTCCTCTGACCGACGGATCTTTTGAGATGTTTCGCGAAAGACAGTCCTGATGTGGGGCCGCGTGAACAGAGAGATGGCCTGGAGGGTCTTTCGCATGTCATCTCAGAAAGAAGCATCTGTCTCCACCACTGAGGAAACATCCTGGGGGGGGGGGGGGGGCCTGCTTGGCCCTGTGGCGGGCAGTGGTGGGCGTGATGGCTAGTGGAGACGGTACCGCAGTGGAGGGAGGGTTGTGGCACTTCAGCAGGTGGGTGGGAGGAGACTGCAGCTTGGTGGGCGTTGGTATGCGTCACAGAAGACGGGTGAGACTGAGCTGCAGCAGCGAATGTGGTCGTAGGGGATGGATCTGGAGGGGCTCCTGTGTCGCAGACATGTCAGGCGCCTGAGCATCAGTGGTGGAGTGGTCGCCGGACTTACCCCGTAAGATGGGGAAATGGGTGTGATGGCGGGGGTGGCCGATTCCTCCTTAGTTTCCTTCATGGAGGTCGGGAAGAGTTCATAGCCTTCTGGTGTACAGGACAACCCTTCCCGGAAGCCAGATGGTGGGGATGGTGAGAGGTTCCCAAACAGTGGGCACACAAGGGTTTTCCTGAGCCTGGGCTTTTACAGTCCTCTGACGGATGCGAACCAGCACACTTGACACATCGAAAAGGCAGTGAACAGCACTTGTTGATGCAATGGCTCACCGATATATGCGCTGACTCGCTAGAAAAGCGCAGGCGCAAGGGTTGAGCCTATAACGCCATCGTAGACAAATCGTAGAGCACGGCGATATCCCGTGCCCCCTGCTGGAGAAACGGGCCACGTTCTCCGCGTTTGCGATGCGGGAAAAGCGCGACAGCAAATAGCGGCCCAGCGAGCGCACGGACAGGATGCTGGCGTCCAGTTTCAGTGTGCGGACCATCCATGTTGACTCGGATTTGTTCGTCTGCGGCCGACGATGCCTTAGTACCGCCAATGCTGGTTCTCATGCCTTGCTGAGTTGAAATCCCGTGTCTCTGTTGATTAGGTCGTAAATTATACGAATTTCAACAGCTACTTTAATGATGGAGTCCCAGTACGTCGAAGCGGACGAAAGGATCTCCGTCTCTCCGTAGTTCATGCTGAGTCTCGTGTCAAGACAGTGCTCACCCACAGCAGACTTTCTGGCTGACACAGTCTGGTGTGATGGCTGTGTTCAGCACATCTATCCTTAACAGTGCGACACGCCTGGCCAATGTATGATTTCCCACACTGGCACGGGATTTTATGTATCCTTGGTCTCCTTGGGCCTAGGTTCTCTTTAATAGAACCCAGCACAGTTTCCATTCGCGGTGGGGAGACGAAGACACATATTATTTGAAACCCGTCCACTCGCTGGGCCGCTGTTTACGGCCGCGCTTTTCCCGCATCGCGAATGCAGAGACCGTGGCCCGTTTCTCCGGCAAGGGGCACTGGATGTCACCGTGCTCTATGATTCGTCTGCGATGACGTTATAGCCTCCACCCTTTTCGCCTGCGCTTTTCTAGCGAGTCAGCGTATATATTGGTGAGCCATTGTAGCAACACGTCAGTCAGCACCTGGAAATGACGAGCAGTTGTCTAGTTGAAATATTGTGCAGCTTCCACAACATCATCCTACGCGGCACCTGTGAACCAATGAAGCAAAACAAGGTGGTCTGATGGTGACGTCGGAGCACGACCTAGAGAGTCCTCAATTTGTTGCTGTATGTATCGCATGGGCCTGAGTACACGCTGAATACGAAAATAAGCCATACCCTTCATTCTGAAGGTGGAAAATGAGTCAAATTCAGGCTAGAAAAAATGTCTCACATTACCGGTTCACAAAAACTGTTCGTAATATAGTCGGTCTTAATCACTTTTTTATCTTAATACGTACATAAGTGCTCATACTTATGTCACGTCTTAACTAGTGGTATTTGCTTCATCACTGTCAGCATTTTCGTCAGACTCATCCCAAAACACGTTTTCTTCACTAGCATCCTGTGTACTGAACATGCAGCACTTCTTGAAGCCATTGCTGACAGAATCTGATGATTTTCTGTGCAATGAAGAGCGAATCTATTCACACATAAGGCTGACTGATGGCATTTCAATCCTGCCAGGTGGACTGAGCGCATGATACATTTCAAGAACCCAGTTGGAATAATATTTTCCGAGATGGTATTTAAATGGCTTGTTTGCTACGACATGAGGCACCTACTGTTTTGAAGTCATTCCTCTGGGTGTAGCGACTAGGTCTGTCCTCAGTGCATCACCTTTATTCTCTACATCAGCGTGAGAGTTTAAAAGCATTCAACAGTAGCATAGTTCTCTTATTGAGAAGCGCATCAGGTCTACGAGTCGAAGCCGTATCTAGCTAGTCCATAATTAATTCTGTTGTCATCCGGCTTCTTTCGTGGCAACGAATCACTAACTACTTAGGGGAATTTTCCTTGGGCAATGTTTTGCACTTGAGAATCGACAGCTTTCCCCCCTGTTCAGTATCTGCTTAACAGTGGAACTTCAGTCCGTTTTTCTAATGAGATTTATCCCTCACCTTTATAGCCTACTCTCGTGTTGCTCGGTAAGTCCCGAAAGACGAGCTTCTCGTCGGCGTTGCCGACCTGGCGTAGAGGCTAAGAGAGCCGCTGTTGCATTCGGATTACGAATCTCAGTAAGTTGACACGTTTCTCGGTAAAGCTTGCTGGCAGTTTCTGTGTTACTGTAGAACTTTGTAGGATACAGAGGCCATTTCTACGTATTAACCAGACCACTAAAAGTTACAGAATTTCTTTCTTTAATTCCAGTCTATGATCACAATAAATATCGTCTGCCAGTTGCCTAAAATTGCTGAGATCATACACACTGGAATTTAAAAAAATTCTATACTTCCTGGAGCACTGTTTTTATTCGCGACTATTTCGCAGGGTCTGAAACTAAACGACCTTCCCATGGAATTCAATCTGCGGCTCATTTATGGTTTTCGCAATCTCTAAGCCCCTTAACTGGATTATTTTTTGCGAGGTAAGTGTCCCATCTTTCATTTTGTCTTGTGCGAAGGAAAGAACTCTAGCTTAAAGTTCAGGGTATTTCCAAGGTTACTTTTGGATATCCTTGAGAAAAGAAAAGTTATTAGCTTATTCTCCAAAGTGATCCACCGCACATGTCGTATTCGTCGAAACCACACTTTTTGCCAGCTTTTGTATTGGATGTAGTCTTCGTATAACGAATAACTACGAGTTCAAAATTTGCATCATACTGCACCGAATTCCAAATTTTGTTGTCGATTTTCTTTCAACATTTCCATTTTTCGGTGAAGACAACATTTTACTCTTTAGTTTGAGAACAAAATTTCCTTCACGCCAATCAGCATAAATTCCGAATTCGATCATGGGAAACTCAACTTGCACTTTTCTCACACGATATTCTGAAAGCACTAGGTAAATGCCACAAGGGGAATGCAACATTTCTCGACATCCGAAAATCATTTAACTCGGTACGTCACCGATTTTTATTACTAGAAGTATCATCATACGGAGTCTCAAACAGAATTTGTGAGTGGAATGAGTATTTCATGATAGCGAGTACGCAGCATATTATCTTTAATAGAGAATCATCAACACAAGTAGAAGTAATTCCTGGCTTGTGTAGTGACGATCGATTGGGAGTTAGGGACACTTCTGGTACTCGTTGTATAGTAACCCTACACTTTGTGCAGACGATGTAGTTATCTACGATGAAGTACCAACAGTAAAAAGCTGCAATTCATAGCATCCTACCAATGTGCTGAAGTCTGTCACCAACTTTTTTAATAAGATTTCTAATTGCTACAAACATTGACAACTTGTTCTAATTTTCAGAACTGTGAAAATTAGAACCCTAGTACCGAAATATCAATGGGTCTAACTGCAATCAATCGACTCAGACAAAATCCTCGTTTTTAACGATTTGTAAGGAAGTGAAATGGAATGACCACATAGGCTCAGTCAAAGGTAAGGCTGGTGACAGACTTCAGCACATTGGTAGGATGCTATGAATTGCAGTCCGCCTACTTGGGACACTGCTTAGAAACGTCGTGCCCCAGTTGTATGATGCTACAGTGGGAGGTGGTTCGCGGTCAGATCGAGAAGTCGACAGCTGAGCATCCAAGGGACGTGGGTATGCGAACTCCGAGGACAATTACCTGTTTAACGTCTGAAGATGTTATTAACACAGTATTAAAATATGAAACATTTATTGTCCACATATACAAGAGCTGATGTGTCGATGTTCAGGGAGACAGTGCTGGGGGGAGTGTAAGATGTAAGTGCCCACCCAGTATGTGCTGGTTAGGGTACGGCCCTTAGCCACAGAGGTGGTGGCAGCCTCAGTGCACAGCACCAATGTCGTCACGAGGCCACTGCCCCGCGGGTATAGCTTGCATGGCCGTCAGCGCTGCTCAAGGTGACCAACAGTTTATGGCGTAAGATGGCCATGACGCTGGTCATGAGCTGCACACAGGGAAGGCGTCTACCAGCTATGCCCAGAGTACTTGAACCCATGTAAAGAAGTGCTGTGGCCTCCCATCAGGAGAGAGAGACCGGAACCATCAAAGTCTGCCCCAATAGTGGAGGCAAGCGGCAGCATTGGCACGCCCACACGATGACATATGACAATCTGCTCCCAGCGTGCTAGTTAGGCTTTCAGAATGCCAGCTGGATGGTAACAATCACAGCTCCCCATCGGTCTGGAGTCAGTAGTCGACTGTTGCAGCTCACAGCGACCAAGTTCACCAAATAAGACTTGCTGCTCGATAGAAGACTGAAGGTCACTGAGATGAGCAGAGGGTCTAACAACATGGGCCACGACTCTCAGCAGGATGCTTATAAACTGAACAGAACTCCACCAAAGCAGAAATAGTATTTGTGCAGGATGGTCTGAAGCACTCGGCTACAGTGAGGCAGTAATGACATCATGCGCCCTGCTCTTCTCATTTCGTCAGGTTTCGCAACTTCACCCTTCAATGTTCTTTTTGCCATGTCAGTGAACTGTACATTTAATTTGGCATACACCTGATCTATCTTGAGGTGCTTTAAGTATTTACCATTATTACGATGTCTCTTGTCACCGTGATGTCATTCTGAAGTATTGTTTACTTGCTCGCTCATTTAGGATGTCGCATTAGCTTCTGTGTTTGCTGCTGCACCGTTGACGATTCTCTCTCGCTGGAATTCTGCCTGGCTATTGACTCATTCTGGTCTACCTCTGCTGCTGCCAGGGAAGATCTTTCAAATTTTTCTGGCTGCACCAATATACTACTCTGTTGTGCAACAGACATCATTTTGAGTCCCTCTTGCCGGCCGCTGTGGCCGAGCGGATCTAGGCGCTTCAGTCCCGGGCCGCACGACCGCTACGGTCGCAGGTTCGAATCCTGCCTCGGACATGGATGTGTGTGATGTCCTTAGATTAGTTAGGTTTAAGTAGTTCTATAAGGGACTGATGACCTCAGATCTTAAGTCCGATAGTGCTCAGAGCCATTTGAACCATTTGCGTCCCTCTTAGCATATTGCTCCTATTTTGAGTGGAATCCTTACCAAATATGACAAAGAAGGGCGGTGCAAATGGCCCAAATTTGTTTGATTCATGGGAGAGCGTCACGCAAATATTGAAAATCTGAATTTGCAGACGCTTGAAAATGGGAGCCAGTTATCAAACGAATGCTTACTTGAAAAGTTTGAAGAACTTTCCAAACACTAGCAGCATAGTTACTCTGTTCCAAACTACAGCCAAAGTTTTAATAGTACAAAAATAAACCTATATTTGTAGGATTGAGCAGACAAGCCGCACTCTAACTTTTTGTAACCGAATTTTAGGGAAAATGAGTGGCTGATATTAGTTCAAAAATGGTTCAACTGGCTCTGAGCATTATGGGACTTAACTTCTAAGGTCATCAGTCCCCTAGAAATTAGAACTACTTAAACCTAACTAACCTAAGGACATCACACACATCCATCCCCGAGGCAGGATTCGAACCTGCGACCGTAGCTGTCGCGCGGCTCCAGACTGTAACGCCTAGAGCCGCTCGGCCACTCCGGCCGGCTTGATATTAGTTTACATAGGCAGTAATATATTTTGTCTTGCTGTCTTTTATGTGTTATCAGGATCGCATGTGGCGCAAAACGCGTCGGCCACACGTGCCGTGCTTTGGCACCGACGGTAATCGAAACTGGGATCATCGCTGGTCAGGTAAGCGAACGACTTAGTCAGCTTAAATACTGCAAAATTCCTAGATGGTTCAGGTATCAATCTAGCACATCCTCAGTCAAGAATTATTAACAGTTACAAGTTTTGTAAGCAAAGGAGAGATAGCTGAAAGCTGGAGATGAGATATGACACTGCAAGCAGCATTTAAGAACAATGAGAGACGTAAGCCTGAAAAGAGAAAGGAACGAAAATTAGAGTTTAACAGCCCATTAATAGAGCTGTTATTACAGAAGGAACACAAGCTTGGATTACAAAATACGAAGGGGTAGAAAATCGGCCATGCCCTTTTCAAAGGAACCATCCCGGCATTTGCCTATAGCGATTTAAGGAAATCAGGGAAAATCTAAATCTGGATGGGCAGATGGGGCTTTGAACCGTCGTCTACCCGAATGCGAGTCTAGTGTGCTGACCAAGTTACCATCTCACTTGGTATCTAAGTGTAAACATGACACCTGTAGGGGAAGGTGATACTCGCTCAGAGTTATTGACTTTCTTGAAAACACACGCCAACAAAATACTGGCCTATCTGATATGCAAGGCATATGGAACGATGAAATACCCTCGGACATCAGGATGATTTTAATAACCCGATTTCCAATGAAGGCAACTGACAGGTTTCAATGTTACGAGTTTTATAAGCCATGGTAGTAGGGGTTCTGGACAAAATATTGCTGACATCAGCATTAGCATTCCTGGAATTGATGATGCCAGCACCAGCTTTCCCTGAATCGCTGGCGACAACATACAGCTCTCGAACAATTAATGGCAATGCAATAGGCCAGATGACAGGAGTGCAAGGGCTGATGTTCACACCGATTTACCAATACTCCTTGGGTAAACAAATATAAATTTAATTGTACATTCTCACCTCAAAGAAACGACAAATACTAGCTTAACCCCAAGAAACGATTAGGCTACTTAATAAGATTCAGCTGTGGCTTATTAAGGAAACACATAATAAAGTCCCTGAGATTGTCAGCGGGGCCTCGCCTGGTTTTTATGGTAGAAGAGCATAGGCTAGCAGTACGGTAAAAAATGGAAACCATTTATTACGAAATTAAAGACACTGAATCAATAAATTTAAGATTTATTCAAATAAAACAAGGCGTCTATGAGAAGTTCAAGTGAAGAACATGAATCTAACGGGAGATTAACAAGATACAACGATTTTGTACAAAAGATAATAGATTAACAGGTTCGCCACCAGCATGATACTAGAAAAAATCTCAGTTGATGTTCTGCCTGATCATATAAAGGTCATGCGATTGCGATCATCAAACCATGAACATAATTTTAACACAATAATAAAAAGAGAAGTGTAAAAAACGCGAGTACACAATAGAATTACTAAATGGAAAATGAAAACAGAAAACTCATCAGCAAGGAAATAAATTTCTAGTTATGTCACCTTAATGGCGATTCTTAGACATGAGTGAGTGCTGGGCACTAAGATACACGTGATATCAGCAAAGAACCATTGCGAGTAAGCGAGTGATTGCATGAGGCGCCAAGTACATTTGAAACACAGGTCAAAACTGTTTAAGATCTGACGAGACACGTATTTCATTGGCACATCTGCCAAATTCCCAGGCCTACATTGTTTTTGCGTTCCCACCATGGGTGCGGTGTCGCTGGCTGCTGGGCGTAGCTGGTATATGGAGTGGAGCTGTTTCTGAGCAACGTGAATCTTGTTTCCGCCGTTCTTGCCGAACATCAGCACCGCAAATATTCTGAGACCAGTGAGGATGAAGTGAAACCTGAAGTTCTAAATCATATGGACACGAAACACCCACTGTAGTCAGGCACATCATGCTGGAACTCCACCAAAATTCTGAGCAAGGCTGTTACCCTAAAAAATGTCTGTCATGTTAAAGACCTCAGAAAAGACCTCCATACAGTTCTTGCAGACAACCTCAGAGAAAAAGACCTAAATTTTCACCATTCTGGGACCTCCACACATCGTCAGATCCCACTAGCAAATTAAAATGTATCCACCAGTCTGCATCGAGAGTTCAGAGAGCAGGTAGAAGCTAAAAATCTCGTATTGGAAGGCTTGTTCGTTGGGAATATCGAAGAATTCCAACTGAGGCTTATAATGGCATTTCCTCTACAAGTTGTAGAAAAATGAAATTCAAAATGTCCTGATGACAAAATATTACGCTTCTGTGGGCAGGATCTTATGAACACAGACATGACTGAAAGCGCTCATAGTGGGTGGATTGCTCAGGGCTTTGACTACTTGTGTCCCATTTCTCTATTCACCATGCTAGTTGCACTCTGACATTGACTTCTAGTTCTATTGACCAGAATGGTAGAGATAAGTATGGGGCTCACTCAGCTATCTTGGTGTCTGGTGTTCAGGGACAGCATAATGCTCAAGTAATCACAATTTACTTGCAGCTGTTACAAGCACTATCCCCCACTGCCCCAAAACCTGACACAACAAAAAGAAATTCCTAAGACCAGATAGTAAATTTGCTTGCAAGCAGAAGAATACGTAATAAGAAAAGGTGCTCCATCCTAACCAATCGCGTAATGAAATAGTAAGTTCCGTTATTCAATCTGAATCGAAATGTAAATTAATAATTAGCGTTTGGTATACAAAAGTGGCATTGAAATGAGGGGAAAATATATGTGGAGGATGCCAGGAACAGGTCACCGTGTCACGTCATCCCCCCACACCCCAGTTAGATTCAAAATTTTGAATGTAGAGGATTCACTGAGAAACAAGGTGGAATCTCTACCAAACCATTTTTGTCGACATTTATTGCGAGCAGAAGAAAACAAAAAGTAAAAACAAATAAAAAATAAAGAACACAGAGTGACTAAGTATTGTGGCTGTATCCTCAATGCTATAAATGATTACCATTTACACTTATGCTGAACTGTTAGGACACGAAAAGCTTCATTTTCAAATGCATACATTCCAACCATTATTCCTTCTGCACGAATGTGTAGGTATATTTATGGAGCAAATGAATAACTTAGATTAGAAGGGGTAAAACAATGATAATAATAACAACAACATGCGAAAATTAATTGATTTATAATTTAATTGAATGTTGAAGATAAAATTAGTATAACAAACTAATATAAAAAGAGCTTTACTTAAATTAAGCAAGGAACAGGTAACTAAATTAACATGTCACTTCTGTCACCTATTCTCATGAAGTCATCATGTGTACCATATGGGGAAATAATTCTAAAAATTCTTTACATAATTAAACAAAACACATAAACTATCATCAGTATCATTTGTGTGACCCATTCTCAACCAGTGAACATGTGTTTCATGTGGATAAATAATTGCAAAACTTCTTTATAAAGTTAAAAAAAATAGACTATTACCAGCTACACTTGAGTGACCAATTCACAAGAGGTGAACATGTATAACATGTGGAGAAATAATTGTTACAAATACTTTACAGAATTAAACAAAATCTAGAAACCATTATCAGTGTCACGTAAGTGACCACTTCTCATGAAGTAAACATGTTTATTGTGGGATCGATGCTCATGGAACAGGCGTTTTAACTATTTGCTGCAACAAAAAATTGTTCAACATGAGTTACAGAACTAATCAAAACAGAAAAACTAATGGCAATGTCACTTGTGTGACCAATTCTCATAGCTGTTAACCAGTACATTACATGGAAATTTTCCCTAAACTGAATATAATGTCTGATTTGCTGCTTCTCTATCAATATGGGAGCAAATAAATTCCAGCTGTTGGGGAATGGATCTTGATCCTGGGATGGTATAGCCAAACTACTCCACCCATACTTTAGGATGGAGATTGGCATATTATCGCTGAACGCTTGAAATTTGGTAACTTGAGGAAAGAATTTAGGTCGAAATATTCCTCTTCTGCTGACCTCACAGCTTTGGTTTGCATTGTATGTTGTCCATAACGAACTACACGCAGAGTCTGTGATAGGGCACTGCTGCTGCTGGGTGATGACTGGCTGCACTCATTAACATGCGTATCTACAAATACTGAAGGAACATCACACATGACTGCACTGGTGCCTGCCTTGACAGGCATGATTTGTGACTCCTGAAGATGCCGATTGTTTAGTTCCTCAGAGACTGGCCGATTTTCCTACACTGCAGGGTCTTAAGTGTGCAGACACAATGAAAAGTGCTCTTAATGGTTGATTACTCCTATTGCTCTATTCTTCTGACATAGGATAGTAGAGATTAATGTGCAGCTCGTCCAGCTACCTGAGTGTTCGAGGGCGGCCTAATGCTCAAGTAATTACTGTTTCCTTGAATTATATACTCTTTTTAAAATGTATAGCCATCTCCCAGCATGCAAGAAGTGGTTGTGAATTGTATTGGAAATACGTATCAGTAAGTATTTCGTTCACCTCTAAATATTATTATTATTATTATTATTTCTCTTTCCTGTCTCAGACGTTATGTCTGGTTAAAAATTGAAAGTGACACGGACCTTGATCAAGCGTGACTTCCTTTTAACTGTATGGTATATGTTACATTGCATTTAGGAATTTTCGTGTAACTGATCACGTATCAATAATTACAGATTTCTGTAGTTGTATATATACGTTTTGATGTACCTGTATTGCGTTGATGTACTGGTGGATATTGTGTGGTATGACTCCTGTAGTTGATAGTATAATTGGTATAATGTCAACTTTATCCTGATGCCACATGCCCTTGACTTCCTCAGCCAGTTGGATGTATTTTTCAATTTTTTCTCCTGTTTTCTTCTGTATATTTGTTGTATTGGGTATGGATATTTCCATTAGTTGTGTTAATTTCTTCTTTTTATTGGTGAGTATGATGTCAGTTTTGTTATGTGGTGTTGTTTTATCTGTTATAATGGTTCTGTTCCAATATAATCCAGTAAATTTTGTGGTGCATACTTGTATGTGGGAATGTGTTGTTTCATTAGTTTATGTTGTGTGCTAAGTTGTTGATGTTTTATTTTTGCTACATTGTCATGTCTTCTGGTGTATTCTGTATTTGCTAGTATTGTACATCCACTTGTAATGTGATCTACTGTTTCTATTTGTTGTTTGCAAAGTCTGCGTTTATCTGTTGTGGTATTTGGATCTTAAATAATTTGCTTGCTGTAATATCTGGTGTTTATTGTTTGACCCTGTATTGCAATCATGAATCCTTCCGTCTCACTGTATATATTGCCTTTTCTTAGTCATGTGTTGGATGTGTCTTGATCAATGTGTGGCTGTGCTAGATGATACAGGTGCTTGCCATGTAGTGTTTTCTTTTTCCAATTTACTTTCTTTGTATCTGCTGATGTTATGTGATCTAAAGGGTTGTAGAAGTGGTTATGAAATTGCAGTGGTGTAGCTGATGTATTTATATGAGTGATTGCTTTGTGTATTTTGCTAGTTTCTGCTTGTTCTATAAATAATTTTCTTAAATTGTCTACCTGTCCATAATGTAGGTTTTTTATGTCGATAAATTCCCTTCCTCCTTCCTTTCTGCTTAATGTGAATCTTTCTGTTGCTGAATGTGTGTGATGTATTCTATATTTGTGGCATTGTGATCGTGTAAGGGTATTGAGTGCTTCTAGTTCTGTGTTACTCCATTTCACTACTCCAAATGAATAGGTCAATATTGGTATAGCATAAGTATTTATAGCTTTTGTCTTGTTTCTTGCTGTCAATTCTGTTTTTAGTATTTTTGTTAGTCTTTGTCTATATTTTTCTTTTAGTTCTTCTTTAATATTTGTATTATCTATTCCTATTTTTGCCTGTATCCTAGATATTCATAGGCTTTTTTTCCATCGCTTCTATGCAGTCGCTGTGGTTATCCAATAAGTAATCTTCTTGTTTGGTGTGTTTTCCCTTTACTATGCTATTTTTCTTACATTTGTCTGTTCTGAAAGCCATATTTATATCATTGCTGAATATTTATGTTATCTTTAGTAATTGGTTAAGTTGTTGATTTGTTGCTGCCAGCAGTTTTAGACCATCCATGTATAGCAAATGTGTGATTTTGTGTTGGTATGTTCCAGTAATATTATATCCATAATTTGTATTATTTAGCATGTTGGATAGTCGGTTCAGAGCATGGCAGAACCAGAAAGGACTTAATGAGTCTCCTTGGTATATTCCACACATAATCTGCATTGGCTGTGATATTATATGAATTTGTTTGGATATTAAATGTGGTTTTCCAATTTTTCATTACTATGTTTAGGAACTATATCAATTTAGGATCTACTTTGTATGTTTCCAATATCTGTAGTAACCATGAGTGGAGTACACTTTCAAAAGCTTTTTGATAATCAATGTATACATAGTGTAGCGACCTTTGTTTTGTTTTGGCTTGATATGTCACCTCTGCATCTATTATCAGTTGCTCTTTACATCCTCGTGCTCCTTGGCAGCAGCCTTTTTGTTCTTCATTTATAATTTTGTTCTGTGTTGTATGTGTCATTAATTTCTGTGTAATGACTGAAGTTAATATTTTGTATATTGTTGGTAGTCATGTTATGGGGTTATATTTTGCTGGGTTTTCTGTGTCTGCTTGATCTTTAGGTTTCGGATAAGTTATTCCTTGTGTAAGTGTATCAGGAACTGTGTATGGGTCTGCAATGTAACTGTTAAATAATTTACTTAGATGTGAATGTGTTGAGATGAACTTCTTTAGCCAGAAATTTGCTATTTTATCTTTTCCAGGGGCTTTCCAATTGTGCGTGGAATTAATTGCATGGGTGACTTCATGTTGCAGAAATATCACTTCAGGCATTTGTGGTATCATCTTGTATGTGTCTGTTTCTGCTTGTATGCACTGTGCATGCCTGTTATGCTGTACCGGGTTTGACCATATGTTGCTCCAGAAGTGTTCCATGTCTGTTATGTTTGGTGGATCGTCTATTTTAATGTGTGTGTTATCTATTGTCTGATAAAATTTCTTTTGGTTTGTGTTGAATGTTTCGTTTTGTTTCCTTCTATTTTCACTTTTTTTGTATCTTCTAAGTCGTTTGGCCAATGCTTGTAATTTCTGCTTCTTTTCATCTAATTAGTCTATCGCTTCTTGTTGCGAGATTTTACCTAACCTTTTTCGTTTTTTGTCTGATATTTCATTTCTTATAAATTGTGTTTGCTGTAAAATGTCTTTCTCAGTTTTTCTGTTCTCATCTGTAGCCTGTGTTGCCATGCTGGTTTGGGGGTTTCTTCTGTGCGTTGGTTTGTTCTGATCTCTGCCTAGTGTGTATATTTATTGTAGTGAGTGCTCCTATATAAACCAGTAGTTGTAACTCTTCCATAGTTGTATTTTCATTTATTTTGTTGTGTATGATTGTGTTGACAGTTGTTATTGTTGTTTCGACTTGTGGGTTATTTGGGGGTCTATGCAAGAATGGTCTAATGTCTGTATTTGTGTCTTTTATTACTATTACTATTATTATTATTATTGTTATTATTATTATTATTACTATTATTATTACTAGTAGTACTATGTGTGTGTTAGAGCTTTTTTGTTACCATTACAACACTAGCAGAACTACTACAGTGAACTGTCACTAACCCAGCCCTCAGTAGTCTGGCCTCTAATAAATGTAGCGTCTAGTCACTAAAGCAGAAATGTTATGCACAGCAATGAATCATCCATCCCAGTAATAATGTTAGTTGATTGCAGTTTTAAACAATGATATACATGTTTCAAATCGTGGCTTTCTTTACAGTTCTGTATCATGGGTTCTAAAGGAAAACACAGTATTCTAGATGTCAAGCAGAAACTCGCTGTTTTAGATAAACTGAACCGAAGTTCTTTGTACAAATCTATTGTTACTGACAAAAATTGTGATTCTACAGTACAGGAAGAAAATGGAGAACGACTTCAGAAAACAGGAAGTTATATGAAATAATGAGAATGAAGAACTTAACTTAGCTTTTTATAGATGGCTTATACAAGACTGCAGCAAAGGTGTTCCAGTAATCAGAGAGATAATAAAGAAAAAAGCGGTGTATTTAACAAACAACCTGCCAGCAATAACTCGTTTGCTGCAAGCGAAGTTTGGCTGTCAAACTGAAAAGCAAAACGTCGTGTATTGAAGCTGACAATCGCTAGGGAAAGTCGCTCAGCTAACAAAAAATATGCATAAAATTTTGAAAAGAAGATACGGAAGATAATAGAGAAAGAAGATTTAAATTCTGATACTTTGTACATTGCTGATGAAACACGTCTCTTTTCCAAGATGCTTTCTTCAAAATCATTAGCTGTCAAGAACGCGAAGGAAACTCTTGGGTATAAACAACAGAAACAATGTGGTAACATTAATGGCGTGTTCTACCACAAGTAGCAATCATAAACTGCCACTCAAGGTGATTGTGAAACTCCAACATCCACGTTGTTTTCAGCACAGTGACATAAATACGTTACCAGTGCAATACTGCGCTTGGAAGAAATTATGGATGGACACTGAAAAAATCCTCTCGGTGGCTCCACGACACATTGGTTTTAGCTGTGAGAAAGGAGCTGTAGAAGAAAAAAAACTGCCGCTGTAAGCTATACTTATAACTGACAATGTTTATTGATGAAAGACAACCATTCAGTCTTGCAACCAAAGTGACGGCCCTGATTCAAACTAGGGGATTTTGGAATCAATTAAATGCCACTATCGACATGGACTTTTTGTCTCCTTGCTGAACGAATGTGCGAAGGACTCCACCGAGGTCATGTTGAAGCTGTAGAAAGCAATCAACTTACGTGAAGTGCTCCAAACCTTAGAAGCTTGGGTTTAAGTGGAGAACTCCATCAGAATGAAAAGCTGGGGATGAATGTAGTCATCCACTGTTGCAGAGCTGAAGCTCTGAGTGAGATTGATGAGCAAGTCAGTTTGGAACCATCGGTTGATATGTTCCATAAGCTTCAAAGAGGAGGATGAAGTGATGAAGAAAAAATTAGAAATCTGCCAGAAAATAATAATGATAGTGATGAAGAAGAGTATATATAAGGAGACAACATGAAGATTTCTTACACTGCGGATACTGAAATTGGAGACATCTTCCTGGAGTGCATTATGCAACAATCTGATACATGCAGTACTGATGTAATGACTACAAAGCCGTTGCATAATAAAGCTTGCAGCCTTTGTGTACAGGATGTACTTCATAGTGGGTGATGCGACAGACTAGTTTTTCTGCGAATATGAATGTACAGGCCATTACTGCAATTGCTAGTTGTAAACAAATATATGTCATGAAAAAAATTATTTTTTAACCTTATCGACGTGTGACAGCATACACACACACAGACTCTCTCTCTCTCTCTCTCTCTCTTTCTCTTAGGTAACTGCAGCGTATACATCACTGCAACACCAGCGATTGGCCAGCATAACTTGTTCCGTTACCAGTCGCAGGACAACCATACACTGATTTCTTCTAATTGTAATTGAAGCACTTCCCCACAGCCGTGTATTCCAGTGGATCATGAATCAGCATGCAACCCTCCATACTTCACAGCAAGCACAAGCTGTCAAGACTATCAATGGAATTGCATAATTTTTTTTATAAAAGACGCTTAACCGCTCGAGCATATACTCGATCCTAAGATAACAATGAACACTATATTTAGTGTCAAGGATAACACTATTCGTTATACTGAAACCTATATATTTACAGCTATTTATAAACTGTTCAGCCAGTCATCTTAGACCTCTCAGATGGTGAAGATGTTGAAGTACAGCAGTAAGACAGTCGTTATGTATGTATTAGCAACGATGGTGCAATGAAGAACTCAAACGATAGTATATAACAAGATTAATAATTCGTTCTCCTTATGGGCAAGGCTCCGCCACTGTAACAACAACAGTCTCCTGATGTAGAAATGAGGTTATATAAACACACATACAATTTAAAAAATACGGTGCTAAAAGTGAAGTGTGGTTATAAAAGGGGGACTTCCCACAAACAGTTAAAATGTTTAATGAAAAGGAGTGCACACACCTACAGAGCACATCTCCACAAATCTAATGATTACAAGCTATTCAGTATAACGTGATCTAGGTTCTAGAGTGTCGGCTAAGCTGGCAGCCCTATGTCGGCTGTTTCTACAGTTTAATATATGTTGTTGTTGTTGTGGTCTTCAGTCCTGAGACTGGTTTGATGCAGCTCTCCATGCTACTCTATCCTGTGCAAGCTTCTTCATCTCCCAGTACCTACTGCAGCCTACATCCTTCTGAATCAGCTTAGTGTATTCATCTCTTTGTCTCCCTCTACGATTTTTACCCTCCACGCTGTCCTCCAGTACTAAATTGGTGATCCCTTGAAGCCTCAGAACATGTATTTCCAACCGATCCCTTCTTCTAGTCAAGCTGTGATACAAACTCCTCTTCTCCCCAATTCTACTCAATACCTCCTCATTAGTTATGTGATCTACCCATCTAATCTTCAGCATTTATCTGTACCACCACATTTTGAACGCTTCTCTTCTCTTCCTGTCCAAACTATTTATCGTCCATGTTTCACTTCCATACATGGCTACACTCCATACAAATACTTTCAGAAATGACTTCCTGACACTTAAATCTATACTCGATGTTAACAAACTTCTCTTCTTCAGAAACGCTTTCCTTGCCATTGCCAGTCTACATTTTATATCCTCTCTACTTCGATCATCATCAGTTATTTTGCTCCCCAAATAGCAAAACTCCTTTACTACTTTAAGTGTCTCATTTCCTAATCTAATTCCCTCAGCGTCACCTGACTTAATTCCACTACATTCCATTATCCTCGTTTTGCTTTCGTTGATGTTCATCTTATACCCTCCTCTCAAGATCCTGTCCATTCCGTTCAACTGCTCTTCCAAGTCCTTTGCTGTCTGTGACAGAATTACAACGTCATCGGCGAACCTCAGAGTTTTTATTTCTTCTCCATGGATTTTAATACCTACTCCGAATTTTTCTTTTGTTTCCTTTACTGCTTGCTCAATATACTCGTATATAACATTCTAAAATATGCGTTTTCGTACCCGTATACAATGTTGAAAAATGCTCAATTTTCAATTGTCCATCGAGTTCGACAAATTTAGCCCACTGCGCGTAATGGACTTTAAGGATGGTTTTCTCAAAAATGGACAGGTATTGTGCCTAGTCTCATATTTTAGACTGTGCACAACCGACCTGTCAGAAACGAGCGCAGTTCATTGGACATGTCTGAGTTCTTCACCCTGTGAGCGCTACAGAGCGACGTCTGTATCTCTGGAATTCTGAGGGTGCACACCGCACTGGAAGTGTTAGAAAACCAGTTGCTCGTCGATACCATGCATTTGTGTGAATTATTTTCTTTCTGCTCCTGAAAGACGATATCGATACTAGCAGCCCAGACTGTGTTACTACACAGGCGTCCATGCTTCTCATAGGGGTCGTACCTAACATAATCTATCTGTGGACAGAACGAGAAGCTTGGCTCGTTGAATATGGCATTCTTAGTGTCCTTTTACACGTTTTTTATAACGCGCAGCAAAAAGCAAACCAGAAATTCTTACTTTCTGTGCTGTCGCTGCATCTGCTAAATATACGGTCAAGTCACATTAATGTGATCATCGGTTACGGTCGCTTCAACGTACAATAACCACTCACAGACGGCAGGTGACATTAGTAACAGTGCAGCGTATATAGAACGTGTCGGGGGAAAGCGGAAAACAGTGCAGTTGTTGTCGTACTAAGGAAATGGAGTTTTTTGTTTGACGTCTAAAAGGGCACAATCAGTACTTTTCGGCCAAGGTTGGAAGCATTTCTGAAATTTCTAAGTTTGTAAACGGTTCGTATGGTCCCCTTCAAACACGACACCGAGGCAACTGTTCCATACCACGGACCATAGCTGACAGAGGTGAACAACGACTGCAGAAATGTGTGTGGGCCAATAGTCTTCCATTTGTTGTGCAAATGAGCTCCCACTCAACCAATGGGCTGGCAACAGTGTCTCCTCAACGAGTGTTCAGCGAACGTCGCTGGATTTAGGCCACCGCATCAGGTGTCTGGTTGAGGCACCCATGCTGACTGCTGTTCACTGACGACGAAGGCTGGGATTTGCACATCAGTACTGCAGCTGGACGTCCATAGAGTGGCGACAGGTGGCCTTTCCCGATGAAACAATTTTTATGCTCCATTGGACAGGTGGCAGTTGGCGTGTACAGCGTGAAATGTGCGAAAGCAAACAAGCAGCAGCAATTAGGGTTTGGGGAATATTTTCGTGGCATTCCCTGGGTGATCTCTTCATTTTGGAACGCACAATGGATTAGCAGAAGCATGCATGTATCCTTGGGGACCAGGTCCATCCCTAAATGCAGGTAGTTTTTCCTTGGCATGATTGCATCTACCAGCAGGACAACGCAATGTGTTACAAGCGTGGGTTAAAGAGCGGCAGGATGAGTTTACCGTGTTCCTCTGGCTGTTCAAGACATGGATCTTCAGCCTCAGCAGCTGGCCACGGCACTGGAGTTAGCATAGTTTCACATCCACGCTGTACCTTCCAGAATCTCATTGACTCTCTTCCTGCATGTCTCGCAGTTGTCTGCGTCAAAAAGGTGGTTATTGAGGTTTTTGACAGCTGGTCTCATTAATGTAACTAGATAGTGTACGAGCCGAATCGTTTGGCAGTGTCCGAGAACTTCTCCTTCTCACAAGGGAACCTCCCCTTCGCACCCCCCTCAGATTTAGATATAAGTTGGCACACTGGATAGGCCTTGAAAAACTGAACACAGATCAATCGATAAAACAGGAAGAAGTTGTGTGGAACTACGAAAAAATAAGCAAAATATACAAACTGAGTAGTCCATGCGCAAGATAGGCAGCATCAAGGCTAACCTGAGCTCAGGAGCGCCATGGTGCCGTGGTTAGCGTGAGCAGCCGCGGAACGAGAGGTCGTCGGTTCAAGTCTTCCCTCCAGTGAAAAGTTTGATTTCTTTATTTTCACAAAGTTATGATCTGTCCGTTCGTTCATTGACGTCTCTGTTCACTGTAATAAGTTTAGTGTCTGTGTTTTGCGACCGCACCGGTAAACCGTGCGATTAGTAGACGAAAGGACGTGCCTGTCCAATGGGAACCGAAAACATTTGATCGCAAGGTCATAGGTCAACCGATTCCTGCACAGGAAAACGCGTCTGATATATTCTATATGACACTGGTGACGGTATGTGCGTCACATGACAGGAATATGTTGTCGACCCACCTAACTTGTACACTTGGCGAATGGGTAAAAAGATTCTTCTACCTTACCCGATTTCGGTTTTCTTGTGGATGTGATAATCACTCCCAAAAAAGTGATGAAAACATAAGAGTTTGTCACATAAACTGAAAATAAAAAATTAAAATATTCACTGGAGGGAAGACTTGAACCAAGGACCTCTCGCTCCGTACCTGCCCACGCTAAGCACAAGACCACGACGCTCCTAACCTCAGATTAGCCTTGATGTTGCCTATCCTGCACATGGACTACTCAGTTTGTATATTTTGCTTATGTTTTCGTAGTTCCACACAACTTCTTCCTGTTTTCTCGATTGATCTGTGTTCAGTTTTTCAAGGCCTATCCACTGTGCCAACTTATAACTAAATCTGAGGGGGGTGCGATGGGGAGGTTCCCTTGTCAGTACCTAAGGTTGGTTGGTTGGTTGGTTTGAGGAAGGAGACCAGACAGCGTGGCCATCCGTCTCATCGGATTAAGGAAGGAAGTCGTCCGTGCCCTTTCAGAGGAACCATCCCAGCATTTGTCTGGAGTGATTTAGGGAAATCACGGAAAACCTAAATCAGGATGGCCGGACGCGGGATTGAACCGTCGTCCTCCCGAATGCGAGTCCAGTGTCTCAGTACCTAAGCTAAGCTTCATAACTAACGTACACTTCATAACTAACGCGTCGTGGGCAAGCCGTTAAACACTTGCGAATCGTACGTGGCGTTACTCGTACGACGCAAATGGTTGCGTGGGAAGAAACACAGAGAGGCTGGTTGCTATCGCTGCTTAGGCTACGCTCCGTTTCTCGGACCCTGGCAAGAGGTACATCATTTTGAACCAGAAGAAGAGCTAGGGCTGGCATCGCAACGAAGTTCGAGAAAACCGTTGTGCTGTGTAGCCCAGCAGGTAGGAGTGTCTATAGAGTCATGCAAAAATTCAAACTAAAATCTTAGTAACGGTAGTGCGACGATTGCACTTTTCAGAAACTGTTAAAAGGCTATTGCAAATTGGCTGTTATCAATCTGCGATGATGAAGATTTCAATAGTAATTTTTAATGTTTTTTTTTGTGAAAACGGCTGCATTTATTGGGACATGTGAACTCGTAGAACGACGCACGTTGCAGTTTTAAGAATAAGTATATCAGTAGTCTCAGCATGACGTGCAAGCAAAAGTGTTGTATGCAATTAGCGGGAAGGCCACAAAGGTAAGATAAGAGATATTAGGGCTCGTACAGAGGCATATAGGTAGTCATTTTTCCCTCGTTCTGTTTGGGAGTGGAACAGGTAGAGAAGATGCTAATTGTGGTACGAGGTACCGTCCGCCGCGCACCGTATGGTGGATTGCGGAGTATGTATGTAAATGTAAATGTAAATGTCTTATATGTGACTGCCTGGTGATATCTTCGCATGCCCATGTGAGAAGAATCTGACACTGTGGCAGGTATGTAATGTCTCCCTCGCCAACAATAAGGCTGAATGCAGACTACAACTTGAATTTGTTTGACGTGTTTAATGCCAGATGAAACGCTGACTAAAGAGGAATTGTGTAGGAGTTTACAAGCTAATCGTGATGGAGAATACATTTCTTCTGATAATTTCATTTTTGATTCCTTATGGTAACCCTGAGGCTAGTTGAAGGAAGTAGGAAATCCATTGAGGAAAGCATATAACTGGTGCTTGAGGCAAAGTAAAAGTAAGTGACGAAGCATGACGTTTGGAAATATATTAACTTCGTTTTGTATTGTTTATGATACTGTTATAGAGTACGACAGGAAATAACCTATCTGCTCCTAACTTCTTAATTTGAAATACTTCTCGATCTGAAACATTTATTGTTAAAAGTTAAAAAACAAAATAAAACAACACAGAAATTGAACTTAATTGATGACTGATTCGATTAAACCTACGGTTACTTCTAAGTATATTTTTGCCAATGAAGACTGACTTTTTACTTTGGTGAAACCAAACTGATTTAAGACGCCAACACAGCTGTACCTAGTGTTCGTGGAGGCAGAATGTTCTTTAACGAAACAGTGATTCTTGCAATCATTTTTAAAGAGGTTGCAGCTACACACCAACATAGAGGGTGACAGTTTGTGAGTCTAATTTCATTCCTTCAGCACGAAGTGTTCAGCAGTATTTCATATGCGCTATTTAGCACTACCTATAGTTATACTTACGTCAGCTGACATTTGACAGTGATCAGGTTGGATAGCTGCTGCGAACAATGGAGCAATGTCAGATTGGTATTGTAGACTCCCAAATGTAGCCGATTCAGTAGCACAGAGCGTCATGCTTGCTAGTTATCAAGCAGGAAAAGTTTATAAGTCTCGAAAATGTCATACATAAAAGAGAAAATAGAGCTCTGGCAATCATTAAAATGATGGAGAGTTTTGTAAAATGCTTAAAGACTTTATACAAACCTATTATATAAGTGAATTTAAGAATTTTCATGGGATTTTTTAAAATAAAGGATAGATAATTTAAACTCCATACTCGTCCCAATTTAAATATTGACAGAATTGCAAAAGAATGTCATTTCCTGAAATTTGTGCATATGAAATCCAACGTGATACCAACCTTTGGTAAGATCTATTGCTGAGCGAGGTATGTTGGTAATCAAGGAACAAAAATGTGTTAGTAAGTTACACAGTTATGGAAACTATTTCGCTTGGACAAATTAAAGTTAAGAACAGATTTCAGTGGTTAGAAACTACAGAAATGTAAGCCATACGTACATTTCAGATTTTTTAATGTGATTTTTGTAGAACATAGAGATATTAATGGGATTTTCTATCACTGTGAAGAGTAAAGCGCTGCGGTGGCTGCCTACAAACAGTAGTTGGACACGACAGTGTCGCAACTTCGGGTCTTAAATGTCAGGCAGCAACTAATTAAAATTAGGCTGCAGCTGCGGCGATCTGCAGGTAAGACTGTGGGGCCGCATTCCGCCCAGAGAGAGGCAGAGCGTACTCGTACGTCGTGGCCCCCCGGTGGCTACTCTGGTAGCTGGCAGTGCTGGGGAAGCGTATCCTTGTTCCACTGTTTATGCTTCTGACTTTCCACGGATAAATTTATACGCTCGGAAAACTATCGCTGTCGCTTCTTAACGTGCCGTGTTTGCTTTCTGCAACCCACATGAACACAAAAGTGGCTAAATATCTTCGTCATACTTATTGTAACGTGAAAATCAGTGCTAAATGTTGGACACGCACCCCAAGGTGTACACTACAGACAGTGACTGTAGATTGCCAGTATTGACAAGTACTCATCCGCTCACTATGCGCCTTTGTACGGCCACACCAGTACAGCACAGGGGCCGCGCGGCACTAGCTCATGCAAGAGCACTTCTCGAGTGCCGGCAACGCTGCGCAGGGCCAAACACGGCCACGGGTAGCATATGCCAGCGGAAGGCTCAGTCTGACATGAGCAGCAAACTGCACAGCAAGCGTTAAAGGATGGATACGCGAGATTACTTACCAGTGGTGTCAGTATTTGCCATCATCACGTAGAACTAATATATGGTGACAGAATTACTACATCAGTCGTGTTTGCAGTACTCTACCTTTCAAAAACAATTCAATATAGGAAAACGGCAGAGTGAATACGAAATTCAACTGGCTGTTAACTCAGCAAGACTTGTTACAATGATCATTATAGCTGGTAAAATGAATCAGCTAACATCACCAGCTGCGCTCATTTGAAATCTATCCTTTAATTTAAATAAGGGATTGCACAAAGGGAAATATGCTAGTACAGGCAAACTGGTACAGAAATATTTCTACCCGTGCTCCCTGCTAACACTCATCTGCATCTTCAATAAGCCCTTGTTATAACCAGATTTGCTAAGGAAAGTTTGAAGAAGTGGAATTAAAGAGGAATATCACTAAGCATAAAGCGCACAGTTCTGGAGCTTCCCATAGAGCGAAGACTTGGTTAATTATCGACCTACTGTAGTGCTGAATGTTCAAGAATCGTTCAATATCCACAGAGGAGGGAGCCAGCAGCAACCAATGTCGTGAGGACTACGCTGGACCGATGGCGTTCTCTGAGTGTGAGACAAAGGCCATGTCAGAGTTCCTGGCCAGACTGGGCAGCGACCTGCAGGTCTACCTGAGCTTCCACAACTACAGGCAGCTGCTCATCTATCCCTACGGTTCATCTCACGAAGTCGCCGACAACGCCGTTGAACTGGTGAGAAGACCAACATTTTTCGCAATCATTCGAATTGCTTGAAAGGCTGCCAGTGTCTCTGTCACCTGCATTTGCAGTAGTGCACTATTAGAAAAGTTGGAAATTTTAGTGGAATTCTGTGGTTGAATTACAGATACGTAACTGAATCAAAGTTTACTATTTTGTATTTTTTTTACATAATTAATTGAAACATTTGAATAACGATTTTTCTGCTTGTTCCTGAGGCAACAGAGAGGCAGAAGTAAGGTAATATTGTTCGTTATTTACGAAAATATATCTCGATTATTTAAATTTCGATGTTATAGTTATTTTCACTAATATGATGTTGAACCTTAGTCCCTTTGTATGAATAAATGTGCCCTGAACACAATGTGACCTCTGCTGGAAGGTAGCTAACCAGGTGATGATACTGTAACGGATGTATACAGTCCTCTCATAACCCACTATCAAAGCAGGCCTACTTTTCGTGGGAACTTTGCTGTGTGATGGCAAAAGAAAATAATGTGAAACACGCCAACATGAGTTTCCTTCCTGTCTTTAAACATGAGCCTGCAGGGACCATCCAGTCCCACCTTTACTAGTTTTCTGTTACACCCAACTTCTAACGTTCCAGTCAAATTAGTCAGTGTCGACTGCAATGGACCACGTGTTGGCAGCCGTGTTGACGAAATTGTGATAGTGGCAGGTAATGTGTTCAGAGGAGTAGTCACGGACTCTGCTATAGATTCTAGTGTTTCCCATTAGCACGCTTAAATTACCCTCGTGATTTACGTCGGTGGAATGTGAGCCACTGGCCCGCAGTCAGCATCCACACGCCGAATACCACAGCCTAGAATTTAGGTAAGAGGACATCCATTGTCACTTCTCATCATTTGATTCCTTTCTCCCGTTCATCTCAATCCTACAATGCCTTTTTAAATACCATAACTTATTTATTTTTCAACTTTTATTTCATTCATATTTTTGCTAAATAGACGAACTTGAAGACAAATACTAGTGCACTCTTCTGTTCCTATATTTGTAGAAAACATTTGTTTGTTAAAACACACGTAAATCTGTTGAGTACAATATTTTTTACGTGTGTCGTCAAATTTGGGGCATTTTTGTAGTATGACCGTGATATGGCTTTCCTGTTTATCTACATCTCCAAGATTCAACTTCATTAATCAATGCACCAATTTACTGCTTGATTCGCTTCTGTAAGCGTATACTACGATTAAATGTTTCTTTGAGTTCCAATTTGGTCTCAAGTTCCTGAGTAAACCATTTATTGCAATAGTGCTAAGGTTTGTCGTAAAGAGCAGATAATTTTACGTTTTCTTCAAAGAACAAAAAAATAGCTTAAATGCTGGTACAAAGTTGATCAAGACATATAATGATGTGCATATGTTCAAATAGTTAAATCTTAGCAGTAGCCCAAACTCTCTTAAGTCTAAATTGAAGAGTTTCCTCATGGCTCACTTCTTCTATTCTGTCGAGGAGCTCCTGGAAGAGCTAAAAAATTAAGCAAATTCCAGTTTTACATTGTTGATTGTCTTCATTTAAACTTACGACTTGTCACCTGAATATGTTTTTTTTTATATATTTCATTTTATCTGTTCCTAATATCGTGTTATAATTTCATGTATTGACTCGTTCCATGACCATGGAGACTTCTCCTTAATTTGGTCCCACGGAACAATAAATAAATAAATAAATAAAACGGCAAAACTCTTCAATGTGGTTATAACAAGTATAAAAATTATAAAAAATAATAAAAGAAGCCGAGTAAAAGTCATATGTCTATTACTAGTTGTTATATGAAAAATACGTGAATTTGATAGAGGCATTTTGCAAACCGTCTAGCGAGTGAGGCAGGAGAGTCTTCCTGAGAATCTCAAAAGTTACCTAAATAGTCCATACGAAGGGGATATTTTCATCTGTTACAGCACAAAATGGCTGAGAAAGCAGTCAAAGCTTTGGAATCCAGATACGGCACCCATTATGGCTTTGGCAGCGTTGTGGATGCAATCTGTAAGTATCTTACAGTGAGGCAACTACTCGCTCAACTTAAGTCAACCACATAAAAAGTCCTTTATGAATTTAGCAGTACTATCTCTTGACGTAGCCAGCATATTTATCTGTTAATCTTACCAAAGATAGAGTTAATATATACGTATATTAGGCATTCTTTCCATTCTGTACTTGTTGTTAACGAACGACTTTTTTTATTTCACCTGGCAAGAGAAGACCTTCAGACCATCTTTTCCATTAACCAGACATCCTTGTTGGTATAAGAGCAATACATAGCGATAATGATAATACATATACAATAATTACTATATAGAATCAGGAAAACGTCTATGTTATTGACATTTTATTGGACAAATTCTTGTCGAATGTGAGCAACGGTGTCAACCAGAAATGTATGGCAGCTGCACAGAAAGGACCAAACAAAGAGAATAGTTTCTAAGGAAGAACAGGAATCGACAGACTAAGGCTAGAAGATAAGATGGAAGGTAGAAAACAGAAATCGATAGGGATCAGAAAGCCTGGATAGTGTCGACAGTGTCACGGAGAGACTGGGTCAGAGCTGGAACAAAAAAGAACACGAGAAATATGCCAAGATGGAAACTACGCCAATGATAACAAATCAAGATTTGAATGTACAATGGTTTTGGATAAGACGCATATATCAGGGCAATTCGTTCATGAGTCGCGTAGCTGACATAGAGAAAGGGATGGAGAAACATTTAGAGTCAAATATCGGTACCCCTGAGGAACAGGACTTCTGTGGAGTCGTGTTGCAGTGATGGAGTGTTGATAGATGTTTGGTATGGAGGAGATGTATCGACAACTGTAACTAAGGAACCGATGAAGAAAAGAATAGAGTTTGAAATCACTTCTCATATTTGGTCGCGTTCGTTCAATGTGAGCAGAGCACGTAATCAAACAATGAATGTTACTCACATTTCTTGTGGTACATGGTTACTTGTAGTCCTTTGAAATTTTCACTAGTTTGGTAAAGGATTCAATTGAACTAATTTTTATTTCATTTAAGTAGTAAGAGATTATACTATACTTTCTCACTGCATATAGGCAAGAGAATAATTTTCTGCGTGTTGTAACAGTTATTTCTTTCCAATTTAGATGCTCATCAAAAATTATGTGGAGATGATTTACGGTTTTTTTCATAGCGTGATTTTATACCACTAAGGAATACAGGAGGAAGTGTATAAATAAAATGTCCGCTGAGGAAATTTCGCTGTAAAATGAGGATGACGTGTTGCTTCTTAAGATTACTTTAAGATCTACGTTGTGTGCCCATTGTGTAACTGAGCAAAGTTCGTAATTTATTCCTGATGTAGCACCGGCAATTTTATTACAGCCGGAGCTTAGATACACCTGAATCTTGTCAGTATACTTGTGGTTGTTATAATCATGTGACTTAGATGAAATAGCACTGATTGACAATGAGAAAAGCAACGGAGCAAAAACAGGACCCCAAGGGACTTCATTGAGCACATGTTTCCGTGATGGCTTTTCCGACCCCACAGATGGTTCGTTGATATCTTTTTCTGAGTTAGCTGTTGAGCCAAAGTATTGCACTGTTTGAGAAATTCAGCTGCTTCATTTTCATAAGTAATATTTTGAAACCAACAGTATCAAAAATTTTACTGAACTGATGCTACATATCTGTGTGAATCATATGTGACATGGTCAGTCAAATTGACTAGTAAAACTGCTGTGCTACGATGTTTTCGGAACATGATTGGTATTTATAAAATTTGAGATATCGCTTTAGCTGTCATGAGCAATGTACTCCAAGGCTTTAGGTACTACAGATAACAGCGTAGTTTTGATAATCGTTTTTGGGTAGTGGTCGAATTAAGTTTTATTTCCTGTCAGTAGGATATGTACCACTGACAAGAGAGAGAGGAGATTATGACGATTGTACACATCTCTAATCTATTTGCAGTTGTAATGTGTTAACAGAATCTTCCTTCGGTTCTTGGTAGAACAAAATTATAATGACTGAAAAGCACCAGTTTACTTTTGTTCTATAATACTAATTTTATTGTTAACCGGTTTTCAGCTTACAAGGCCATCTTCAGACATGCCTGAAGATGGCCTTGTAAGCCGAAAGCCGGTTAACAATAAAAGTAATATTGTAGAACAAAAGCAAACTGGTGCTTATCGTTAATTAATTATAATGTGCTTTATCATCTTCCATTACGAGTGTCTGTTCTCGCCTACAAAACTGCATAACTTTGCTGAAATCTTGAATGGCTTTTCTTAGCGTCTAACTAGAGACTCCCAAGGAATAATAAAATTTACTCTTCGAGAACTGTTTAGATTTGAACTGAAATGTCTAACAAATTTTAACTACGTGTAAACCCGTTTGAATATTATTAAGATTATCATATTTATTCCGCGGCGTTCAGTGAAGAACTAAGGGTCGCTCTGTCCAGAAAGTAGGTTTAACGCTTCGCTTCACTCTTTACCTTTCATTATTGGTTTGATAAATAATGTTTCCCACCAAAACACAATGCCACTATTTACCACTGAGCTAAGAAGCAGTACTAACTCAACTTAAGAACTTTTCTTCTGAAAACAGGTAATTCTGCCTTCTAATACTTGTCACCAGCCCTGAGGGACGAATTTTCAATATAATTACTTTCATTAAACTTGGAACAGTTAATGAATTTATGTTTGGGTAAATGCACATTTAGACCAGAATGAAACTCACAAGGTGTTTAATGACCACTTTTTTCACCAATCACTTTACGAAACTTTTCAAATAAAAATGAAGTTATTTATTCTTTCCAGATTTTACTACGTCTTGAGAAACAAAGCAAATGAATTTAATTAAATACTGTTGCAATGCGAGCCATCCATATTGATGTCACCAATTTCTTACATAAAAGAACCACTCAAACGTGGGATTAACTGCAAATACTTTTCCACGTAACAAACAATACTTGGACTTAAGCAAAGGAAATAGAAAGTGCTTGAAATAAGAATGTAATACTTCTGACAGTTAACAATTACTGTATTAATCCAAGAGCACAATCAGCGCAGTTTCTATTAATAAAAGTCTGGCTGTCCTGTAACATTAACAGGGAAATGGCGGCTAGTACGGGACGTTTAAGCCATATTAATATAAAACTTTCGTTGTGTTTTACAATAAGGTATAATTCGGTAAAACCTTTACTTGACATTTGTTTTGATGTAAATGGGGAAAAACAGCTTTCTGACCAAAACGGCACACAACAAGAAAAAATTTTCTATGGCTTACAGTTCAAGATCTTAAGAAAAGTGTCGGGTAGTGTGTACCACAAAACAAGATTTGGGCTTTTAAATAAAAAGAGCTCTTTTGCGGTTCACAAACGAATTAATCTGTTTATATATCAAAAGTACAAGGCAGTAAAGAAAACAGATTGTTAAAATAATTTTCAGCTAGTCGACTGAAGCTGAAACAACGCATCAAATTTGGAGATTGTGGTTTTCTGAGACAGTTCTGGGTGCTTCTTAATAAAGTTCTGAGGGAAAACGATTACCGGTCAGTTTATTTTCTCTTTTAAATCTGTGAAGAAGTTTTAAATTTTCTGCCAAATCGTCTCAGTCTTCGCTGGCGTCATTAACCAGAAATGTAAGCCCCTCATGTGGTTTGTTTGAAAAAACCTAACTGAGACGTCATTGATGTCTGCTGATTCCCTACAATGGTTTTACTCTCCTATGCAGTGTAGTTCTATGAGCATTAAAATGATCGGCAGCTGCCCTTTTGGCTATGTCAGTATCGGACCACTCCCCTTTACCCTCGCTGGCCGGTTTCTTCTTCAGTCTTTGCACCGTGCTCTAAAACAAAAAATAAAGTTACTTAAACGGCCCATACCATATGCCTTTGGAGAAGCTCACTACCATTTGACTGACAAGCAACATTAAAATATTAAAAATGTTGTCTAGGCGTAGCGTCTTTGAGTAGTAATCAGAATATCACGGGTCGGAGGTTCGAACTCAGCCACCTAAAGAATGAAAATCATCAGCAATGGTGGCCCAATACTTCCGGCATACGAAATCACCCTTGCTCTGCCAATGGCCTAGTCAGAGAGGATGGAGGAACGCACAGAGGTTCGGAGGATTCTGTTGGCCCTGGAATGGAAAACTGCCCGAAAAGGCCGAATGATCATCAATGATCAATGGTAAGGCTATGGAAACCACTGCATCAAAGACACATAGGGTGTATCCACAGGACATGTGGTCTGTAACTAAAAAAGTGTTATGATGCACTCTCCATTGGCAAAAGATTTCGGTTTAGTACCCCATTCCGATCTCTTCGAGGGGACTACCATTGGAGAGCTGACTATGAGAAAAAGATGGAACAACGAACAAAGGGATAGCATTCTGCAAGTCGCAGCATGGAATGTCAGCAGTTTGAACGTAGTAGAAAATTAAGTTGTTCTTATGTGAATCGACAACAACCAACACCGACAACAATAGCTCAGGTGTGCATGCTGACGTCTCAAGCAGGAGATTATTAGACAGTTAAAGTAGACGAGAATACTGAACGGGTAGTTCAGTACGTCAAGGCAGACGAAAATCTAATAGACGTGGAGGATTGGAATACGGTTGTACTGGAAGGAGTAGAAGATTTACAGGAGAATCTGGGCTTGGTAGTAGGAATGAGAGAGAAGAAAGATTAATTGAGTTCTACAATAAATTTCAGCAACTGACAGCCAATACTCTGTTCAAGGTCAGAAGAGAAGAAAAGGAGGTGTACTCGGAAATGACCTGGTGACATGGGAAGTTTCCATCCAGCTGGATTACACCATTGTCAGATAGAGATTGCAAAATCAGATATAGGATTGTGAGGCATGTCAAGGAGCAGATATAGATTCAGATAATAATTTAGTAATGATGAAGAATAGATTGAAGTTTAAGAGAAACGTACGGAAGAATCAGTGTGGAAGTATGTGGTATTCTGAAAGTCCACTAACGATGTGAATACTATGTTGAGCAATATCAGAGTAGGCTATTCAGTTTAACGGGAATGGATATACCTAAAACGTGCAATCACAGATGTTGGATAGTCAGACATGGATACAAGTAAGATAACTCCAAGAAAATCATGGGCAACAGAAGAAATATTTCAACTCGTCAATGAAGGAAAGAAGTACACAAATGTTTAGGGAAAGACAGGAGCGCAGCAAAATAAATTAGTTAAGAATTAAGTAAACAGGACATGCAGGGCAGTAAAATCGAAATGGCTGCAGGAAAAAGTGAAGAAATTTAAAAAGAAATGATTGTCGGAAGGGCGGACTTGTAGTACAGAAAAGTCAAAACAACCAGCAGTTAAATTAAAAGCAAGGGTGCTAACATTAAAAGTGTAATGGGAATACCACTGTTAAACGCAGCAGAAAGAGCAGATAGGTGGAACAGAGTACACTGTTGGCCTTGTCCATTGGCTTCATAGAAGAAAAAAATTGGAGTCGATAGGGAAGACATAGAGGATCCAGTGTAAGAGGTAGTTTTAAAAGGGCTCTGAAAGACGTAAGATGAAACAAAGCAGAATTTCTAAAATCATTGTGGCAAATGGCATCCAAAAGACTGTTCGAGTTAGCACATGGAATCTTTGAGACTGGCGATGTACCATCAAACTTTTGGAAAAATAGCATAATATTATCCACGCTGCTCCGAAGATAGCGATGACAGATGGATGCGAGACCTACCGCACATTCAGCATGACATCTCATGCATCCAAGCTGCTGACACGAATAGTAATTACAGAGAAGAATGACAAAAGAAAACTGAGGGGCTGTTAGATGAGGGACAGTTTGGATTTAGGAAAGGTAAAGGCTCGAGAAATGCAGTCTGACTTGGTACTTGATAATGGAAGCTAGACCGAAGAAAAATCAAGATACGTTCATAGTGTTCCACAACTGCCGGATGTTTGCAACTTCCTACCACAATATTTCGGCGCAGAGTCTTCTGGCCATCTTCAGGTGCTATTAGCGAAAACTCCCTGAGCTCTGGTACTTAAGGCCCCTCCGGCACATGCGTGGTGGATTCACTTGTCGTTGCGCGTGCGCTGCTTGAGCGCGTTCGATTCTGCTGCGTCACGCGCACTCTGTGGTGAAAACTGGCCGCATCGATATCAGTTCGATTGTCTCCCTGCGGTTCCATCACAGACCTACGCCGGCTACGGAGGACACAAAGTTTTTCGACTATTGGATTCCATGCCGAATTCAGTTGGTAACCGCCGTCACGATTAATAAGAGACTCATTGTCAGGCAGCCGTATTTCCACGGATTCATTAACAATAGAACTCTGAAAGTTAGACGTATGGGCCACAATGTTTGTCTCGTTGTAATTCATGGCATGACCAGTGGAAATACAGTGATCGGCGATGGCAGACTTACAGTGTGTAAAGTTTTAGATGGCAGACCTCTCCCTAGTCCTGAATCGGTAGAAGTCGGTAAACGTCGGGAGACTTCGGTAGGCACGCAGTTTCGACTGCTGCCAACATTACGTTGCTGACTGTGTTGTACAAGGTAGCCATTGTCGTCTGCTTCGTTATTGTTTTGCGCTGTACTGTTCTGCGTGTTTTTATTGTGCAGTTGTGCTAAATATTATCAAAATGAGTGAAGAGGCAGTTGCTGGCCCATTTCGGGAGTCGCCAACAACCCCTACCGGTAGGCCTACAGTTAGAAGGAAACCAGTATTACGTAGCGATGCTCGCAAAATTATATTGCGTGTAATTGAATGCTGCGAAAGGGAAAGGGAGCAGAAAAAATTGCTTCACCCCATTTACAAATCTTCATTGAGAGCTGCTACATACACAGGACAAAGCATGCGTAGCATTGGAAGATTCAAACAGTTTTCCAAGAATCATCCTGGCGTATCACCACAAACGCCTAGCAAGAAAAGGTGAGTTTGCATTTCAGATAATTTGTTCGCGATCACTTTGAAGGAGCCCCCTATTTCGTCCGAATTACCTTATATTTCATTTTTCCTTGCTACCGTATTGCTTTGTATGGAAACACCCTGACAGTTACGTTATACTATATGACCTGTTTAAGAATATTTAAATTTTATAATTAATAGTTTAACATTGCGGGGAATGAAATAAGAAATTGCGATCAGTGGGAATCAAACTCGGGTCCGCTGCATGACGAGCCTTTACCTAATCAATTGCGCTACGCATGCAACAGTAACCTAACTGTTGAAACATTGTCTATTACTCTTTTCAGGCGTTCAGAGAACAACTCACCAAAGTTTCATTGCAATCGGATGAATGGTTTGTGAGCGCATAGTAGACAAACATACATACATTCATTTATATATATATAGATTACAATGTACATGACGATTTCAGTTTGGTTTACGAACAACATTTAAAGCGAGTTTTACTTCCATGCCTTTCGTCTGCTTTCGTGTAAGCATGACGCGCAATTTGTAGTGCCAGCACTGCAACTGGTAGGTGTGCCTTGTCCCCCCCCCCCCCCCACCCAATGGCTCCACTCCCCTCGCCAACCAATGCTTGCTTCCTCCTCTCCCCGCACTCCCCTCACAACTCTGCCGTCTTACAGTTAACACACTGTACAAGGCTGAAGAAGGTGAGTATGCCGCTGATGTTCTATAATATGATCCTGCACAGTAGGCGTGGTTTGCCCTACATACGATTTGCCGCATTCACACGGAATCCTGTAAACACCTGCCTTGCGCAGCTCTAGGTCGTCTTTGACAGATCCCAACAGCGACGAAATTTTTGTAGGAGAGCGAAAGATTGTTTTCACTTTATATTTTCTTAGTATTCTGCGTATTTGCGCTGAAATATTACCAATATATGGTAAAGAGGCAGTCGTTTTAAGGGCCTCTTCCTCTTCTTTGTTCCGTCGTTTACAGGTCTGCAGCGCTCTCACCACTTGCTGGGACGAGTACCCACTCTTCAGAAATAGTCTGCAGGTGCTCCACTTCCGTTTGCCAACTATCGGTGTCAAAGACATTTGAAGACATTGTGTCACTGAGCCCACGTTATCTCTGACACCGATAGTTTTGTAGTCACGCTGAGCATTCACTGTTTATGTGCGCATCCAATAGCATCGCATAGTTTCTTATTTTATATATTCACTTATTTCATTAGCATCACATACGGCTGTCCTCATTATGTCATCCACGGATCCAGCGAGCGAGGTCAACGTGTCAGTTCTGAGTCCACCAAAGAAGCGAGCAAAGAAGAAATCATTAAGTTCTTCCGAGAAGCACATGGTGTTTAATGTGTATAAAACGGAACTGTTACATCCAGAGAAGTCGATGAGTGACTTTGTTTCGAAAACAGCTTCAGCTACACGTGTTGGACGTTCTTCAGTGTATCGTGTGATAAGTGAGTACAAGGCCACACACTCTTTGAAGTCTCCCAAGAAAGGAAAATTACGACAGAAACTTTCTGAAAGTGTTGATGACTTCGATAGAAATGCGATACGAAAGAAAGTACACGAATTTTTTTCATAACGAATTGCCAACAATTGACAAAGTGCTGACAGTCGTGAACGAAGATGCAGATCTGGGCAATTTTCAGAGAACTACATTTTATAAGTTATTGAGAGAAATGAATTTCAAATATGTCCGGCGTGGGCGCGATAGCATGCTAATAGACAGGGATGACATCATTATATGGAGTCGGCGTTATCTTCGAACCATTAAACGGTTCAGAGATGAAGACAGACCCATTAACTATTTGGACGAGATGTGGGTGAACGCAGGACATACCCGAATTTACGTCTGGGTAGATGACACAATAAATTCCTCGAAACAAGCATTTCTGTCCGGAGTATCCACCGGAAGCAAGGGCCCATCAGGTAAAGGGAAACGTCTGATTATCGCACACATTGCAGTTATTGTTCTTGATAACGCGCCGTACCATTCTCGGAGAAAAGAAAAAGTTCCCAGTGCGAATTCCAATAAGCACGAAGTATCAGAGTGGCTAAAATCTAAAAACATCGATTTCGAAGACAGTATGTTGAAGAAAGAACTTTTAGATATAGTTAAAAATCACAGAACAGCGCACAACGAATACACAATTGATGAAATGGCGAAGAATTCAGGGAAAACTGTTGTCAGAATTCCTCCGTACCACTATGAATTAAACGCCATCGAGTTAGTGTGAGCCGAATCAAAGGCTATGTTGCAGCGAAAAACAAAACATACAAAATGCCGGAAGTTAAAGTACTGCTAGAAGAAGTAGTAAGAACAGTGACTGCAGAGGATTGGAACAAGTGCGTCCTCCATGTTGTAGAAAAAGTGGAAACTAAAATGTGGAAATTAGACTGCATTATAGAGGAGAGAGAGGAGCGGTTTGTTATAAACCTCAATGACAACAGATCAAGTTCGGCAGAGTGAACCTTGTTTCGTCCTTTATCATTATTATTACTGGTATTATTATTAAAATTAACAATTAATTGTGTTTGAATGGAGCGTTTTGTTAGCAACCTGAATGAAAATAAATCTGTTTCGACAGAATGAACTCAGTTTAACATTACTTTAACATTATTGTTAAATTTATTTCGTACATTGTTGCCCAGGTTTCTCACGGTCCGCTGTGACAAGTCGGCAGCCAGCCGAACGCTGCCAGCTGCAAAGCGTGCGCCAAGGATTTCCCACACCCCTACGTATCACGTGAACACTGAATGCTTTCTCTGGAAACGAGCGTAGTCGCTCACGTGGCACTGTTTATGTTTCGTCCCAGCTCTCGTTGAATAGACTTCAGGTAGGTTTGCAACTCGTTAGTCATGGTGTAGAGAGTAGGGTGCTTACGTCGGATTGATTGATGTCATTTGACCTGTATCCTACCTCTCTGATCTGATTCGAGCCTCATTTACGTGCCTGTGAGTTTTAGAGTAACATGGTTGAGTACAGAACACACCGACAGGATCTTTCTGTATGGCAAACCTCACGGTAATGGATGAGCTACTCGTCGCCTTTATGAAGATTGGTATGCCCAACGTTGGACTCCATAGCATACACATTGCGCTACAATTACACAACGTCGTCGAGGAAAGGGTAGGCAGAGGTAGGATGGATGTCAAATGACATCAACTGATCTGATTTAAGCACTCCCCTCCCACCATGCCTACCCTGTTAGAAACCCACCTAGCAAATATGTTTTCTAACAGTTGTAGCAGGGAAATTGTAATTTTCCGGACCTGGGTCCCTATTCTAAATTTTATGTACTCACTCTACTGCACAGGTCCTAGAAGTTTGAAGCAGGAATTTCCGAACACCCTCCATATATACAAAAGAATTGAAGATGAGCCAGCCATACTGCAGGACAGTGGTAGCCGGAGTGGGCAGGGCAGTATTGCCACTTCAGGACAAGAACCACGTTATGAGCTATATAACCAGCGCTGGGTAATAATGCAAAGATGTGCCCCAAGGCCATGTAAATAGCTACGAAGTCACTTTCATCCATAGTCCAGCAACACCACGACGACGCCAGTGTCATGCTACACGACCAGATGTCTGGTCACCGCCGGCTGTGGCCATCAGTTCGGGACTGGGTCTGGCCAGCCACCTCCTGCACTAAGTCTCCTGTGTGGGACTTGGTCTTACAGCACCGCCAACCTACGGTCTGTACCTGCCGCCGCCATAATCCTGCCACGGGGCATCAATTCGTGCTTGACAGTCTTCCCTTAGCCACTGCAGTGAATGCGAACTGGGCCTGAGTTGGCTGGTGTGGGCATTCGACAGCAGAACGCAGTCACAGTCGTCTTCTCATTGAACTCCCTCTTATTTGTCTCCAGCCCTTACACTACTATCTGAACAACGTAGCAGAAATACTCGTTCTCAACATAGTAAAATCCTCTGTGTACCACTACATAACTCTGTCATGTTCTATTAATCATTTTCTGTATCAGGAACGTGACTTTTGAATAATCTTCCCCGCCATATTAGAGAAAATAAAATCCTATCAAACTTCAAAATGACTCATCTTCTATCACAATAGCTATCTCTTCCGCAGTTCACTCTCGCCAGCCCTTCGTACCCAAGTATGTTTCCTTCCCCCTTGCCTGCACACCTCTCTATTGAAATTCTCTTTTTTCTAACAGCCATTGTCATTTTCATTTCAATCTCCTTATTCGCTATCCTTTCCACTTCTTCTAGTACCAAACAAGGCTTCGAAAGTACAAAACTAATTATTATCAGTCTTAACATGTCCATTACTTTATCATATTATTAGCGTTACCGTTTTTAATATTTTTACCAATTATTAATGTTTATTAATAATGCAGATTACTGTTATTGTGACTGTTTTGTAGTAACTAATCAACATAACTCTTAATACCGGCATTATTTTATCGTTAATACCACTATTATTATTTCCAATTACTATTTTTATTAATAATACATATTATTATTATTGTGATTGTTACGCAATATTTTTTGGATGTGTTCTTCCTAGTTAGATGTAACAGAGGGCCTCAAGGTCCTAATCTGGTCAGGCTTAAGCAATAATAAGTAAATAAATAATGCACTTAGTGTAAATCATGACGATGAACATAATACGAAGCTAAAGAAACCTCTTGCAACACGACTGCCTGCAGAACTACATCTGGCAAATAAACGAGGTTTTGGTGCGGAAGATTCAAGCGAAACACAACGCCTGCATTATATAAAGTGTTCCGAAAGTTGCGGAACAAAGCAAAGCAACAGGTGTGATACGCAAAATCAGATTGGCCACTCTGTTGTAAGCACCGAGCTGAATCCTGCAGAACTACGCAAAAAAATTACAGCTTCAGTAGTAGAAAGGCAAAATATGATGACTTTTTTAAGCCTTCGCGTAATCAATAAACGGTTTTTCTCAACAAGCAGTCAACTCTCTAGCTACGACAAATTGTCAGCGAAAAAGTAACGCATCTTCGACACACTCGTTTTTCCTAGAGACATGTTTCTGCCACACTACGTAAAACAATCAAGAGGACCTTGTCTGTGGCAGTACCTAATGAAGGAGTTAGCATAGGTATGATTAAAACGATAGCCAGTATTAGAAACCCAGTCCCAACATCATCTTGTAGCTGATCAGTGTTACATTTACTTTTCTGTAGCGTGTTGTGAACATCTAATGTATTTTATTAATGTTCTTTTCAATGTGATTAGGGGGAGAGAGATGTCATAAGGTGATTGTAATAGTACATTTTGATTAGCAATTGGACACTATATTTCATTGTTATACACTTATGTATCTAAAAATGTCATATTTGTGAGCTCTAGTTGCATGCTGAGGAAGCAATGCGCCATTACCATGGAAAGAGTTGTATCCAGACTGATTGAGAAGCCATTAGGCCTGTGAACCGACAGATTTTTTCTTAGGTTTTTCCGTTTTTAGAACGCCTTTTCTGTATGAGACATGCGCAGCAGACTGATCCAGAGGACGCCGTTGGTAAAAGGCTCGAAAGTAGTCATATCGTTATCGTTCCAGGATCCCCTTTTCTTTCAAATGAGCAGTACAGTAGAAGTACCGAAGAGGGAAAAGTATCCAGTGGGAAAAGTATCTCAGTCGTCACTGAAGTGAAGACGACAGAACAGACACAGATAATCTCTACACTTATCGGCACGTAGCTTGATAATTGTTCGTAGGCAGGAGTGATATGGTCTAAACAGCGTGCGTTATAGATGTATCGCAGACGAGCATTCATCGTAAGTTCCAGCCTGCGTGAGCACTCATACGAAAGTCCTTGGTGAATAAGATCACCGTGATCTAGGATGAGAAGTATTAGTGACTCTACCAGGTTCTTTTAAGCACGAGAGGAAATACTTCTTCACATTTCTGTTGTAAATGAAGTACTGTTGACACTTTCTTACATCAGTTTTGCTTTCAGTCGAGTCTACATGAAGGTACACAATTATCCCCAAGTTCTCTTTACAAGAAAAAATGGTTATTTATGTACTGCTTAGGATTGTGGGTGGAAGCGATTCTCTGAAATGAGTGATAGTAAGTCTTCTGTGAGCAACTAAGATTGCTTGCGTTTTATGTGGGTTAAGTTTTAAGCCAATGTTTGCGCCACTCTGATAAAGCAAGTAAGTTAGAATTTACCTTCGAGATGGCTGTGTGCCGGGATGTTGGTGTAACTGGAAGTCGCCGAGTGTAAGAGATATTTTCAATGGGAGAGAATAGTCGACATATCATTGGCATACAATGAAAAAGGTCTTTGCACAACAGTTCCAGAAAAGCTTTGGCTTCTGAGTTTAGCAAGTAGAATATCAAAGTCGACAGTGTCAAAAACACTGCTGAAACTCAAAAAGCACATAATACTCTCCTCTTGTTTATCCATGACTAGTTTCAGTTCGTCAGACATTTTTCCAAGAGCAGCCGTCAGGCTGTGACTTTTACGGAAATCCAACTAGTATTCATTTAGAACGTTATTCGATGTTAAGTAATTTGTAAGCTGATTTTGAATTGTGGATTCGAAAGTTTACGCTAATGCTGGCAGAAAGGCAGTTGGGAAGATGCTAGAGGTCAGAGAAAGGTTAAAAATGTTCGTTATTATCGGCAGTAGTGGATCTACGGGGAAATTGTATTGTAATATTGTTGTGTCCTGCAGTGCGCTACTGAATTCCCAGGCGTTACCATCTAGTGTCGACTCATTAATTATGCCCTGTAGTGGGATATCTGAACAGTTCTTTTGTAGGACTTCAAGGCGAGCCTGCTTTCAGTTTCTATAGGTTATTAAATGAGATTTTTCTCTGGCGGTCTGCTTGGAAAACTAGTACATTACTGAAATCTCATCATGGGCAGAAAGGCCTGGAGCAAAATTCACTGTCGTGAATCACATAGAGCGAGGTTTTAATTGCAGGTCACTGTGTCCCACGTTACGCTTACGTCCTCGTACTATGACACTAGTGAGGACTGGTCTGATTCGAAGGATGATACCACACTGATTTTGCGTGGTTTGTAGATTACTCTGATTAAAAATTTCTGATTACATATACTTATTTCGAAAAAAAGAAAATTCTGCTTCACTTTCAGCAGTTGCATCCGATGTATTTAATATATTTTGGTTTTAGGTTAGAGTGATCAACGCTTAGAAGTGTATAGCCCATGAGACAAAGTGCGAAGAGATGTCGGGTTTGAGCCACCCTCCGACAAAAGACTTACCTGGAATTTCAGCTTTTGGAAAAGGTTGTCAATCACATAAGAAATGTTCCATTAACGATTACACACTTGCATGAGCGAGGAAAGGCTCACAGGAGTGTTCCACCGCGGCCACCTGCGCTGCCTCTACCGATTGACCTGAAGCGAGAGAAAAACTTGTACATCTGTCATGGGCGACGAAAGTTACTGTTCTCCAGGCTGAATACTATGAGCGTCTGCAGACTTCGATGAATTACGAACTTGCCAATGGAAGTCTCGAAAAGGAGAATGTGTTCAGTGGCAAGTGACAGTTCTCAATAACAGAGACAATAGATGCTGCTCAGAGTGATTTCATCTGTTTCAATAGCAAAAACAATTATTAACTTCTGATAAACGAATCTACGTAGAAGTATTCTCCAGCAGAACATAGTTAGAAAAGTGGGCAGTGTTAGTGATGAAAATTAAAAATATGGGGTTAAAACGGGAGAACAAGGAAATTGTTCTCAATAAAATAGCTCAGTATAAACTATACTGATTCACACACACACACACACACACACACACATATATATATATATATATATATATATATATATATATATACTCACGCTGGTTGAATAAACTGTAATTTGCACGGCAAATATTGCTCAAATGCAAAATGCTATTGATATGCGGTTGTCACAGAGTGGATTGGTAGTCAGGGGCTCGTATTGTTAGATAATAAACAGATTGTAATAATACTTAGAATGTGAATTTTTTGCGCAGAGGTACACTTTTTAAAAATGAAACAGTGCCTATTGACATAAACAAACTAATAGTACGATAAATTGGAATGTCAGTGGTGTCTGTTGCAGGACTCTAATGTGAGTCGCTTACGAGGGATGATGTCTTGAAAAGATTGCACACTGACACTTGATTGTGAGATTCACTTGGAGTAGTTGCTAGGTATAATGTCGTTATGTTTCCTTACAGTGTGCTTGTGTGTTGCTTCAGTGCATTGTGACTTGCTACACAGTGCGTGGCAGCCCAAGCAGTAGGTCGTGAGTGGACGATGGGATTTACCAATGCAGAAAAATCGACATGCTCATGGTTTGTGGAGAATGTAGGAAGAATACCGTTCGTTCTTGTACGGTGTATGCGGCAAGATATCCCAGAAGACGTCAACCATCTCGTCAGCTATTTATCAATCTACTCAACCAGTTGCGTGAAAATGGTAGTGTAACACCTGCACAACGTAATAGAAGGAAACAAGGGGCGACAAAATTGGGCAAATTAATGTTCGTGCTGCTTTTGCAGTTGATCCGCATGTTCGATCCCTCGCAATCGCTCGAGAAAGTGGCATGAGTCAGGCGAATGTCCTACGCATTCTCCATCGACGTAAGTTCAATCCCTATCACATCTCTCTCCATTAAGAGCTGCATGGAAACGGTTATAAAAATAGTGTTAACTTCTGTACATGGGCATTAAGACAGGATACTCCAAAAGTATCATGTATCGCGTTTAGTGAAAAAGCCAGATTTACAGATACGGCCAGGTAAATCGCCGAAACATGCACTATTGGTCTGTTGACAATCAGCGTTGGGTTCGTCATGTGGAACATTACCATACATGGAGTGCAAAAGTGTGGTGTGGGATAGTGAACCATCAGCTCATAGGCCCGTGTTTCGTAGACGGAACACTGAACTCATACAAATATCGCTGCCTCCTAACAGACATCTTCCACGGATGCTGTAAACTAGGAGGAACCTGTGGTACTAACATGATGACTGTCTAGCCCATAGTGCATGAAGTACTACAGCATGTCTTCACAAATTATTTCCAAATCGTCGGATTGGACGCAGAGCGCCCGTAACTTGGCCAATCCATACCCCGGATTTGATGCCTATAGACTCTTCTCTGTGGGGATAACTGAAAGACTTTGTCTACGAGGACATACCGACTGCATCCGACGATATGCAACGACGTACAACTGCAGCCTGCTCGGACATCTTTGTTGAAACGCTAGCACGTGTCAGCAGTCGATCCACATCAGACTGGAAGCATGTACTGCCGCTGCCGGTGGTGATTTTGAACACAAACTGAGATAGTCAATTGTCTCGTTACTGATAAGAATACACATAACTTCCTGTACACGCTTGTTTCGTTCTGTAGTGTGTGCTACCATCAACTTTCGGAGTGGAAACTTTTGAAAATACGATTCTCGTAAACGACTCGCATTAGAGTCCTGCAAGAAGCACCAATGACTTTCTGATTTACCCTACTTGTTAATGTCAATAGGCATTGTTCCATTTTAAAATTATATTTTTGAACACATATACACTTTCTAAGTATTATTACCATCTCTTTATTGGCTAACAATACTAGCTTCTGACTACCAATCCATTCTGTGTAGCACTACAGCACTTTCCATTAATGCAATATTTGCGGTGTAAGTCTTAGGTGATTCATCCTATGTACTGTATATGCACTTAATAATACTTACACAACAATTAGTAATCAAACGTTGTAGAATAGTTGAGAAAACCTGTAAAAATACAGTGAACAAAAACTTAGGTGTGAATCTGTCTGTCTCGCGAGATTTAATTTAATGTCTTCCACTTCCAATGAGTTGGTTAAAAAATCGTTCAAATGGCTCTGAGCACTATGGGACTTGACATCTGAGGTCATCGGTCCCCTAGAACTTAGAACTACTTAAACCTAACTAACCTAAGGGCACCACACACATCCATGCCCGAGGCAGGATTCGAACAGGCGACCGTTGCGGTCGCGCGGTTCCAGACTGAAGCGCCTAGAACCGCTCGACCACAGCGGCCGGCTCCAATGAGTTTGACATTAGGGTAAATCAGGATGACATGGTGAACAAAAAATTTGGGCCTCGTAGAAGACAAGAAATTGTTTATTTAAACAAAATAAAAACACTCTCCTTTCACAAAATACATAAGTAACACATTAACAGTATCACATCCTCTTTAAGGCACTACAAAAGTTAAAAAAAACAATACTTATTTTTATCAATTTCACCATTTCACCCAAGTATATGGGCAGCTAATACATTTGATCCAATCCACGTCCTTTTTAGTACAACTGTACAGTTCACCGCACCCCACACAACAACACTCTTCATCATCCGCGTCGTCATCATCGTCTTGCAGTTGGACATCCAGCGACGAGTCGGATTCGGTGTCAGCGGTAGACGCTTTCCGTTTCTTAGACTGCTTCTTTTTGATAATTCCTTTGGCAGTCTCTTTGGTTACGGTTTTTCCTTTGGTTACGATTTATCCTTTGGTCCTCTTTTTAGCATTTGCTCTACTCTTCACTGACTTATTTTGTCGTTTACTGTTTCTCAGGTTGTCGATGTTTTCTGGAGAAGTCAAAACCTAGCTAAAGCTCTGTACTTCTTCTTTGCAGATGTAACTTCATCTAGGATAGGTATTGGCGAAATATGGTCCTAGAGTTTGCCAGGGGTTATTTGAGATTCTTCTGTTGCCACTGTCGAGGTCATATCTGTTGCTTCTGATGAAGACTGCATGTTTTCCTGTGGATTTTCCACCCGTTGCGAACAGCCTAGTTGTGGTGAAGCATGGATGCATTCAAGTCCCTGATCGTTATCTACGTCTGCAGTTGCTGCAAGTATCTCCTGCCAGTGCGAACAATTTGGTCGAGGTGAAGTAGGTCTGTTTTCGTGTCGTTCGTTGTTTTCCTCATGTTGATCTGAAGCTGATGTTAAAAACGCGTATTCGGGGATGACATTAGGATTAAACGGGATGATTCCTGTGCTTCTGAACCCCGATATTGCATTCTCTGTCGTAGCTGCTTGTACCCATGCCTTTGTAAGCAGTCCTCCGAACACTGGAAATTTTTCTATTTGGATTCATTTTAATGTACGAATTGCAAGCATTGTAGTGATAGGATTTCAGAGCTTTAAAAAATGCTCTATGTAGTGCCTGCAGATAGTGTGTGGTGTGGCTGGGTCGACAGAGCAAAATTATGTTTTTTTTCTTCTGCAAACCCTGATGTATCCACGCTGCTGCAATGAGAGCTATGTCCATCCAAAATAAGCACGACTGTTCCCTCAGGCTTCCTCGGTGCAAAATGGTTCCTTAGCCACAGAAGAAAAATGTCAGTTGTTATGTACGCCGACTTTTGTGACATGAAAATCGTGGAACCCGGCGGCATACCGCCCTTGTACTCGGCCTTTTCATTTTTTCCCTTCAAAACACAAGATGGGGGTAAAAACATGCCCTCTCCATTGCAGAAAGCGATTACAGATATGATTTCACCCTTTTCACCGGATGTTAGACCCCTTTGCTGCCAACACGTAGCCTGGTCTGTTATTGAGCTGAAGTCCGTACTCATCTACGTTGAATATATTTCCCGGCTTATCAAGGAGGTTATGCTCTACCAAGATGTTCTGGGGCAATGAAAAATAGTCTGAAACATTTTTCATACTTAAACCCCTTGACCGTGCTTGTGAAACTCCTTCCCATTTGCGGATTGAGAGTTCCACATTTCTTTTTAAGAATAAACGTAGCCAGTCCATTCCAGCAATTTCCTTTTCTCGGTTAAATTTGTGATGTTGGTTGTATTTCTCAGCTAGTTTATATGCCATGGTACGTACTTCTGTCCTCGTCGGTGCAAATCCGAAGTTTTCTAATTTTATGATAAGTTTTACCAACTTTTTCTCAGATTCTTGTGTTAGTACAGGTGGTCCACCCAAAGGTTTTTTCGTAAAGCATCCGTTTGCTAATCGTCTCTTCATCGTTGACCATGGAACGTGAAACTCCTTTGAGGCTTTATTCGGGCTCATTCCATTTTGCACCGCTTTTACGACATCGTTAAGTTGCTCCTCTGTCCAATCAGAACGGATGGATCCTTTTTGTATTTTGTAAAATGTAGGCATCTTTGCCTGGAACAATGGCGGTAGTTAGAACATTTACTTTTTTAATCACTGACAAACCAAACTGTACTCGCAAAATATATATATATAAACCAATTTTTAAATTAACGATTGTATTGAGACGTCGGAAAAGCAGAATATAACTCTCGCATGGGGTAGGAAACGCTAATATTTCATGACTTGTCAAAAACCCTGGTTGGGATGTACCTAAATAAAAGCTTTAAGCTTTACACATAAGAAAAGTCCTTCACCGTATCACCCCTGCCCAAGTTCACCATTTCTCCCATTTACTATGGGTGCAACGGTGAATAGCACGGCAATAAGTTCAAAACACTAGACGCAACGATTTCTAGGTTATGTAGTCCATAAGCGGTATAAGAAGGCAGAATATATCAAAAAATACACCGCGGACTACGCTACATGAAGTAACATCTACAAATGCATGCAGCATAGAAAAACTATTTAGCATCGAAAAAAGTTTTCTACAAAGTACTTATGGTTTCTAAAACGGAGCTGGTTTTCAACACGTACACAGAGACTGTTGGCATGCAGATGTACAGAGACATCTGTTTAAACAGTAAAGAAATAAAGCAATTCACCATTTCACCCGATTCACCATATCACCCTGACTTACCCTAATTATTTTTCTTCTATATGTTTCACGATCATCATGCCATTTGGGTCCAGGAATTTGCAAACGAAAATGTCTTTCACATGTGAGGTCTTACTTAGTGCATTTCCTATTCTGTCTAAACTCTCCTTTTTGATATGATACAAAATTTAATTAACAACTAATAGATGCAATTAGAGGCAAAATTTTCCACAGCATATTCTGCCTTGTACGATCTAATTGCAGGTGGTATTATTTCCGATCAGACAGTACTTATCAGTGTAGAGACTTCTTCATCGACACAGGCAAATTGATGTAGAATTCGACGCTGATAGATAAACTAGATTTAACGCTTTCAGAGCATACCATGTATTTCTTACGTCCACTAGAGTGAGTAGTATGAAAAATGAAATCGAGTAAGTATTTTACAATTTTTGTTAGGCTTCCCTGTACTTACAAATGTGCAAACTCAGCACTTGGAATGTAAGTTACAGTAACTACTTGATGGTAGTTTGTCCTTTTCAATCTTACAAAAGAAGAATATAATTTGTTGGTTAAATGTTTTCCAGCCATTATATTCTTGAATGTGGACAGTTGCATTTTTGTGATCAAAAGTATCCGGACACCCCAAAAACATACGTCTTTCATATTAGGTGTATTGTGCTGCCACCTACTGCCAGGTACTTCATATCAGTGACATCAGTAGTCATTAGACATCGTGAGAGGGCAGAATGGGGTGCTCTGCAGAAATCACGTACTTTATAAGCCATATATCACGCCGATAAATGCCAAACGACGCTTCGCTTGGTGTATAGAGCGCAAGCATTGGACGACTGTACAGTGGAAAAACGTTGTGTGCAGTGACGAGTCACCGTACACAATGTGGCGATACGATGGCAGGGTGTGGGTATGGCGAATGCCCGGTGAACGTAATCTGCCAGGATGTGTAGCGCCAACAGTAAAATTCGGAGTCTGTGATGATGTTATGCTGTGGTCGGATTTTTCATTAAGGAAGCTTGTACCCCTTGTTTTTTTGCGTGGCGCTATCACAGCACAGACCTACATTGATGTTTTAAGCACCATCTTGCTTCCCACTGTTGAAGAGCAATTCGGGCATGACGATTGCATCTTTCAACACGATCGAGCACCTGTTCATAATGCACGGCCTGTGGCGGAGTGGTTACACGACAATAACATCCCTGTGATGGACTGGCATGCAGAGAGTCCTGACCTGAATTCTATAGAACACCTTTGGGATGTTTTGAACGTCGACTTCGTGGCAGGCCTCATCGACCGACATCGATACCGCTCCTCAGTGCAGCACTCCGTGAAGAATGGGCTGCCATTCCCCAAGAAACCTTCCAGGAACTTATTAAACGTATGCCTGCGAGAGTGGAAGATGTCATCAAGGCTAAGGGTGGGCCAACACCATATTGAATTCCAGCATTATCGATGGATGGCGCCACGAACTTTTAAGTCATTTTCAGCCAAGTGTCTCGATGCTTTTGATCACATAGTGTATATATAGGATCAGTCACCTGTAGGAGATTCGGATTTTTGACAAGATGTGCCAAAGCTTGAAGATGAAAACAGTGCTGACAATAGAGGGTGCTGAAGTGAGGATCCAGATATAGTATCAATGGTCGACAATGTGAAATATTTGCTTATCTGTGTCAAAAGCAACAGCAGTCTGCCACTTTGAAGCTGGTACCACATCGTCTTTGAGGTCTTCATAGTGGAGATTACCACCGTTCAAAATTCATTTTGCGTTACAGGCCCTTCACGAATTTTATTTAATGTCTGGTACTACAGAATGCAGTGCCTTAGAAGGTGAACGAATGCAGCAAGACAAGTCATCCTAATTGGAGGAAATTATCGATGTGGATAGATCCTTGGGAGAAATTGGGTCAAACAGTGGGATTTGAGGAAATGGCGTTGGAACGTCTCCCGTAAAAAGCCCCCTTCGAAAAATACAGGGTTTTGAGTACTGGGAACAGATGATCACCAGCAAGGTGTATAAAACAGGAGGTTCTCCATCGAAATGGAACCACATGAGTGTACGAAGGTACAAAGATATGAATTTCAACAATGTCGGGAGTCTGTCTCTCATAAACACTGTACAACGATTAAAGAGCACCCTCTGTGAATAGTAAGGTTGTAGCTGCTGTTTCCCGGATGCTGTCAACTCAGTGCTGTGCTCAACACTCAGTACACGCTCAATTCGTAGAGTGTTCAATGAAGGCCCCACATAAATACAAGCACTGCTTCCTGCAAAGAGACAATTCGAGTAAGTTCGTGGTCCATCAAAGTCACTGTACCGTAAATACCGCTTGCCCTGTTTGCTTAACTGCTGGAACAGTGACCGAAAAACTGTATGTGAGTTAGATCTCCTACTGATTTACTTGGCTGATATATTCTGATATTCTGCAATTTCTATTTGCCTGTTCATGCAGGAAAAACGTATGTACTGATATTATAGCCAACTGTAAAGCCATTTTACAGAGACTAATCGATAAAAAACTTCAGATTGCAAATATGGACATATTACTTGACAAAGCGGACCATACTGACTTGGTTCTTGGTTGTGTTACAATACAGGGCGTCCAGCTGTTCCAACCTATGGGTTTCATGCAACCCGCAATGCCTTCAGAAACCACGTGCAAGGTTTTCATATTCTCTCACTTGCTACAAACAAACTATTGTCTTCCACAAAAGATGATCAGGACCTTTTTGTGGAAAGTTTAATATAGATGATACTTTTTCGTTGGAGGCCACAGCTTCTGAGTGATTGAACAACTATTGCCTCCAGCAAAAACGTACCCAAGTACAATGTTTAACTACATTAAATCTCCTACAAAAAGTGCCTGTTCATTTTTTCTGTAAGACTAACAGGTTGTACGTAGCGAGCTTTTCCCCCTCTTTAAAAAAAATTCTGCGGACAACCATGGTAGGAAGGTTTACTCGCCACTACGCCTCGCGCTTCATACTGACGTAGTTAACCGCCGTGTTTCTTCTGCTGCCTGGAAGGTAGACACGCGCCTGCTGCTTGTCAGTCGGTGAGGACTTACCTGCCTGGAGGCGAGTGAAGTGCGTGATGGGACGACTGCCGCTCACTCGGCTTCTCCATGAGAATGCCGTGCTTCAGTGCACGTTACTGCTTTGCAGTGCAAGAATAAGGAATGATCACAGGAACTGCCTCAGCGGTCAGCTGTGTCGCCTTACTATTAACATTATTAAATTTACTGAAGAAGGCGGAAGGAGTGACAGCGATGACAGAAAAGACGACGCAATGTTCAGTCAAATTAAATTTGAGTGAGTCAACGGTGCGCAAATTATGTCAGGAAAGGCACCATGCTAACTGGGTTGGGACCAGGATGTACCTTAGAGAAGATGAAGCAAGCGACCACAGCAATCATCCCATTGGCGATAAGGTGTTTCAGGCGGCAGTTGCTACAATAGTGTGATCAATACTAAGAAATTCCAAATTTGCGAGAAGCTAGTGGCTTTTATCGCAGAGAATTGGATTTCAAAAACTTTGAGAAAAATGTTCAGCCTATGGCATTTGACCTTAAAAGGTGCGATTATAAGCGAATCGTTACATGTGTGAACGAGAGAACATTGAAAAACGGCATACTGCATTAAATTTTTACCAGAATATGAAGCTTCAGAATTAAGACAGCCAGGGGTTTACTCAGACGAACCATTAGTTCATACACGTTTCACTCTGATGTTGAAGTGTTGCTACACTGAATTTTTTTGCAAGCAAACGTTTGATTGACATATAATGAGTGACATCGCTTCACTTATAACAAAATTGGAGCGAACAGTAATAAACATAGTCGCTTTTTGGCAGTTAACACTATGGAGCTCTGCGCCAGGTCTTCGGTCTTTTTTGTCGAGTAATACTTTTACATCAAGATAGACAAAGGAAATGTATCACATTAAGTCATCTTTTTGTGTTAGTGGAGTTTCCTTCTCCCACCTAAATAAAGTATGGCAACATCATTGTTAGGTTTGCCTACACTTTAACGTATTAGTACCGTAAGTATTAAATTACGATGTGTTACATCATACAAACAATTATTTGCAAATTTTTGTATTCTGCTTGTTGAGTTGTCACACAAGTTTGGTTTAAAAACTTTGACTCAGCGTTTCCTGGACTATTATTACTTATCTTAAACAGATACATTTCGTCTTATCCATTATACCGTAGAGTCTGTCTCATCATCACCTCAACAAACTGTGTATGTAGTTACCTACAGCTTGGCTATGAGCGAAGTATAAGTTGTAAGTGCAGAAAGGATGTGCTGTCGACCACTGTGTATCATCAGACGAACGTTAGACTGCCTGTCTCTGTGTGTACAGACCCTGCGACTGGCGGCAGCATCGACTGGGTGAAGGGCAAGCTGGGCGTGCCCTACGTTTTCCTGTGGGAGCTGAGGGACAAGGGTCAGTATGGCTTCTTGCTGCCCCCGGACCAGATCATCCCCACCAGCGAGGAGACCTTCGACAGCGTCCTGTCCGTCCTCGAGGACGTGTGGGACGCTATCCGCTGTTAGTAGCTCCCCTGGAGAACCCTATACAGTAACTGTAACCAATGAATAATAAACTACGTTAACACTGAACATTCATTTTCTCCTGTTCTGATGGTACGTTCCCGCTTTCTGCTGATCTCCACGAAGAGTGTCCTGTGTTGTCTCTCTTGCGATGTAATCCAGAAGACGCCAGTATTCGCCGTAACGTAACGCTGTGCCTTGCAAGCACTTAGCGAGCGAAACACCTACCCACACATTTTGTGGTGCCCAGAAAGTGTGCAAAGAATAAGCTACGATATATCACCACTTGTCTTAGAGACTGGACTGTTAAATGTCCCAAAAAGGAAAAAACATTTCACTGTCTTTTTATAATTTCGCAATAATTACACCAACTCACACCTAATCAGAGTCTAACCAACGGCTGATGCTATAACCTAAATATCGATAGCAGCAGAAAGCCTGTCATAGCCAAACTGATATAAAGTCCAGCATCAGTGCACGAAGTTGGAGTCCCAAACTACTTTACATGAAAATCACAACTTCTGTCGAACTGATATCAGGAAACAACCAGAGTCCCAACTAGTCCAAAGTGAAGCCACAGGAAATAATTCTAAGTATCGCGAATGACGACTCAAAAACATACACAGCTGAAACCCTGTCCAGGTCATCACAGATGCTGGCCGAATCTGGATGAACTGAATACTGTCCCATTGCAAGATGGTCGTCCCCTTTTACGGTTTCGGTTCATTCTTGCACAGAAGATAACACATCTACGTCACTTAATAAGTTTATAGTTTCACCGACTTTTCATACACAACTGACATTCTAATTCTTGTTGTGCGATTAGCTACACGCTAAAATCTAGTTCCAACTGATACATTACACTTAAGTGGAATAATTTGCCTAAAATTTAGTTAAACGACTGCCAATCTTCGTTTCTATGCTTAGAATTTGTTATAACACAGAATAGTATGGGGTAGAAACTAGAAAATTTTTATAAAAATTCACTTTGTCACAGGCTAACTCAAGACATACCGGAGACACAGAAGCAAGCGGGAAGCGAGCCAGTATGTCGCAAGTGGGTCAGGTCATGGACACATTGCAGGACTGTCTGTCGAGTGAGGATACACATTCAGCAGAAAAGAGACTGCAACAGAAAAGCAAAGGAAGAGAGACAAGCATATTCGTTAGCTTGTAAGACATGTTGCCAGAAACTCTTTTTCACAAGAGCGCCAAGTGAGGAACTGGCACAGCAGTTAACAGCCTGTTAAGTGAACATACGTAGTAAAATAAGGTGGACACATGCGGTCATTACGAACTGAGCCTCGCGTCATAGCCTCACGCTAGCTCCCTTTAACTACTCCAGCTCTCCAGCTCACACCACCTGTTGATCATTGGGATCGATGGCATGCACGGTAATAGTACTCGATTCTGGGATTACAATACTATAGCGAATCTATGTTGTAGATGCTCCAGCAGAGTCTATGAACTAGAGAAAGATGTACTCAAGACGATGACCTTCATCTGATTAACTTGATGGTTGTCGCCACCTACCATTTACTAATGGAAGCACTGACCCTCTTCTGACAACACCACATCACAGAGTGCTGCCAGCGCTGCACTTCAATGAAGCCTCTTGAGGTACATGTTCCTTTTCAACACTTAGGCGCCTCCAGGTGGTAGGGAGGAGATCAATCAGCCACATGACTACCGACGCCAGGTACATCGTGGATAGGCCATCGAGGGTCATCATAGAGTGGGACTGAGGACACACCAGTAGCTTGCTCGAGAACACCTCACGCTTGGCAGCGGCCTCAACTGATCGCTCGCACCAGAGTCGCTAAACTTTGTCTGTGTGTGCAATCGGTGAGGTGACTTGACGGACGTCAGCTAGAAGCCAACATGCAGAGGGATAGGCGGAACCCGAGCCGACTTGTAAATACTGAGAATAAAAGATTCGACTCTAGTAATGTGCACTAGCGTAACTGACGCTTCGCAGGTACCCAACAGTTAACTTGATTTCACGCAGAGGTGTCTCCTCTCGGCCCAGTGTAAATTGGCGCCAGAAGCGTGCACTTTGATGCTATCATCAGAGTACTTGGCATCAGAAGTGTTCGACTCTGGTGGCTACAATTTGGAGGCACTGGTCTGCATCTATGACGTTCGCTCATTATAGCAGTAACCGCAAAATATTAAGTACAAAAGGACATTTTTCTCTTTCTTTAGTTGTGACATGGTAGAGTTTAGGTGTATTGATGCGCACGTTGCGTCCAAAGTATCTTTTTGCTACCACTGTGAATGCCATCGATTCCAAGGATCAGCTCATGGCGACAGCTGGACAGATGGTGTATTTAAAGGGAGCTAGCGTGAGGCTGTGACACAAGGATCAGTTCGTAATGACCGCATGTTTTGAAGATGCAGTGCAGTCGACCTCAATGTTACAGATGTGGGCGTTTTGGCCACAAGGCAAACGAATAAACAGGGGAAGATGTAAAACGTAAATGGGGTGATTCGACCATTGGAAAGAATTCCCATAAGTCAGAGTACTGCAGACACTATTGCAGAGATGGACTGTTGTTTGATGGTCTTTGTAAATGGTAAAGATTGCAAATTTTAGTCGACACCGGTGCACACGCACCTCTGATTAGTGTAGACCTCGTGGGTAGAAGAAGACTAGGGACTCCAACACATAGATTACGAGCAGCAGGAAATAATTATTTGGTATCATTGGGGACAACACAGTTCATTTTTAGGAATGGAATTTTAGAATTCCGTGAGTACATGGAAGTTCTCCCATCTGTGGGACAAGATACCGCAATTCCTGAAATTGGCTTCCTGGATAGGTATCATGCAAAACTTAATGTTGCACAGCAGATAATGAGGACATTAGTAATTTATGCATCAGAATTAGGAAAGGGATATAGAAACAAATTCATCAATATTAATCGTTACTAGACAAAGAGGTGTTCATGCCATTATGTCTGAAGAAGATTTTAAAGACTATTAGTGACAACGTTATTATTTTCCCAACAAGGATGACACGAACGAACAACAAATCATGCGAAATGCATTTGTCCTTAGGGAAAATGGAAGCAGGAGAGTGCAAGAAACAAGTTTTGGCTCCTCAGCCAAAATTCCAGAAAACTGGAGATCACTGGATTTACTCCATATTTATATGTGGAAGAGGAAGCCAGAATACCAAAATTGATACTGGATTGGGAACCGGAGGGCAGAAGAAGAGGAGGACGACCTATGACCACTTGGCTCTTAAATGTACAGCACACAATGAGGAGAATGGGCGCAGAGGAAGAGGACACACAAGATCTAAATACCTGGAGGAATATTTCGAAAATATAGTTTAAGAATGTTTATTCTATCTATAGTAATTTCCGAGTAAATTATTATGTTGGAGATAGGCCTCTGTAATGAGGGAAAGCTCAAAATAATAAATATAAGTAATTATCATTCACTATAAAAGGGGTTAACCAGCTGGATAATGAAACTAGAATTGCAAGGCATTGGATTGTTAATTAATGGAACTAGAAGTGAAATAACAGGAAGACAATTTCACCTTCTAGATACCACCGAGGTCACAACAAGGATACATGTGTCCTGATCAATGTTGTGCTGGGCAGAGGAAGCACCACACATACTACCTAACTAATGTTTATTTGTGCAACTTACTTTTGTGTAAAGCAGAAGGTATCTCATTCAGCTATCCATCAGATACCTGTGGAATGGATACGAACTAGCATAAGTAATGTGAGTGGAAAGTGTAAACAGTGTATGGAAGTATGACAGAATGACAAATTAGATCAAATAATCTAACTAATATTCAAGACAGGCTGAGAAGCAACCCAAAGAACAATTACAGAGTAACTTTTTTAAATAAAAGGCAGACATAGATTGATTAGTAATTAGTGAAAGAAAGGGAAAATTGGGATGATTTTTTTTAAAGAGGAGGGATGTATTGTGGCGTAGAATTGTAAGAATAAGAAATCAGAAAATTTTTATTAAAACTCACAAACGTTACCACAAACAAATTCAAACCATGTCAGAGACAGAGGTAGAAGCAGGAAACAGGCAAGTGAGTAAGGTCATCGACACATTATGACACCGTCTGTCGACTGAGGATATGCATTGACCAGAAAGTAAAATGAGACACAAAATCAGAGAAAGTAAGATAAGGAAATTCATTAACTCATGATATTTGGCAAGAAACACTATCTCTTTCACAAGAGCACATAGCAAGGAACTGACAGCAGTTAATATCCTGTTAAGTGAATATAGCAGAACAAGGAGGACAAATGCAGTCAGTACAAACGGTGGCCTTATATCACATGTGCATCGGTATCGACTAAAATTTACAATATTTACCACTTATAAAGACCATCAAACAACAGACCATCTCTGTAATAGTGTTTGCAGTACTTTGACTTACTGGAAATGTTTTCCAATGGACGAAACACCCCTATTTATATTTAACCTCTTCCAGTTCTTATTTCTATCACCCTTAGTTCTATTCCCACACTCGTTTGCCTTGTGGCCGAAGTATCCTAATCTGTAACACTGAAGTTGTCTGACTTGCGCCTGGAAAACATGTGGTAATTACCAACTGAGCCTTTCATCACACCTTTGAGCTAGCTCGCTTTAAATACCTCAGCTTTCTAACACCCGCCACGAGCACATCTCTGGCATTGTTGACATTCACAGTAATAGCGCTCAATTTCATGATTACTATAGAGATACATCCACGCCCAACTGCCTTGTTGAAAAGCGCGCCTCAAATCAAATGCCACTTGCCACCAACACCCATTCTTCATGTTTAAACATAGTCCATCTTCTCACAGCATTGACAGCGGTTCCAGTCGATCATTGTTGCATGTCACTCCAGACAGAGTGACATGAAAGTAGAAACAAAAGACAGACAGCTGGTGTGGGACAAAAAGTCTCAGGAATCTATATAGAAAAATCACAAAATAATATTACGAAATTATGATCAGGCCCAACAGACAGACGCTAGACAAAAGGAAAAACACTCTAAAAATGTAGATCATGTACTGGATAACACAGAGAGAAAAATCTTATACAGAATAACCCATTAAACCCACCCTCTGACACCACTCAAGCATCCACCAGCCAAACAGCCCCATCACAGTTACATCAAATTTTAGAGAAGCCCCATTTACAGTTTGATCAACATATGTTAAAACAGCGTCAGAAAAGTCTAAGTACAAGAATACAGAACCATTAAAACTGTCAAACGTCAGAAAAAATCTAGTTACAAGAAAACAGAACCATGTAAACTGTCAAATATCTCATACCATAAAAAAGATATAAAAATTCCAAACGTAGCATTACTTCTTCTATTCGAGATAGAAAGTATTTATTCCAGCATACTTGTAACAGGGGAAACAGACACTATTGAGACAAATTGAAAATGTATAATTTCGTCATTAATTAATTAAGGAATCACTCATGTCATTACAGATTACGCTGCAATAAACTACTTCGACTCTAATAATGAATGTTATATACAATGTGATGGATTGTATATGGGTTATCTAGTTGCGGGAGCCTTAGCAAATATTTTAGAGAAACCATGTTGAACAGATCATTTTTACAACAATAACGTAAAATAACATGACACATTATACTGAGTGAGATGTGTAGATTCCATCCTCCGCTAAAGAGACCAAATACAACTAATAGCTGATATATTGCATGTTGACATTGACAAGATACATAAGATAGAAAAAGAACCAACAATAAAAGTATCTTTTTAGGTAAAAAATCAAGAAACAAATCAATCAGCACATGTCAGAAACTTATTGTAAACCCACAACAATGGGCAGAATGATATACCAAATCTCAAACCATCCAAACTCACAAAAACAAGTAACACTTTGACACGTGCTCCATAGACTCAAAATGGTACCATTCCACAATGAAAACTACAACAAACCAGACATCACAATGCTGACAGACATAATAGTAGCATACTCACAAACAACAGAATTAAAAGACAAACAATAATAATAAACCCAAGGCCACAAAGAACAACAGTACATAACCCTACACAAAACACACACTCAGTACCATAACAATGAAGATTGATCAGTGCAATAAAAGGGAAGAAACAACTTGATACACATTGAAATACAAAAACAAATTTAGACGTAAAATCACAAACATTGTCAGAAGACAAGACATAAATAATTCTGTCCAAAAATGTAAACCAAAACACATCGACATTATCATGAAGCATATATAAATCAATAAAAATTTAAGAAAAGTGATGAAAGGCGTGGAGGGCAAACAGACAGAACGTTTGTTATTCAGTACAAAAAAAAACTATGAGAGCCAGCAAATTTGCGACAAATCACTTCACATTTGCAGAGCATCTCAGAGAACATAATCACAACTCAAACTCTAGATAAAAGGAGACGAAAATAATTATAGTAAACATTAAAAGAGGCCTTCTGGTCTTGCAAGAAAGTTATCATACAGAAAAAACCAAAGCCGAAAGGACACCTTCAAATGACCAAGTGTACATGACGAAGAACTTGTTCGTCACATTATTAGATAAAATATTAGTATAACACGCAAGCAGACGATCATCAGAATAATGCTAGAAGACACCTTTCCCCTTACTTTTTTGATCCACTCCAAATAAACTCTACACCAAAAATTCAATCGTCTGAACGCCTAGAACTCTGTAACAATCCCCTGACAGAATAAGATCCACATTCAAGTTTCTGCTACTTATTCGTACAATCCAACCCTCCTAAATTCTTAACATAACGTTAACATCTCTGTAGTACATAGAAAAAGTAACACCAAATGATAAACACAGGCATACACATTCATACACAAACACACACACACACACACACACACTGAGAAAGAGGGAGAGAGAGAGAGAGAGAGAGAGAGAGAGAGAGGGAGGGAGAGGGAGAGAGAGAGAACAACAAGAAACAGTTTTAGGCTGGCAACATTTAAGTAAACAAATAAGAAAAGGGACACCGAATAAAGAAGCAGTTTCGACAGAAATTGCTTACACTTCCCGTAAAAAAAGAAAAAAATCGCAGTTAATGCCAGACCAGAAGTGGTGTTCCACTGCAGTTAGCTTACGAAATATGACAGCTACAAATCAGAAAGGTCATGACATGAAAATGTACTATAAGAGCCGTGCCATAAATGAAGTGACAGTACTGCGTTAAACCTGTGACTAGAAGAAAGGAAAGACAAATTTTGACTGCAAAAACGTATAACGGTAAGCAATAATTCAGTAAGGTAAAAATTATGGTTTGAACCGTTTTCTAACCTAGGTGTCGCATATAAAAACAGAACTCTATTATTCAGATGAAATTCACTGAAAATGTCTTAATGTAAAAGGCAAAATGCATCCGGAAAGTAAATAAATATACATTGCAGCAGAAAAGAAAAGTCTCAATTTAGAAAACGAACATTTGCACAGTTACTGCGGAAAATGGATACACCAACAGGCTTCCATGGCGGACAGTTGCGTGACGGTGTAGAAAAAAAGTTAATTAAAGATGGCTGTACTCCTTGTTCCACAGCTTTCTATTGCTTTTGTTTCTATCTTTAATAAAGATGTTCAAGCTTCCAGCTTGAATGTCAGTAGTGGGCTACTGATTCATTTTCCCTAGCTACGCAAACTTCACTCTTAGAGACTCTTTTGTTATAGGTAAGAACATGATCCAATGGGTGAGATGTAATTACGCCTATTTGCTAATGTTAACAGTGGTCTTCCCTGTTGTTGTATGGTAGGAGATAGTAAATTTTGACTGTGATGGGTAGTTTTGCTGTCTTGACTAATATTTGGTATGTTGGTAAAATAATAGTTCAAAAACAAACTACATAGCATCTCTTAGTGTTTATGTGCATACAGCTTAAATTTCTACGTTTTGTGAAAAAGGATTTTAACAAGCAGTTTGTTGTATCCGACAAAAATGACTTCGAACTTACGACATATATTACGTACATGAAGTACAGATAAATGAAAAATACACAGTATTATAGAGTATTCACGTCATACGTATTGTTTTCATGCATACATTTAAAAAATGGGGAAAGAATAATCTATGGCTTCAGTTCAACAAAGATAGTATAAACATCTGTCAAATCTTTAACTAAAGGGTGTGAGCGAGAACTATGGTGACTTTGAACAGGTAGGCTATAAAATCTAAAAAGAGTGTTTGATTGATGATAGATTTTCGAACTGGAAACATGTAGCGGAGTGGATAAGGACTCGTCCAAAAAGTTATTTTCAAATTAACTGCAACGAAGCATCAAAATAACGTGGAAGCTATTAGCGTCGTTCACTAGATATCGCAATTCAAATTAAAACGATTGATGAATGATCGAAGAGTGTTATTGAAAAATTTGAGCACATGAAAGACACTGGCGAAACAGGGATCTAACGAAGAAGAAAATCCCAGCTTCAAGACTTATTAAAGGATCGAGTACAAAATGTGTGCAAAAGGTTACACATGGCTTCACCACAATAATCAAACTGAAATTCTCGAACTGATGGCAGCCAGTCTTGTCCAGAATTATGGATGAGATGCAAACTGCTGAATGATTTTTAAATTTTTTTAAAAAATTTTATTAGATTAAATTTGTGACGTGTCCCAAATTGAGCTAATCAGAGCCATTTGTGACGATTTGACAATGGATTTTATTCTATGGATAGGATTTGATTATTTGCAAAGTTTTGAGCAATGTATTTATCTAACAATCCTTGTTGAAGTTTTTAATCGGGTAGAAATTTCCAACACAGAATTTCAGAATCCTAATTTATGTACACTCGAATCGTAAGAAAAAAAACCTCTCACTGATGGTTTAAGTGCTTCTAGTGATTTTAAATTTGAGGAAATATGGCGCAAAAGTGTTCAACCTGTTGCTGATATTTGTCTTGATGAGCCTAAACTTCTGCAACTAAAAGTCTAAGGTGCTTCACACCGAACTGTTCATAATTTATTTTACATCTATATAGACATTCCAAAGTAATTTATTTGTCTGGCACTTGAATATAGAAAGCCTTAACAGTACCAAAAGTAAAAAGTACATCATAATGTACGTAGTTTCATGTGATCTTAATATGAATTATTAACAGCCCAAATATACACATGCTTACATACACGATACACACCCTTACACACACGAAAAAATCAGTACACATTCTTATTTTGAGAGAATAACGTAATTTGCAACATACCTTTGGGCTATGTAATAAATATAATACAAAAAGTCACTGAAACGAGAAAGCATTGAAAGTAATTACTTAAAATTACCGTTCCTGGTCTACAATCAGGAAGCAGTTGGGAATAATAAATTTATTTAATGGGAAACGATACAGAAAAGAGAAAACATCTGAGGCTTATTATTTAACATTTCTAGTAGACAGTAACGAAACGAAATCAAAATTTCTTACAATTCGACATAATTCAGAGTCATTTGTAACTGGCAGCAACACAATTACGTTTGCCCGTCAGTTAAGTCTGAAAGTGTGACACTCCCACTTACGTACGAGATATCCCACATGGAAGATAATTCATATTGCTATTTAAATTCACTAATAATTTGTTTAGAAAGAAATAATAAAGTTGCCTCATGTGATAAACGGTTGTTAGTTTGCTCCCTGCAGAAATAAATAGGTAACTAAATCAACATCCTTACAATAAAATGAGCTCACAGCTATTGACTAAATTGAAAGAAAACTGAAATGTTAAGAGCTCATGGGACTGTAATAGTTACGTTTATGACGCTATATACGCTGAAAAGAATATTATTGCACATCACGGAACTGCTATACTTTAACCGATTTATAATACCCGGAACATAAATGAGTTTACACTTCCAGTAAAAATACAACTGCATCCTCACTTATGATAAGTGTCGGGTTCCAGGTAACGATTGCACAAAACATGAGTATATCTCATGTTTGGCTCAAACATCCAACGAACGGCAAAGAACACATAAGGTATGTCAGAACATCTACGATCACTTGATGAGAGTTTCCCAAAATTTTCTTTCTTGTTGTTACGTACTTTTCACGTCACGTATTTGTGGATGGAACTAGGAAGAGAAATGAAGCATTTGCAAACAGCACAATAAGAAACTTATAAAGTTGTGGGTTGTGCGGAGCAGTACGCAAGCATAGTGAATATTGAATGTGTTAGGTGTACACAGCACGATTTCTAAAACTTGGGGAAAATCGTGAAATCATCGAATTACTGCTACTCCATCAGTAACGAACTGTCGGCAGGTTGACAGTGGCAGACATTGGAAAACCTACCAATTCGAAGCAGTTAGTGGCCCCAGAAGAACCAACACTGTCTCAAAGTGTTGTTCTCCAGTTTCCAATCGAGTTCCACTCTCCTGTAAAGTGTTTATTCACCCTTGTTCTTATTTTGCATTTTCCATGGATTACACTCTTTGGTTCGTCCGTTATAGGTTTTCTAGAGAATTGTCCTGTTACAAATTCGTAACTTGCGCTATCCTTGGTGTGACTTTAAGCATCGTACAATCAATTTGCGACAAAAACACATGGCGATCGAACTTTCATGTCTAGATGCCACGTAATTTCACCATGGCCAAACCATCGTCGTCATGAATAACAGGGGTCAGAGCGATGAAAGCGAAACGGGATGGGAAAATGATAGGAAGGAAATAATGACTTCCCGTCGCACAGGGCATTGCGGAAATGCAACGTCGAGAGTTGAAAATTGGTTTCGGACCGGGCCTCGAGACGTGATGCGCCGCTTATCTAGAAGGTTGTCTCAACCGCCTTGGCCAACCCGACAGACGTCCCAGTAAACCCCTATTCCTAACTTGCCGGTCGCCGCACCGCAAAAACCCCCTCCACATTAACTCCCTACTTACAGTTGGTTCAAATGGCTCTGAGCACTATGCGACTTAACTTAGAGCTTAGAACTAATTATACCTAACTAACCTAAGGACATCACACACATCCATGCCCGAGGCAGGATTCGAACCTGCGACCGCAGCGGTCGCTCGGCTCCAGACTGTAGCGCCCAGAACCGCACGGCCACTCCGGCCGGCTACTTACAAGTTTCTGGTTCCTGTAAGACTTCCGAAGTTTCTTGTGCATCACCACTATAACTTTTTCATCAAGCAGCTATCGCGCCCACAGAACTGTAAATAAGTGTGACGTCTGCTCTGTCATGTATGATCGACAGAACAGACACCACACAAACCTATAACCTCTCGTATTTGGTATAGTTGTCCCGCTATGGAGCTGTCGTTTTCCGGGGACACACGTTTCCTCTGTTCAAGTGTATGAACACAGGTTAAGAGCTTACAAACGATGCTTGTCTTTCTCACGAACGGACGTTGTAGAACTGAACTATATACAGCGCCTACTCTAGTGATTGCAATCAAAACACAAGTAAATAGGTTCACTCACATAATAAATCCTTCACCTTTACGTTAATTACCACATAAACACATTTACGTCACGGAATCACAGAACTGACAAGGAGGGTCCTCAGTGATGAGCTCGACTTTTTGAAACCATCTGTATGGTGACGTAGGTTAAGATCCCAGGTATCACACCCTGCAGCCATTCACATTGGTGGGCTCTCGTTTGCGAGTAATCGACAAAGAAAGTTTCTGAGTTTTGCTTGATGCTCAAAGGTATTGAGAAAGTATAGTAGTAGGATGGTCGCATGATGAACTGGATAGGGTAAGACCTGCGCGTGCAGAATGATGTGCGCTCGAATCTTCTTAGGTACTTAAAATTTTTATCTAAATGACTTTGACCATTATTTTTATTCAGTTAATTGGTTAAAATGCTATAACTATTTCTGTTCCTTTGTCACATAATTAAAACCACTGTATGAAATTATGCATATTTTCTCATTTTCGCTTTATATCATTCTTTTCGACTCGGAATTTTTCTGAATGTGAATTTAATTGTACTTATTTATTATAATAATTATATTTGAAAATGTCGGTCTATCGGTTAAAAATAAAAGACGAAATTATCTATTCATGTTGACTGTGCAATGTTGCCTCAAATGTATTTTTAGTTACTACATATGTATACACACATTAAAATGTGCAATGTTGCCACAAATGTACTTTTCGTTACTAGGTATGCATACAAACACCATAATGTAGACAAAGAAGAACACAGATGAAGATTTAAAAGGAAAGAAGAAATTATAAGTAAAACGAAATTCAAGCAAAATGTGAAATATAAACAATGAATGCAATAACATGGACAAATAAAGGACGGTATAACAGTAGAAATTAAGAGACACGAAGAAAAATGAGAGCAAATGAAAAACTTGATATAATAATTAAAACGATCTGACATAGGAATAGAAATAAACATTATATTTAAACCAATTAATTTACTTAAAGTAATTATCGAAGTCATTTCAATACAGATTTAAATTTAACCAAGTTTAAAGAACTATCCGACATTCTAACCTACCACCTTCCAAGGTAAAAATGCCTCGTCCTACACATTACATCAGGCAACCATTTCGTACAATATTATGTTTCTAACGCTGTTGAACATCACGCAAAATTTCGAATTTAGTATTATTCAATTCCTCGCAAACGAGGGTCCACCAGGGCGAATGGCTGCAGGTTGTGATACCTGGGATTTTAACCTATATCACCTAATAGATAGCTCAAAAAAATCGATTCCACCGCTGGGGACCTGTCTTTGTGAGACAATTAAACAACCGTCCAACAGATTGCTGCGTCTACAGCATGTACTCCCTCATTTCCGCTGATTGTTTCTGACAAAGTAAAAACACATACTGACACAGTTAGCTGGTCAATGCAAACTAATGCCAAATATTCTGCAAGGAACTGTTTTTCAGCTAACCTCATTCAGATGCTGATTTCACTGCCAACCTAGTGCACTTGAGACCTTAAGGTGACCATAGTTTAGAGTGCATTATATGTACGACATCATACTGAATGAATACTCCTATAATATTGTTGTTCATGACTGGGTTACATGGTAACCTTAATGCCTCCAAACAGTTTCGATTATGCTGGATATATGCCACCTGCTCCAGAGTCAAATGCTCTAGAACCTCTCGGTATATTCATACGCCTGTACCAAAACAGAAAAATTCTTTTGTACATTTTACACGGTATCGTCCTTTTCTCTTCTTCACAAGATAGATACTGCCTATTCCCTGGTCTGTCCAATTATTTAACGTAACGTTGATCGAAAAAGATCTCATGTTATACAGGCCAATGTATTTATGTGTGATACTCGTCCAATACGAAACACAGCGCAACTAACGAGTAGGCTTTACTTTATAGTCATTGTCTGCTAAATGTCACTACCTGAGTCACCAGTCAGATAAAAATGAATATCTAGGATCTCTGTTTGCAAGCATCACAACGTTTAAAATTCGAGAAGGGTTTCCGATAGATTCTTATTTGCAAAAGGCAGTATTTGTTACCATTATTCCCGGGGCATGGTGCACACTTGTTACGAATTTTTGGTCTATGTGACTTGGTTCATACAAAATATGTTAGATGGTTTGTAATTGGGGTTTGAGCAGGGCAGCAGATTCATTGCATTTCCTTCGGAAACCTAATACCGAATCAAATAAGGAGAAGCAGAAGAAATTCATTATTCTGTCGTAGGGCTGTGCCCAGAAGTGTGTATAGTGAAGAAGACAAAACACTGTGATAAAATAAAGACTCTACTGTAGAGAACAACTGTTTTAGAGCAGCTAGTTTGTACAATGGGTCGTGAATGCGGCAAATCATTATGTTCGGCAGACAGTATATTTTGTGGTCTAAGTTCTGTGTTAAACAAATACGATTCATATATGAACCAGTACCTTTGACAGAGACAATGACCGTATTTTTGAGGATGCATGTGCTAATATGTGTACTTCAGGATTTTTTATTTGTACGTGAATAAATGGGGATGCAAAGTTGGTTAGCATCCCATTTGAGCCTGAAAATGCCTTTGCTGAAAACTTTAACCAGAACTTCTCTATCGCAAAACACTCTATTTCGGTTTATTTCCGACACTCAGTCGCTTGAACGCACAAAGATCACTCAACGAGCGTTTTATATCAGCCAATGACCCTGTCACTTTACATACAACAGGACTGCACTGATATCTTCGTCAGTAGCCTTGTGACCTCATATAGTACACCAGTCAATGTGAGACAGCACCAGCATCGCTGTCTTTTGTTTAATACTTCCTTATGTTAGCGTTTGGTGTATTACGAGGAAAATGAGAATGGCGCATCATATGAATACTAATCGATGACCACTTTGTAGAACAGTTTGAAATTCATTACTCGGTATACATATAAAAGTGAAAATAATAGAAGTTAAGTGTTCGTGGTCTACATGACTGCTATGCTTCATACGTTGTTTATGGAAATCGACTCAGTATTAACATGTCAAAATGTTGTAAATGTTGTAGCGGAATAAAGAAATTTAAATATCTATGAATAAGGGCCTGTGACGTAAGTGCAGTAGAGACATTGCTCAAACTGACACTGAATATCTTCATATAAATGCTTGTGATGTAAGTGTAGTAGACAAACTGTTCATACTGATACTACGTAGACAAAGCTAAAGAAACGTTACAATGGACTTAAGGAAAGCCCTTCTACATTTTATATAATAGGTTCACAGAGTATTTAAATTGCACAGCTTCAAGTTACTCAATTTGCCTTACTTCCAAGCACGTGCAAAACAGTAGTTCAAATCATAATCCGATGTGGAGAAGTTATGTAGTGTTTAGCAAGTGTAAAAATGTGCAAAATAGTTTTGAGCTCGGGAGATGTTATGTGTAAAATGTAACACACGCTGATAATCTCGGCGTTGAGTGCCCGTAAGCTTCTCCTCCTTTCTCCAAAAATAACACAACTATGTACAAAAATAATAAAAAAATAGAAAGAAATAAGAAAGACACGTGGTTTGAGGTGAGATGGGAAGTAAAGATACAATTCCGCAGTACTTGGAACCCCGAAAATTTTAAACATATGGAGAAGAAATTTGATACCGACATTTCTTTTTTATTTGCTGCATCTCAGGCTAGTAATATCTGTGTCAAAAATACATGATTTGTGAAAGTGCCGGCCGAAGTGGCCGTGCGGTTCTAGACGCTGCAGTCTGGAACCGCGTGACCTCTACGGTCGCAGGTTCGAATCCTGCCTCGGGCATGGATGTGTGTGATGTCCTTAGGTTCGTTAGGTTTAACTAGTTCTAAGTTCTAGGGGACAAATGACCTCAGAAGTTGAGTCCCATAGTGCTCAGAGCCATTTGAACCTTTTTTTTGTAAAAGTGAGGAAGACAGATGTACAGTTTTTTCAAGGTATAGCCTCCTTAGATGCAAGAGACAGGACAGGTACTTGCAGATGGGGTCTGACGTGTGTGAAAGACTCTAGTGTATGTCTTGAGTATGACGTATGACAGACAGACACATAAATACATCCCGATAAGTTCTACAGAAAAATCAAAAGATCTCATTAGGCACTCTTTCTACAAATACACTGAGTATCTGGACTCAAAAATTGAAATATGCTAACACCTTTATTTATTTTTTATTTCTGTGATAAGTAGCATTATTCATTGTAAAACTGTATGACAAGTAGGGATATTCTGAAAGTAGTAATCAGTATTTACACATGTAAGTAACTATTTTATTTTAAAATACTAGTGTAATCAAACAAATATTGAGCTACCAATACAAGATAAACACCGTATATTTATTATAACGGAGGAGGCAGCATTTCTTTTCTTCAAAAATCAGCTTTTACAATTTACTTCATGAAATTCAGTTGTTTTAAGCATTAATAAGATTAAGCACATAGTGATAGAATACTGTTAACGTTGTACGCACAGTAAGTTCCTATGATTTACCTGTTTTTTGTTATTATATACCTTGAGTTCTTTCGTATTCGTGGCAGTTCTCATTATTTGATAGGATGTGTGGAATTTTAAGAGCGAATGAATGAATTATTGAACGATATGTGAACAAGACTGGTATATGCTCCAGTCGACATGAATGAATGGCCAAGTTTCACTGGATCTGCTGAACGTCTTGGAAGTGGAAAGAGGAATAGAATGTAGCTTCTGAAGAAAGTGTTAATTACGGCGTAAAAAGTACTGATAACACAACATCCAGAATTTTCCAAATAAATTTATTTACATAAGGAGAGCAATGGATACAGAATTAGTGGAAAATTTTGTCATCTTTGTGAGGTGGGCTAATGAATGAAGCATTGAACCACTAATCAAATTGGGGTATAAATGTATAGTATTAGAGAAGGAAACTGTACTGATCTTCAGACACATCAAAAATTTAAGATACTATCTATTAAACAGAAACATTGTAGTAACGATGTATCTTCAAACATTATCGTATTTCATGCATTCTAGATTGGGTTTGGAAGAGATTTGTACGTCTCAGTTAAGGCTGAACATTGAAATGTATTCAAATTTCCAGTCATCCAGTACCCTGCACGAGAGAGAACATATACAGCAACAGAGAAAGAGGCTGTAGCGATGGTGTTTTTTGGATTTTTTGACCAACTCAGTCTCTGTCTGTTAGACGGACACACTACAACAATAATGGAATGCGAGGATTATAATTGTTAATGCACTCTACACAACAGCTATAATGAGGCAATATGAGTATCATTCGTGGTGTACTCTTAGATGAGCATGAAGGAGACTTTATTGTATCTTGATTGAGTCTAAACATTTGAATGTGTCGATGCATGAAGAAGACTTTATTGTACCTTAATTGAATCTAGGCATTTGAATGTATCGATGTACATGAAAGTAGATGGTGGCAGAAGTGAGTAATAAAGACTGTCGTAAGATGTAACTTCAGCAGATAAATGTCCTTTACAAGGAAAAGGGGAGCTAAACCATTAGTAACGAAGACAGGGGAAAAAATAACCTACTGATAGATAAACCAATGACGTTTTGCACACCAAATAACAGTATAACAACCATCAGACTGTTTGCTAAACTTATTATGCATTTAGAGACTACAAAGCTAACAGAAACCTCATAAGATTTACGTATCCTGTAGGCACGTGTACGGCACGTTGCAGGGTGACCACGGCACTGGAGTCGCCTCGGCTCAACATCCTCGTCGGTACCTTGTAGAGTCCCACTGACTCTTCCTGCGCATCTCGCAGCAGTCCGCACTGCAAAAGGCGTCTGACAAGTGGTGACGTTAATGTGACTGGACAGTACAGCAGTGTGACAGCCGGCCCCTCACTGCGTGCAGCCTGCATCATTTGCCACGCGGATAAATCGCCTCTGGACGCAGTGTGTTATCGTATTTGCGATTATTATCACAAAAAGGAGCTTCCAACGTGAAGACAATTACCCGTTACCTGAAGGTAGCAGGTCTGTTCAAGGCAGTAGTACGTATTTATTTGCAGTTGATCACTGGAAATATCTGTGCTTGCAAACTGTTGATGGAAATTTTTGTAGGATATCCATAACTTCAGTATCTATGAAGTGATGTTACTTGATGGACCGTGGGTCTTTTCTGCCGTTCTTCTGAATCAGGCCTGAACGACGACAAAAAAAGAAGAATATCAGTGTCTTCAGGTAACCGAAACGGAATCATTTTTCTGCCTAAAGGTACTAAAATTTTCTACCAAAATATCTCATGCTTTCTAAATCAAAGTAGCAGAAAATAATAACGAAGAAATAAATCGTGAAAAGTTTACAGAGTGGTTTGTAGACACGTTAATACCAAATTCAACCCATAACGGTCGATCTACATCCAAAGTAAAAGTTATACTCACGAAAATAGCAACACCCTAGTAATGTCGACATTCAAAGCAGCGAACCTGTTGAAAACATCATGTTTTCATGATGTTTTCAGATTGGAAGGAAGCGTCAATCATACGCAGAGCACTACAGAGAAAGGATGGTCCAAGTTACATTTTGTGGAAAGGACAGTGAGGGAAATAATCGTTAGATTTAAGAACGACAGTGACACTTGAATAAAGCGTGATGGAGAACTATGAAATGTATGTGGGCTGTTTCCTTTAAGGCCACACAATTATTTCATACGTGGATTCGTCCGCATTATTCGAGTGCACGCTTTAGAATATTAAGTGGCCACATAGAAAAATTACATCGTCGTAAGCGAACAATATTCGGCAATTAACGTAAATGAATATCAACTAAGCAAGTCAATCATTACAGTCATTTTAATTAATGAACACATATTTTAGTTTGATATTTATTACGTTAAAAATACATAGGCATTATAAAAATATCATTCGAGATATAAGTTCAGCCATCTGTTTCTTGTTGTGAATCAGAACGAGCTTGCGAAAGGCTCATGTACGTGAAAGATGCTTTGTGCATATTTTTCTAAACGTTATCGCAAGATCGAGATCCATAACAGAATTCCTTGTGCACATATTACTAAACCTTATCGCAAGATCGAGATCTGTAACAGAATTCCGGTTTGTAGAACCTGGAGGTACTATTCAGCCCTAAGGTTTTAAGAGCAAAATAAAATTGTTAAACTGAATAACTAAACATATTCATACATGAACCACGGACCTTGCCGTTGGTGGGGAGGCGTGCGTGCCTCAGCGATACAGATAGCCGTACCGTAGGTGCAACCACAACGGAGGGGTATCTGTTGAGAGGCCAGACAAACGTGTGGTTCCCGAAGAGGCGCAGCAGCCTTTTCAGTACTTTCAGGGACAACAGTTTGGATGATTGACTGATCTGGCCTTGTAACACAAACCAAAATGGCCTTGCTGTGTTGGTACTGCGAATTGCTGTAAACAAGGGCAAACTACGAGGTGCATTCAAGTTCTAAGGCCTCCGATTTTTTTCCTAAATTTTTTTCCGAAATCGATGAAACTGGCGTTACTTCTCGACGTAATTGCCCTGCAGACGTACACATTTTTCACAACGCTGACGCCATGATTCCATGGCAGCGGCGAAGGCTTCTTTAGGAGTCTGTTTTGACCACTGGAAAATCGCTGAGGCAATAGCAGCACGGCTGGTGAATGTGCGGCCACAGAGAGTGTCTTTCATTGTTGGAAAAAGCCAAAAGTCACTAGGAGCCAGGTCAGGTGAGTAGGGACCATGAGGAATCACTTCAAAGTTGTTATCACGAAGAAACTGTTGCGTAACGTTAGCTCGATGTGCGGGTGCGTTGTCTCGCTGAAACAGCAGACGCGCAGCCCTTCCCGGACGTTTTTGTTGCAGTGCAGGAAGGAATTTGTTCTTCAAAACATTTTCGTAGGATGCACCTGTTACCGTAGTGCCCTTTCGAACGCAATGGGTAAGAATTACGCCCTCGCTGTCCCAGAACATGGACACCATCATTTTTTCAGCACTGGCGGTTACCCGAAATTTTTTTGGTGGCAGTGAGTCTGTGTGCTTCCATTGAGCTGACTGGCGCTTTGTTTCTGGATTGAAAAATGGCATCCACGTCTCATCCATTGTCACAACCGACGAAAAGAAAGTGCCATTCGTGCTGTCGTTGCGCGTCAACATTGCTCAGCAACATGCCACACGGGCAGCTGTGTGGTCGTTCGTCAGCATTCGTGGCACCCACCTGGATGACAATTTTCCCATTTTCAGGTCGTCATGCAGGATTGTGTGCACAGAACCCACAGAAATGCCAACTCTGGAGGCCATCTGTTCAACAGTCATTCGGCGATCCCCCAAAACAATTCTCTCCACTTTCTCGATCATGTCGTCATACCGGCTTGTGCGAGCCCGAGGTCGTTTCGGTTTGTTGTCACACGATGTTCTGCCTTCATTAAACTGTCACACCCACAAACGCACTTTCGACACATCCATAACTCCATCACCACATATCTCCTTCAACTGTCGATGAATTTCAATTGGTTTCACACCACGCAAATTCAGGAAACGAATGATTGCACGCTGTTCAAGTAAGGAAAACGTCGCCATTTATAAGTATTTAAAACAGTTCTCATTCTCGCCGCTGGCGGTGAAATTCCATCTGCCGTATGGTGCTGCCATCTCCGGGATGTACTGACAATGAACGCGGCCTCATTTTAAAACAATGCGCATGTTTCTATCTCTTTCCAGTCCGGAGAAAAAAAATCGGAGGCTTTAGAACTTGAATGCACCTCGTACAGCCGTAATTTATCCCGAGGGCATGCAGCTTTATAGTTAAATGATGATGGCGTCGTCTTGGGTGAAATATTCCGGAGGTAAAATAGTTCCCCATTCGGATCTCCCGGCGGAGACTACTCAGAAGGACGTTGTTATCAGGAGAAAGAAAACTGGTGTTCTACGGGTCGGAGCGTAGAACGTCAGATCTCTTAATCAGGCAGGTAGGTTAGAAAATTTAAAATGGGAAATGAATAGGTTAAAGTTAGATATAGTGGGAATTAGTGAAGCTCGGTGGCAGCAGGAACAAGACATTTAATCAGGTGAATACAGCGTTATAAATACAACATCAAATATGGGTAATGAAGGAGTAGGTTTAAGAATGAATAAAAAATAGGAGTGCGGGTAAGCTACTACAAACAGCATAGTGAACGCATTATTGTGGCCAAGATAGATACGACGCCCACGCCTACTACAGTAGTACAAGTTTATATGCCAACTAGCTCTGCAGATGATGAAAAAACCGATGAAATGTATGATGAGATAAAAGAAATTATTCAGGTAGTGAAGGGAGACGAAAATTTAATAGTCATGGTGGACTGGAATTCGAGAGTAGGAAAAGGGAGAGAAGGAAACATAGTAGGAGAAATTGGATTGGGGGTAAGAAATGAAAGAGGGAGCCGTCTGGTAGAATTTTGCACAGAGCATAACTTAATCATAGCTAATACTTGGTTCTAGAGTCATAAAAGATGGTTGTATACATGGAAGAAGCCTGGAGATACTGGAAGCTCTCAGATAGATTATATAATGGTAAGACAGAGATTTAGGAACCAGGTTTTAAATTGTAAGACATTTCCAGGGGCACATGTGGACTCTGACCACAATCTATTGGTTATAAACTATAGATTAAAACTGAAGGAATGGCGAAAAGGTGGGAATTTAAGGAGATGGGACCTGGATAAACTGACAGAACCAGAGGTTGTAGAGAGTTTTAGGGAGAGCATTAGGGAACGATTGACAAGAATGGGGAAAGAAATACAGTAGAAGAAGAATGGGCAGCTTTGAGAGATGATATAGTGAAGGCAGCAGAGGACCAAGTAGGTAAAAATACGAGCGCTAGTAAAAATGCTCGGGTAACAGGTGAAATATTGAATTTAATTGATGAAAGGAGGAAATACAAAAATGCAGTAAACGAAGCAGGCAAAAATGAATACAAACGTCTCAGAAATGAGATCGACAGGTAGTGCAAAATGGCTAAACAGGGATGTCTGGAGGACAAATGTAAGGATGTAGAGGCGTATATCACTAGGTGTAAGACAGATTCTGCCTACAGGAAAATTAAATGGACCTTTCGAGAAAAGAGAACCACTTGCATGAATATCAAAAGTTCAGATAGAAACCCAGTCCTAAGCAAAGAAGGGAAAGCAGAAAGGTGGAAGGAGTATATAGAGGGTCTATACAAGGGCGATGTACTTGAGAACAACATTATGAAAATGGAAGAGGATATAGATGAAGATGAAATGGGAGATATGATACTGCGTGAAGAGTTTGTCAGAGCACTGAAAGACCTAAGTCGAAACAAAGCCCCGGGAGTAGACAACATTCAATTAGAAGTACTGATAGCCTTGGGAGAGTCATCCTGACAAAACTCTACCATCTGGTGAGTATGATGTATGAGACAGGCGAAATGGCCTCAGACTTAAGAATATAATAATTCCAACCCAAAGAAAGCAGGTGTTGACAGATGTGAAAATTACCGAACTATCAGGTTAATAAGCCACGGCTGCAAAACACTAACACGAATTCTTTACACACTAATGGAAAAACTGGTAGAAGCCGACTTCGAGGAAGATCAGTTTGGATTCTGTTCAAATGGTGGAACACCTGAGGCAATACCGACCTTACGACTTATCTTACAAGAAAGATTAAGGAAAGGCAAACCTACGTTTCTAGCATTTGTAGACTTAGAGAAAGCTTTTGACAATGTTGACTGAAATACTCTCTTTCAAATTCTAAAGGTGGCAGGGGTAAAATACAGGGAGCGAGCCGGCCGCTGTGGCCGAGCTGTTCTAGCGCTTCACTCCGGAACCGCGCTGCTGCTACGGTCGCAGGTTCGAATCCTGCCTCGCGCTTGGATGTGTGTGATGTCCATGGGTTAGTTAGGTTTAAGTAGTTCTATGTCTAGGGGACTGATGACGGCAGACGTTAAGTCCCATAGCGCTTAGAGTCATTTGAACCATTTATGAACAGTGAGCGGAAGGCTATTTACAATTTGTACAGAAACCAGATGGCAGTTATAAGAGTCGAGGGGCATGAAAGGGAAGCAGTGGTTGGGAAGGGAGTGCGACAGGGTTGTAGCTTATCCCCAAGGTTATTCGATCTGTATATTGAGCAAGCAATAAAGGAAACAAAAGGAAAATTCGGAGCAGGAATTAAAATCCATGGAGAAGAAATAAAAGCTTTGAGGTTCGCCGATGACATTGTAATTCTGTCAGAGACGGCAAAGGGTCTAGAAGAGCAGCTGAACGGAGTGGACAGTATCTTGAAAGGAGGATATAAGATGAACACCAAGAAAAGCAAAACGAGGTTAATGGAATGTAATCGAATTAAATCGGGTGATGCTGGGGGAATTAGATTAGGAAATGAGACTCTTGAAGTAATAAATGAGTTTTGTTATTTGGGGAGCAAAATAACTGATGATGATCAAAGTAGAGAGGATATAAAATGTAGACTGGCAATGACAGGGAAAGCGTTTCCGAAGAAGAGAAATTTGTTCTCATCGAGTATAGATTTCAGGGTCAGGAAGTCGTTTCTGAAAGTGTTTGTATGGAGTGTAGCCATGTATGGAAGTGAAACGTGGACGATAAATAGTTTAGACAAGAAGAGAATAGAAGCTATCGAAATGTGGTGCTCCATAAGAGTGCTGAAGATTAGATGGGTAGATCTCATAACTACCGAGGAGACATTGAATAGAATTGGGGAGAAGAGAAATTTGTGGCACAACTTGACCGGAAGAAGGGATCGCTTAGTAAGACATATTCTGAGGTATCAAGGGATCACCAATTTAGTATTAGAGGGCAGCGTGGAGGGTAAAAATTGTAGAGGGAGACCAAGAAATGAATACACTAAACAGATTCAGAAGGATGTAGGTTGCAGTAGGTACTGGGAGATAAAGAAGCTTGCACAGGATAGAGTAACATGGAGAGCTGCATCAAACCGGTCTCTGGACTGAAGACCACAACAACAACAATAACAAAAAACATTCAAACATATAAAAAATTCTATAACGTCATCAGGAAATATAGTCGAGCAAACCTTCCATGTATCGTTAAAAATGTTTGTCATTGTAAACACAACGCGAATGAAACTACAGAGCAGCTCTCCCTAAACGCACTGTTTGAAGTTACATTTTTGTACAATCAAAAGTCAACATATCTGAGTGAGCTAAATAAACTGCATACGTAACAATGTGTTTTGAGCGGTCAACTCCACGCCTCCAGGTATTCCTGCCCAAGCGTCAGTCCTAAGGCAATTCTGAACAGCGAGTAGTTCATCACAGAATTCTCCTGAAGGAGTACTCTGTGAAGAACGTAAGTTTTTCCAGAGCAGTCAGTGGTCGACATACTTTTTTGCTCGAGAACCAGTACTCACAACTCGGGCTGCATATGTACCGATATTATTATTAATTGCTAACCTACGTGAGTTAGTGTGTTATGAAGCCCCAATAGACTAGCTGAAGAAAGGGCGCGATAAGCTGGCTGCAGGCCCCCAAGCACTGATCTTAACGATCGCCATTCGAACATTTCGTGTCGACTGTTCTCTGTTCCAGACTGCTACCACCCTCAGCGAGCCCAAAGTTGCGCCGCTGTAATTGCCTGACGGAGTGTTGTTGTGTTGTCTGTGTGAGCGGATGATTAACAACAGTAACTGACTGATAACATTAAGAATTATTTTACTTATAGTTAAATACACTGTGCAGTATGAGACACTACCACAGATGTTTAGTAATTGGTTTGAACATAATTTTTCTTCTACTTACTGCGTTGTATTACAAGAGCCTTAATTTAATTTCATATTCCTAGCTGCAACATGTACTGCAATTGAAAGTGACCGTCTTTGTTATGCGCATTCAAGAATCCACGTTATTTTCGTTTGCAATCCGTACCTTAAGAGCTGTTCGCTACTAGTGACACATCCGTCTCTGCTGGAAGAAAAACATTAAACATCCCCCCTCACATCCTCTGCCCCCAGTACTTATCGCTTTGCCCCTGAGAGGCCAACATTACTTACCTCACTGACGAATTAACAAACATCAATTAAAATTAACCATATTTTAAAACATTACTGACTCTGTAATATTTTGGTTTCTTACTGAGCAGGAAGACTACATTCTTATGAACCTTTTAACTTTAATTGACGTTTTTGGTTTCGTTTGCTAGTTGCTAGATACATGTTATCAATGAATAGAGCTGAAAACCTCGGGCCGCACGAATATTAGATTCGGGTCGCATGTGAGCCATGGGCCACAGTTTGACGACCACTGTTCCAGAGAGACAAGAATACTTGGCTTAGAAAAGTCCACTCCTTAGGCTAATGGAGACATACAAAGGAGAAAAACCTACCGCTACTTGTAATGCATAATATCCACCAAAACGCATACCACTGTTCTCACCGTCATGGAATATCCCGTCTCAAATTCGTCGGTCTAACTTGGTGCGCGTAATGAATATAACGCACTGCCAAGTTTAAAATCCCGATTGGGTCTTTTAGTGTTGTCAAAGCCAGGCAATAAAGGTTAGCGAATGATGAATGATAAACGTCTTTAGTCATTTCAACAGCTGTGTAGTGAAATACGTGTCACCGGTCTACATAAATGTAGAAGATACAAGTCACAGTCATCAGATCTGACGTTAGAAATGTCCTTGGAACGGAACTGACACTGTCAGATAAGTAACTTGGCAATCGCCCAATTACATCAGAACAAGTAGACATACCGAGAAGTAGATAGCTTCGATACATCGAAAGCATGACGTGGCTCCGAGCAGTCTTAAATCGTTTTTCGATAGTCTCTTCCGTCTTGAACCATTATTTCTTGCTGATGATATCGGCTTTAGACAGGCAGTAAAAATTTAAACGGACTAAACTCTTAGAAAAATGGGACTTCAGATGTGTTTGCCAAAAGGCGGAAGACAGAAAACTAAAATAGTAGTGGAGGAGGGGTATTGCATTTAAGCAAACCGTGTTGCAAATCTCTGATGACTCCTTCTGCAAATAAATTCATGGGCATGAGCGACTGAATTGGAAACACTTGCGTAGTTGCGTGTTTTGCCCCATAGTGGCAGGAATGCATCATAACGTGTACTGCACTACACAAGAAAGCATAGGAGAGCCATTCGAGACCATGTAACTCCATCAGTGTCCGAAGACTGTACCTTGTTTATCCTATTCTCAATAAAGGGCCCTGTCAAAGACAACGGCTGCCGCACGTCATCTACCTTCACTGCACTATAATGCAAACTATTTCCTAAAGAATTTCGTCGTCATGCAATCAGTCCGATGCAACTGTGAACGTGAGTGGATTAAATACACAGATAGTATGAATAAAAACGTCTTCAGTCAGAATTTTTTCGTGTTTCATTGAATTACACGAAGCATTTCGAGCCATGTTGATCAAACATCTGGTCTTAATTAATGACTTACTTTTGCTCTTGAGTGAGGTGAAATGTATGTTCCTTTTATGAGAGTGCTGGATGATAGTTTCTGTATTTCATTAATCCGCAGCAGAAAATATAAAGAGAAGCAGTGGAAAACAGTAAAAAATTTACCAGACAATCAAAGAAGAACATTTTTAAGTTTTTAACGCCATCAGACGTTGGTTTATGATCAACCTCATATTTGACCATGCTGTATTGCTTGCCTAAAAAGATGCTATCTGCGAGGAAGCGAAATCAAAGAATCACAGCCCAGCATTTGAACTTTGACTGTCCTGTTTACTATAAATAATAAATAAAATAGTAAGTTATGTAGTAAGTTCCTATGGGACCAACTGCTGAGGTCATCGCTCCCTAGGCTTACACATTACTTAATCTAACTACGCTAAGGACAGCACACATGCCCATGCTCCAGGGGGTAATCGAACATCCGACGGGGCAAGCCGAGCGAACCGTGGCAAGGTGCCTGAGACCACGCGGCTAATAAAATATTCCAGACCTACAGGCATATACAATCTACCTCCCACTAGCTCATTTGGGTGAACTGATTAGTTTTCGAATTCGCATTTGCTATATAAATAATATTAAATGCTAGGATGTGGTGTTGAGGGAGATAGCAGCCCCTGTTTGGCTGACACAAACACTTGTTGTGCAAGCCAGTTTGGAGATGACATTGCCCGAAAACGACACCTTTTTTCGGGCCCTCGCGAGCGGTGGACACATCAGGTTTCGTCATCGACACTTCTGATGGTTTTGAGCATAGAGCACAACATTGGTGAGTTGTTTTGTATCAGTTCCCTTGTTCTACAGGCGTTAGTTTTCTCTCTCCAGGAGCAGTCGGTGACATAGTCTTGTTAGTTTAAAATGATTGTCGTGGGATTTAACTTATGTTTCCCAAAAGCAAATCAATGCCGTGTTGTAAATGGGACGTGACTGTCGTAATAAAACGTAGTCTTAACTTAGATTTGTTTATTCTCCTTTGGGACCCATGGCGTTTTATTAACTCCTATTGGCTAGTACGTTAAGCAGCCAATCAGAACATCTCGAGTACTTCTATACTCGCGGTATTTCTAGTGTCAGCCGGTCAGATTACCACAAGTTATTTAGACTAGAAATTTCGTACTTCCGAACGTAAAATAAAATTTAATGAAAGCAAAATTCTTTTCTACTAAATAAATTTCTAATTTATTTTATACTCAACCCCACTTCTGGCTGCCTTTTACCAATCAAACTTACTCCAACATAGGCCTACATCACAAATGCACAATAACTTTCTCACGCATGCATTTACATAGTTTTAATAAAATGTCACATTCTCACTTTTCGTATGTCCTCCATTCACTCTCTCAGTCTCTCCAAAATACTCACAAAACCAAAACACGATGAAATAATTACTATCCAAAGTATTTTAACTGCGTCGAAAATCTGTTGTGATGAAACTAAATAATGAACTTATCCTGTTGGTTGTAGTTTCAATTGATGCTATAGATAAATAAATGGTAGTCCCTAACTCAGTATCACAATGTCAGGATGGTTACGACGTGTTTTAGTACAAATTGCCATCTCCGAGAGCATTGAAGTTACTAATTTGAAATTCTAACCATATGGGTGTGTTACCCACAGAATCTGGTACACTAAGTATAAAAAAGTTCGAGTGATATCGCGCGAGGCTGCTTATACCGTATACTACAACGCTCAGGCTCCGCCATCGCTCCACCACGACCGGCCCTGCCAACACGATACACCAGACTGCCCGCTAGCAACTACTTACTCCAACTGCTACACAGTTACTACTGCAATCAACACTGCTCTTTGGTCTCAGATTCTCTTATAGCTTACGTATCGCAGGTAGCACGTGAGCAATCCATCGAAATTACATCTGCTCGAGTGCGCTAGCAACAAATTCCTTAATCATGGACCTCTTACATAACCCTCCACTGGGGAGGCAAAAATTTGGCAGCGATGGTGAGTCAATTGGACTTGCCATGAGCAACAAATTTTTCTATAATCTACACTCCTGGAAATTGAAATAAGAACACCGTGAATTCATAGTCCCAGGAAGGGGAAACTTTATTGACACATTCCTGGGGTCAGATACATCACATGATCACACTGACAGAACCACAGGCACATAGACACAGGCAACAGAGCATGCACAATGTCGGCACTAGTACAGTGTATATCCACCTTTCGCAGCAATGCAGGCTGCTATTCTCCCATGGAGACGATCGTAGAGATGCTGGATGTAGTCCTGTGGAACGGCTTGCCATGCCATTTCCACCTGGCGCCTCAGTTGGACCAGCGTTCGTGCTGGACGTGCAGACCGCGTGAGACGACGCTTCATCCAGTCCCAAACATGCTCAATGGGGGACAGATCCGGAGATCTTGCTGGCCAGGGTAGTTGACTTACACCTTCTAGAGCACGTTGGGTGGCACGGGATACATGCGGACGTGCATTGTCCTGTTGGAACAGCAAGTTCCCTTGCCGGTCTAGGAATGGTTGAACGATGGGTTCGATGACGGTTTGGATGTACCGTGCACTATTCAGTGTCCCCTCGACGATCACCAGTGGTGTACGACCAGTGTATGAGATCGCTCCCCACACCATGATGCCGGGTGTTGGCCCTGTGTGCCTCGGTCGTATGCAGTCCTGATTGTGGCGCTCACCTGCACGGCGCCAAACACGCATACGACCATCATTGGCACCAAGGCAGAAGCGACTCTCATCGCTGAAGACGACACGTCTCCATTTGTCCCTCCATTCACGCCTGTCGCGACACCACTGGAGGCGGGTTGCACGATGTTGGGGCATGAGCGGAAGACGGCCTAACGGTGTGCGGGACCGTAGCCCAGCTTCATGGAGACGGTTGCGAATGGTCCACGCCGATACCCCAGGAGCAACAGTGTCCCTAATTTGCTGGGAAGTGGCGGTGCGGTCCCCTACGGCACTGCGTAGGATCCTACGGTCTTGGCGTGCATCCGTGCGTCGCTGCGGTCCGGTCCCAGGTCGACGGGCACGTGCACCTTCCGCCGACCACTGGCGACAACATCGATGTACTGTGGAGACCTCACGCCCCACGTGTTGAGCAATTCGGCGGTACGTCCACCCGGCCTCCCGCATGCCCACTATACGCCCTCGCTCAAAGTCCGTCAACTGCACATACGGTTCACGTCCACACTGTCGCGGCATGCTACCAGTGTTAAAGACTGCGATGGAGCTCCGTATGCCACGGCAAACTGGCTGACACTGACGGCGGCAGTGCACAAATGCTGTGCAGCTAGCGCCATTCGACGGCCAACACCGCGGTTCCTGGTGTGTCCGCTGTGCCGTGCGTGTGATCATTGCTTGTACAGCCCTCTCGCAGTGTCCGGAGCAAGTATGGTGGGCCTGACACACCGGTGTCAATGTGTTCTTTTTTCCATTTCCAGGAGTGTATTTACTTACTAAGTCTACAGTCACAGAGTATATACATTATTGATAAGTGCAGAACATATTAAGAAATGAAATAGAGTGCACACGCACTGAGTACAGAACACATCAAGAAATGATCAAATGTATACGCAATGAGTACAGAACATATTAAGAAATGAAATACTGTATACGCAATGAGTACAAAACATATTAACAAATGACATAAAGTGCACACGCACTGTATAAGTCTTTAGCATTTTTTTACAAGAACTGGATACATTAAGAAAAGAAATAAAGTGCACATGCACTGTAGAACTCTTTAGCATATTTAGGATAACTGATCATATTAACAAATGAAATGAAGTGCACAAGCACTGTATAAGTCATTAGCATTTTACAAGAATTTAAACGCACTGTATAAGACTTTGCCATTTTACAAGAACTAGGAAAGGAATGGGAAAGATTGCGTCATTGTTGTAGCACAGTAGGTTGCACGTAGCTGCACTGAAAGTCCATATCTTTCTACAGAAGCACAACACCAAGTGAGCCACTCTGAAGTTCTCTTCCATGAAGTATTTATCAGTGTAGCCAAGACACTGAAATGTTGTATTGATATTCAATGTTATCATTTTGGTAGTACATTAGGTACACCAAACAGTACGACCATTATAACACCTCCATCGTTCAAGGTGGTGGACAGCTTGATATGTCAACACCACATTCTTGTAGAATCCATACTCTTACAGCAACGTAGAATTAGTGCAAAAACTAAATATAGTGCTCCATGATCATGAGGATGGACAGGACAAACGGATATTGCAGTAATTGCTGGTAATTAGGTCAGAAGGTGAAGGACATTAAGTCTTATGCTAGTCATCATAGAATTACGCTAGTGTATCAACCGATCTGAACAATTACTGGCATTCATTGGCTATTTACACAGCATTTAAGTAGTATGTATGGAGTATTACAAAACGTTATTCATAAGTCATCTCAATACAGTAATTATTGGCACTCATTGGCCAGCTACAAAGCATTTTTTATGCATTATTCAGAAGTCATCATTCAAAATGAGTTAATTATTGGCATAGCATTTATGCATAAGTCATCTAATTATAGTAATCATTGGCATTGCATTTATGCATAAGTCATCTCGCTAGAGTAATCATTGGCATCATAAGACATCTCATTACAGTAATTATTACAGAACATTATTCATTAAGTCATCTAATTACAGTAATTAATGGTATAGCATATTCATGACTCATCACATTACAGTAATTATTGGCATCGTGTCATCTCACTACAGTTTACAGTAATCATTGGCATTGCATTTATGCATAAGTCATCTCGTTACAGTAATCATTGGCATCATAAGACATCTCATTACAGTAATTACTGGCATTCATTGGCCAGTGACAAGCCATTTATTATGCATTATTCAGAAGTCATCATTCAAAACAGGAGTTATTGCGTGTAGCATCAAATTGTAGTGTTTATATATGATATCATGCAAGTGACATAAGACATATTTAAAATGTAACACATTGTAACTATTACTCAAGGTCTCCAGTCCAATAATACGTAGATATAATGGATTCAATACATCAGAGAAATTTGCATTATATTTAGGACTAGAAATATATCGTAAACTGGCAGCATTATTTAGTTGTATACTGGTAATATTTTGGACTGGTAATTTTTTTGTGCTAACAATGCATTGCGTTGGGATCGATAATTGCTGGGGCATGAAAATATTTGCTTTTGACTTATTGCTGGAAATATGGATTAACAACATCATTCGTCAAGAGTTAGCTGTACCAAGGTTATCAAACAAGTAGAGCATATGTGATCACATTCATGAATGATACGCAACTGGGTAAAGAAAATGCAAGTATTAGAATAGGTTTAATAACTAAATGCTTATAGCATATTAATATCATGAAAATCTTCTCCTGGAAAAGATACAAAATGGATTATTGAGCTGAAAGAATAAATGCATATTATGCTGAAAAGTAGTGAACTTCGAATTAACAGGTAATGAAATGTGTACTTAATATGTATGTACTCTAGCTGTCGTTCCCAAAACATTCAGTCATTATACTATGCGACATAAGACATACTGTCAAAAGGAACTGCTGAAAGGGTACAGTACCGCCCGACATTGAATATAGGTACAACATACTTCAGTATTTTTGTCAGAACAACACTTTTTTTTGTAAAATAACTCAATTTCAATTAATACAGCGAAACCGGATACCAGTGTAGGAAAGAATGACAATTTATTTATTTAATTGATCACATGTGCACTCCCACAAAGTAAATCCCTACATCCAGTTTGGTGAGATCTTTTGAAATGAATGAATGTATGGTCGTCTGCTAACCGCAGATAGTGAATGTGAATATATGATCATCTTTGAGTCGATCCTTTGGCCACCTTTGGTGGAACCAAAGAGATGAAATTTACCAGAGCTTTGAGCGCCTGAAATGTAGCTGGCCAATAGGGTAGTAAGGTGCGCCCCCACTTCAGCAGAGGTGGAGAGGACCTCGAGAACGGCCATGTTTTAGGCACTCTGCCGCCGGATCCTGTGCTGTTAACACCTGTTTTAGTTGTGCTCAGTAATGACGAAAGAGTGGAGTCATGGTATGCATGTGGAATATTTAAGAGTAGTTTGAAATAATAATTTATCTATTTCAGGAACTTTTGTGGGGAGAATTAAATGTCAGGCAGGTAATATTAATGGGACTGTAGTAATCTTCGGAAGTGACCAACGGTCACAATGAAACCACGTGTAGCAATAAGTTGAAATACTTCCGTGTGCTTAAGTTAAGCTGAATCACTAGCGTGTGTACAATAAGTTGAAATATTTAAGAAATAGCGTGTGTGATGAATTCATTCTTAATATTACTTTGCGTGTGACGCTAAATTCAAACTCTGAGAGAGAAGCAAGGTGAGTCGGCCGTCTATCCAGCAACGCCACATGGCTTGCATTGCACAGGAAGGCGTGCATATATCTCCAGAGTTCATAGTAGGAAAGTAGAATTACAAAGTGGGGCAGTGTCGTGTGAAACTGGGATAAATATTAATTGAAGTGGGAAAGCTGAAAGTGATAATGTTGTGACTATTCACTGTCTTGTATTTCATATTGTAGTGTGGTGTATGTCATGTAATTTGGGTATGTGTGGTTTCCATGGGTGTGTAACGAAGTAGTTTCAAAAGATTAGTGGGTTATGCTTGTTCCTTCTGTACCGCTCGGTCTGGAGGAAAGTTTCGTGATGATGATTGTGAGAGTCGAAGTGTGAGGTATAATAAAAGCTCCACCAACCTATCCAGAAAGTGCACGGTAGCGTTAAATAATTACGAGACCATAATATAGAGATTCACCAATGTAAAGTCATGCCCACTGGGCGGAATTTCTCATGTGTTATTGTTGTAGGTTATAGAATTTGTGTGTTTAGGTTAGTGAATTTATCGGAATAAATAAGAGAGTGAAAAGAAAAAGATTGGTGGACTTTTCCATTGAATTGCATGTTGTCATAATGTCCCGAATTTATAATGTGTGCGCCATTCATATTCAGTGCGGTGGCCACGTGTAGACAAAAAGAAAATGTGGTATTGCTAGTGCGTAGTGTACAGTCAGAGTTCTGTAAATTACTGAGAGTCAGATGCGTGTTTCCGTTGCGTAGTAATCATATAGGAGGATAACTTGTAACTTAAGTGAGAGTACTAGAGCTAATATTACTCGATAACTAAGAATGAATCCACTCGCTTGGCAGACCACTCATCTTGCAGGCCTGACTGCTTGATGCCACAGTATGAGCAAGGCATGTGGGTGCCTCTCACTGCAACAAATACTTAAATAACTACATAGCATTTCTTAACTAACAGAAAATATATAAACTTCATCCTTATCATCATCTGCAAAGAAAAACTTCATTATTCATATTACCATGTACTTCATATAACTATTCATCATGATTCATTATCATCTGCAAAAAATAGACACTTCATTATTCATATTACTATTTGCTTCATACAACTATTCACTATCATTCATTACTTCATATAGTATAGAGTTTCTTACTTCTAGCATATATCATCACTAAAATTAACATCTGTAGTTCTGTCTGACAGCCTGCATCAATGGCCTCGTATTCTGAAAGAAAAATGATTAGTCAAGACTGCTATCATACGATGTGTATAGTATATTCTGGTTAATGCTTGTTAATTCTGATTCATTTACTCTTCATGACAAGATATTGCATTTTCTTTCCTTCATTCTGATGGTAAAATTTCCATTTTATAGTAGACCACTGTGGTTGTTTAATTTATTTCTTTTACACGGTATTGCTTTCTGAAAATGATGAATAAGGATTAATATCTTGCATTTAAATCATATACTCATTAAATAAAAACTTATTTATAGTGATATACCTAGGCATACAGCATAGCATGACAGAAAACGTATTATGTCAAAAACATTGACAATTTTCAAGCTAAAAAATGTACACACAGTATCATAATGTAGTAGCAAAAATGTAGAATAGTCAAAATATTGAGATGACATAAGGCAAAATGTCAAAGTCAACTGGTGTTTGTTATATCTTAAAGATTACATAGTGCATACAGACAAAAATTCTACTTTCGATAGGAAAACAATCATACATACACAAAAAATGGAAAATGTGCACGGTCTGATGTCTAACGACAAGAAAAGCGACCTGCTAGCCTTACCTTCCCGGGCACTTGCCAAGAAAAAATATAATCATCATCAGTAAGTGGTCATATAAATATCTGGAAATGGCACTACAGTGTGATAAATCATAAAGTATGTTCATTCAATAAAGGGTTTAGTATTGGAGACATGGTGATTGCCCTTGCTTTTCCTGGTTCTCAAAGTTTCGACATGTACTACATTGGGGTGAGGAATGCTTCGTATTCTATATGGACCTGCGTATAGAAGCTCAAATTTACTGCATCTACTTTTTCCTCTGTTGGATAAATAGTGTGTGCGTACTAATATCTTCTGTCCTATGTGAAAGTCACGGCGTGTACAAACCTGTTTTTGCTGTCTTCTCCGGCGCTCTGCGGCACGTTTGATGTTGTTCAGTGCAATGTCAATTATTTCATGGTGGCGTACTCGACGAGATGTAGGAAAGTACACTAATTCTTTAATTTTGTTAGGTGGTTCAACATTTTTCAATATAACAGTCGGAGATAGCATAATAGATTCATTTGGTATCGAGTTAATTACATCCTGGAATGAGAGTGTGTGTATCCCAATCAATACGTCTTTTATGGCAGTATATTCTACATAGTTTACCAATTTCTTTCATCAGTCGTTAACAAGGGTTCGAATAAGCGTGATACTTGGATATATAGAGCGGAGAAATGTTTCTAGCTCGTAACATACGGGTCCATATCGCAGATCGAAATTGTGGTCCATTGTCGGAAATTACTTTCAATACATGCCCTACATGAAATATAAAATGTTTTACAAATGCATTCGAAACAGATTTAGCAGTAGCTTTGCGTAATGGAGTGAAGGTAACAAATTTCGAAGTGAGTTCTACAGCGACAAAGATGTAACAAAAACCTCTATTGGATCTGGGAATCGGACCAAAAATGTCTACAGCGGCCATGTGTCTCAATTTAACGGGTACAATGGGATGTAATGGAGGAATATGTGAAGTCGTGTCTGATTTAGCTTTCTGACAGATTTTACATGACGTTAAAACTCGTCGAATACGTTTCTCCATGTTCGCAAAATAACAGTTCTGTCTCAGTATAAGAAAACATTTTCTGGCTCCATAATTTGCGTAACTTAAATGAGTATACCAAATTAATTTATTAACAAGCTCGTCAGGAATACATAATAACCAGTTGTTGCTGTCAGGGTGAGAGCGGCGAAACAGAATAGTATTGCGTACAGTATAATGGTTTCTAATGGTAACGTTATTCCTGTCTTGCAAAAGGTGTTTAATTTCTTTCCATACGTTGTCTTTGCTCTGCTCTTGTGCTATGTCTCGTAATGACGACGAAATGAAATTTTCAAATGCAACTTGTTGAATATACATGATGCTAGAATTTGCTTGGCAGAAGTTGGTTGCGATGTCTTCCTGATTGTTGCTGCGAGAATGGGATAGTGCGTCTGCTACAATATTTTGGGTACCGGGAATGTGAACAATTGTAAAATTAAATTCCTGTAAATAAAGTTTCCATCTGCTTAACCTGTCGTGTGTAAATTTAGCGGAAAGTAAAAACTGAATAGCTCTATGGTCTGTGTAAACGGTAGTATGCCTTTCATAAAGAAAATGTCTAAATCTGCTAAATGCCCATGCAACACATAATGTTTCAAGTTCTGTAACAGAATAATTGCGTTCAGCAGGTGACAGAATGCGACTTGCAAAAGCGATGTTTTTTAATTACTGTAGTACGGCTTCTTCAATTTCCTGAAAAATGTGTACGCCTAAAGCGGTGTTAGAACTGCCGGTGGCAATGGAAAAATTTCTGGTAGGATCTGGGTGTGTTAAAAGTGATGCGTTCAACGAAGCTTGTTTCAGATTGACAAATTCAGACTGTGCTTGGCTATCCCACGACCAAATAGCGTTTTTACCCGTCAACTGGCATAATCTAGGGGTGTCTAAAGCAGAGTAATGAATAAATTTACGGAAAAAGTTAATTAATCCCAAAAAGCTGCGTAGTTGTTTCTTCGTCGTTGGAACAGTAATGTCACGTAAAGCTTGAAGTTTTTCCGGGTCAGACGCAATGCCTTCTGCTGAAATTACATGTCCCAGAAATTTTATGGAAGTTTTCCCAAAGTGCGATTTGCTAAGATTAAATGTGAGTCCTTGTGCACGAAAAGTTTGCAACAGTTGTTCCAGAATCAGATTATGTTCAGACCAGTTAGCTTCTGCAATAAGAATGTCGCCTACATACGTTGTGATTCGGTCTTTTAGTTCTGTCGGAAGTACAGTATTCAAACCGCGAATAAAAGCTGCTGAAGAAATTGTTAGACCGAACGGTAATTTGCAAAATTGATAACAATCACCAAAACAGAGAAAAGCTGTGTACTTTCTGCAGTTCGAATGGAATGAATTTGCCAAAATCCCGATTTAAAATCTAATGTGGAATAAACAGCAGTACCATGAAATTTCTGTAAAAGTTCTTCCAGTGTCTGTGGGCGATCTGTTTCATTAATAATAATGTCGTTGACATGACGTGAGACAAGCACGAGTCGAAGTGAACCATCCTTTTTCTTAACAATATGGAGCGGGTTTATGTACGGACTAACTGCCGGTTCAATAATTCCTTGGTCTAGCGTAGATTGTAATTAATTCGTAACTTGTTCTCTGTGGATATAAGGAATGGAATAATGTTTAGCTTTAAATGTGTCGTGCTGTTTAACTTAAAATTCATACATAAAACCGGACATAGTACCAGGGACGTTGTAAAAAACTGGAGCTTGCTGTAAAAGAATATTGCGCAGTTGAGTACGTTCGTCGTCTGTATTTGCACTGCTTTGTTTTACTTTATCAGAAATCATTTGCATAACGTCATAGTCGGCTTCGTCTGGTGTATTGTAATTGTGTACGTACGTATCGGTGAACAATGTCGATGACAGTCTATGTTACGCGATGTAGAAATGACCTCTGTTCGATTAATTGCCTGTTCGTCTGCAGATAAAGCGTGCTGAAATTCTAATGCCAGTTGTACATTTTCATCCCTTAACATTAAATAGGAATTTTGAAAGTCAATAACTGCGTCGTGTTGTACCAAAAAACTCGTACTTAAAATAACGTCTGTTGTCAATAACGGAACAATCCAAAAATTAGAGTGGAACATATGCAATGCAAAATGATAAGTGTGTCTGTAATTTTATATCTACTCCTTTACCAGATACTGCTCCTTTTACTTCAGTTTTGCCTAATGGTAACGTAGGATAAATATTCTCTTTGTTGCATTCGTTGAAGGTTTCTTCTTTTATAACTGACATAGGTGATCCAGAATCGATTACTGCTGAAAATGTGGATGATTCAATCTTTACTTCAATGACAGGGTGAGAAATGGTTTTTTGAATAACTGGTTTTTCATGCAAAAGTGTGTCCCGGATGTCGTCAAAAGTAATAACATATTCGTGAATAACATTCTGCGTGTCAAAAGTAGTGCTTACGTTGTTGGAAGATGCAACCTGTACTGTATCTAGTCAAATTCTTTCTGACGTGCTGTTATTTGCGGGAGGATGCTGTGGCATCTCGACTATTTGTACTGTTCTGTTATTTCTTCCTGACGTATTAGGTTCGGGATGATACCGACTGTCTGGTTCATTCATGATAATCTGTTGTTGTGGTTGATTATGCTGCTGGTAAGATCGACTGTTATTAAATGTACGCTGAAAACTGTGCTCTTTACTTTTACGTCTGTCATAATAATCGTTGCTATACGGCGCATTGCGATATGAGTTGAAATGGTGTGTTTTCTGTACGTAGTGATTTCCTTGTTGCTGTGCGTTATTATTTGGTGGAGCCGACGCTATACGTTTAGGCGGCGAAACATTAAAGCTTGGTTGACCTTGCAGACTACGTTGTTGGTTAGGTATGCTAACCGACTGGTTTTGTTGATATTGTGGGGAAAAGCCTCTATTGTTGCCAAACTGTCTTTGCTGTTGCTGATAACTATGAGGATACTGATAGTTAAAATTTTGTCTGTTATTAAAGTTCTGGTGGTTGTCATTTCTGGACCGTCTGTCACCTTTGCTATTAAAATAGAATGGCTGATCGTAATTGCCGTATGCTTGTCGGCCTTGGATATGATGTGAAAAATTTTTGTTTATGAAAGAATAGTCTGATTGCTGAACTTCCAAAAGCTGTAACAGATCTCTAAATGCCGAAATATTTTCTTTCTGCTGTCCTGTTAAAAGAGATACTCTTGATCGTGGTAATTTAGAAATACACAATTGGATAAGTGCTGATTCACTGTATGGCTCACTTAAGTATTGGTTTTGTTGGACCAAGTGTACAGAAAATTGCGTGACAGTGCGAAAATTTGAGTTCTCATAATTCAGTAAGCTAATTAATTGATGCTTGATTCCGCGCTGTGTCGTTTTCGACCAATACGCTGACAGAAAAGCAATCTGAAATTCTTCAACCGAGTAGCATTGTCTCGCGATCGGTCTCATACGAGTTGCCGGTTCGCCTTCCAAAAAACTGCAAATAAATTCAAGTTCGTGTGTTATGGGCCAAGTTGGTGGAAAAGCAAAGCTAAATTGTTGTATCCAATCCAAAGGGTGAATCCGTGTTCTGTCATTTTTGAATACCTTAAAATTCCTAACGGTTAGAAAGTGCTTGTAATCAAAACTATCGTCTCGAAATGTCTGAGCAGGCTCAGGATTGTATGATAATCTGTTTGTGGCTGTTCGGAATCTAAGTCACGTACTCTCTGTAAATTACCTAAATTATACTGGATGTGTGAATGTGACAAATGTTCACAATGTGGCGTATGCTGTGACGTGTTAGAGGCTGAAACATTTTTCATTTCTGTCACTTCTTGCTGTAAAGACGACACGCAATGTATTATTGGACGAACTTATCTAACTGATTGTCTGCTGTAAGTTTTCGAATTAGGGTGTTTGCTTGAACGAAATTGGTGACGTATCGTCTGATTTGGTGTCATTGTTATTTTCGATAACATCAATACGACTGGCCAATTCAACAAATTTTTCAGTCAGTGCTTTAACCTGATCATCATTTTTAGTGTCACAAGCATTAATTTGTTTTTGGATTTTACGTGTGGTTTTGCTTAATTTCTTAACACCTGATTTAATGGCATCGGGATCCTGTATTAATTCCAATTGTTCAAGTCTGCTGGTCACTGTCTGAAAGTCTACTGTGTGTGTGTGTGTATGTTTTTGTTTTAAGATCAGAGATTTCGTCATGTAATTCGGTGTTCAACTGTTTCATAGTATTGATTTCGTCTGATACTGCAGCAGTGTTGTTGTCTACGTATGTTTTTGCTTTCGTAAACAATTTACGCTTATCTTCCTGTCTCTGTGCAGTAATTGTTTCCATAACTTGTTTCTTTACTTTGTTCTGTTCCTGTACAAATTTACGGTAACGCGTTTCACTGTTTTGTAGGTGGTGATTAAAACGTTCGTCAATTTGGCTGTTTTGTTGTTCAAATTTCGTATCTACTTTCGCATCCAGTGTGCGTGAAAGTTCTGATGACATTAATTTAAACTTGTCGTGTAACTGTGTTGCGTTTACAGAACATTGTTTAGCGACTGCACTAATTTCATCTCTAAGTAATTTCGTTGTGGCTGCATGTGTATTACTTAATTCTTGTGCAACAGATCTAATTTCTTCACTACTATTCCTAGCACAAGCCTTAATTTCCTCACGTAATTGTTCTTTAGTATCATGACATTGCACGGCAACGGCTGCAATCTGTTCATTAATCTGTTTAAAGTTCTCATTAATTTGTTTGATCGACCTGTCGTGTTTTTCATTCGACTGTTTGAAACTTTCATTAAGTTGTTTGAAATGTTGTCTTGTTTTTCATTCGACTGTTTGAGATTTTCATTAAGTTGTTTTTTGAGATTCTCATTAAGTTGTTTGTTTGATTCATGAAGTTGTAGCAGTAATGCCATAATTTGATCCATGCCAATATTACCTACTCTATTCTCTGTGCTGTTTGATGGCGTATCTGCAATTGTCCCGTTTTGTGTATCCATTTCATCATTCTCTGATCTTGAAAAGGTTCGCCAGTTGGATGTGCACTGTTGGTCACTACACCGGAATCAAATAAATCTGACATATTTTGAGTACATTGTTCACCTTCGTTAGAAACCTTTGTCTGTTCACTGTGTAAATTTTGCCAATCATGTGTGTCGAACTGGACAGCGTTCACTGTAACGGATCGTGTCGCGTCATCATTTGCCGTTAAATTAAGTGTGGAATGTGTTTGTTCATCATCTGGAATAAAATCATTACTAGTGATCGGCACGCACTGATTATCTATAGTTAGAGGATTATCACTATTACACTGACTGACGCTAGTATTATCGGTCAAATTATTTGAGTCAGCTTTTTCACTCATTGCAAATCGCGATGTACTGTTAACAGTTTTTCGCGGCATTTTCACAAATCAAAGTTAAGCACAGAATGAAACAAAGACAAAGCAAAAATGGAACAAATACAATTACAACAAAGAGCAATAAATTGCCGATGATCTGTGAAAGAAAGGGTGACAAATTAGTAAATGCGTTGCGCCAGATGCAAACTACATTTAATATTAAGTAAATAAGAGCAGATATATAACTGACTACCTCTCAGAAATTCACAAAAATACGATCCTGGCAGGGTCGCCAAGTATAATATAATAAATATAATAAAATAATATGAATAATATTCAGATTTAGTGTAACCTCCCAACAGTAAAAAATATAACCATAACATTGACATTTAGCGTAATCTACCAACAGATAAATTCCGTAACCTACCAATAATACAATGTGACTAACCTCTCAATAAAATTGTCGCTCGGTTATAACCTTTCAATAATGACTGTGAATTTAAACTGGTAAATTTAGGAAGTCAGCAGTGCTGCGTCATGGCCCTGAAAATTCATTCTGAATAAATTGAAAAATCTTACCTCAATTAGGTCGCCCGATAACGCGTATATATCTGCTCCTATAAGAAATTTTTCTGGCGCAGCTCTGTGCAATGCTGCCCGATAGATTTGTCATGTATAAAAAGAAACAACTGATTTTTCCTTTCAATAATCGGGATGACCAAGGATTGGAGAAATTAGTAAATTCTTTAAATTGAAATGAATGATTGTCAAAAGTTACTTTTTATAACAAAGATTATTATTAAGAGATTTTTTTAAACATTTACATGGGACTTGATATAACAATACTACATATGCGCGAGGCTGCTTTTACCTTATACTACAACGCTCAGGCTCCGCCATCGCTCCACCACGACCGGCCCAACCAACACGATACACCAGACTGCCCGCTAGCAACTACTTACTCCAACTGCTACACAGTTACTACTGCAGTCAACACTGCTCTTTGGTCTCAGATTCTCTTATAGCTTACATATCGCAGGTAGCGCGTGAGCAATCCATCGAAATTACATCTGCTCGAGTGCGCTAGCAACAAATTCCTTAATCATGGACCTCTTACAATCTTAATGCAAATGTATTTAATTCAGTATGCAGTTGTTGTATAAGTGTTAGTGTCTAGCATATTGTTGTTATTTGTCTGTTTTCGAACCATCAGTCAGTCAGACTATGTCTCCCGAGCGGTATCGAGGTTCGTTCTTACACTGTTTCCTATTTCCAATTAATGTCTTGAAATGTTTATTAAAGCAGCTAGAAGTTGTTGTAGAGTCAACTGGCATTTCTCGACAATCTTACATTTCCAGAATGGAAACATGCCCTGGGCTATGACTTAACCATGCCTCTGCAATATTCTTTCTGCCAAGAATGTTAGTCAAGCACATTTCCCAGGAGAACTTCTGTGAAGTGTGGTAGGTAGGAGATGAGGACTTGGGGTTGCTGAAATCGCAGTGTGTAAGGGTAGAACCAGCTATTGCGAACCTTCTGGTAGGTCATATGAGGATATGCTATCATTTATGGAGGATCTCTTGTTATCAGCTGACATATTGGGTTGTAGCAAACAGCACCTTTCAGGAGAAGTGAAGTCCTTCGTATGAGGCATAGAGGAAATGGACCAGGCGAAAGTTTTTGAGCAACTCGAGCAAGGTTTTGTACAGAGATGTGAGAAGCAGAATAGTGTATGGTTATTCCATGAGCAGCTGAATATAATTTCTAATAGGCCTAATAAAGCCATAGAGAATTCTGCAGAGAGAATCAGAAAAATTAGTGTCCACACTTATGAAATTAGGTGGAGTGATGTGGCAAACAATATGCTGTTACAGGAAGCCGAGCAGAGGGCACTCACTGCTTTTCTGATGTGTGCAGCACCGGAAACGTGTAGGGGGGGGGGGGGTTGCACATTGGTGATAGCAGTCAGGTTAGCCATGGAATTTGAAGAGACTGGCGTTGCGGAAGGCCTAAGAGATCGATGAAATGTGTTCTCGTCGAATATAAGGTGCTTTAATTGTGGGTGTACGGCGGATATGGGGAGGCAGTGTCACCAACCGCGAAATGGTAGGGGTAGTATGAACTATCAGCGGTTTTCTGTGAATAACTGTAGGAGTGGTATGAATCAACAGCAATATTATGGGAATAATAGTAAGGGTGATCTGCGTGGTAACGTGCATCTGTTATAGACTCAAAAGGAAACCCCAGCACCCGTGAAACTAATTCCCAGTAAAAGGAAATGCAATAAATACAAATACAGAGGAGGAACATACCATAATGAGTGAGACAGATACTAAGAAGTTTTTGTTGGACACAAGTGTATATGTGTCAGTAGTCTTGAGAGATTTGTGGGTAAGAGGCAATGTATTGTATGTGCACAGGAAAAGGATTGAGGCAAGGTAATACGCTATCAATGGGGAGGAAGTTAAGATGTCAAAGGAAATATTAGTGACAAATTAGAAATTCCAGAAGAGGAAGACTGCTGCACGAAAAGGCACAGAATACTCCTAAGACAGCACTCCCTGAGAATGTTAATCATTTGAGGCGAACAGAGAGAGCACAGATTGAGAACTGTTGTCAAAATTTCAAGCTTTTCCTTTCCACAGGGATCATTACTTGCAATGTCAATTGATTCCTATTGGGAATGAAGCACCGATGTACCCGACATCATACAGAATACCACGGTCGCTACAGTGGATTTTAGAAAAGACCGCCAGTGGACTGTTAGCTGACGGCATAACGGGAGAGCGTAGTAGCCCTTGGGGGTAAGAATTGTAATCGTACCGAAAAAATCTACAGATGGTTGAAAGAAGAGTCGGTTCTACTATGACTACTGCTGTTTCATCACTAACACAATGACGATGCTGACCCCATTCTAAACATCACGGAAACCACTGATAATCTTGCGCAGTGTCTATATTTTTCGATAATGGATTTGAAGAGGGTGTATCTTCAGTTAGAGTTGGCACCAGAAGACAGGTTAAAGGCTGCTATTTCAGTTCGATGGGGACATTATTACAGAAGAATGCCGTTTGGTTTGAAGAATGCACCACCAACATTTCAACTTTTGTTAGATGAAGTGGGGGTCGAAGCGACTGAAGCCTCATTAATTTTTAGTGTATCTTGACGACATGATATTTTTTTAAAGGCTATATAAGAACATTGGTAACGACTGGATCAAGTGGTCAAGAGGTTACTGGCTGCTTATTTAACTCAGAGTAAGTGTCATTTTGTGCTGGAACACCTAAATTACTTGGGTCATGTAATTATTAGATGATGTGAGGACAGATCCCCGATTAATTTAGGGGATGCAAGATTTTCCGGTACCAGGTACAAGCAAAGACCTACAGTCTTTCTTTGGCCTCATGAATTATTATAGAAAATTCCTGAGTAGATTCGCGAATATCGCGCGACTGCTTAGGCAATTACTGAAATAGGGCATTAAGTTTGTGCTGACTGAGATGTGTCAGAAAGCATTTGATGAATTGGAGGAAGTATTGACGTCAAATCCAACGCTGGTGCTCCCGGATTTTCAGAAGAAATTTGCGTTACCATGTGATGCATCGAACCACGCCCTCAGGTGCGTTTTGAGCAAGGAGATCGGTGGAGGGGAATACCCTATTCCTTTTGCGTCGAGACATCTAAATGGAACTGAGAGAAATTACTCTAAATTGGAGAGGGAGACACAGGCTGTGCATCAACTAATATGTTTAGAGTGTTACGTATACAGCAGGAAGTTTAAAGTAGAAACCCACCATGCTGCGTTGAAGAGGTTATTATGTTTGAAGGACCCATCCAATAGATTCACAAGATGGGCATTAAAACTCAGTGGATTTGATTACGAACTAATCTTCAAACGCCGGCCGCTGTGGCTGAGCGGTTCTAAGCGCTTCAGTCCGGAACCACGCTGCTGCTACGGTCGCAGGTTCGAATCCTGCCTCGGGCATGTATGTGTGTAATGTCCTTAGGTTAGTTATGTTTAAGTAGTTCTAAGTCTAGGGGACTGATGACCTCAGATGTCATGTCCCATAGTGCTTAGAGCCATTTTTTTAATCTTAAATCCAGGGGAGAAACACGAAAATTCGGAAGCACTAAGCAGAAATATAGTGGTGATTGAAGCACTAGCTCATGGCCTTGCTGAGTGGCAAGCAACGCAGAGCCCTGACGGAGAGCACAAGCAGTACAGCAAGTAACAGCAGTCCAAGGCGCGTGACGAGTTGTTATGTAATGAGACGAAATTAAGGCCGCCAGTGGTTGTACAAGTGAAGCTAAGGGGAGAATTGCTGAGAGAGGTGCATAAACACGTTTTGTTTTGCCATGGAGGGTTCAGAGCAACGAATCAGAGTGTCGCAGAGAAATGCTGGTTGAGAGGAAGGAGAGGCGATGTCGCTCAGTATGTCAGGAATTGTGTGCAGTGTGCTCCACGTGTATATCTAATTTAGAAACAAGTACTGTTGCAGAAGGTGTCGGAAGCGACGGGGCCGTTTCGATCTTTTGAGGTGGAGGTGTTAGTACGGTTTAACCGAACTCGAACAGGGAACCTGCATATAACAGACCATTTCGCTCGTTGTATCGAGACGGTGCCGATGCCAGACCAGCGATCAGTCACTGCCACACAAGTATTCTTGAATAAATGGGTACTGAAGTTTGGGGTGCCAGGGTCAATAATGACGGATCAAGTGACGAACTTCATGTCAAAATTGATGAAGGTATTGTGACAGTTGTTAAAAGTAAAAACATGGAAGGACAATGCTGGTTCATCAGACTGAGGAAGCTTCGATATTATGCTAATTCTCGCCATGTAGATAGAGACAGGTATTGGTCTTCAGTGGTAAGTGTGCACTGTCGCCATTCGAGATGGTGTATGGTAAAAAGAAGTCATCGTCATTCGGTATGATTAAGCGGAAATGGAGCAAGATTGAAAATGCAGTCTGGGAGTTTGCAAGAACTGTGGAAGAAATCTGGAAGTTGGTACAACAAGCTAACAGATGTGATGTTGTCAAGTCTATATACTCCAATCATCTATTCGATCATTTCACGAGTGTACCGTGAATATCAGGAATCCAGCAAAACATAAAAACTCCGACATCGTTGGGGCCAGAGAAAGATCCCGCAAGAATGGGGCCAACGACGACTGAAGAGAAATCGTCGAACGAGACAGAAGTGCAACATTTCCGACAAACTGTGGCATATTTCAATGCTGGGCAGTCAACAATAGTCAGCGTGCGAACCATTTATGGTGTCGCTTCCCTCCAGCAGTACTTGAGACATTAGTCGAGTCCATGCCACGTCGTTTTGAGGCACTTCTGTGTGCTCGCAGGGACCCTACACGATATTAGGCAGGTGTACCTGTTTCTCTGGCTCTTCAGTGTAGTTTCGTCAGTGCTGTACCTCTTCGCCTAGTGTGAAAGATCATCACATAGATGGACTAATTTTGTCTTCCAGGCAGCAGCATGGGGTATTTTCTAGTCACAAGTGGACTTTCAGTTTGGTATTTAATGTTTGGGAACAATAGAAAGAAATAAGTAGGTTGCAGGGAATATTTTCTGGTTTGAAACAATCAGCTAGTGGTAACGGAGTGATCAGAGAGGGGTCAGCGGACCACAGGAAGCTACAAGCAGAGTCTAGCTGTCAGAACCTGCATTCAAACAACCATGGAGCAACCGTGGAAGTAAAAACGAATAGTGCACTGTTGTTCACATCACTGAAGGTACCAGTGGTGGACAATAATCAATAGGTGGTGTAACACTGTGTACACTTGTCCTGTAAGGCCGAAAAGAGTGTGGTAGCTTGTGCAGATAAAAAGAGGATGGTATGTTAGTGTGTCGGTGGACAACGGGGATCATCGTATGGCAATAACCAAGGGTAAGCTAACCAAGGTGGGATGGTGACCGTATGTCCTACTCATGAGAGAAGGCGAAAAGTCGACCATATCAAAAGCAACCAAAGCTGTACCTCCAGCGATAAGGCCCACACTGTGTATATTTGGTGTACAATGAAGTAATAGTGGTAGAAAGTTGCTGTGAGCGAGGGAAGCTGATGAGGGCATGACGCTTAGCGTTAAGAGGCAATGGGTTATTGATTAGTGGAACTGTGAGTGATATAATGTGATCCACATTTCATTTACCACCCACAACGACAAAAGTCACTCTTTTAAATATAAAACAACTGTAGCTGTATTGGCCAGATAAGTCCACAGAGACATTGCCTAAGCAAAATCTAAACTTATAGAACGATACCTTGGAACGAAGCCAAGTTCCCTCATTGAGGCAGATGTTAGAAAGATAGAGACTTTGATTTTACTTTTCGTAGCTATTATTTAGCTGTGATAATGAGCAGTTTGGAAGCCTGATCCATGGGTAATCTCGGTCTTAGTGAACTGGATCCCCAGAGCGACAGATGGGGAATGAATTTGTAGAGCATAAGAAAAATGGAAAGCAGACGTAAAATTTAATGAAGCAAATGTTTAGTGGTAAAAATGCCAGTCCACAGTAATCTTGGGACTGTGTCTCATATGTTATAGATCGACAGTGGAAGTAGTCAGCGTGGGGAGCCAGTCTTCCTAAGAAAGCCTCATTTGTATGCAAAAGTACTGTGAGATCAGCTAGCCATGCTCAACAAGATCCGCATTGCACAGTGGTAATGGCCAGAGTGGGTAATGTAGTGTCATCACACCAATGCAGGAACTGCGTTGTGAACTATGTGACTGATGGTTGGGTAACAGTTCAGCAAATGTGATCCAGGGCCATATAAGCAGTTCTGAATTTTGAGGCCAATTCGTTTGGAGTTCAGAGGCACCATCATGTCGCCAAGGCCAAATAAGATGACGAGACGATTGGGCACTGCAAACTGCAGCCTTGGGTTTGAGGCTGGGTGATGTCAGCCGCCTACTGCAACAAATCTTCTCCATAAGACTTGGTGCCACAGTTCTGCCGACCTGCTGTCGGCATCTGCCACCATCAAACTCTTGTCAGGTGGCAGCAGACCATGACTCATGCATGGTAGTCTTGCCTCATCTGTGCGTTGAATGAGAGCCGTGCCTGAGTCATCTGAGTGGGGGTGTTCAACAGCAGACTGCACTCATGACAGGAAGAAGAGATACAATGCTGACATCAGCGACTTGGACCTCTGACACATCGTTGGCCGCTGCTTGGCTTAAAGTCAGCAATGCAGAGCTCTGACACATGTACCTCTTCAGTGTGAACGGTTCACATTGTCGACAACAAGATGAGTAACTTAAATGTAATAAAATATTTCTTGCTACCACCAAACTGACACTGGGCGCCACTAACCTCTCACTCCACCTCTCAGCCTATGGGGTAACGCCAGAAATCGATCACACCTCTACAGCTTGTTAAAAACAAACTCTGCTGTACTGCACATTCCTGAAATGTACTCTGCGTTTTATGACGACAGACACGCAGCCGAACTGTGCTTCAGCAGCTTTTCCTCTTTCTCCCACTCCACAAAACACTGCTCTGGCTGATTTTACCTACCTTGCATTTCTCTTCACAAAGAGGGGTGAGTGGCGATGTTTTGAATAGCACTGGGGGCAGACTCCCTCTGGTTTCGTGGACTACGTTGTGCACCGCCCTCATTGGCATGCAACGTGTTCTCACAGTGGCCTCTCATTTAGCTATGTCTGCATTTAACAAAGGCAATCAAAATCCAAGTAGTTATATGTTGGCAGTCGCTAGCACCAATTCAGATTTAATTATCCAGCAGTTATTAATCTAATCCAATTTCATTCAACTATTTCTTATGGGTTCCACACAAGTTTCAGGTCAGTTTCATTTAAATGGTCACATAACATTACCACTTTCTTCTCTTTTTAAATTTATGCGGATACAATTGCACTCAAAATTTGTTACAGCATAATTGCACCCAAGGAATTTGTCATATAATGGCACTTGGACTATGTACTCATCTTTGGCATTGATTGTATGTTAAAGGATAGGAGCTCTCTTTCAGGGGTATATGTGATCATTTATTATATCCCCTACTACTCTAATAATTGTCAAACACTCACTGTTTTTCTTGCTGCATAAAGGGTAACTTCATTTTATTAAACAACATGATATTCGTTTTGGGTACCACCTTAGCAACTCTTTCATTGTTCTTTCAGATTTATATTAGAGTTTTTATTCTTGTCTTAAACTTCATTCAGTCTTACTGAGTTTACAAAAAAAATTATTATTATTATTATTTATCTTACTCAATCACTCACTGAATGGCTTTGGTTCAATCTTACTTTTCCATTTGTTTTTAAAACATGATTTAACATCCACTCCCACTTCAAAACAATTTTTAAAATATAACCCATTCATGGGTCATGACTACATGCTAAATTCAGTAAAACATACATGGTAGTACATCGTTACACAGTGATGTACATAGCATAAAAATATGTATAACTCAAGACATACGTAACACAAAGTTCAACTTCACATGTGGAACTCATATTTCGTGTCACTGTGTATCAAAATTGTGTAAATAGTGATACAAAATGGTGTAGCTTAAACAACAAGTTAAAAAGGAAACAAATTTTTGTACTAAATGTTCAAAATATTCAAGTGTATAACAATAGTATCAGTTATTGACTTAAATTGTCAAACATAACATCTCAATGGTGCTTATTATTGATGATCAACACCTACAGGCCCCATCTGTCACACATTTTTAAGACATACAATATTTTATTAGTCAATCATTAAATTGTCCCTGAAAGAAAACTACATACGAGGGCCAGAACAAAGAAAAAAAAAGAGTTACATGTTTGCACCTATTACTGTCCTTCAAAGTAGTCACCAGCGTTGTGTAGGACCAGTTGCCAGCGATGTGGAAGGCGTATTATACCGTTAGCAGAGCCTGTTCTGTTGATGGTGCGAACGGAGCAGTCTACTGTCAGTCGAATCTCTGGAACAGTTCCGGAGCGAATGCCACGAAGTGGTTCCTTCATCTTCGGAATCAAATCAAAGTCACAAGGACTTAAGTCCGGGGACAACGGTGGATGGTACAGTGCTTCCAAGTCCCATCGACCGAACAGAGCAGCCACGGCTTGCGCTGTAGGCGCCGCACATTGTCGTGTAAAATTATGGGTGGGTTGCGCAGAAAGTGTCGTCTCTTCTTTCGCAAAGCTGCTCGCAGGTGATGCTCCAAAAACGGACAGTAATACTGTCCACTGATGGTCTAATGCGTTAGGATAACACCATTACAGTCGTACAGGAGAATCACCACAACTTTAGACCGCTCCATTCGCACCATCAACAGAACAGGCTCTGCTAACGGTATAATACACCTTCCACATCGCTGGCAACGGGTTCTCCACAACGCCTGTGACTACTTTGTAGGACGGTGTAATTCTTTTGTATCGGTTGTGAATAAATAGTTGCCACTATTTAAGTTCCAACCCTCATATATAATATTATCATTGGTTTGAGATATTAAATTAGTTCCTCACACACTATCAGTATAGTCACTGGTCTGAGATTTATGGAATTAGTTTCTGAGTTGAAGCATCACTATGAGTATAATAGGCATGGCACATTAACACTAGTTTAACGAGATAGTGCTCTAATAGAAATGCAAGAGTGTTCTCAACATACAGTTTCTCCCTGTTTTCTTTGTTGCACACACACCTAAGAATTCTTTAGTAAAAGCTCTCTTTGCACTGATGAACATAACCTATATTTAAAAAGTTCAAGTCCTTGATATGATCACAGTTTTTCACGTTTGTTTCAGATATAGGTGCAAGAACAATGTCATATAATGAGTCTTCTTTTTTTAGTAATGTCACATGATTCTTCGAAATTGAATGGTTTAGTGTCCTTTCATTCAATCAACAACCTGAGTCGTTGTTATTGTTTATCTGTGAACTGCGGTAGTCGACTGCTCATTCAAAAAAATGTTGTTCTCCGTCCTCAAGGTTCTGTAATATAGTAGAAAATATGTGTCCGTAATGCACAGCACCTTGGGAAACATGAGTATGTTTGCGATCGTAGCAACGTCCATTATGTCTAAAACTAGTACATGCATCAAATGGGCAAGATTTAGTGGTTTGTCGACAGTATCTACATGCAGAATCTACATGACATCATTACGCGTAAGTAAACAGGTCAGCCAGAACACGCCTATCTTGTTGCAATACTTAGGTCGATCCGCTCGGCGTTCGGTCGTGGCGAAGCGATGACGGGTTCTACAAATTCCCTCAAGTCCTCAGATTGCGTTAGGGCTTGGGCAGAAGAATCCAGGTAGCGTACATTGCGCTAGTGGTGGCTTGTTTTGGTGTGATGGCAGCGACCAGTGATGTGGCATGCGCCACACGTTAGTAACATGGTGAACAAATTTTCTGTACCACTGGGAGTGCAACACATTATATCTCTGCTGGGCAATAACGCATCGATTTACTCATTCCTCGTACCCTCTGTCTCGTTACGTCTGCAACCTTCTCATGCCTTCCTCCAACATGTGACTGCAGTGACCTCAAACAGCACAACTGTACATATATTAGTATTATGCTTTAGAAATGCAAACGTGTCTTTGTTGCTATCACTAATCATATACTATAATTATAACTGAACATCCACAAATATCTTCACAAGTTTTTCATTATTCATCACTATTCACAACATTTTATTCTTTAACTATTATTTCTTATTTTAATATCATCTCAGCTATGATCAGCCGCTTGGGGTAGCCCAGCGGTCTCAGGCGCCTTGCCGCGGTTCGCGCGGCTCTCCCCGTCGGAGGTTCGAGTCCTCTCTCGGGCGTGGGTGTGCGTGTGTTGTCCTTAGCCTAAGTTAGTTTAAGTTAGATTAAGTAGTGTGTAAGCCTAGGGACTGATGATCTCAGAAGTGTGGTCCCACAGAACGTACTACAAGTTTCCAAAAAAAAAAACTTCTAAGTTTGATCATGTATATTCTTAATTATTTCAAGTTTCTCGTGGTGGCCATTTTCACAGCAGCTGTATCGAAACTGCAGTAGATCGAAGGAAAAACGCCTTTTGCTTGCTACACATTAAGATTTTTTATTTAAGTTGTGCACCCAAATCCGTTCGCCGCATTTACAAGGCATCTTGAGTGGGTATCCTGCAATATTAGACGATTTTTCGTTAGCACATATAGATGATTGTTTGCACATATAGCTTAAAGATTCAAAACAGTTTACTGAATTTTTGTAATAAAATGGAATGGCAATTACAGACCAGCATCTAATTTATTGTTTGTAAGCCGAACAGCTTTGTATCATGTGACAAACTGGCTGAAAGATTTTTGTTTTCCTTGTAACTGGCATTTTTTGTGTAGAGTGTCATTCGTTTCTGTAAGTGTTGGCAACTCGTACAGTTTTTGCATCCAGTTTTTTTTTTTTTTTTTTTTTTACCGCATGTGGGGTGTGTAAGTTTTGTGTCTGTTGTTTACTTTCTTCACTCTTCTTATTAATTAATTTAATTATTATTATTTTTCTCTTTCTTTTTCAGTTGTCATTTATATATTTAGGAGAGGAATGGTGTTTGTGATCATTTATTGGAATTTCTGTCTGTTAAATTTTAATTTGATGCAAGCAGCGAGTAGTTAGCTGTATCCACTTGGTAATTCGCTAGTAACTTCTTTTTGCCTTTGTTTCGTATATGTCATAATTTTCTTGTAAGATGAACAGGTGTCTTTCAATTATTTATTGCGACTATTTTCATGTCTTTATCTCTTATTGTAGGTGTGTGATTATTTTCTCTTAAATATTCTGCAAAAGTTGAGTCACTTCTCCCATATTTCCATGCTGTGAAGTGTTATTTGCACCATTTGTCGAATGTTCTGTTGGTTTTTCCCACATACCTATCATCACATGTGTAGTATTGTAGTTGGTATATTCCTGCTTTCTGATAAATGTCTGTGCCTTTTGTTATTTGTGGCATGTGCTTTTGGAATGAATTGCCTCTTTTGAAATTTATTTTTATTTCTTGTCTTTTAAAAATGTGTGCTATTTTACGCATTAGTTTGTTATAGTATGTCATTGTGTACCATCTTGAATCTTCTTCCTCGTTTTAATGCATTCTTTGTGTTCTTCTTGCTCTGTTACTGTGTGTGCTTGATTGTGTGGTATTTTTTGTGCTGTTGTTTGTGGCTGTGTATGTATTGTGTCTACAGACTCTAACTGTTGTTTAATTTTATATCTAGATTACTGTTGTACCCATTGTTTGTTGCTATTTGTGTGATGACATCTGATTCTTTCTGGTAGTTTTCTATTCTGAGTGATACTATGTTGAGTACACAAATCGTGTGTGGGTGAGTTGAAATCTGATCTGTGATTGTGTCAGTTATTGTAGGATTACGGTAAATTTAAATTTATGTTAAATGCTTTATATCTAAGACGTTTATTTGGTTGTCAGTTCTTTTTTCAATGCGCATCTTACCTTTTTGTGTATTGTGTTCATCTCTGCTTGCAACTGATCAATTTTCGATGGAGGTTTGTCTAGTAACTTAATTATTTATATTCAAAGTGGCTTTACATTCGTTGAAAACTCTATAGTCTATGTTTAAATTTACATAAGGATGTAAATTCAGAATCTGACTTGCATTACTTAACATTTGTAACAAACTCATCCTTTCATTTATGAAATTACATAAGAAGAATTACGTCAGTGCTTTGTTCCTGTTTTCATTTTACTTGCGAACTCAGATGAGATTTTCAAAGTTTCATCTCTGCTTGGTTCACTAATTTCCTGTGATTATTGATATGCATTTGCACTACTGGTTACACCAGAGAAGTCCACTCATACCTTGCAGACAACTCATTATTACCTATGCAGCTCTTGTGATAACTTATTTCTGTAAACCCATATCTACTATTGCCTTCTTGCACATTCTACAACTGTACCACTTTACCCTTCGTCTTTTATCCTCATTTTCTACTTTTTACCCGATGAGTAAGTTTTACTGTTCTTCCATAATTTTTCAGCTTATGAATTCTTTTACTGTATGTTCTCCAGTTTGTGGCAATTGTTTATCTGACATAAAAATACATCCATAATATGCCACTCTACTCATCCCTGGATGTTACAATACAACAGCTTGTTACATTAAATGTTACTTTCTTAATCGGTTAACTCTTACCTTTCTTTCTCTTTTTATCATTACCACTGTTTATGGTTGTATTGCTTGATATTTTGCAATAGTTCATGGTCTGTCCATCTTTGATTTATAATACAGGATTACCTTACTTTCTTTCCTTTTTTGCTCACATCAAGTTCACTCTTTTATCATCTTTATTTCTTTTTTTCGCCTTTGATTAATTTAGCAAATACACATGTAAATCGGCATATTGGTGTAGTTATCAGTGCCTTCAACTCAGTGTTCCTTCACTCTTATCACTTCAATGCAGCGTGCATTCATGTATGCATTCCTCAAACTCTCACCATCACAGTGCTGTACAAAATGTACGAGAAACGTAATCATCAAGCTCCATGGCTTTTTGCACAGTGCGTCTTCGCATCTGATGAACATATAGAAAAATAACCTTCAACAAATTCGCTTATCTTCGTCATTGGGCCACTACAACCAATGATCCATGTAATGTGCCTTTTCTCCGTTTCTCTTACACCATCTTCCTGACATCTTCTGGCGACAGTTGGACTTGTTCATGCCAAAGGAGTTTCTCTAGAATAACATCATGGCTCTCTTACTGGATTTCTCTATATTTATTAATACGTCTTCTTACGACAGACCGGAGACTGGATGTCGTGTCTCTATCTTTTCCAACAAAATTTTCATTACTTGCTTATCTTCACATGCGAAATGTGGTGTTGGTGTTTTCACGTTGATTTGCGGGTTCATAGCATTTTTAATTCTACTACTTTGAGATTAACTACTTTCTGCACCCTGTAAGGTCCAAAAAATACATAAAAGAACTTGGTGCTGAGATAATGTTCTCCTTGGATCTTCTCTGCGATTGCAGTGATGCTTTGTTTCCTACAATAACATCAATCTCTTTTGTTGAGCCCCTTTATTTTTCTTTCCTCTTCTTGATTTTTACGTTTTTCTTCTCCAGCGCTAATTCTGCAATTTCTTGGCGGTGTTAACGTCTAAGAGGTGGGTAATCTACAATCTCTCTTATTCGGTTTCCAGAACTAATCTTTGTGCCATTCCTGCAGCCTCTTGAGCTAAGCTGTTGATCACACCTGGAAAATCTGCTACATACTGCGCAGGGAGGAGACCCCCAGAGGGATCATTGCCGACAAAATTTTATTAAATAAATTCTCCATGCATAATGTTCGGCCGTAACCGGCTTGGGCATACTGTGGTGGAAGGTGCTGGCCGGAAGACCATTCCTGCCACGTGCTCCTCGGTCAGACTCGAGTCCCACGGGTTGGTTGCGCTGACGGGGGTACGCTACTAGCAAGGCGCGTTGGCGGAATCAATCCTCCAATCAGAGACTAATCGTGTGATCACGTGGGGACGCGGCCGGGAGCGGCGAGGGCGGCTCGGAAACAGCTCCGCACTCTCTTAGCTTCTGACCTCGGCCCCGAGTAGTCGCTCCTCTAGCCTCTGCCTCTCTGATGAGCAGGCGGCAACCCCTCTTGCGGCTGCTCAGCCCTACGTAGGCATCAATGTATCATCGTTACAGGAATAAACTGGGTCCATTCCACTTCATTACTTTTCATTTTACAACGCCCTCCGCTCCTGACCTCTATCCTGACGAACAAGTTGGGATGCGACCCACCTTACGGTTGTAAAATCAACTCATCAGTTGAGTATGAGTACTACAAAGGGGCCGAGGCTGAGCAAGTAAAGGAAACTAGACCGAGCGTGGCGAGGCTGCAGCGCGCCATGCGCGTGCCAGCCGGTCGCCTGCGTTGCACAATGTGCGTGGCCGCGCACTACCGCGCCACAAGCGTGACGCAGATCGCCGCCGGACGCGAGCCGAGGAGGGTCCGCGATGCAGTCCCGCTCGCCGCCGCCGCCGCTGTCCGTAGCTCCCAGGGTCACCGCCTGCGCCAGGGTCCGGGGTGCGGCCCTCGTGCCGCCCCGCCGTCGCAGCTGTCCGTGCTGTCGCCCGCCGCCTGCTGCGCCCGCGCGTGATCAATTCGCCTGCCGCCGCTCGTCGACACCGCCGCCGTCCGACGTCTGCACGCCACCAAATAATGTAAGTTCGCTAGCGACGCTACGGTGGTGTAGATGCCCACACTATTGTAACATGCCGATCACCAGGCAGCAATCGGAGGCAGGAGCAGCCGGAGAGGATAAAGATCCCCTCTTGGCGCTGCAGTCCCAGCTAAATCAATTAATTTTAACTAACGCGGAGCTTAAGCAACAGATGATGATCTTAAAATGGTTTCTCCGCAATCTAATGTTGCTAAGCAAGTGCTAGTGGGAGAACAGCCGAAGCAGGTGACTCCACCACTCACTAGTGCAGAATCACCTGTGGCAGTAGCCACCTCTACTTTGGTGCAGAGCTTTCCAGCAGTAGCGTTTATTCCGGTGTTCGCTGGAAAGCCGCACGAGGATATTCAAACGCTTGTCCAGAACATCCAGGACATCGGAAAGCTTTGTGGTTGGCCAGATGAATTTCTCTTAAACATGATGAAAATGAAACTCACCGGCGAAGCGCGGAACTACGTGCAGTCGGTCGAGAGCTTGAAAAATGCCCCTACCTTCCAGTCCCTTGCAACAGGGTTGATTGAAAGGTATACAGACAAACGTGGTACTAGTCACTATCGCGACTTGCTTTCCACCCTTAAGCAAAAAACGGGTGAAGATTTAGAAGCATTCGCGGACAGGATTAGAAGCGTCGCATGCCACACGTACGCACTAAGTGCCAGTTCTGCTCGTAACGAGGTTCTGTTGGAAGAATCAGAATGTCGTGCGATAGACGTGTTTATTCGTGGCATAAACCCTCAAATAGGGGGCGAAATCAAGGTAGCTTCTCCCCGCACCTTACAGGAAGCCGTGCGATTAGCACTCTTGAGAGAGGAGGCGAGCCGATTTGTGGCCGTCTCCGCGCGGCAAAGCGAGCCCCGACATGTCTTTTCGAACGATACTAAGTGTGGGCGCTGTAATAGACAAGGACATGTGGCAGAGCAATGTCGCGTGCCATATTGTCATCAGTGCAGGAACATGGGTCACCAAAGCGTGCATTGTCCAAATAGTAGGCCACGACCGCCTGCAAATTCCAGGCGAAATGCAAACCAACCACAGAATTCGGGAAACGGCCGCGGGGCAGGAAGTGCCACCCCTCCCGGCCCCCGTTAAAAATAGTGACCCCCTAGCTTATAAGGGAATCACGCAGGTGGCAAGCGTGGTTGTCGATGGTGTTAGAGGCCGCAAACCAATACGCGTGCTAATTGACACAGGCGCACAGATCAGCTTGGCATTTTTATCGAAGAGAGATAAAAGAACATTGCAACCGCCGCGGTACCATATCAGTGGTATTGGTCCCGGCATAGTGAAACCTGATGCCAGCTGTTGCATTGAGTTCATGTTGGACTCCACAGAATATGCTTTTACGATGGAGGTTGTACGAAACAGGCGCACGGATTACGACATCATCCGGGGAAGTGACTTTCTGCGTCATTTATTGACTATAGGTTAAATACCGTCCAATTCGGCGACAACGGGCACCGTTTTGGACGTGACTGCACGTTGCGGGCGAGCGGAGCTGGGAAAAAAGGATCCGTTTCCCAAGTTTCGGAGTCTCCCGTAACGATGCCAAAAGCCGATAATCCCGTGGAGATACCAGAAGGCACAGGAAAGATCCTTTGGGTGCCTGTCGGGATACGTGAATCCGAAGAGGTTCATTTCTTGGTAGATCCACTCTGCCAGAATAAAACTCTTGACCAGATGCAGGTCCACGTACAATGTAGCCTGTGCAAAGCGCAGCAAGTACAGAAAGAAAATTGCGTAACCGTGTGTTTAGACAATTTTAGTCACAAGCAAGCTTTAATACCGCGTGGTACAGTATTAGCCAGCTTACAGGTTATCACAGAAGATGAGTTGCCAATGAGAACCCCTTCTCTGAAAAAGAAAAAGACTACTGCCGCCTCTCAACACATTTTGACAATCACGTCACATCTGACAGATAAGTTTAAAGCTAAGTTTAGTCACCTCCCATTGCATGAACAAAAGTTAATAAATGAAGTACTGAATGAGTATTCATGGTTGTTTGAAGACAGGAAATATTTACCAGCAACAGATCTAATCCAACATGAGATTCCAACCGGAAATGCTAGGCCAATAGCTCAAAAAGGGTACCGAATTCCCTACCATCTGCAGTCAGTGGTAGAGGAAACTATACAACAGCAACTAGAAGCAGGAAGAATACAACCCTCTTCTAGTGCGTGTTCTAGCCCAATTGTAGTCGTTCCAAAGAAATCTATAGACGGAGAAAAATCCTATCGCCTCTGTGTAGACATACGAGCAGTAAACAAAGTTACTACTCCAGATCATTATCCATTACCTCGGATCGATGAAACATTCGATCGTCTGGGCAATTGCCGGTACTTTACAACATTAGACATGCGCAGTGGGTATCATCAAATTCCAATTGCTCCTCAAGATCGAGCTTTTGTAGTTCCTGGTGGCTTATATGAATTCTTAAGGATGCCTTTCGGGCTTCGCAACGCGCCAGCAACCTTTCAGCGATTTGCAGATCTGCTATTACGTGGGTTGAAACCTACTATGTGCCTTGTGTATCTTGATGATATAATTATATTTTCAAAATCCATTGCTGAACATGCTGAACATCTACACAGTGTACTGTTGCGCTTGCAAAATGCTAATTTAAGCTTAAAATTAGAAAAATGTTCTTTTGCTCAATCGCAAGTGCAGTATTTAGGTCATGTCATCAGTTCCAGCGGAGTCAAGCCAGATCCACGATTAACTGAAGCAGTAGACACTTTTCCTATTCCAACAAATTTAAAGGAATTACAATCCTTCCTTGGCCTTGCAAATTATTACCGCCGTTTTGTTAAAGATTATGCTACTATTACCAAACCATTTACCAAGCTGTTGAAAAAGGATACTCCTTTTGTTTGGACGGATGAATGTTCGACCGCCTTTCAAACAGTGAAAACTATTTTAACTAGTTCACCTCTACTTGTTTACCCAGACTTCGCCGAACCTTTTATTTTATCTTGTGACGCATTTGATTTTGCTGTAGGATGTGTCCTAAGCCAAGTGCAAGATGGTGAGGAAAAACCCGTTGGGTATGCCTCTCGTCAACTGAATAAAGCAGAAACTAATTACAGTACTACAGAAAAGGAATTGCTTGCCCTTCTTTTTGGAATTAATTATTTTAGATGTTACCTTTATGGTAGCAAGTTTACAGTTCTTACCGATCACTCTGCTCTGCAGTGGTTATTGAATCTTAAAGACCCTAGCAGCAAACTTATTCGCTGGGCCATGAAACTGTCAGAATACGATTTTGAAGTTCGGCACAAGCCTGGTCGGTTGCATCAAAATGCTGATGCGTTAAGTAGAAATGTGCGTGTCATTCAATCAGATGAGGTATCAATTGAAGAGTTAAAAGAAGCACAGCAGGTGGACGTTCAATGTCAAAGATACGCCACCTTGCCATAATTTGAAGTAATAGACGACCTTTTGTATCGAAGAACTCCCCATGGAAATCGTTTGGTAATACCGGAATGCTTGCAGCAACGTATAATACGGCAATGCCATGATACAATCCAAGCATGTCACAGCGGAAAACGCGCTACGAACACTCGAATTGCGACACGTTATTGGTGGCAATACCGACAACGTGACGTGGACAGGTATGTAAGATCTTGCCTGCCGTGTGCACAACGAGCACAAAATAGGCATCCGCGAGTGCCGCTGCAAACACTTCCTCAGGCATCTTCACCCTTCGAAATTCTTGCTTTAGATTTCCAAGGTCCTTTTCCACAGTCGCAACAAGGTAACAAATATATTTTGTCTGTTATTGATCACTTTTCACGTTATCTAATTTTGGTTCCCCTCCTCGACATGACAGCTGAAACTGTGGCGAGAGAGTTTGTAAATCGTGTGATACTTCCTTTTGGAAGTCCTGATGCTATTTTAACGTATCAAGGAACCAATTTCATGTCTGCTTTATTTGTACAAGTTTGTAAATTGCTAAGAATCAAAAAATGGCGTACAACTCCCTTCCATCCTAAAGCCAACGGTCGCGTTGAACGCGTACACCGTACAATTTGTAAAATGTTATCCTATTATGTTGCAAAAACGCACGCTGATTGGGACAGATATGTACCGTATATTTCTTCTGCATACAACACCCGAAAACATGAATCCACGGGGTATACCCCTTACGAAGCTGTGTTTGGACGGCCGATGAATTCGCCGTTCGAAATAGACAAATTACCTCAAGGTGTAGAAATAAAGAAAGTAAAAGGTTTAGCCCGCCGGCTAAAAGCGATCTGGTATAAGGTAAAGAGGAATAATATCAAAGCTACTAATAAACTGTTGCACAGGCAGAACAAAAATGCTGTTTTACCGACTTATCAAACAGGTGATTTAGTGTTACTACGAAACCCGGCAATCAAAAAGGGACGAACTAAAAAGTTCTCTCCCCGCTTTGAAGGCCCGTATCGGATTGTACGGTTGACCTCACCAGTCAATGCAGAACTGCAATTAACCGATCGTACGGTGATAGTGCACTTTGACCGCCAGCAACCTTACCACGGTAGGGCTGTGTCACCACAACAGGTCGCAGCCCCCGATCCGCCTGTGTCACCTCCACCTCAAGTGGAACAAATACGAAAGAAAAAACGGAGGAGATTACCTCCACAGGGTTGTAGATACCCTTTGCGGAATCGACACCCTTATGGGTTGAGGTCGCGTGATTAATCACGCCTAATTGGAGTTTTATGTTATGTTTTATTGCAGCTTAGTTTAAGTCATTTTCTCCAGGGACTTGGAAGCAAGACGTGCCTGGCCACCACGGACTTCCCAGCCATTCTCAATTGTCAATTTCCAGTCCTGTCATGAATTTTTGCTCATTTTTATATGTATGATTATGTTTTATGTTTTGCAAGCAATGCCACGCATTAGACGTCACGCAACTGACTTGCTTCAAATGCAACCATTACACTTGGTGTTGGCAGTACCGCGGCTGCTAACTCCGAATAATATTCTTCAATGTCCTCTATTGCCATCTATTTGGCAAACCAGTACATGTGGAGTATTTTTACTCCGAGCTTTTCTAAATACTTGTTATGTTGACGTCTAGTGTATTGTACTATATGTCGTAGTTCTGTATTTGCTGCAGCTAACCGTAAGTAATCGGAACAGAAAAAGCCAGGAATTGAAATGCATACGCCTCGTACGCTTTGTTTACGGGACCAGCTGTTGGCGGGGCAACACATCAGCTGTCGCCTCCCCTCCTCTATTCAGCGCTGTCCCATCTCCTCGCCAAGAACTGGCCAGCGGCCATCATTTTTTCTGAGCCAGTAACAGCGCTCCGCGCGATGACGTATCTTATCACCACGTGCGCTGCCGCCTCCAGCGTCTCAACACGCGGCGCGTCCGAGTAGTTACAAAAACAAACCGCAAATTACTGCCCTATCCTCCGTGTATGACACACTACAATGCACTTACCATCATTTTATATAACTAACAGCCTTTTTAAAAAAACTCTTATTCTAGATAATTAGCAATTTCTAATTCATCGTTATTTCTTGTACACGCTAAGCGCGTGATATTTGTCGCTGCAGTAGCGGCCGGTCTCTCGCGGCTACACGCCGTCTCACATAACCGCTGACGTGCCGGTGCCTACTCCGCACCTACGCGTGCGCTGCGCGCTCGCTAACAGCTCCAAGCTGGTTTCTTTCATGCAACCGGAAGACACGGCAAACAAAATTCATTCAAACATCCCAATAAATCTTAACATAAATATTAAGTAGATGTGATTCATTGTTTAAATTCTTTTCCTTGTTTTGTTTCACATTAGCTGGATAAATCACATGAAGTTCTTAACGATTTACATTATTCTGCATACCTTAGTCTGCCAATCCTATAAGTGAAGTTTCACTACTGCTTTGATTCATTGTATAAGCTACAAACTACAGCCCTAACCCTCTTACACATCGAACTATGAGGACATTTAACGTTATCTTCCTTGGACAAGGCCAGATATGGGCAGACCAATGCAATACCACGGGTTTTTCACGCTACTGACGAGGCACAAACGACCAATCGTCCGGGCTGCCGTATATCGGTGGGCGAATGTTCCTTGGTTGCTACGCAGTTATTTTTGCCCTCCTCATTTATTTTACTCTACCGCCGTGGTCATTGTTCTATCCTGTTTTCCTTTTTCTGTCGATGAGGAGGCCCCTACAACATGTTCCGACAGTACCGGTCTTTTAATCTTACCACCCATTTACACCGAGATATTGCTTTCCCTTGTTGCAGTCTTGCCCCAAAATATCGGCCGATGATCCATTGTGAGATACGTACTTTGCCTCTAATTAGCCGGTGATGTAAGCGCTACGGGAACTGTGCCTAGTTGTCCTTTCAGTTCAATTTATTATCGTCAGTTTTAAAACTAACACACACGCAGCCTAGCAGCCAGCCCCAGGTGGCCAGTGTTACATGTTAACGTTGAGCGTTCCGACTACTTACAGCGTTATTATTATACATCATTGTGTTTTAATTTTCCTGTCAATATATGTCATTGTGTTTAATTATGTCATTATGCTAGCGCTAGTGATGTATAGTTCATGATTTTCATTTTATGTAGTGTTATGTACTGCGCGCACAAAAAGTTACGCTATTTATGCATGTATGCTATTCTAGCTTCAGAGCTATTTTTATTGCTTGAACAGTCGATATTTTCCTAGTACAGCAGGTCGCTAATAACGCCGCTGATACTTTTATTCCATGTATCGCAGGAAACCCATGTGCCTACACTAATTCTTATTGAGTCAGACGGACGCCCTTAGGCCCGCTGAACCACGGTATCGCAGATAGCTCCAATGCACTGCCTACCCCTCAATTATTAGACAGGTTGCCTTAGCACAGTCCGCAGGTTGCTCCATTGCCCTGCAAATTATATAATCATCAATCCAAGTCTGCAGGTTGCACTAATGCACTGCTGAACTTATTAGTCGATTCACTCGCAGGTAGCTCATTCGCACCGCGAACTTGTACTTACACGTTACCGAATCCTAGGCTCCTCGGTTGACCACAAAATAATTCATACATCAATTACCGTGAGACAATTTGCGCTCACACTACGCCTTTGGCACTCAACCACAAATGAACTGAGCCCCAGACGCTCTTTTATTACATTTTACAGAACGCCACTTTCTTCTACATGGCAATTCCATTGCAAAATCATCGGATTCTGCCAAAGATTCAGATACCGTTCCCCAAATGGCAGCCTTTTCCGTTGCTGAACGGATTCGTTGCTTTTCACCATCTGACAGTGCAAACTGCACTTTTAAGAACAGTGTTGTCATATACACACACTGTCGGATTCTACTGACGTAGTCCCTTATGCACTTCGTCAACCGACTAAAAAACAACATCCCCTGACGGATTTCGTATCCGATTCGGAAGTTTATGTTCGGGAAATATTCCCTTTATTTTATTTCTTGTCAATTATTATTACTTCAATGTCATGTTTTATTGTTATCAATTTATAGTTATGATTAATGTTCGTACACTTTATGGTTATACGTTATTTTTGTGTCATATTCGGTATTCCCTTTTAATTTTCATTGTTTCTCGACTGGAAGTATCTCTGATAGCACCTATTGGCCTTCAATTCGTATCCGCCATCAGCTACCATTAGTCACACATTTACACAACACTTCATTCGCCCAATAACAACTTACAACACACTCACACTGTTCATATCCACACTACCTTGGTGTAACTTGTTGATGTTACCAGACCTCTATTGTCATATACTAAGTACATGAACAAGGCTTTTATCGTTTATGCCCTCCGCTCTTCGGAAGGGGAAAGGGAAGTACGTACGTATGTACGTTATGTTCAGTAGCAGTTTCTTTTAATCAACAACGTAACAATTTACCTGTTGAACACTTAAGTTGTTCTGTTAAAATGGAATCAAACATCTTTGTGACATAAGCTATTCGTTTATTTTTGCTTTGCAATAAACTGTTACTTTTAAGTTGCACTTACAATGTCTTAGTCTCGGACGCAGAGCCACTAGCGCTCTCCGACGCTGTTATCTGAGCTCAGCACTCTGCCGGCTCAGCGCTGATAAAGCTGCGCTGCGCCGCCTCCACTGCTTAACGCCCAGCCTCTGTATTCACGAGCAACAGACTCGCTCTCGCTAACATTTATTTCCGACTTCAGTACAGTTAATCTCTCTGTTGACCACTTCTGTAAGTAAAGATCCTATGATTATTGAGTTAACTTGAGTTGTCCTACCCTCATTCGGGTTTTCTACAGCTGAAAAACCACTCAATATTATTTCTGAAATTTATGAAGTACTTCACCTGTCTCGCTGTGTCGAGCCTTAGTGGGGTGGGTACCCTGCGTAGTGGCCAATGCGTGGGAGGTGCCTAGGCTGTGCAGGTTTACACCGCGATCACAGGATTCCTTCTCATTTTATTCATTTAAAAAAAAAACTTTCTTCGTACAAAATCTCAAATTAATTAACGACACTTGGCCTTCGTCCCATAGCAGATTGAAAAATTTTTCCAGCGAGCTACGCTCAGTCTGCGCTGCGTAGTACTGCCTCCGCGTTCAGCGTCTTTTTTGCTGACGCGTGATTGATCAGCGGATACTCAGTGTTGAATTACACCATTGTCTTGCCGCCTTGCTACCCCCACGGCTGCCAAACTGCTGGTTGCCTGCCGTGATTCTACTTCGTGGCCTTCTTCATCAGTAAGCGTGACTGAACGGGTCCATCGTCGCTACTTGCCAGGTAATTATTGCTACAACGTTGTACCCCCTCTGTCATCTCCGAATTACTCATCAAGTAAGCCAGGAAATTTTTACTTGTAGGGTCACTAACACTTTCTCTCGCAGTCGACCGTTATCAACATTGGAAGCTGAAAGCAACCTCCGTTCAAATGGGTGTCAATTTATCATCCGCAATGGGAAGATTGTTAATCTCAATGGTTGTCGTCGTCGCCGTTAAGGCGCCTCCATTTCACGTCTACCCTTCCACATCTGGTGTGCTTTTTGGACGTCGTCATGATCTGGTGCATACTCCACATTATGCTATTGTGTTAGCTGATGTCAACTTAACATTATTAGAAGAGGAAGACCGTGCTTTATATGATACCGCTCAGCAATTGTCAAAATATGAAACCTTCTTGACGCAGACAAAGGAACATGAGTTTCTCCGATCTTTGTGGGAAGTGACTAGAATTATTTCAACCCTTCGAAGTCAATTGAACAGTATTAGGGATGCAGTACCACGGCCTCGTTTCAAACGAGCCTGGTTGCCCGTTGGAGGTACATTATTAAAATCTGTCTTTGGGACTCCTGACGAAACAGACGTAAAACGCTGGGATTTGGACACACAGCAAGCGCTTTCGGAAACACAAGTTAATCACGAAGTGTTGGAACATCAACAGGTGCGCCTGACACGTCTTGAGAATAACCTGTTAGCCACAACTAGACAAATACAAGTTGTAGCCGACGGATTAACACGACACTATGGTGCACTTGAACAATCCTTTAACCAAGAGTGGACTCATCTTCGCTCGGGATTACGTAATCTGACTATCACATTGGACATTGTGAAGACCACGCAGATTCTTTTATTTAATATACACACAGCACAGTTACACGTGCACATGTTACACTCGGCCATTAAACTCGGACTGCAAGGAAAGCTCAGTCCACATCTGTTACCCTCAGAGCCCTTCTTGCACATCCTACACAATGTGTCGTCGCAAATTTTGGCCCCTAAACAAATGCTTTATGCCGTGCGGGAAAGCAACCTCCCCTTTTACTATGCTGCGTTGGAGGTCCGACTTACCCGTAATTCGGACGGTATTCGGATGCGAATGAGGTTGCCAATCACGTGCGCAAATTGGGAATACGAGTGCTATCAAATATACACTTTTCCAGTCTCTTGGGCTACCCTTCACCACCATGTTGTTTGGCAGACTCAAGAATTTTTAACAGTTAGTCGGGATCGACAAACTCACGCCACTCTCTCTCGCGCTGAACTATCCAGTTGCTTCCATACAACACATTACTTATGCTCCACGCTAATTTTACACACTAACACTACTGAGTGCGAGATGTCACTGTTTTTAGCTGAAACTACTACACCTCCATGTCCTCGTGTTCTAGTCTCACTTCGTCAACCAATAATTCAGCCTGTTGGCAAGAGTTTTCTGTTCGCTGTTCCACAGACTGTCACCGCCACCTTGGTGTGCCACCGTTCAATGTCAGAGACAGAATCGTACCGGGTAACACTGAATAATAGTGGCCTAGTGTATAATAGTTCAAGATGTGAGGTATACGCTGCTTCTATGAGGATATCAACTCAATTGCACTCCACCTTTCATGTCACCATTCCCACATTTATCTTATACCTTCCTGAACTCTCTTTTAAACTCCATCACCATGAGAAGCTAAAGAATCTACCGAATACCAATGATCCAGATCTACTCCAATCGATCAATCATCTCCTTACCCAGGAACATAACCAAGTTGCTCTTGACCGAGTGGCCTCACATGTTGCTGACTGGCACCAAACCAAGCGATTAACCACCGTTGTATTACCCAGCGCTGGTTCGGTAATCATCATTGTAATGATTCTGATTATAGTATCCTGGATACTCTGTAAAAGAGGGTTTTACAAATGTTTCACTTCCTTCCGAGAAGTAGTACCACCCCCACAACCTGAAGGTGAATATCACACCTGAAACTACCTGCCAACCTTGGTGCATGTGATCAGGCATGACCCCCCTTAGAATTAAGTTGTAGTCTAGGTGTCAGGTCAATGAACTAATTTTGTAATGGATTTGTATTTCTATGTAAGTCTATGGAATCATAATTTAACTGTCGAGTCTTAACCCTCACGTAAGTCATTTTGTTTTCTCTTTAAATGTTTGTCATTTTGTAATGTTCTCATTCACCCACTTGGGCAATTACCATTGTAATCCTAGATTTAAGAACTCAAAGTAATATTACGGGGAAAAACCCTCTTGTGACTGTTAGGCCTGGGAGCATTCTCTCACCCCCACGAGGGTGGAGTGTTCCAGTGTGCGGTGCTCCGGTGCCCCTCATCATCGCCTGGGTACCCACCACCACTGATACCGCCAACACACACTCACAGCATGGCGCCGCCCCACTGCCGTCGCACCAACTTCACAAGTTTGTTATTCAAGAGCCTTCCTTCAGGCCCTTCAGGCCACTTTGTAACTTTTGCACATATTGATATCACTATGTTATGGATGTTAATTTCTGGGACCCTTCATAATGATCATATATTTTTTAAATGGAATAATGAATTAGAATAAGCTCATTCATTTTCATCCAGAGAGCCTTCTTCGGAAGGGGAAAGGATGTGCAGGGAGGAGACCCCCCAAGAGGGATCAATGCCGACAAAATTTTATTAAATAAGTTCTCCATGCATAATTTTCGGCCGTAACCGGCTTGGGCATACTGTGGTGGAAGGTGCTGGCCGGAGACCTTGGTCGGTACATTCCTGCCACGTGCTCCTCGGTCAGACTCGAGTCCCACGGGTTGGTTGCGCTGACGGGGGTACGCTACTAGCAAGGCGCGTTGGCGGAATCAATCCTCCAATCAGAGACTAATCGTGTGATCACGTGGGGACGCGGCCGGGAGCGACGAGGACAGCTTGGAAACAGCTCCGCACTCTCTTAGCTTCAGACCTCGGCCCCGAGTAGTCACTCCTCTAGCCTCTGCCTCTCTGATGAGCAGACGGCAACCCCTCTTGCGGCTGCTCAGCCCTACGTAGGCACTAATGTATCATCGTTACAGGAATAAACTGGGTCCATTCCACTTCATTACTTTTCATTTTACAACGCCCTCCACTCCTGACCTCTATCCTGACGAACAATACGTTTCTCATGATCCATGTTGATTGTGACATTACAAAAAACACACCTTTGAAATCTTTCTCATTATCCTCTCAGCTAGGTTCATGGCTGGGAGATATCACAATGTATAGAGTGTCTTTATCTTCTTTTGTTCCATAAAATCCTTCCAGTACTTTTACCTAAGTTGTGGTCCATTGTCTTTATGGTCCTCTTCACTTTTCCAACTGCCTGAAGGATGCAGTTGTTGAAAACACTTATCACTGATCTACCAGCGGTGTTCTACAGTGGTGCAAACGTTGCAAATTTAGAGATGATTTGAATAATAACTGATGTCTACTAATGCTTCCTGTATGAGATCATTGTTGGATCAAATATGCCTGTAGCCTTGAAGACTCAGAGTCCTTTTGGTACGATTGGGAACATTGGAGCCCGATTATTGATAGTTGTTGATTTCGCCTCTTGAGATGATGGACATTTATTCACTACCGTCTTTCTCCCCCTGCCCATATTATGACAGTGCTCTGATACTCTCAACTTGATGTCTCACCTGTGAGGACTGACATGAGGTCTCCAAGGTTGATTGGTAAGCTGGATGGTATCACATACTGTGCATGCACTGAATTCTAATACTGGTTAATCTTTCAGGTTAAAGTATGATTGTCCTTGTTGTCAGTTACTTATTATATCTATTACTCGGTAAAATTAAGAAAATGTGTTCTGTGTGTCTGTCCTCAACCCTTGTTTATTGAGTTTCCATCTGCCTGTTAATGAGATCGCTGAGTAAGAATTATTTTTCTAATGATGGGTTCGTGATGTTGGTGATGGTCATTGTTGATTCATATTGAGGAATCTTTAGTGAACTGTCTTTCATTCATATGCATTTGCTAAACTTAGAGTTTGGCTCATTTTTATCTGTGGATCATGAAACATAAGTGTTATTTTCTTCTTCTACTTTGTAAAGTTCTTGTAGATACTGACGTGTGTGACAGTTCATTTTGGTGCCATAGTGTATTTTTTGAGGTGAACGTTAATGGCCTATCACTTTGTCATTGCCGCCTGAGGTCAGTTTTCCTATGCAGATGTTCTTGTTAAAGTCCAAGTAATACAGAGGAGCTGTTAGTACTAATACCACTATTTTCTGTTTAAATAATATTTTTGGGTGAATAGTTTCACTATTAACTATATATCAGCGTAAAAAAAATTGTGTCGCCGTTTATTTTAAAAGACTGGTTTCATCAATTGCCATTTTTTGCCTATTTTTAAAGTTTTGTTTGGTCAGTTATTTAAACAGTTACTCCGCCATTAACTGTTTCTGGTTTGCTTTAAAAAATAAAGTGGTGGATTATTTTTTTAAAAATTCATTCGCTTCAAAATTTTATGTGATCAGTGAAGGAGGTGTCTCTTTTTTTAATAGGCTCCTGGTCATTGTAGTAATCACTTGGCTAAACTTCTTCATGCATTCCAGTAATTGGTTTAAATTGCCAGTGAGTTGGGGAGTTGACAGTAGTAAGCAATTCTGAACTGATTCAAACAAATATTTATGTTTTGTATATCTATATTGTCAAAGTTTTGGTTGATTAGTTTTGATATTTATGCCTTGTGTAAAGTTGCATTTTGAGTTTTTGTAAATAATGTACATTAGATTTAATCAAGATTTTATTTGTCTTTTCACCTCAGTCGCAATTGAAGATTCAAAAATTTCTACCACTGAAAAGTGTGTAGGTCTACCACCACTGAGACAAGCATTGGTCTTGCCTCTTCAACTCTGACCCTAACAGTGCAAATGAGCAATATGGCCACCACAGAGTCATGGCCTCCACTGCCCTTTCCGTGGAAAAATCATGCATCCACGTCACTTAATGACCTTGTGCCATGAGCAGTCTCATTTACAACATTTTAATATAAATGTTATTAAAAATCTGAATCTGCCGTTAGATGCCTGCTAAAAATCCAAACTAAACTGATATGTTACACTTTGACGTATGTACAGCAGTTTGCTGCACTCAAAATTAAATTCAAGTCCACCGTGCCATTAATTATCACAATACAAATATATATGTCATGACTGTTTGATAGGAGTTTCCTTACTATTTCCACTACCACTATCAGAACTGATGTAGATCTAATAGTTTTTGATTTTGATATAATACTGTGTGAATTAATAAACAATTTTTCAAGACAGAAAATCGCATACTTAATGTTGTATGTTATGTGTCATCATGTCTGCTAACACACACTGCTTGCTAATTGTGTTAACGTTTTGAATAAAATTATGCTGTGATCAAAAATTAACATTCAATTGAAAAGTGTCTCACATGTTAATTATGTTTTAATACTTGTGAATAGTTCAATTGACGTGCGTAGCAGAGTGCCTTAATTTGATAGGTCTATGTGGTTGGGACCATAAATACTGTAAAAGCTGTTAATTATTATCGAAATTCAGTCAGACAAATTTTCTCAGGGCTGTAACTCTTTAACATAGTAATTACAGAGCGTGTCTGTTTATCATCAGAATCGTGCACATCTTTTCTGTAATGTGACGAATCGTGTTTCTCCATAACTATAAAAGTTTGCATTGCAGATGTGCTAACGTGAAAAATATAAATCTGGTCTTTGTATGACAATGTGCTGAACTGACGTCATGTCCATATAATTTCAGTTTTGACAGGAGCATGTGTGAGCAACACATTGCTGCTCTGCTCAGCTATGCATGCACTGCTCACTGGCACGTACAGTACCCACAGCCAAGGGTGTGTACACCCAACTTCCACATCATGGGCCATGTGCACACCAAACGCAGCATGTGACCAAAATCAGTCGCCCATACGCAGATATAGTACATCATGTCGCCATGTCCCTTCTGAGTTTCAAAAGTACAACCAGGACATAGCACTGTGATGATATTCTACACGAAACTTACAAAAATATATGCACCTCCTAGGTGACACAAGCAACTTAAACACCCAGTATGGCTGAAAATATCACATGACTCGATTTCAGCTAGTCACGAATTGCAGACACCAGAGAAACGGTGCGGAAAAGGAGGCCATTCTTTCCCTACACACTTTTTGAGGTTGCGTTTTCTTGTAAGCACCCACTAGCGCTGTTCACTGCACGGGTCAGTGACTGAGCGGTCCCCATAACGATGTTGGAGTCGCCGCTGGGCAGGAATACAAGAGTAATACTTCAGTTCTGAATTCTAGATGATTGGAAGGTCCGTCGTTATGTGTAATAAAAATGTAATGATTTTTGATGGTGCTCTTGTAGCCCATCCCAAAGCAGTGTTAGCCTGCTGGTGCGTAGCCACGTTTTCGTACACTATCAAAAAAGTTTGCTTTTCACCACATTAAAAATGCGCAGCAGTGCAGCCAGTATGGTAATTAGTAAATTTGTCTTTTTTGATCTATTGGCGATACAGGACAGCGGTCTATAAAATATTTACCAAGGAAAATGGCCAAACAGCCTTATCTACTGAGAAGTTATTTTATTTAGACCATCAGATTCGGCATGTCATTAATGCCATCTTTACGCCCCTGAGCAATCCATGTATTGCAAGTCAGATATATTGGTACTTGCGTAACTGGAGCCATCAATATCTGGATTTGGTGAATTCGTTTACTTGGAAGACTTGACAGCAACTCTAAATCTTCGAAGGAAACGCTCCAAAAACGAATTAACAGAGTCCAAATATTGAGGCTCAAGTTATGCAAGTATCGATATATTCGATTGTCTATACGTGGAGTGCATAGGGGCCTGAAGATGGCATTAATGAGATGCCGAAACTGGTTGTATAAATAAAATAACTGCTCAAAACATATGGCTGTTTCTAGAGTTTCCTTGGGTTAAAAGTAAATTTTGTGGTGAAAGCTACATTGATATCTACAGTTGTGTGAAATAGTTACAGAAGTGCTGATATTTATTTCCAAACAGATCTTGTTCTGGGAGGATGCCAACGTCGGCAACAAGACGGTAATCATGACGGTACCGCCGAGAATGCAGAGGAGCTTCCTAAAGGTACTCAAGAATAAGTACATCAGATCTGTAAAATGCTTTTTTATTGCAGTCTCTGATCACAAACGAATTCTATAGACGATGACTGGTTTCAGTCTGTAATTACCATCTTCAGATCTAAAATATATAAATATATACATCTAGTGAGCAGTGTGTATTTTAACATAAAACAGCAATATGTATCACAATATACTCTCATACACCAGGGAAATGTACAGATAAAATATGGTATAACGTCCCTTTTTTACACCATGTCCTAAAGTGATATTGCCATAATGGCATCGTCAAAACATATAAATATAATCAGCATAGCATTGTCACATAGATTTAAAATGTGTTGTAGAATAGGCCACATCGTCCACATAGTGATTATTGCCAACTAGCTACTGAGGTACAGTAGCATCCAGAAATCTGTTTGCCTACTCCCTCCCTAGATATTGCTACTGTGGGCTTGCTTGTATATAGTCATCATTTACACAAAAACATATTCTGATAAAAGCACATTAGATAAAGTGCATGTAGCAGACTTATTAAAATTGATGACTATCATAGAAACCAATTCATACATTAAAAGATTAATGCAGTTACCCATGTAAAATTATTAAAAGAAAATATGTGAAGAGTATAGGTCCAACCCTTTTTTATGGTGAATTTACGGTCAACAATTAAGATAGCGTAATACATTGCCTGTGGCAACCTATAAATTGCTTATGAAAGATAAAACGTCTATATGACAGCTGAAAAAAAGACAGATCAATGAACAGCGCCCTCTGTTGGGTCGGCCACTAGGATCTTATGTAGGTGCACACCGATCGTAAGAACTTAACCAATAGAGGGCCTTACATACATCGTGACATGTCTCCCAACTTGTAAACAACGTAAACAACGTATAAGCATTCAATAAATAAAATTATATAGTTTGGCTATACATTCCATGAATAGGTAGGACATAATCAGTTACGAGATTAGAGTGACTACTCTGCGGAAGTAAAGGAAATGCCTTCTGTTCTCAACATAACTCATCAAGTAAGGCTAGGTATCAATACGCGAGGCATTATTTGGTTGTCGGATTCGAGGGTTGGATGCCCTCACTTCCCTATCGAAGACTCACACTGGCTGGGATACACTCAGGGTGTATCTTCGACGTGGAAGAGCCCCAACCTTTCCTGCCGTGTTGTCTGCACGCCGTCACCACTGCCAGCCGTCCGGTCCTCGCCGCCGCCACCGCCGTCGCCGCCTGGTCGCCGCCGTCGTCGCCCCCCTCTCGCACGCCGCCGCCACTATCATTTTCACCTCTCCCTCCGCTGCACCAACCACCATCACATGGAGCTCATCTTCCACCCCTCTTCCCGTCCTTCCCTCCCTGTCCACCCCACTCCTGCGTCATTTTCGGCTGTAACTACCCCCAACTCGCCCTCCCCTCTCACTGTCACCCCATCGACATCTGCAGACTTTCCGCCGCTACCTGCACCACCTCCGACAGGCTCCAAGCCAGCCGTTCCACAGTCTCTGGGCCACCCACACCCCCTCCCTCTGCGTCATCCACTCCTCAGGGTGGTACTGCCCCCTGCCATCTCCCCCTGCAACGTATCCTCCAGCCCCCTATCCACCCTGCCGTGACCACGAAACCTTCCAAGTGTCCTAATGTTGACCGTTCCCCTGAAATCTCCTCAAAGAAAACCCCCGATCCCCATGACCCACCCACGCCCATGGACGCGGCCCCGACCCCCACACCTGCCACGCCTCTCACCCACACCTTTGTCCTCTCCAGTCCTGACCTTCAATTCCTTGATCCCTGCACCCTCACCCTAGCCATCCGGAAATACTACCCCAATGCCCCCATCTCCCTTCTGATTCCTCGCAAAACTCAGTCCTCGTTAAATCCCCCTATGCTTCCTTCCTCATCGATCTCCTCCCCCGCATCCCACATATCCAATTTGGCGAATGCGCAACCCTCACCCCCTACCACACCCCGTCCTCTTCCTGTCAGCCTCAACCTCCCCGACGTCCGCCAACCTTCACCGCTGTGATGACAAAGCTTAGCCCTGTGGTCACAGAGGCTGAAGTGTTGGTGGAACTCAACTACCGGCCCAACATCAAAATCCGCTCGGCCCATCACATCTTTAATGATGCTGGGCCGACTTATCTAATGCGGATATTCACCAAATCCTCCTCCTCCATTGACCGCCTCCTCGCCGAGGGAGCCCTCATCTACAATCGCCGTCATAAGGTGGACACCTCCCGTTCCCCAGTCCAGTCCTACCGCCACCAACGCAGCCTCACATACAATGGCCAAGTTACCTCTGCCTGCAAGAACCCTCGTACTTGTCCCCACTGCAGAATTTCCCACTTCCTCAAGAACTGCCCCAACCTCACCTCTCCCCCCTCCTGCAACACCTGTAACGAACCACATCCTACCTACTCCTCGAAGTGTAAAGCGAAACGTTCTCCAGTCACCCCTGAGCTCACTGTCCCTGTCCGTCCTGTTGATGACCCCATCCACCCCAACAACTCTCTCCGCCCTCTGCCTACTGCAAAGGACATCATCTGTTTCATCACCATTGTGCTTCAAAACATCCATTCCTTCCAGCGCTCCCACACCCATTCCCAAATCGCCCTCGCTGCCTGTTCCATCTTCCATATTACCACCTAGCCACCTACTCCCACAACCAGGCCCATTTCACCTTCACCCCCCTCACCACCCTCATCTAACCCTCCCCTCCCATGGTACAACAACCCTACCGTGTCCTGTACCACAATATTCGCTCCCTGCCCACCCACAAACTCCTCTTCCTCCACACCCTTCATCAGCACCGTGTGGATGCCTTCGTCCTAAATGAAACCTTCCTTCAACCCCGTATCTCCATCTCCACAGCTCCTTACACCCTTCACCACACTGATAACCCATACCCTCTGGTGCATGGCGGAGTTGCTATAGGCCACCTCAAACACGTCCCTGTCTGGCCCCAACCTCTCCTTAATAATCTTGCCAAGCATCTCACCCTCAGCCTCTTCTTCCCCACCCTTACTATCACCTGCACCACCATTTATGTCCACCCTTGCACCCCCATCCCATACAATTTGCTGGCCCACATTGACCGCACCATCTCCACCTACGTGATTGCCACCGACCTCAATATACACAGCCGTGATCCTGCCAACCTCCAGCAGTGGCATCAGTTTATGACCACCCTCCAGGGAGACCTGGTTCCCCTCCCTCAGCACACCCGACCCAGATCCAACACCACTCCCGATGTGGTCCTTGCCTCTCCCAACCTCCTTGGGCGCATCACTGCAGATGTTCTTGACCTCATTGGCAGTGACCATGCTCCTGTTCTCCTCACTATGTCTAGAGGTCGCCATCCTCACCCCGCTCCTCACCCTGATGTCCCTCCTAAACTTGTCCATGATTACTCCCATGCCAACTGGGATGCCTACTATTCACACCCAGGTTGACAGCCATGACCTTACCCTCCAGTCTCCTGATGACATCTTTCGTACTGCTGCCTTCCTGCACCAGACCTTGTCTGACGCCGTCGCCACCCATATCCCCACCAAAGCCATCCACCCTCACCGCCCCGCCCTGCCTCCACAGGCCATTCTTCTCCTTTGAGAGTCCCGCCGCCTCTACCGCTCTTTTCTCCGCTCTCGTGACCGGGACACACTTGCCCGCCACCGGCAATTACAACGACACATCCGCAACCTGCTAACTGCGAAGAAACGCCGTGCCTGGCGCCAGACATGTACACAACTCAACACCACACTCCCCATAAACTCTTCCAAGTATTGGTCTGCTTTCCACCGCCTTACTGGGAACTGCCCCACCCCCCCAGTACCCGCTCCTCCTTGATGACCGTCCCTCTCCTGACAATCTCAGTAAGGCCAATCACTTTGTCACTCACCTCGCTGATGTTTTTTCCATCCCAGATGATCCCCACTTTGGTTATTCCCTCTTCCCTGACGTCATGGACCATACGAATACCTCTGTTCCTCCTCTTGCTCCTGGCTTCCAGTACTTGGGCCACACACCACCATCTGAACTTAACACTCACATCACTCCACAGGACATCAGCCTCACACTCCACACTAAACGCAATGCTGCTCCCAGCCACGACTGCATTACCTACCGCCACCTCAACACTGCCCTCCCTCCTTCCTTTCAGTCCTTGCCACCCTCTACAATGTCATCCTTGCCACTGCCTTCTACCCTGACCTGTGGAAAACCTCCCATATCCTGATGTTCTCCAAACCCAACTAGCCTCCATCTGATGCCTCTTCCTATCGTCCTGCCTGTCTCACATTGGTGTTCAGCAAGCTCTTGGAATCCATCCTTATCTGGCGCATCCGTCACCACCTCCACAAAACCACCTCCTCCCCGACATCCAATGTGGCTTTCGACCTTCCTTCTCTGCCAATGACCAACTCCTCCGCCTCACTCATCTCCTCTCCCTCCACCATAACTCCCGTCGCTCCACCATTTTTGTCTCCCTCGACCTCTAAAAGGCCTACTACCGTGTCTGGCATCCCGGTCTCCTGTTTAAACTCCAAACCTACGCCATACTGTCAACTACATCCGTCTGATGGCCTCCTTCCTCTCCCGCCGCCCCTCCTATGTTACCATCCATAATTCCAATTCCCACACCTTCTACCCCTCTGCAGGTGTGCCCGAGGGCTCTGTCCTCTCCCCTCTCCTCTACCTCCTGTACACGGCAGAAATGCTCATTCTCGAAATTTTTAAAGAGGAAATTCAAGATTTCAAAGATAAAGATCTAGACTTCGTCGCAAATAAATCAAATTGGGAGAACTCCAAGACCGCATTATGTAAAGCAAGAAGGGAAGGTAATCGGAAGACTCAGAGCCCTGGCACTAGTTCTGAGAGTCAACTAGGAGAAGACACTTTGAAATTAACTGAAGGTAATAGTTTTTCTGAAATTGCCGATATATCAGTTCCTGACAGAGGAATCACGGCGCCCGGCTGTGATGAAACGGAGGAAATCCCATATGAAAGTGTGTCACGTAGCAAGTTATTATGAGCTGTCAACCGTAGCTTGCCATGGAGCCGGTAGGAGAGCAGATGTTGGTACTCACACTGACACAGCTAATTCTGCCTGCTGTACCCAGCGAGCGGTGTGTTTGTTTAGTGCTGGGTGCAATACGTTACACATGCTTTCTATGAATCTGAAGTAGTACTATTAAATATCACTCGATCTTTTTCATACTTAGTATATCAGATTCTGTGGGTAACACAACCATATGGTTAGAATATCAGATTAGTAACTTCAATACTCTCGGAGATGTATATTTGTACTAAAACACATCATAACCATCCTGGCATTGTTATACTGAGTTAGGGACTATCCTGTATTTATCTACAGCATCAATTGAAACTACAACCAACAAGATAAGTTCAAATAATCTAATTTTCGGGGAGTTTACTTACTTTCATTACAATAGATTCTCGACGCAGTTAAAATACTTTGGATAGTAATTATTTCATCGTGTTTTGGTTTTGTGAGTATTTTGGAGAGACTGAGAGAGTGAATGGAGGACATACGTAAAGTTAGAATGTGACATTTTATTAAAACTATGTAAATGTATGCGCGAGAAAGTTGTTGTGCAATAGGGAAATTTGTAACTTAGGCCTATGTCCGAGTAAGTTTGATAGGTAAAAGGCAGCCAGAAGTGGCGATGAGTATAAAATCTATTAGTAATTTGTTTTGTAGAAAGGAATCTTATTTTGTTTTCATTAAATTTTATTTTACTTTCGGAATTACGAAATTTCTAGTCTAAATCACTTGTGGTAATCTGACCGGCTGACGCTAGAAATACTACGAGTATAAAAGTACTCAAGATGATCTGATTGGCTGCTTAACGTACTAGCCAATGGGAATTAACAAAACGCCATGGGTCCCAAAGGAGAATAAACAAATATAAGATAAGACTACGTTTTATTACAACATGGCATTATTTACAACAAGGCATTTATTTGCTTTTAGGAAACATAAGTTAAATCCCACGACAATAATTTTAAACTAACAAGACTATGCCACCGACTGCTCCTGGAGAGAGAAAACTAACGCCTGTAGAACAAGGGAACTGATACAAAACATCTCACCAATGTTGTGCACCTCTATGCTCAAAATCATCAGAAGTGTCGATGACGAAACCTGATGTGTCCACCGCTCACTAGGGCCCGAAAAAAGGTGTCGTTTTCGGGCAATGTCATCTCCAAAGTGGCTCGCACAACAAGTGTTTGTGTCAGCCAAACAGGAGCTGCTGTCTCCCTCCACACCACACCCGAGCGTCTAATATTTTTTATATAGCTAATGCGAATTCGAAAACTAATCAGTTCACCCAAATGAGCTGGTGAGAGGTAGACTGTATATGCCTATAGGTCTGGAATACACTCCTGGAAATTGAAATAAGAACACCGTGAATTCATTGTCCCAGGAAGGGGAAACTTTATTGACACATTCCTGGGGTCAGATACATCACATGATCACACTGACAGAACCACAGGCACATAGACACAGGCAACAGAGCATGCACAATGTCGGCACTAGTACAGTGTATATCCACCTTTCGCAGCAATGCAGGCTGCTATTCTCCCATGGAGACGATCGTAGAGATGCTGGATGTAGTCCTGTGGAACGGCTTGCCATGCCATTTCCACCTGGCGCCTCAGTTGGACCAGCGTTCGTGCTGGACGTGCAGACCGCGTGAGACGACGCTTCATCCAGTCCCAAACATGCTCAATGGGGGACAGATCCGGAGATCTTGCTGGCCAGGGTAGTTGACTTACACCTTCTAGAGCACGTTGGGTGGCACGGGATACATGCGGACGTGCATTGTCCTGTTGGAACAGCAAGTTCCCTTGCCGGTCTAGGAATGGTAGAACGATGGGTTCGATGACGGTTTGGATGTACCGTGCACTATTCAGTGTCCCCTCGACGATCACCAGTGGTGTACGGCCAGTGTAGGAGATCGCTCCCCACACCATGATGCCGGGTGTTGGCCCTGTGTGCCTCGGTCGTATGCAGTCCTGATTGTGGCGCTCACCTGCACGGCGCCAAACACGCATACGACCATCATTGGCACCAAGACAGAAGCGACTCTCATCGCTGAAGACGACACGTCTCCATTCGTCCCTCCATTCACGCCTGTCGCGACACCACTGGAGGCGGGCTACACGATGTTGGGGCGTGAGCGGAAGACGGCCTAACGGTGTGCGGGACCGTAGCCCAGCTTCATGGAGACGGTTGCGAATGGCCCTCGCCGATACCCCAGGAGCAACAGTGTCCCTAATTTGCTGGGAAGTGGCGGTGCGGTGCCCTACGGCACTGCGTAGGATCCTACGGTCTTGGCGTGCATCCGCGCGTCGCTGCGGTCCGGTCCCAGGTCGACGGGCACGTGCACCTTCCGCCGACCACTGGCGACAACATCGATGTACTGTGGAGACCTCACGCCCCACGTGTTGAGCAATTCGGCGGTACGTCCACCCGGCCTCCCGCATGCCCACTATACGCCCTCGCTCAAAGTCCGTCAACTGCACATACGGTTCACGTCCTCGCTGTCGCGGCATGCTACCAGTGTTAAAGACTGCGATGGAGCTTCGTATGCCACGGCAAACTGGCTGACACTGACGGCGGCGGTGCACAAATGCTGCGCAGCTAGCGCCATTCGACGGCCAACACCGCGGTTCCTGGTGTGTCCGCTGTGCCGTGCGTGTGATCATTGCTTGTACAGCCCTCTCGCAGTGTCCGGAGCAAGTATGGTGGGTCTGACACACCGGTGTCAATGTGTTCTTTTTTCCATTTCCAGGAGTGTACTTAAACCTAACTAACCTAAGGACATCACACACATCCATGCCCGAGGCCGGATTCGAACCTGCGACCGTAGTGGTCGCGCGGTTCCAGGCTGTAGCGCCTAGATCCGCTCTGCCACCACGGCCGGTTAACTTCAAACAGTGCGTTTAGGGAGAGCTGCTCTGTAGTTTCATTCGCGATGTATTTACAACGACAAACATTTTAAACGGTACACGGAAGATTACTTGACTACATTTCCGGTTGATACTATAGAATTTTTTACATGTTTGAATGTTTGTTGTTGTTGTTGTGGTCAGTCAGTCCTGAGACTAGTTTGATGCAGCTCTCCATGCTACTCTATCCTGTGCAAGCTTCTTCATCTCCCAGTACCTACTGCAACCTACATCCTTCTGAATCTGTTTAGTGTACTCATCTCTTGGTCTCCCTTTACGATTTTTACCGTCCATGCTGCCCTCGAACACTAGGTTGGTGATCCCTTGATGCCTCAGAATATGTCCTACCAAGCGATCCCTTCTTCTAGTCAAGTTGTGCCACAAATTTCTCTTCTCCCCAATTCTATTCAGTACCTCCTCGTTAGTTATGTGATCTATCCATCTAACCTCCAGCATTCTTCTGTAGCACTACATTTCGCAAGCATCAATTCTCTTCTTGTCTAAACTAGCTATCGTCCATGTCTCACTTCCACACATGGCTACTCTCTATACAAATACTTTCAGAAACGACTTCCTAACACTTAAATCTATACTCGATGTTAACAAATTTCTCTTATTCAGAAACGCTTTCGTTGCCATTGCCAGTCTATATTTAATATCCTCTCTACTTCGACCATCATTAGTTATTTTGCTCCCCAAATCGCAAAACTCCTTTACTACTTGAAGTGTCTCATTTCCTAATCTAATTCCCTCAGCATCACCCGAATTAATTTGACTACATTCCATTATCCTCCTTTCAAGACACTGTCCATTCCGCTCAGCTGCTCTTCCAGGTCCCTTGCTGTCTCTGATAGAATTACAATGTCATCGGCGAACCTCAAAGTTTTATTTCTTCTCCATGGATTTTAACTCCTACTCCGAATTTTCCTTTTGTTTCCTTTACTGCTTGCTCACTTTACAGACTGAATAACATCGGGGATAGACTACAATCCTGTCTCACTCCCTTCCCAACCACTGCTTCCTTTACATGCCCTTAGACTCTTATAACTGCCATCTGGTTTCTGTACAAATTGTAAATAGCCTTTCGCTCCCTGTATTTTACCCCTGCCACCTTTAGAATTTGAAAGAGAGTATTCCAGTCAACATTGTCAAAAGCTTTCTCTAAGTCTACAAATCCTAGAAACGTAGGTTTGCCTTTGCTTAATCTATTTTCTAAGATACGTCGTAGGGTCAGTATTGCCTCACTTGTTCCAAAATTTCTACGGAATCCAAACTGATCTTCCCCTAGGTCGGCTTCTACAAGTTTTTCCATTCGTCCGTAAAGAATTCGTGTTAGTATTTTGCAGCCAAGGTTTATTAAACTGATAGTTCGGTAATTTTCACATCTGTCAACACCTGCATTCTTTGGGACTGAGGGTATTTCACCTGTCTCATATATCTTGCTCGCCAGATTTGTCAGGACTGGCTCTCCCAAGGCTATCAGTAGTTCTAATGGAATGCTGTCTACTCCTGAGGCCTTGTTTCGACTTAGGTCTTTCAGTGCTCTGTCAAACTCTTCACGCAGTATCATATCTCCCATTTCATCTTCATCTACATCCTCTTCCATTTCCACAATATTGTCCTCAAGAACATCGCCCTTGTATAGCCCCTCTATATACTCCTTCCACCTTTCTGCTGTCCCTTATTTGCTTAGAACTGGGTTTTCATCTGAGCTTTTGATATTCATGCAAGTGGTTCTCTTTTCTCCAAAGGTCTCTTTAATTTTCCTGTAGGCAGTATCTATCTTACCCTAGTGGGATGAGCCTCTACGTCCTTACATTTGTCCACTAGCCATCCCTGCTTAGCCATTTTGCACTTCCTGTCGATCTCATTTCTGAGACGTTTGTATTCCTTTTTGTCTGCTTCATTTACTGTAATTTTGTATTTTCTCCTTTCATCAATTAAATTCAGTATCTCTTCTGTTACCCAAGGATTTCTATTAGCACTCGTCTTTTTACCTACTTGGTCCTCTGCTGCCTTCACTATTTCATCTCTCAAAGCTACCCATTCTTCTTCTACTGTATTTCTTTCCCCCATTCTTGTCAATCGTTCCCTAATGCTCTCCCTGAAACTCTCTACAAACTCTGGTTCTGTCAGTTTATCTAGGTCCCATCTCCTTAAATTCCCACCTTTTTGCAGTTCTTTCAGTTTTAATCTACAGTTCATAACCAATAGATTGTGGTCAGAGTCCACATCTGCCCCTGGAAATGGCTTACAATATAAAACCTGGTTCCTAAATCTCTGTCTTACCGTTATATAATCCATCTGAAACCTTCCAGTATCTCCAGGCTTCTTCCATGTATACAACCTTCTTTCATGATTCTTGAACCAAGTGTTAGCCTTGATTAAGTTATGCTCTGTGCAGAATTCTACCAGGCGGCTTCTTCATTCCATACCCCTATTCCATATTCACATACTACGTTTCCTTCTCTTCCTTTTCCTACTATCGAATTCCAGTCACCCATGGATATTAAATTTTCGTCTCCCTTCGCTATCTGAATAACTTATTTTATCTCATCATACATTTCATCAATCTCTTCGTCATCTGCAGAGCTAGTTGGCATATAAACTTGTACTACTGTGGTAGGCGTGGGCTTCGTATCTATCTTGGCCACAATAATGGGTTCACTATGCTGTTTGTAATAGCTTACCCGCATTCCTACATTTTTATTCATTATTAAACCTACTCCTGCATTACCCCTATTTATCTTGTACACTCCTGGAAATGGAAAAAAGAACACATTGACACCGGTGTGTCAGACCCACCATACTTGCTCCGGACACTGCGAGAGGGCTGTACAAGCAATGATCACACGCACGGCACAGCGGACACACCAGGAACCGCGGTGTTGGCCGTCGAATGGCGCTAGCTGCGCAGCATTTGTGCACCGCCGCCGTCAGTGTCAGCCAGTTTGCCGTGGCATACGGAGCTCCATCGCAGTCTTTAACACTGGTAGCATGCCGCGACAGCGAGGACGTGAACCGTATGTGCAGTTGACGGACTTTGAGCGAGGGCGTATAGTGGGCATGCGGGAGGCCGGGTGGGCGTACCGCCGAATTGCTCAACACGTGGGGCGTGAGGTCTCCACAGTACATCGATGTTGTCGCCAGTGGTCGGCGGAAGGTGCACGTGCCCGTCGACCTGGGACCGGACCGCAGCGACGCGCGGATGCACGCCAAGACCGTAGGATCCTACGCAGTGCCGTAGGGCACCGCACCGCCACTTCCCAGCAAATTAGGGACACTGTTGCTCCTGGGGTATCGGCGAGGGCCATTCGCAACCGTCTCCATGAAGCTGGGCTACGGTCCCGCACACCGTTAGGCCGTCTTCCGCTCACGCCCCAACATCGTGCAGCCCGCCTCCAGTGGTGTCGCGACAGGCGTGAATGGAGGGACGAATGGAGACGTGTCGTCTTCAGCGATGAGAGTCGCTTCTGTCTTGGTGCCAATGATGGTCGTATGCGTGTTTGGCGCCGTGCAGGTGAGCGCCACAATCAGGACTGCATACGACCGAGGCACACAGGGCCAACACCCGGCATCATGGTGTGGGGAGCGATCTCCTACACTGGCCGTACACCACTGGTGATCGTCGAGGGGACACTGAATAGTGCACGGTACATCCAAACCGTCATCGAACCCATCGTTCTACCATTCCTAGACCGGCAAGGGAACTTGCTGTTCCAACAGGACAATGCACGTCCGCATGTATCCCGTGCCACCCAACGTGCTCTAGAAGGTGTAAGTCAACTACCCTGGCCAGCAAGATCTCCGGATCTGTCCCCCATTGAGCATGTTTGGGACTGGATGAAGCGTCGTCTCACGCGGTCTGCACGTCCAGCACGAACGCTGGTCCAACTGAGGCGCCAGGTGGAAATGGCATGGCAAGCCGTTCCACAGGACTACATCCAGCATCTCTACGATCGTCTCCATGGGAGAATAGCAGCCTGCATTGCTGCGAAAGGTGGATATACACTGTACTAGTGCCGACATTGTGCATGCTCTGTTGCCTGTGTCTATGTGCCTGTGGTTCTGTCAGTGTGATCATGTGATGTATCTGACCCCAGGAATGTGTCAATAAAGTTTCCCCTTCCTGGGACAATGAATTCACGGTGTTCTTATTTCAATTTCCAGGAGTGTATTTATAACCCTGTATTCACCTGACCAAAAGTCTTGTTCCTCCTGCCACCGACCTTCACTAATTCAAACGATATCTAACCTTAACCTATCCATTTCCCTTTTTAAGTTTTCTAACCTACCTGCCCGATTAAGGGATCTGACATTCCACGCTCCGATCCGTAGAACGCCAGTTTTCTTTTTCCTGGTAATGACGTCCTCTTGAGTAGTCCCCGCCCGGAGATCCGAATGGGGGACTATTTTACCTCCGGAATATTTTACCCAAGAGGACGCCATCAACATTTAACCATACAGTAAAGCTGCATGCCCTCGGGAAAAATTACGGCTCTAGTTTCCCCTTGCTTTCAGCCGTTCGCAGTACCATCACAGCAAGGCTGTTTTGGTTAGTGCTACAAGGCCAGATCAGTTAATCATCCAAACTGTTGTCCCTGCAACTACTGAAAAGGCTGCTGCCCTTCTTCGGGAACCACACGTTTGGCCTCTCCGTTGTGGTTGCACCTACGATACGGCTATCTGGATCGCTGAGGCACGCAAGCCTCCCCACCAACGGCAAGGTCCACGGTCCATGTCTGAATATGTTTCGTTATTTAGTATAACAATTTTATTTTGCTTGTAAAACCTTTGAACTGAATTGTACCCCCAGCTTCTACAAACCGGAATTCTCTTATAGATCTCGATCTTGCAATAACGTTTAGTAAAATATGCACAAAGCATCTTCCACGTACCTGAGCCTTGCGCAAGCTCGTTCTGATTCACAACTAAGAACGGATGGCTGAACTTATGCGTAGAATGATATTAAGTTTTATAATGCCTATGTATTTTTAACGTGTAAAATATCAAACTAAATTATGTATCCATTAATTAAGATATCTGTAATGCTTGAGTTGCTGACTTGATATTCATTTACGTTAATTGCCGAATATTGCTAGCTTACGACGATGTAATTTTTCTATGTGGCAACTTAAGATTCTAAAGCGCGCACTCGAAAAACACGGACGAATCCACGTATGAAATAATTCTGTGGCATTAATGGAAACAATCCACATACATTTCATAGGTCTCCATCAAACTTTATTTAAACGTCACTGTCGTTCTTAAATCTAACGATTATTTCCCTCACTGTCCTTTCCATAAAATGTTCGCTTGAGCATCCTTTTTCTGTAGTGCTCTGCTTATGATTGACGTTTCCTTCCAATCTCACACATGACGTTTTCAACAGGTTCGCTGCTTTGAATGTCGACATTACTAATGTGTTGCTATTTTCGAAGTATAACTTTTAATTTGGATGTAGATGACCGTTCGGGGTTGAATCTCATTTATATGGTAGAAGTCTAAGGACTGTGCGCTCTCTTTTATGTTTACTGCTTGTAAATTTCATATCTGAGAAACTGTGGTTCGTTTAGTGATATCAATTTCCTAAGCTCCACCTTTTCAATATTCTCGTTTATTTCGTCGTCGTGACAGTGCAAGTGATCAGTCGTACACTTCTTTCAATCTGGCATGGTATGTGCCTCGTGAAAATGTTAAGAAACATTCCGATTACAGTTGTTGCTAGTTTCTGTACTCTTGGTATTAACGTGTCTACAAACCACCTGGTAAACTTTTCACTATTGATTTCTTCGTTATTAATTCCTGCTACTTTGATTTAAAAAGCAAGAGATATTTTGGTAGAAAATCTTGGTGCCTTTAGGCAGAAAAATGATTCCGTCTCGGTTGCCTGAAGACACTCATATTTTTCTTTTTTTGGCGACGTTCGGGCCTGATTCAGAAAAATGGTAGAAAAGACCCACGGTCCATCAAGCAACATCACTTCATAGATACTGAAGTTATGGATATCCCACAAAAATTTCCACCAACAGTTTGCAAGCACAGATATTTCCAGTGATCAACTGCAAATAAATACGTACTACTGCCTTGAACATATCTGCTACCTTCAGGTAACGGGTAATTATCCTCATGTTGGTAGCTTCTTTTTGTGATAATGATCGCAAATACGATAACACACTGCGTCCAGAGGCGATTTATCCGCGTAGCAAATGACGCAGGCTGCACGCAGTGAGGGGCCTGCTGTCACACTGCTGTACTGTCCAGTCACATTAACGTCACCACTTGTCAGACGCCTTTTGCAGTCCGGACTGCTGCGAGATGCGCAGGAAGAGTCAGTGGGACTCTACAAGGTACCGACGAGGATGTTGAGCCGAGGCGACTCCAGTGCCGTGGTCACCATGCGACGTGCCGTAGACGTGCCTACAGGATACCTAAATCTTATGAGGTTTCTGTTGGCTTCGTAGTCTCTAAATGCATAATAAGTTTAGCAAACAGTCTGATGGTTGTTATACTGTTAATTGGTGTGCAAAACGTCATTGGTTTATCTATCAGTAGTTTATATTTTTCCCCTGTCTTCGTTAGTAATGATTTAGCTCCTCTTTTCCTTGTAAAGGACATTTATCTGATGACGTTACATCTTACGACAGTCTTTATTACTCACTTCTGCCACTACCTACTTTCATGTACATCGATACATTCAAATGCCTAGATTCAATTAAGGTACAGTAAAGTCTCCTTCATGCATCGACACATTCAAATATTTAGACTCAATCAAGATACAATAAAGTCTTCTTCATGCTCATCTAAGAGTACACCACGAATGATAGTCATATTGCCTCATTATAGCTGTTGCGTAGAGTGCATTAAGAATTATAATCCTCAAATTAAATTATTATTGTAGTGTGTCCGTCTAACAGACAGAGACTGAGTTGGTCAAAAAATCCAAAAAACACCATCGCTACAGCCTCTTTCTCTGTTGCTGTATATGTTCTCTCTCGCGCTGGGTAATGAATGACTGGAAATTTAGTAAATTCCAATGTTCAGCCTTAACTGAGACGTACAAATCTCTTCCAAACCCAATCTAGAATATCTTCAGGTAAACCTTCCGGGATGTAAGGTCGTGGTCCCGGAAGTTTTACCAGAAGATATGTCATCCGGTCGTGAAAGCCTTCATACTATGACCAATCTACACTCCTGGAAATGGAAAAAAGAACACATTGACACCGGTGTGTCAGACCCACCATACTTGCTCCGGACACTGCGAGAGGGCTGTACAAGCAATGATCACACGCACGGCACAGCGGACACACCAGGAACCGCGGTGTTGGCCGTCGAATGGCGCTAGCTGCGCAGCATTTGTGCACCGCCGCCGTCAGTGTCAGCCAGTTTGCCGTGGCATACGGAGCTCCATCGCAGTCTTTAACACTGGTAGCATGCCGCGACAGCGTGGACGTGAACCGTATGTGCAGTTGACGGACTTTGAGCGAGGGCATATAGTGGGCATGCGGGAGGCCGGGTGGACGTACCGCCGAATTGCTCAACACGTGGGGCGTGAGGTCTCCACAGTACATCGATGTTGTCGCCAGTGGTCGGCGGAAGGTGCACGTGCCCGTCGACCTGGGACCGGACCGCAGCGACGCACGGATGCACGCCAAGACCGTAGGATCCTACGCAGTGCCGTAGGGGACCGCACCGCCACTTCCCAGCAAATTAGGGACACTGTTGCTCCTGGGGTATCGGCGAGGACCATTCGCAACCGTCTCCATGAAGCTGGGCTACGGTCCCGCACACCGTTAGGCCGTCTTCCGCTCACGCCCCAACATCGTGTAGCCCGCCTCCAGTGGTGTCGCGACAGGCGTGAATGGAGGGACGAATGGAGACGTGTCGTCTTCAGCGATGAGAGTCGCTTCTGCCTTGGTGCCAATGATGGTCGTATGCGTGTTTGGCGCCGTGCAGGTGAGCGCCACAATCAGGACTGCATACGACCGAGGCACACAGAGCCAACACCCAGCATCATGGTGTGGGGAGCGATCTCCTACACTGGCCGTACACCACTGGTGATCGTCGAGGGGACACTGAATAGTGCACGGTACATCCAAACCGTCATCGAACCCATCGTTCTACCATTCCTAGACCGGCAAGGGAACTTGCTGTTCCAACAGGACAATGCACGTCCGCATGTATCCCGTGCCACCCAACGTGCTCTAGAAGGTGTAAGTCAACTACCCTGGCCAGCAAGATCTCCGGATCTGTCCCCCATTGAGCATGTTTGGGACTGGATGAAGCGTCGTCTCACGCGGTCTGCACGTCCAGCACGAACGCTGGTCCAACTGAGGCGCCAGGTGGAAATGGCATGGCGAGGCGTTCCACAGGACTACATCCAGCATCTCTACGATCGTCTCCATGGGAGAATAGCAGCCTGCATTGCTGCGAAAGGTGGATATACACTGTACTAGTGCCGACATTGTGCATGCTCTGTTGCCTGTGTCTATGTGCCTGTGGTTCTGTCAGTGTGATCATGTGATGTATCTGACCCCAGGAATGTGTCAATAAAGTTTCCCCTTCCTGGGACAATGAATTCACGGTGTTCTTATTTCAATTTCCAGGAGTGTAGAATGCATGAAATACGATAAAGTTTGAAGATACATCGTTACTACGGTGTTTCTATTTACATTACTGGCCATTAAAATTGCTACACCAAGAAGAAATGCAGATGATAAAAAGGTATTCATTGGACAAATATATTAGACTAGAACTGACATGTGATTACATTTTCACGTAATTTGGGTGCATAGATCCTGAGAAATCAGTACCCAGAACAACCACCTCTGGCCGTATTAACGGCCTTGATACACCTGGGCATTGAGTCAAACAGAGCTTGGATGGCGTGTACAGGTACAGCTGCCCATGCAGATTCAACACGACACCACAGTTCATCAACATAGTGACTGGCGTACTGTGACGAGCCGTTGCTCAGCCACCATAGACCCGAAGTTTTCAATTTGTGAGAGATCTGGAGAGTGTGCTGGTCAGGGCAGCAGTCGAACATTTTCTGTATCCAGAAAGGCCCGTACAAGACCTGCAACATGCGGTCGTGCATTATCCTGCTGAAATGTAGGGTTTCGCAGGGATCGAATGAAGGGTAGAGCCACGGGTCGTAACACATCTGAAATGTAACGTCCACTGTTCAAAGTGCCGTCAATGCGAACAAGAAGTGACCGAAACGTATAACCAATGGCACCCCATACCATCACGCTGCGTGATACGTCAGTATGGCGATGACGAATACACGCTTCCAATGCGCGTTCACAGCGATGTCGTCAAACACGGATGCGACCATCATGATGCTGTAAACAGAACCTGGATTCATCCGAAAAAATTACGTTTTGCCTTTCGTGCACCCTGGTTTATTGTTGAGTACACTATCGCAGGCGCTCCTGTCTGCGAAGCAGCGTCAAGGGTAACCGCAGTCATGGTCTCCGACCTGATAGTCCATGCTGCTGCAAACGTCGTCGAACTGTTCGTGCAGATGGTTATTGACTTGCAAGCGTCCCCATCTGTTGTCTCAGGGATCGAGACGTGGCTGCACGATCCGTTACAGCCATGCGGATAAGATGCCTGTCATCTCGACTGCTAGTGATACGAGGCCGTTGGGATCCAGCACGGCGTTCTGTATTACCCTCCTGAACCCACCGATTCCATATTCTGCTAAGAGTCATTGGATCTCGACCAACGCGAGCAGCAATGTCGCGATACGATAAACCGCAATCGCGATAGGCTTCAATCCGACCGTTATCAAAGTCGGAAACGTGATGGTACGTATTTCTCTTCCTTACACGAGGCATCACAACAACGTTTCACCAGGCAACGCCGGTCAACTGCTGTTTGTGTATGAGAAATCGGTTGGAAACTTTCCTCATGTCATCACGTTGTAGTTGTCGCCACCGGCGCCAACCTTGTGTGAATGCTGTGAAAATCTAATCATTTGCATATCACAGCATGTCCTTCCTGTCGGTTAAATTTCGCATCTGTAGCACGTCATTTTCGTGGTGTAGCAATTTTAATGGCCAGTAGTGTAATAGGTAGTATCTTAAATTTTTGAAGCGTCCGAAGATTATCACAGTTTCCTTCTCTAATTCTATACATTTATACCCCAATTAGATTAGTGGTCCAGTGCTTAATTCATTAGCCAACCTGACAAAGATGACAAAATTTTCCACCAATTCTGTATCCATTGCTCTCTTTATGTAAGTAAATTTATTTGTAAAATTCTGGGTGTTGTGTTATCAGTGCTTTTTACGCCGTAATTTATACTTGTATGTTCTGAAGCTACAGTCTATCCCTCTTTCCACTTCCAAGACGTTCAGCAGTTCCAGTGAAACTTGGCCATTCATTCATGCCGACTGGAACATATACCAGTCTTGTTCACACATTATTTAATAATTCATTCATTCACTCATAAAATTCCACACATCCTATCAAAGAATGAGAACTGCCAGGAATACAAAAGAACTCAAGGTATATAATAACAAAAAACAGGAAAATCATAGGAACTTACTGTGCATACACCATTAACAGTATACTATCACTATGTGCTTAATCTTATTAATGCTTAAAACAACTGATTTTCATGAAGTAAATTGTAAAAAAAGCTGATACTTAGAAGAAACGAAATGCTGCCTCCTGACGTATAATAAATATACCGTGTTTATCTTCTATTGGTAGCTCAATATTTGCTTGCTTACACTAATATTTTAAAATAAAATAGTTGCTTACATGTGTAAATACTGATTACTACTCACAGAATATGCCTACTTGTCATACAATTTTACAATGAATAATGCTACTTAGCACAGAAATAAAAAATAAATAAAGGTAATAGCAGATTTCAATTTTTGAGTCCACATACTCAGTGTATTTGTAGAAAGAGTGCCTAATGAGATCTTTTGAATTTTCTGTAGAACTGATCGGGTTGTATTTATGTGTATGTCTGTCATACGTCATACTCAAGACATACCCTAGAGTCTTTCACACATGTCAGACCCCATCTGCAAGTACCTATCCTATCTCTTGCATCTAAGGAGGCTATACCTTGAAAAAACTGCACACCTGTCTTCCTCACTTTCACAAATCATGTATTTTTGACACAGATATTACTAGACTGAGATGCAGCGAAGAAAAGAGAAATCTCATTATCAGATTTCTTCTCCATATGTATCTGAGTGTCAAAGACATATTTTTACACATTTTAATATGTTATTTGTTTCAAATCTTCGGGGTTCCAAGTACTGCGGAATTGTATCTTTACTTCCCAAACCACCTAAAACCACGTGCATTCCCTATTTCTTCCTATTTTTCATTATTTTTGTTCATACTTGTGTTATTTTTGGAGGAAGGAGGAGAAGCTTACGGGCGCTCAACGCCGAGATTACCAGCGTGTGTTACATTTTACACATAATATCTCCCGAGTTCAACAGTATTTTGCACATTTTTACACTTGCTAAACACTACATAACTTCTCCACATCGCATTATGATTTGAATCATTGTTTAAGACGTACTTGGAAGTAAGGCAAATTGAGTAAATTGAAGCTGTAAAATTTAAATACTCTGTGAACCTATTATATAAAATGTAGAAGGGCTTTCCTTAAGTCCATTGTAATGTTTCTTTTGCTTTGTCTATGTAGTGTCAGTATGAACAGTTTGTCTACTACACTTACATCACAAGCATTTATATGCAGACATTCAGTGTCAGTTTGAGCAATGTCTCTACTGCACTTACGTCACAGGTCCTTATTCCTAGATATTTAAATTTCTTTACACTGCTACGACATTTACAACATTTTGACATGTTAATGGTGAGTCGATTTTCATAAACAACGTATGAAGCATAGCAGTCATGTAGACCACGAACACTTCTATTATTTTCACTTTTATATGTATATCGATTCATGAATTTCAAACTGTTCTACAAAGCGGTCGTCGATTAGTATTCATATGATGCGCCATTCTCATTTTCCTCGTAATACACCAAACGCTAACATAAGGAAGTATTAACCAAAAGACAGCGATGCTGGTGCTGCCTCACATTGACTGATGTACTATATGAGGTCACAAGGCTACTGGAGAAGATATCAGTGCAGTTTTGATGTATGTAAAGTGACAGGGTCATTGGCTGATATAAAACGCTCGCTGAGTGATCCTTGTGCGTTCAAGGGACGTCTGAGTGTCGGAAATAAACCGAAATCGAGTGTTTTGCAATAGACAAGTCCTGGTTAAAGTTTTCAGCAAAGGCATTTTCAGGCTCAGATGGGATGCTCACCAACTTTACATCCCCATTTATTCACGTACAAATCAAAAATCCTGAAGTAAACATATTAGCACAGGCATCTTCAAGAATACGGTCATTGTCTCTGTCAAAGGTACTGGTGCACCTACGAATCGTATTTGTTTAATACAGAACCTAGACCACAAAATATACTGTCTGCCGAACATAATCATTTACCGCATCCACCACCCACTGTACAAACTATCTGCTCTAAAACAGTTGTTCTCAACAGTAGAGTCTTTATTTTATGACAATGTTTTATCTTCTTCACTATGCATTCGTCTGGGCACAACCCTACGACAGAATAATGAATTTCTTCTGCTTCTTCTTATTTGATTCGGTATTAGGCTTCCGAAGGAACTAAAATGATTCTGCTGCCTTGCTCAAACACCAATTACAAACCATCTAACATATTTTGTATGAACCAAGTCACATAGACCAAAAATTCGTAACAAGTGTGCACCATGCCCCAGGAATAATGGAAACAAATACTGCCTTTTACAAATAGAATCTATCTGAAACCCTTCTCGAATTTTAAACGTTGTGATGCTTGCAAACAGAGATCCTACATGTTCTTTTTTATCTGACTGTGTCTCAGGTAGTGACATTTAGCAGAGAATGACTATAAAGTAAAGCCTACTCGTTAGTTGCGCTGTGTTTCGTATTGGACGAGTATCACACATAAATACATTGGCCTATATAACATGAGATCACCGTTGTGTTAGATAATTGGACAGACCAGGGAATAGGCGGTATCTGTCTTGTGAAGAAGAGAAAAAGAGGATTCCGTGTAAAATGTATAACAGAATTTTTTCTGTTTTTGTACAGGCGTATGAATATACCGAAAGGTTCTAGAACATTTGATTCTGGAGCAGTTACCAGATAGCCAACATAATCGAAACGGTTTGGAGGCATAAACGTTACCATGTAACCCAGTCATGAACAACAATATTACACGGAGTGTTCATTCAGTATGATGTCGTACATATAATGCACTCTAGACTGTGGTCCCAAGGTCTCAAGTCTACTCAGTTGGCAGTGAAATCAGCAGCTGAATGAGGTTCGCTGAAAAACAGAGCTTCTTGCAGAATATTCGGCATTAGTTTCCATTGACGAGCTAACTGTTTTAGTAGGTGTTTTTACTTTGTCAGACACAATCTGCGAAAGTGAATGAGTACATGTTGTAGACAGCAGAGAACTGTTGGACAGTCGTTTAATTGTCTCACAAAGACAGGTCCCCAGCGCTGGATCGATTTTTTGAGCCATTTATTAGGTGATATAGGTTAAAATCCCAGGTATCACAACCTGCAGCCATTCGACCTGGTGGGCCCTCGTTTGCGAGTAATTGAATAAAACTAAATTCGAAATTTTGCGTGATGTTCAGCAGCGTTAAAAACGTAATATTCTATGAAATGATTGCCTGATGTAATGTGTAGGACGAGGCATTTTTACATGGAAGGTGGTAGGTTAGAATGTCGGCAGGTTCTTTAAACTTGGTTAAATTTAAATCTGTATTGAAATGACTTCGATAATTACTTTAAGTAAATTAATTGGTTTAAATATAACGTTTATTTCTATTCCTTTGTCAGATCGTTTTAATCATTATATCAATTTTTTTCATTTGCTCTCATTTTTCTTCGTGTCTCCTACATTTCTTCCGTTATACCGTCCTTTTTTTTGTCCATGTTATTGCATTCATTGTTTATATTTCTTCATGTGTGTTCTTTTTTGTCTACATTATAATGTTTGTATGCATACCTAGTAACGAAAAATACATTTGTGGCAACACTGCACATTTTAATGTTTGCATGCATATCTAGTAACTAAAATTCATTTGTGGCAACATTGCACAGTCAGCATAAATAGATAATTTCGTCTTTTATTTTTTAACCGATAGACCGACATTTTCAAATATAATTATTATAATAAATAAGTACAATTAAATTCACATTCAGAAAAATTCCGAGTCGAAAAGAATGATATAAAGCAAAAATGAGAAAATATGCAAAAGCTCATATAGTGGTTTTAATTATGTGACAAAGGAACAGAAATAATTACTGAATTTTAAGCAATTAACTGAATAAAAATAATGGTCAAAGTCATTTAGATAAAAATTTTAAGCACCTCAGAAGATTCGAATGCACATCATTCTGCACGCGTAGGTCTTACCCTGTCCATTTCACCATGCGACCAGCCTGCTACTATACTTTGTCAATGCCTTTGAGCATCAAGCAAATTTCTTCAGCGATTACTCGCAAACGAGGGCCCGCCAGCGTGAATGGCTGCAGGGTGTGATACCTGGGATCTTAACCTACGTCACCATACAGATGGATTCAAAAGTCGAGCTCATCAATGAGGACCCTCCTTGTCAGTTCTGTGATTGCGTGACGTAAATGTGTTTGTGTGGTAATTAACCTAAAGGTGAAAGATTTATTATGTGAGTGATCCTATTTGCTTGTGTTTTCATTGCAATCACTAGAGTAAGCACTGTACATAATTCAGTTCTACAACATCCGTTCGTGGGAAAGACAAGCATGGTTTGTAAGCTCTAAACCTGTGTTCATACACTTCAACAGAGGAAACGTCTGTCCTTGGAAAAGACAGCCGTATTGCGGGACAACTATACCAAATACGAGAGGTTATAGGTTTATGTGGTGTCTGTTCTATCGAACATGTATGACAGAGCAGACGTCACACTTGTTTACAATTCGGTGGGCGCGATAGCTGCTTGATGAAAAAGTTTTAGAGATGATGCACAAGCAACTTCGAAACTCTTGTAAGTAGGGGGTTAATGAGGAGGGGGTTCTTGCGGTGCGGCGAGCGACAAGTTAGGAATATGGGTTTACTGGGACGTTTGTCGGAATGGCCAAGGCGGTTAAGGCAACCGTTCTAGAGAAGCGGCACATCACGGTTCGAGTCCCGGTCCGAAACAAATTTTCAATTCTCGATGTTGCATTTCCGCAATGCCCTGTGCAACTGAAAGTCATTATTTCCTTCCTATCATTTTACCATCCCGTTTCTGTTTCAATCACTCTCACCCCTGTTATTCATGACGACGTGAGTTTGGCCACGGTGAAAAGTTCGATCGCCATGTGTTTCTGTCGGAAATTGATTGTACGATGCTTAAAGTCACACCAAGGATAATGCAAGTTACGAGTTTGTATCAGGACACTTAATTCTCTAGAAAACCTGTAACGGACGAGCCAAAGAGTGTAATCCATGGAAAACGAAAATAAGAGTGAGGGTGAACTCTATTGGAACCTGGAGAACAACACTTTGTGAGACAAAGTAGGTTCTTCTGGTGTCCTGGGAGGGCCACTAGCTGCTACGGCTTCGAATTGGTTGGTTTTCCAATGTCTGCCACTGTCAACCTGTCGACAGTTCGTTGCTGATGGAGTCGCAGTAATTCGATGATTTCACGATTTTCCCCAAGTTTTAGAAATCGTGCCATGTACACCTAACACATTCAATATTCACTATGCTTGCGTACTGCTCCGCACAACCCACAACTTTATGAGTTTCTTATTGTGATGTTTGCAAATGCTTCATTTCTCTTCCTAGTTCCATCCACAGATACATAACGAGAAAAGTACGTAACAACAAGAAAGAAAATTTTGGTAAATTGTCATCAAGTGATCATAGATGTTCTGACATATCTTATGTGTTCCTCAGCCGTTCGTCGGGTGTGTGAGCCAAACATGAGATATACTCATGTTTTGTGCAATCGTTACCTGGAATCTGACACATATCATAAATGAGGATGCAGTTGCATTTTTACTGGAAGTGTAAACTCATTTATGTCCCAGGTATTATAAATCGGATAAAGTATAGCAGTTCCATGATGTGCAATAATATTCTTATCAGCGTATATAGCGTCATAAACTTAACTATTACAGTCCCATGAGCTCTTAACATTTCAGTTTTCTTTCAGTTTAGTCAATAGCTGTGAGCTCATTTTGTTGTAAGGATGTTGATTTCATTACCTATTTATTTCCGCAGGGAACAAACTAACAACCTGTTATCAAATAAGGCAACTTTATTATTTCTTTCTAAACAAATTATTAGTGAATTTAAATAGCAATATGAATTATCTTCCATGTGGGGTATCTGGTACGTAAGTGGGAGTGTCACACTTTCAGACTTAACTGACGGGCAAACGTAATTGTGTTGCAGCCAGTTACAAATGACTCTGAATGTTGTCGAATTGTAAGACATTTTGATTTCGTTCTGTTACTGTCTACTAGAACTGTTAAATAATAAACTTAAGATGTTTTCTCTTTTCAGTATCGTTTCCCATTAAATAAATTTATTATTCCCAACTGCTTCCTTGTTGTATACTAGTAACGGTAATTCTAAGTAATTACTTTCAATGATTTCTCGTTTCAGTGACTTATTGTATTATATTTATTACATAGCCCAAAGGTATGTTGCAAATTACGTTATTCTCTCAAAATAAGCATGTGTACTGATTTTTTCGTGTGTATAAGGGTGTGTATCGTGTGTGTATGCATGTGTATATTTGGGCTGTTAATAATTCATAATAAGACCACATGAAACTACGTACATTATGATGTACTTTTTAGTTTTGGTATTGTTAAGGCCTTCTATATTCAAGTGCCAGACAAATAAATTACTTAAGAATGTCGGTATAGATGTAAAATAAATTATGAACAGTTCGGTGTGAAGCAACTTAGACTTTTACTTTTAGAAATATCTCAGGGTTGTAATAAAATGTCTTTTCACATGAATAATAATTTATACTTTCGTAGGGTCACTTGGAGAAGCACCTTTGCATGGTGCACTTATTATTAAGTCGAAGCTGAGCACTTTCTTAACTGTGAAAACCTCTTCACTTGACAAAAGATAGCCTTGGAGCGGCAACCACAGAATCTGTCTTGATATCGATACAACTGTTTGCAATATGAATGAAATTAATTTGACTTTAATCTGTTTCTTTCGTCAGTTAATTGTAACCCATCTCCTTTTTGCTTTACACCAAGTAATATTGAGCTAATTTCAAAAATAATCTGCCGTATAGCGAATTGCGGCCAACAACACTAATTACAACTCGCACTGTACTCCACGTTTTAGTCTCTGAAGAAATGTACAATTATTTTTTCAAACATGTTGGGACGCTAATGCTAGTCAAATAAGTGGTTTGCTTATCAGTAGCAACATATATCTACCAGAAAATCGTTGCAAGATACATACATCTCCATCCACGCCTTTCTCGGCTGGAGATTCGCACCAGAGTAAAAAGATTATGAAACTCTATTTCCATTATTCTCATTTTTCTCAATATCCTTACTACAACACATAGATTATCATGAAATATCGATACTGCTTTGCATAAACACTGCTGTGAGGTAATTCATATTTTTACGTACTCTCTTGCAAAAAGGATAACAGTTCGTTCAAACATTTCATATGAACAATAAATAAATGGTTGTCGTTGCCAGAGGACCAGTACACATGCCATTCATTGTAAGAACATTCAGCTTCCACAAATAACATATACAGCTGAGCAGTTTAAATGCCTGTAACATATAACCGTTACTTTTTTAAAATGTTACGTTGGTGACTGTTCTGGTGTAACCACAAACGCCGGAACGAAGATGCGGAACGTAAGACCAGAGAAGGCTGTGAGGAAACGCCGCGCCAGATGTGCCCACTGCCAGACGTGGATAAAAGTGACGCTCTTGCTAGCCCAGGCTCGCTGATCGGCACTGGATGGCGGCCGGTGGTTGTCAGTGACGTGTCAACTTCCAGGAACTTTGTGTATAGCAAGAACTTTACTGTTTTCGTTTTGCCTCTCGCTAGCGACGTTTGATGTATCTCCAAAGTTAAGTATTGTCAGTTAATTTCTACAAATAAAACTACTTATGTTATCTGTTTGAAATTGTTGCGCAGCATTCCGAGAACGTTGCATCCTGTAGATACCCTATTAGCGACGAGTGGCAAGACCCCACAGTGACTAATTTCGTTAGCGTTCTAACTTCAGAGTAATCCTACTGAAGTATTTTCATCTAAATCAAGTCTTATACAAAAGGAAATAACAAAATATCTTTCCTATTTGATTTCGTCATTTCTTTTTACTAGCAAATAAAACTTTATTATGAGCGCGGAATAATAACGAAGACAACAATCCATTATAATAGGCCTGGCATAACAGTGATTAATAAAGTTGAGGAAGCCACCTCCGTTACAGACATCGCTACACCCGTAATTTGCAAACTACTGTCAATGAGGAGCTGGCCTGGCAGATGAGATAACAGCCAAGTGACAACAAAAGCTGGTACACATCGTACCTGTGGTTACATCGGACACACTTGTTGTCCCAAAACGAACTGTGAAGATACAGCAGGATATAAAACTGTGAACATCCTACTGGACCTAAAACTGCATACGTCGCTCCGTTGCCAACTGCAGAAGGCTGTTGTGCCGAACACGTGCACAATTATTCGTTGAGTTCTTAGAAAATGTTAGTAATAACTTGATAACCTTTATCATGAAACCCGTAACACACAAAAAGTAATAATAATAAAACAAAAATAATATGAACTTAGAAACATGTTTTTAGAAATGGATATCTGTAGTGTAGTGAAAGTGGGTTGTGCAAAATCCGGACTAGCAGACACTGGAAGCATCTGAAATACGATATTAAGTGTATAGATAATCCTTATCAGCTGAATAGCTAGTTTACCTAGGCATCTGCTGAAACTTGTAGAAAGTAACTTAGCACTTGAGGGAGAAAAGTTGTCGGGAGAGACATAGATTAGAAATTACAAAACTCATTAGTAAGTGTGTAGCAGGTACAGTATGTGGATCTGGGTCTGCCGAGTGCTGCTGGCAAGCGCGATGCACTCTTCTCATTGAAGAGATACTTGATTGAGAAGTAGTGGCACCAGTCACGAAAGCTGACAACGACCTGGAGAGCGATGTGCAGATGACATCCGCATCCACTGACATCTATCGGCTGAGCATGACACGGCAGTCGGTCGGTACTGAAGGGCCTTCCGAGGCCATTTCGGTCATAAAGACAGAGAAAGAGTAGGTATGTGGATATGACAAGATTAGGATGAAATGTAAGACGACGTAAACCTGTCTAAAATACATTGCATGCGAATTTTTTTAAGGAAAGAATAAATAAACAAAAAAGTGTGTGTTAGTAATTAATTGGTTCACATATTGAATATGTGAGTATTTGTCAAAGAAATAGTTCCCAATCAGCCCCCCCCCCGTCCCCCTCAACCCCTACAAACTCTAAACAGAAGAAAAATTCTGAAAAAACTAGCCTTTTTAAAAATAAAAGTACAATAAAACTCAAAATTAATCTTAAAGTATTATTTATTTGATTAGATGTTTTCAACACAAAAATACCAAGCACAATAGAAAAACTGTGCTGCGCTTTGCTTGCAGCAAAATAAATGTATTTAATAAGTCATCTTAATCTAGATTATCTACTGCAGTAAACATGCAAAATGACCATATAATTTAATCGATCTTGCAACACTGTTGACATTAAATAAGTTTTGAAATGACGTAAGAAAGAAAAATTTCGTTCCGGAGGATGATCAAGGAGTCGTTATAACCAAGTAAACAAAGCGCACAAAATTTGGAATTAGTCCTCTTGTCCATTCGTATTTGTTTAAAAACTACACAGCAAACCTCAAGTTTCTTGCCTACTCATTTTTCTTCTACAAAAGTTGTAAAATGATTTTTCTATCGGTTATCAGTGTCACTCCGTCAAAAATTTTACTATTTCATCAATGATATCTTCGATAAAGTTTTCCAACAATTTAAAATATTAATGGAATTATTTTCAAATGGACTCTTGAGTTAAGATTTGATCGAAAATGTCAGAATAAAAATTTCTGAAAAATTCTTGAATCTTTTTGAATCTTATCTTGATCGAGAGGTTTAGGAGTTTTGCACTGGTGCAGAAGTTTAGGTTCATCAAGACAAATATCAGCAACAGGCTGAACACATTTGCGCCATATTTCCTCAAATTTAAAATCACTAGAAGCAATTAAACCGTCAGTAAGAGGTCTGTTTCATATGATTGGAGTGTACATAAATTAGGATTCTGAAATTCTGTGTTGGAAATATCTACCCAATTAAAAACTTCAACAAGTATTGTTAAATAAATATATTACTCAAAACTTTGCAAATAATCAAATACTATCCGTAGAATAAAATCCATTGTCAAATCGTCACAAATGGGTCTGATTAGCTCAATTTTGGACACGTTACAAATTTCATCTAATAAAATTAAAAAATTTTTTTTTAAAAATTCAGCAATTTGCTTCTCATCCATAATTCTGGACAAGATTGGCTGCCATCAGTTCGAGAATTTCAGTTTGATTATTGTGGTGAAGCCATGTGTAACCTTTTGCCCACATTTTGTACTCAACCCTTTAATAAGTCATAAAGCTGGGATTTTCTTCTTTGCTGGATCCCTGTTTGGCCAGTGTCTTTCATGTGCTCAAATTTTTCAATAACAAGCTTCGATCATTCATCAATCGTTTCAATTTGAATTGCGATACCTAGTGAATGATGCTAAGAGCTTCCACGTTATTTTAATGCTTCGTTGCAGTTAATTTGAAAATAACATTTTGGACGAGTCCTTGTAAGTAGGCTGTTTAGGTTTTTATGTTGGTAACGCCATGTAGCGCTCTATATGAAAATCACTGACTGTGCTGTGAGGAGTCTGTGGCTGGTTTGCATTGTTGGAATTTGCTATTGTAGTGTTGGGCAGTTGGCTGTTAACAGCGCGTAGCATTGCGCAGTTGGAGGTGAGCCGCCAGCAGTGGTGGATGTGGGGAGAGAGATGGCGGAGTTTTGAGAGCGGATGATCTGGACGTGTGTCCATCAGAGACAGTAAATTTGTAAGACTGGATGTCATGAACTGATATATATATATATATATATATATATATATATATATATATATATATATTATGACTTTTGAACACTATTAAGGTAAATACATTGTTTGTTCTTTATCAAAATCTTTCATTTCCTAACTATGCCTACAACTAGTTAGTCCCTTCAGTAGTTAGAATATTTTATTTAGCTGGCAGTAGTGGCGCTCGATGTATTGCAGTAGTTCGAGTAACGAAGCTTTTTGTGAGGTAAGTAATTCATGAAAGGTATAGGTTATTGTTAGTCAGGGCCATTCTTTTGTAGGGCTTTTTGAAAGTCAGACTGCGTTGCGCTAAAAAATATTGTGTGTCAGTTTAGTGTTTATCAGAAGAGGTAAAGAGCGAAATGTCTAAGTACGTTCAGTTCTGCTTAGCTGTTTGAAAATCAAATAATGTAAGAGGGTTATGAGAACAGTAATTCATTAATTTTTCTAAGGGGACGTTTCGTATGTCGGCCCTTAGGCGATTTTCTTGTAGTTTGTGTAATTAGTGTAGCTTTTGTTTATTGCTAGCTCGTAATTGTAGAGAGAATCTCCTTTGTAGTTGCAGTCTTTCATTGTTGTACAGTAAAACAGTTGTGGCATGCATGTACATTTGCACCAAGTATTTCGCAGCTGTGCTTGCAACTAACGAGATATTATTTTCAATGCTATGTTTTCTTATTTTTGCTCTTCATATTGTGCTTTTCTGTGTTATCGTGTGAAATATTGTGACAATTATGGCGTGTGAAAAACGTAATACTAGGCTCCAAAGTAAACTGAGAAACGACAGTGAAGACGAAAGCAGGGTGTTAGCGCAACCGTGTAATGAATTAACTAATGTTCAACATAGTAATTTGATAATTGTGCATAGGGAAGTGGAGTGGGTGGCAAATAATGGCGTAGACAGTGAAACAAATAGTGAACAGGGAAGCATTATCGATCGATCGTTCGGCAACAGCTCGCCTCAGAATTCCGAAATGACAGGACACAATCTTGCAAATACTGTAGATTCAGGTTTTGCGTCCTCACTGTTTTCTCAAATAAGTCAAGACACATTTTCTGCTTTTCAAAATGCGAATATTGCTGGTTCAAATGCACTGCCGAATAGCACTGAGGAACATGTTTCAGACACCAGTGCATTGTTATTACAATTCATGCAACAAGTGGGACAAACGCTTCAAAAGTTAGACACAATGGAACAAAATCTTCAAAAGTTAGACATGATGGAACAAAATCTTAAAAAGTCAGACGCAATGGAACAAAATCAAAAACAGTCACTGCAACAGCTTCAAAAGTTAGACCCCACGCTTGAACAAACACGTGAAGGTTTAACTGGTGAGTTACTTAAAATCGAATGTAAATGTCAAAAAGTCTGTAATGACGTAAAAACACAAATTTGTGAGCATTTTCAACCTATTTTTTCCCGTCATGAAAATGCATTATAGAATCACGAAGCAGCCATGAAATAACTGCAAACTATTGTTCATGAAAATCACGACACATTGCAAGCTAAAACTGACTCAGTTGCATCTACTGATTCCGTTACGCAACTCGCGAAAACTCCGGAAAACTTAAAGGACACAGTAGATACGATTTCAACACAAATGGACACTGGAACTTGGTTCAGAAAAACACACTGAGTAAATCAGTTCACTATCGGAGAAAGTAGCCGAGCTTTCGGATCAGTTCACTAACTTATCTACAAAGGTAGATGATGATCTGAATGACACAAGACCCGTAGCCTTCAATTACACAGAAGAATACGAACAAATTAGGAAATTCAAACAAAATCTGAATCAAATTAATACGCAACACAAAAGAGAAATCCGGGAAGTACAAGATCAGTTGGCACAAATAATAGAAGAATTATATATTTCAGAGGAGACTCCACGGGAAGAGGAACATAGAAATACGGAACAGCGACAAAATAATAACACAGGGCACTTTGTAAATTATGAAAGAAATTGGTCTCCTAATCTTAATAACGACGTGAGCAAACAAAGAGACAGACAATGACTCGCACCGTAGGCAGCCACGTGCGCCGGCTGACTCAGAGAAAAATTACATAGGCGCTAACCTTGAGAAAAATTCCAGTATTCTTTACCGACGTATACCGCAAGATAATTGCGTTCAAGTTGAAACTCTGAGTACTATTAACAGTAAAGTATTGCACCACATTTAACATGTAAAACCGTTTATTGAGAGATAATCTGCTTTTTAACTTTGTCTTTGATATAAAATTTTTCACTTTACGTTACTAGTACTCTTTGTCACACTTACAAACTGTTAACATGCAACTATATTCTAAAGTTAACTATCCAGTCAAGAACCTAGGGAACTTATTTAGACAAGCAATTACAAATGCATTGTTATAGTGAACAGAGGACATAGTGTTACTGTGTGTGTACATTCTTGATTGTTAGTTGCACGATTACATAATGACTATAAGGCTTACATACTTAGAACATATACTGCTAACGAGATTTTATTGCAACATTTTGGTTTACTTGAAAAGACATTTTTTATCTGAAGTACATTCAGTGAGATTAAAGATGACTTAGTATTTGGTCTCTTTGACAGTTACACGATTATATGACGACGCTACTAATGTGTGACACAATTTACATTGTTGCTTTTGTGCTGTATCTGTTTTATATCTGCACAGTTTTTCTGAATTCTTCTGGAAAGTAAAACACGTTTTAGTAGTAACTTTCGTGGTATAGGTACAATGAGACAGCCTTTTTCGTAGGACAACAATACGTTACAGTATAGTACTTTCTTGATCACGGTAATGTACGTAATAACTACGATATCTATACTCACAGCATTTCAATTTGTTTACGATGAGGTAAGTACATTGACTTCTGCAGAACTTAGCTCCCGGAGAACGATAACTACGACACTTCCACAGAATTATCTTACAGCAAGACGCACATTTAGCGCTAAAGGACACGTATTTGAGTGATTAATTTTGTACTTAAAACATTTATTTTTAAAGATTTTTGAATTACAATGATACAGAGGTTTTCCATGATACATTTCATTCGATTGCTGTAATCTGTAACACCTGAGGGTATAATTACATTAATTCTCAGGGGGTACACACCTACTTTGTGTGTTAAGCGTGTAGCTAGCACTAGGAGCCCTAGCTAATATGGTATTTGCTTATACAACTTTACACATCAGTACCATATTTCTCCAACGCAGAATTACACAGCTATCTGATTATTTAACAGAGAAACAAACATTTTTTTACTACGTCAGTGACACATGTTTACGCAATTACACAGTTGGATAACTTCATACTTATGAAATTGTATTTCGTCTGTACTTTGTGAACTGTTCATATTATTATGGAACTATTATGATACTATGAGAGCTTTGAATGATGTATTTGGTATGGGATCATGATTTTTAAAGTACGTTTGAGGTAGGTGACATTATTGAAATGAGCAGAGAATTTTTTTTAGGTTTTGAAATTATTGCAGAAAGCTACGACGTTTTTGAGATTTGACTGAGGTGTTATGATATTATTACGACGACAATGTGTATTATGCTGTTGAGGTATGTTTATGATCAATGAGCTGATGCTATATGAGGAATTTGATTATGCTACGTATTTATTGTGATGAAATATTGAAGAAGTGTCGACGAATATGTATGTGTGTAATAAAGTAAGGAATAATGAGTAGAGCTTAGCGACTCTGATTTGTGAAAAAGGATGTTGGAAACCAAGAATCGTACTTTAAGAGTTATGAAATGTGTGTATATGCGTGAATGTATCACAATGCCGGTGAAAATTTTTTGGACACTGTTATATTTATAGGATTTGGTTTCCACACATTTGTAACGCAAATTCTCAACCTGTGAAATTTTTTTTATATGAGACTGTCACTGCTGTCGTAAATATTTCGGTAAGAAAGTTAAGTGACCACGTAACGTGTCGTGGGCGCCCAGCTGTGCCACCTGCCTGGATAAAAAGCGATTAGGTGGAAAAAAAAGAGACCATTAACCTCGCTATTGACATTCCTTTATAGAAAGCATCACAAATACGACACGCTCATTACTTGAAAACATATCGGACTTTGTGCTACTTACTGAAATGCTTATGAATTGATGGGAAATATTCTTACATCTACACATCTGATTATGACAAGTGCCTTTCGGATTGCGTTGCGCTAAAAAATATTGTGTCAGTTAAGTATTGATCAGAATAGGTAAAGAGCGAAATGTCTGAGTACGTTCAGTTCTGCTCAGCTGTTTGAAAATCAAATAATGTAAGAGGTTTATCAGCACAGTAATTCATTAATTTTTCTAAGAGGACGTTTCATCCTTATCCGCTCTGCTACATGTTTCCAGCTTGAAAATCTATCATCAATCAAACACTTTTTTTAGATTTTATAGCCTACCTGTCCAAAGTGACCATAGCTCTCGCTCACACCCTTTCCATACTATCTTTGTTGAACTGAAGCCATAGATCAGGGCTTCCCAACCTTTTCAGCTGGCGGACCCCTTCTTCAGTGGAAAATCCACGGCGGACCCCTAGTCAGTCAAGAGTACAGTAACTTTAAATTTCAGAGGGAAACCCATGGGAACTAAAAGCTTCTTTTAATGCAAGTGCCATGTTCCCAATGACCCCCCTCCCCACCCCTCACCCCCACCCCCAAAGCATCAATAGTCTTTGGTTTAGATATGAATGAAAACAACTTGAAGGTCAAAAATCAACTTATGAAATAGGTAGTGCACTTACAAAGCAAGGTTAACATTTAATGATGCCTGGGGCCGCATACGTGCCAGCGAGCGCTGTGATTGGTCGACAAAGCTCGCTCTGCGCATGCGTAAAAGGTTTAAGCGCATCTAGCGCCGTGAGCCGGCGCACAAAGGACCCCCGTATTGTTGTGAAACAGTCGGTCAGAGAAATCGCTTTCTCCGGCACTAAACTGTGTATGCGTTCTAAATTAGGAACCAAAAAGGCTGCTTGGGAATACGACCTGAAGTAGAAGTACACATGTTTTTCACACGCAAAAAATAGTGATGAATTTGATTTTCACATCTTTATTCAATAATTTTACTCATTATTCTACACAATTTGGTGAAAGGTGGCCGCGGACCCCCTAGAAAGAGCCGACGGACCCCTAAGGGGTCCGCGGACCACACGTTGGGAAGCCCTGCGCATAGATTATTCTTCCCCCAGTTCTTAAATATGTGCATGAAAACAATACGTATGACGCGAATATTCTGTAATACTATGTATTTTTCATTTGTCTGTATTTCATGTACGTAATATATGTCGAAAGTTCGAAGTCACTTTTGTCGAAAACAACGAACTGCTTGTTAAAATCCTTTTTCACAAAACGTAGAAATTTAAGCTGCATGCACATAACCACTAATAGATGCTATGTAATTTGTTTTTGAACTATTATTTTAACAACATACGACGTATTAGTCAAGACAGCAAAACTACCCGTGACAGTCGATTTTTGCTATCTCCTACCATACAACAAGGGGAAAAACCACTGTTAACAGTAGCAAATAGGCATAATTACATCTCACCCACTGGATCATGTTCTTACCTTAACAAAAGAGTCTCCAAGAGTGAAGTATGGCATAGCTAGGGAAAATGAATCAGTAGCCCACTACTGACATTCGAGCTGGGAACTTGAACATCTTTATTAAAGACGGAAACAAAAGCGATAGAAAGCTGTGGAACAAGGAGTACAGCCACCTTTAATTAACTTTTTTTCTACAGCGTCACGCAACTGTCCACCATGGAAGCCTGTTGGCGTATCCATATTCCGCAGTAACTATGTAAATGTTCGTTTTCCAAATTGAAACCTTTCTTTCCTGCTGCAGTGTATATTTATTTACTTTCCTGATGTATTTTGCCTTTTACATTAAGACATCTTCAGTTAATTTAATCTGAATAATACAGTTCTGTTTTTATATGCGACAGCTAGGTTATAAAACAGTTCAAGCCATAATTTTTACGTTACTGAATTACTGCTTACCGTTATACGTTTTTGCAGTCGAAATTTGTCTTTCCTTTCTTCTAGCCACAGGTTTAACGCAGTACTGTCACTTCATTTATGACACGGGTCTCATAGTACATTTTCATGTCACGACCTTTCTGATTTGTAGCTGTCATATTTCGTAAGCTAACTGCAGTGGAACTCCACTTCTGGTTTGGCATTAACTGATTTCTTTCTTTTTCTGCGAGAAGAGTAAGCAATTTCTGTCGAAACTGCTTCTCTATTCGGTGTCCCTTTTCTTATTTGTTCACTTAAATGTTGCCAGCCTAACGACTGTTCCTTTCTGCTCTCTCTCTCTCTCTTTCTCTCTCTCTCTCTCTCTCTCTCCCTCTTTCACAGTCTGTGTGTGTTTGGGTATGAACGTGTTTGCCCATGTTTATCATTTGGTGTTACTTTTTCTATGTCCTACAGAGATGTGAACATTAAGTAAAGAATTTACGAGGGTTGGATTGTGCGAATCTGTCGCAGAAAGTTGAATGTGGATCTCATCTCTGTCAGGGAATTGTTTCAGAGTTCTAGGCGTTCAGGCAATTGAACTCTTAGTGTTGAGTTTATTTGGAGTGGATCAAAAAACTAAGGGGAAAGGGGTCTTCTAGCATCATTCTGATGATCATCTGCTTGGCTGTTATACTAATATTTCATCTAACAATGTGACCAACGAATTCTTCGTCATGTACACTTAGTCATTTGAAGGTGTCCTTTCGACTTTGGTTTTTTCTGCATGATAACTTTCTTGCAAGACCAGAAGGCCTCTTTTAATGTTTGCTATAATTATTTTCGTCTCTTTTTCTCTAGAGTTTGGATTGTGATTATGTTCTCTGAGATGCTCTGCAAATGCGAAGTGATTTGTCCCACATTTGCCGGCTCTCATAGTTTTTTGTACTGGGTAACAAACGTTCTGTCTGTTTGCCCTCCACGCCTTTCATCACTTTTCTTAAATCGTCATTGATTTATATATGCTTCATGATAATGTCGATGTGTTTTGGTTGTTTTAGGATACATTTTTGGACAGAATTATTTATGTCTTGTCTTCTGACAATGTTGGTGATTTTATGTATAATTTATTTTTGTATTTCACTGTGTATCAAGTTGTGTCTTCCTCTTTATTGCCCTGATCAATCTTCATTGTTATGGTACTGAGTGTGTGTTTTGCGTAGGGTTATTTGCTGTTGTTCTTTGTGTTTATTGTTATTGTTTGTCTTTTAATTCTGTTGTTTGTGAGTATGCTACTATTGTACTTATTCTTTATGTCGGTCTGCGTTGTGATGTCTGGTTTGTTGTAGTTTTCATTGTGGAATGGCACTGTTTAGAGTCTATGGAGCATGTGTCAAAGTGTTACTTTTTTGTGAGTTTGGATGGTTTGAGATTTGGTATATCATTGTTTCCATTGTTTTGGGTTTACAATAAATTTCAGGTACGTGCTGATTGATTTGTTTCTTGATTTTTTACCTAAACAGTTACTTTAATTGTTGTGCTCTTTTTCTATCTTATGTATCTTGTCACTGTCAACATGCAACATATCAGCTATTAGCTGTGTTTGGTCTCTTTAGCAGAGGATTGAATCCACACATCTCACTCAGTATAATGCGTCGCGTTCAAATGGCTCTGAGCGCTATGGGACTTAACATCTGAGGTCATCAGTCCCCTAGAACTTAGAACTATCAAAACCTAACTAACCTAAGGCCATCACACTCATCAATGAGCGAGGCAGGATTCGAACCTGCGACGCAGTGGTCGCGCGGGCCAGACTGAAGCGCCTAGAACCACTCGGCCACTGTGGCCGGCTATGTCGTGTTCTTTTACGTTATTTTTGGAAAATGACCGCCTCAACATGCTTTCTCAAAAATATTTGCTAATACTCCCGCAACTAGATAACCTATATGCAATCCATCACATTGTAAATAACATCCACTATTAGAGTCGGTTTATTGGAGTGTAAGATGTAATAACATGAGCGATTCCTTAATTAATTAATGACGAAATTATCCATTTTCAGGTTGTCTCAATAATGTCAGTTTTCTCTGTTACAAGTATGCTGGAATAAATGCTTTCTATCTCGAATAGAAGAAGTATTGCTACGTTTTGACAGTTTTAATGTTTCTGTTTCCTTGTAAGTAGATGTTGTCCCACATTTGACAGTTTTAATGGTTCTGTCTTCTTGTACTTAGACTTTTTTAACACTGTTTTAACATATGTCGATTAAACTGTAGATGGGGCTTCTCTAAAATTTGGTATAACTCTGATGGGGCTGTTTGGCTGGTGGATGCGTGAGTGGTATCAGAGGGTGGGTTTAATGGGTTATTCTCTATCAGTTTTCTTCTCTCTGTCTTATCCAGCACATGGTCTACATTTTTAGAGTGTTTTTAGATTTGCCTAGAGTCTGTCTGTTGGGCCTGATCTTAATTTTGTAATATTATTTTGCGATTTTTCATTACAGATCTCTTTGTTGGCATGCGTCGTTATTGGGATTAGGAGACCTAACTTCTAAAAATTCACCTTGTTGAGAGGGCCCTCCCCTGTTTGAATCCCACCAGTTCTGATGAAATTCAGGTCTGTCGTTTTGTCGGTAGTTTACATCGTTTCTTTTTTGTCGGTCATGTAGTGGAGAATTTATCCTGGAATCAGAACTGTGCGCTGAACTGTTGCATCTGAAGTTATTCTGTCTCCTTGATAATAATTATTTTGGTTCCCATATTGTCTGTTTCTCTGATTGTCTCTGTCATATTCATTGCTATGGAAATGCAATATTTCTCTGTAACTATTACTACTCTGCCAACGTTTGTCATACGGGTGGTGTCTGTTTTGGTCACGATTTACGTTGTAAGAATAGCCTTGTCGTGTCCAGTTATTATTTCTGTCATCGCGGAATTGTGACAGATGTGACCTGTAAATGTTGTGCTCCGGTTTTCGCGTTCCGTGATTGTCAGTGTCAATTTCCAATTCTTGTAACAGTCCCTGAAAAGCTTCAATGTCGTATTTGCAACGTCCTGCCAAAATAATATGTCGTAAATGTTCAGGCAATTTGATTAAACAAATGCGAATGAGTTCTGAGGCGCTGTATGGGTTTGAAAGATACTGATTCCTATGCAACATGTCTTCGAAATATTTGACAAGACTGGAAAATTCAGATTGTTCGAAATGTTTCATCATTATGATGCTATGTTTTACTCGGTCTTGTGTAGCTTGAGACCAATATGCTGAGAGGAAGGCATGATAAAATTCTCCTTCACTGTGACAATCGTGAATGACCGATTGCATTCTTACAGCTGATTCATTCTCTAAGTAGCCACACATAAATTCTAACCTGTGCTCCAATGACCATTTGGGACGAAAACAATGAGAGAATTGATGGAGCCATGCTTCTGGATGAATGTCGTTGCCAGAATTCTTAAATGTTTTGAATTTATGTGTAGATATGAACAGCTTATAGTCCAGATCGTCATGTCGGCGATTCGCACATCGGTCATTGTTACTTCTTTTCGGCGGTTCCATCTCAAAATTCGGTGTACCTTGCCAATTTCTTTCATAATTTCCAAAGTGCCCTGTGTTATTATTTTGTCGCTGTTCCGCATTTCTATGTACCTCTTCCCATAGAGTCTCCTCTGAAATATGTAATTCTTGTATTATTTGTGCCAACTGATCTTGTACTTCCCAGATTTCTCTTTTATACTGTGTACTGATTTTATTTTGATTTTGTTTGAACTTTCTAATTTGTTCATACACTTCTGTGTCAGTGAAGTCTAAGGGTCTTGTGTCATTCAGATCGTCATCTACCTTTGTAGATAAGTTAGTGAACTGATGCGAAAGTTCGGCTACTTTCTCCAAGAGTGAACTGATTTCCTCAGTGTGTTTTTCTGAACATAGTTTCAGAGTGTCCATTTGTGTTGAAATCGTATCTACTGTGTCCTTTAAGTTTTCCTGAGTTTTTGCAAGTTGCGTAACCGAATCGGTAGATGCAACTGAGTCAATTTTAGCTTGCAAGGTGTCGTGATTTTCATAAACAATAGTTTGTAGTTCTTTTATGCATTTTCATGACTCGAAAAAATTGGTTGAAAATGCTCACAAATTTGTGTTTTTACGTCATTACAGACTTTTTGACATTTATATTCGATTTTAAGTAACTCTGCAGTTAAATCTTCATGTGTTTGATCAAGCGTTTGTTCCATTGAGTTAACTTTTGAAGATTTTGTTCCATTGCGTCTAACTTTCGAAGATTATGTTCTATTGTGTCTAACTTTTGAAGCTTTTGCTGTGTTTGTCTCTGATTTTGCTCCATCATGTCTAACTTTTGAAGATTTTGTTCCATTGTGTCTAACTTTTGAAGCGTTTGTCCCACTTATTGCATGAATTGTAATAACATTGCACTGGTGTCTGAAACATGTTCCTCAGTGCTATTCGGCAGTGCATTTGAACCAGCAATATTCGCACTTTGAAAAGCAGAAAATGTGTCTTGACTTATTTGAGAAAACAGTGAGGACACAAAACCTGAATCTACAGTATTTGCAATATTGTGTCCTATCATTTTGGAATCCTGAGGCGAGCTGTTGCCGAACGATCGATTGATAATGCTTCCCTGTTCGCTATTTGTTTCCCTGTCTACGCCATTATTTGCCACCCACTCCACTTCCCTATGCACAATTATCAAATTACTATGTTGAACATTAGTTAATTCATTACATGGTTGCGCTAACACCCTGCTTTCGTCTTCACTGTCATTTCTCAGTTTACTTTGGAGCCTAGTATTACGTTTTTCACACGCCATAATTGTCACAATATATCACACGATAACACAGAAAAGCACAATCTGAAGAGCAAAAATAAGAAAACACATTAACATAGCATTGAAAATAATATCTCGCTAGTTGCAAGCACAGCTGCAAAATAGTTGGTGCAAATGTACATGCATGCCACAACTGTTTTACTGTACAACCATGAAAGACTGCAACTACAAAGGAGATTCTCTCTACAATTACGCACTAGCAATAAACAAAAGCTACACTAATTACACAAACTACAAGAAAAAATCAGATGATTCCAGCGAGGTATCCTGGCAGGGTCGCCATATGAAACGTCCCCTTAGAAAAATTATAAATGATTGTGCTTAAACTGACACACAATATTTTTTAGCGCAATGCAATCTGACTTTCAGAAAAGAATGGCCCTGATTAACAATAACCTATACCTTTCATGAATCACTTACCTCACAAAATCTTTGTTACTCAAACTACTGCAATACAGCGAGTGCCAATACTGCCAGCTAAATAATAGATTCTAACTACTGAAGGGACTAACTAGTGATAGGTATAGTTAGCAAATGAAAGATTTTCATAGAGAACAAACAATGTATTTACCTTATTAGTGTTCAATAGTCATAATGTATATCAGTTCATGACATCCAGTCTTACAAATTTACTGTCTCTGATGGACACACGTCCAGATCATCCGCTCTCAAAACTCCGCCATCTCTCTCCCCACATCCGCTACTGCTGGCGGCTCACCTCCAACTGCGCAACGCTACTCGCTGTTAACAGCCAACTGCCCAACACTAGAATAGCCAACAACAATGCAAACCAGCCACAGACTGCACACAGCACAGCCAGTGATTTTCATACAGAGCACTACGTGGCGTTACCAATAAAAAAACCTATACAGCCTACTTACATGTTTTTCATTTCTTCAGAGGAGACCTGATTCAGCCTGTCAGAGGACATACGAAGTTACACAACATGCCCTATTACACACCAGAAAACCTTCAGCTTATTGTAATTATTTTCTGGGCCGGTATTATTTTGCGTAACATGATATATTTAATGTTTAAAGAAAAGTGTCAGAATAATATGTTTACTGGACGCGAGCGGCTATTTAGTGTTAGCTGATCGTTATTAGGCACTCCATCTGTGCCAAGCGGAGGGAGTTACTTATTTGATGAAGGGGATAAAAATATGTATCAATTTTGTGATGTTGGGGCGAGTTTTCGCTTAGGATGAAGATGTCGAGTTTGTGCTAGAAGATGGTGTGCGTAAGGAAGGGGTGGATGTGTTAGGAGGTTTGCTACTTGTACCATTGCCGTGTCATGAAACAGATTTACTCAATGGATTTGCAGGGAGAGAGAAAGCAGGTATATGTAAAATATCCTTTGAACTGCTGATTCTAGATCATAAGAAACTAAGTGCACTAAGTGACGGGAGAATGGTACTAGGACATTTAGGAGGCGTGGGTGCACAAGTACATCGCTTTGAATGAATTCTTTGGATGTCATTGATCATATAGCGGATGATATCTTCTTCTGAATGGGTAGAAAATAAGGAGTTATTTGAAAGGACCAGAGTGTCAACAGAAAGATCGACTGATGGAAATTTGGCTTCGCATTTTAAAGTTCTTATTTTTATTCTTTCTACTATTTAATGAGAGTTTTATTAATGTGATTGCGTATTATTATTATTGGTTATTATTTATAGTTTTGTTTATCGATTCCTTTTTACTGTTTGCTCCTTTTAATTAAGTTGAGTCATTTTAATTATGTTTGCGGTGGTTATGGAGTCTATATTGCTTACTGTTCTTCGTAAGCTAAAGCATACGGAAATACCATATGCGTTTCGCAACAGCAGATCTCGTTGAGTCTCCTAGCTGGAACTTCACCTGAAATCGATAAAGATAATTTATCGCTCTACGGAAATCGATCGGTACAGCCAAGTGGTATGCTGTGTCATGTGTATGGATTGTGGCGTCCAACTTTAGTTCGTGAAATTATTTAGGACTTCGGAGAAATATTCTGGTCGAATCCCAAAACCGTGTAAAACTGCAGGTTCGTACCATCAAACCACACAGCACTTCAGAACGAATTGTGTCTTTATAATCAATGAATATTTCTTTTGAAAAGATTAAGGTTTATGAACTCTACACACCTGATACTCCTTTCGTACTTTTATATGTATTTATTTTCTTCACTACCATAAAACATAGATTACTGCCTTAATGGCGGCTTCCAACAGTCTCCTCTCAATCCGACATGGAACATCTCTCTTCCAATGTTCAACATGGAACAATTATCTCTTTGCCGTAGCTTAATACAGTCTGTATATCTTTGTTATCGAGTTCGCAAGGAGATGCTTAAATTCCACAGAGTATTTACCTGCCGGCCGGAGTGGCCGAGCGGTTCTAGGCGCTAGTCTGGAACCGCGCAACCGCTACGGTCGCAGGTTCGAATCCTGCCTCGGGCATGGATGTGTGTAATGTCCTTAAGTAGTTCTAAGTTCTAGGGGACTGATGACCTCAGCAGTTAAGTCCCATAGTGCTCAGAGCCATTTGAACCAGTATTTATCTCTCGCGCAAGTGCTTTACATTTATCGTCGTATTAATAGTCCGTCACACTTTACACGATTACTTGTAAGGACCTAACATCTATGGCGAAGTACACGCAAACACAACAGTACAGGTGAGCTCCTGTTAATCATCCACCATTACTGGATATCCAGTTGGAACACTGGCATCACGCAGGGAAGGCGTACCGTACACTACATGCAGACAAGCTCCACACACACACCACCCAGTGAGATGACCTATGGCCGATCACCCACTACTGTATAACGATCCTGATTGTTCCAGGAATGCAGCGGCTGCAGCAAACTGGGATACATCGCCACCGCCTGCCACGGTAATGATACCCAACTAAACAACCCAACTTTCCATGAACTATTGCAGCTAGTAAGGCACTAGTCCTCTTACTACCCATCCCACTGTCGCAGAAGTTTTTTTTCTTTCCACGGCACGAGCCTTGGCACTTTTTTCCCTCTTCTCTTCAAATTTCTACCCTCATTCGCGTTTCGTTCACTATCACTGGATGGCCCCTGCTAATGCGTAGTCTTACCCAGACGCACGGATAACATCACAGCCCAGCATCCTATCATCCACCTATTAGATAACTAACATGTTGACGGAGGTGATAGTAGAACTTCTGGTTTGGTCACCACGTTGGTGCGGGCGTGGAGGGGCCCCATTTCTAACATACGATTTTGTATCACAAAACGCTACAGCAGGAGTATGTGCTATGAAACTACTTGCGTGTGCGTGCTTCATATGGAGGAGACGATTGGCTGCTGTAATCCTTTAAGGCCGCACGACCTGAGCAAGTCGATAAGGTTGTAGCAGTCGTTGTAGGTGAAGTGTCTTTTGATGGTGGTTAGACTGAGGTATTTGACATGTGTTGTAACAAAAAAATGTTGAAAATTAGGTGGACTGATAATTTACAGAATGAGGACGATTCTCCACAGAATCAACGAGGAAAGGAACGTATGGAAAACACTGAAGAGAAAAAGGGACAGGATGATAGTATATTTGTTAATACATCGGGGAATAACTCCCTTGATACTAGACGGAGCTTTAGAGGGTAAAAAAGTTGAGAAAGACAGATATTGGAATACATCCAGCAAATAACTGAGAATGTAGGTTGCAAGTGTAAAGGTGGTCACAGGACAGGAATGCGTGGCGGGCCGTATCAAATCAATCTAGCCACAAGACTGATGATTCAAAGAGGATGAGATCTGGAGGTTACGATGTTAAAACAATGACACAGTTCAAAGGTCATGAGTCCCATTGCTCCTAACTCTTTCTTGTATCGTGCAGTGCACGCTACGATGCGTTCCCGTCATCGGAGCAAAAGAAGGTGGTAATTCGGCTCCTGGTTCTCACGACTTTATTTCCACTTTGACCTTTGTGTGGTTTTTAGCACAGTTCTGTTCAATGTCCAACCCCTTTCATTTTTATTCTTTGTACAGTCGTGGACAAAACGAGTGAGACCTCTCGCCTTTTCGTTATGCTTATCCGCACAGCATAACAGGCAAAGCGACGAAGTGCTACCAACATATTACGCACAGGCGTGAAATTGAAAAACTGTCCAAACTTTGTCAGTCTGTTTCCAAACATGTGTAAGAATATATTAATGCTGATTGGTGTGTTAAACACAACACGTAAATATAATATATAAATGAAAGAAGAAATGCTAATTTGTACGAACTGAACTAATAAAAATGAATTTCAGCTTATCGAGATAACATAACTCTTTTAGTAAGACAAAGTACCCCAGATCGTTACGAATTAGAAAATACACTCCTGGAAATGGAAAAAAGAACACATTGACACCGGTGTGTCAGACCCACCATACTTGCTCCGGACACTGCGAGAGGGCTGTACAAGCAATGATCACACGCACGGCACAGCGGACACACCAGGAACCGCGGTGTTGGCCGTCGAATGGCGCTAGCTGCGCAGCATTTGTGCACCGCCGCCGTCAGTGTCAGCCAGTTTGCCGTGGCATACGGAGCTCCATCGCAGTCTTTAAAACTGGTAGCATGCCGCGACAGAGTGGACGTGAACCGTATGTGCAGTTGACGGACTTTGAGCGAGGGCGTATAGTGGGCATGCGGGAGGCCGGGTGGACGTACCGCCGAATTGCTCAACACGTGGGGCGTGAGGTCTCCACAGTACATCGATGTTGTCGCCAGTGGTCGGCGGAAGGTGCACGTGCCCGTCGACCTGGGACCGGACCGCAGCGACGCGCGGATGCACGCCAAGACCGTAGGATCCTACGCAGTGCCGTAGGGGACCGCACCGCCACTTCCCAGCAAATTAGGGACACTGTTGCTCCTGGGGTATCGGCGAGGACCATTCGCAACCGTCTCCATGAAGCTGGGCTACGGTCCCGGACACCGTTAGGCCGTCTTCCGCTCACGCCCCAACATCGTGCAGCCCGCCTCCAGTGGTGTCGCGACAGGCGTGAATGGAGGGACGAATGGAGACGTGTCGTCTTCAGCGATGAGAGTCGCTTCTGCCTTGGTGCCAATGATGGTCGTATGCGTGTTTGGCGCCGTGCAGGTGAGCGCCACAATCAGGACTGCATACGACCGAGGCACACAGGGCCAACACCCGGCATCATGGTGTGGGGAGCGATCTCCTACACTGGCCGTACACCACTGGTGATCGTCGAGGGGACACTGAATAGTGCACGGTACATCCAAACCGTCATCGAACCCATCGTTCTACAATTCCAAGACCGGCAAGGGAACTTGCTGTTCCAACAGGACAATGCACGTCCGCATGTATCCCGTGCCACCCAACGTGCTCTAGAAGGTGTAAGTCAACTACCCTGGCCAGCAAGATCTTCGGATCTGTCCCCCATTGAGCATGTTTGGGACTGGATGAAGCGTCGTCTCACGCGGTCTGCACGTCCAGCACGAACGCTGGTCCAACTGAGGCGCCAGGTGGAAATGGCATGGCAAGCCGTTCCACAGGACTACATCCAGCATCTCTACGATCGTCTCCATGGGAGAATAGCAGCCTGCATTGCTGCGAAAGGTGGATATACACTGTACTAGTGCCGACATTGTGCATGCTCTGTTGCCTGTGTCTATGTGCCTGTGGTTCTGTCAGTGTGATCATGTGATGTATCTGACCCCAGGAATGTGTCAATAAAGTTTCCCCTTCCTGGGACAATGAATTCACGGTGTTCTTATTTCAATTTCCAGGAGTGTATTATGCGCATTCGGCCTCGAAACGGTCTGCGTCAATGTTCACACCAGTCATGCTGGATTACCGTTACTGACCTGCCATGAAAGTCTGCAAATTTAGCAATGTGTGAAGATTCATAACGAAATTCAGTTAAAAATCAATCAATGACACAATTAAGTCAATTCAATTACTGACAGTAGCGGAAAAAGTAGGCATTAACAAGTATGAAATTGTACAAGAGTTTCATATTGACATCCACAGGGCGCCGGTACAGAATAAAGGTAGCAATAAAACGTATTGGGAGCGATAGAATTTCTTAAAATTGCTTTACTGACAGTCTATCTGCCTCCATCGAGATGAGAACCGAAAACAAACCAGACCTCCCTTGCAGACAACCCAGGCAAACGGCCCTCTGTTATTACGCCAGACATGAATAAGCCGGCAATTTCGCAATGAAAATGACAAAATGATCTGCACTTTCTGTTTCACAGGCTCAAAAACATGAATTTCCTACCATTATGTCACCGCTTATGTGACAAACATTCGGGATGTTTACCGAAATAACAAAATACTGTTATTAGCTAGAAAATTTAGTAGGAAAATTCTGCACCACGCCAGGAAATAAACGGCGACATAGCTGCCAAACGAATTCTACAATGATTCGAATTCTCCATTAGACTCGCCACAGCGAGAAAACGTTCATCAGCCGAAGTGTTTCTTAAGCCAGCTAGCAATGGGAATCCTCGCACTTCTAAAACGCGGTATCATTAATGCTGGGATCTGAATTGCCACATGTATAGGCAAACGGATTTTATTTGCATTCCTGTAAACGTGATTTGGATAGAATGCGTAGCTACGATTAATTTGATGTATCGACTGCAACTAGAACATTTCGAATAAAGATTAGGGAGAATTATTTGTGCGGCCCTCATCTTCAGTAACTGTCGTAGCTATTTTCGTTGTTAGGATTTCGTCACCTAAATCGGTAAAAAAGGAACCCTACTAATCTCACTTTCTCGACCGTCTAACTGTCTACCCAACCCTTAAAACCCGTTTACTTCGAGTACGGGTAGACATAATAAGCGGAAATGTATCGGACTTCCTGCGGTATACGGTTCCTTGGTGGTGTAAAAAAGTGAGCTATGTCAATGCAATCTAAAGATACGGCCGTTTAGGTAAAGAAAATTTACACGAAAGGTCAAAAAATGCCTCTTAGAACTATGCGACCAAAATGCTTAGGTCATCAGTCCCATAGACCTAGAACTACTTGAACCTACCTAACCTAACACACATCTATGTCCGGGGAAGGATTCGAACTGACTGTGCAAGCAGCCGCGGCGGTCCGAGATACTGAAACGTCCCCTTAAAACAACTTATACAAGACTGTGCTTAACCTGACACACAATGTTTTTAGCGCAACGCAATCTGACTTTCAAAGATCCCTGCAAAAGAATGGCCCTGAGTAACATTAAACTACACCTTTCAGAAATCACTTACCTCACAAAAATCTCCGTTACTCGAACTACTGCAATACGGCGAGCGCTACTACTGCCAGCTAAATAAAAGATTCAAACTACTGAAGGCACTAACTACTGATAGGGATAGTTAGCAAATGAAAGATATTAGTAGAGAACAAACAATGTATTTACCTTAATATTCATAATTGACATCCAGTCTTACAAATTATCAAAACTCCGCCATCTCTCTCCCCACATCCACCACTGTTGGCGGCTCACCTCCAACTGCGCAACGCTACGCGCTGTTCACATCCAGCTATAGCAGTTCATGACAACATTGGCAGACAATGCAAACTAGCCACAGGCTGCACACAGCACAGCCAGTGATTTTCATACAGAGTGCTACGTAACGTTGCCAATAAGAAAATATAAACAGCCTACTTACAATACGACGCCGTTGAACGCACGGCTAACCCGCGTCAGCAAGCTGTTAATATCATCTGGTGTTGCTAAAAAGTTATTCACTTCTGGTGAATGACTTTCTGCGCAGTTCATTTAAGATAGAATAACTGAAATATATTTGATGATACGAAAGAGGAAGGAAGCCTAATTCAATTCCCCTTACGTTTATTTATGATGTTAGATTCTCAATCTGCTTTAGCGCCAAGTCATAGTCACAGATATGCGAATACAACACACTGGCTTATACTTGAGTTTCTTAGTTTCCCACGATGTGGTGGAAGACGATGCTGTGGCGTTTTCGAAGCGCGAGCTTCTCAGCACATCAGCTGAGCGAACGTTTTCTTCCTTGTCTAATGGACAATGGCAGCTCCGTAGAATACATTGACAACTATGTGACCATCGTTTTACGTTCTTGAGTGGTTCATAATTATGTTAGTAAATCCACTCGATATTTTTATTCTCTTTAATTATATTTGCTACATGATTAGCACTGAAGACGTAGGCAATGTTATTTGGTCCAGGAAGCACATTCCAACAGAAATTGCTGCTTACATTGACATTTATACTGCGAATTAGTCGTCTTATCCATCACATGGACAACGAGGATGCTCTGTTTTGCTACAGTTGTTTCTTAGCTTAGTGATATTGTGTGCTGGTGGCGTTGCCAGTTTACATGCTGCGCATGTAACACACAATAAAAGCGTTTTATGCCTACAGTGATCACTCTACTTGAAAAACGTTTGTTGTCATCGTAATTTATGTAACTTGCTCTTCGACTTCCAATTTGACAATTTGTGGAAAAATGTTTTATCTTGCTAGTTTCAAACATTGTCTGACTGAGGAAACGTAGGCATGAAGGAGTCAGTTAAAGCAATTATTCGCTATTATAGCAAACTTTTGAATCCGCTGGACACTTGAATTCTCTATGTTGATTCCGAGAGTTCTGTTATTCCTCTTGTTATTTACTGTCTCAATATCATCCGTGAGAATAAAATTAAAGACAATGGGCTTAGGTTCCTGATCTATATACTGTGTAGTAATTTTGTGCGCTGCTACGTAAATTTTAAAGGTTATATTCTTTACATAAAACAGAGTATCGGATTCAGTCCTAGGATCGACGATAAACTTCAGAAATACAATTACAGAATAGTGGCATGTCGCTTATGGCTCCTCACCATCAACAATACTTGTTACCCATAGTTTTGTATTTGCTATTTGATCGTCGTCACCCTTTAGAGACCAACCTGACCTTTCTACAATGCCATTTTTGACTTGCTTCTTAATATGTCCTATAACTACAGACTTGTGAAAATATTAACTCTTAAATACGCTATTCCACAAAATTAAAAACTTCCAGTTATTCTTTATATCTTGAAACTTACTACCGTTCACTTTCACTGAAGAAAAGACATATTAACAGAATCTTCCGTCGGTTCTTGGTAGAACAACATTATAATAATAAATGAAAAGCACCAGTTTGCTTTTGTTCTACAATATATGAAGAAAAGACACATAATAATAAAATGAAATCATTGATTACAATCTGAAAGCATACTGTGAATGGTTAAAATGAACTAAAAATCATCTGCTTTTATAAAACACGTCACTGTTCCAGAGAACTTCGGCACCTCTCAAAATTTTTTACATCTCTGGTGATGTTTAGCCACATGTGGACAAATAGTGGGTCTCATGAAGCAGCACTGTTTAGCCGCATAAAAATAAAGCCTCAAAAATCAGTAAATAAACTATTCTTCTACTGTTGCTCCGAATCGCATATACCAACCGCCGCCGGCCGTAGTGGCCGTGAGGTTCTAGGCGCTGCAGTCTGGAGCCGAGCGGCCGCTACGGTCGCAGGTTCGAATCCTGCCTCGGGCATGGATGTGCGTGATGTCCTTAGGTTAGTTAGGTTTAATTAGTTCTAAGTTCTAGGCAACTGATGTCCTCAGAAATTAAGTCGCATAGTGCTGAGAGCCATTTGAACCATTTGAACCAACCGCCCTCTGCTGCGACAAAGACTCGAAGTCTATTGGGTATTTCATTTTTCTCTTCTTTTTCGGGCCTCCTTACCTTCCCTTCCAGCAGAGCCTTCGCTCTCCTATTACGCCTTCATCGGCGAACTTCTCCTCAATATTTTTCATTTGTGCTGAATTGCTTTTCACCCTTCTTACATATACACGTGTGTCATGTAGTTTTTAGAGACTGCATGAATATATAGCGTGAGTATTTCTTCTCGTAGCAAATTAAATATTACTTATATTGTCGTGAATTAATTTGTTCGTCCAGATTCCACTTACTGCGTTTCCTTAAAATTATATAAAATATAAGTCTGTAAAAAAATAACTTGAAACATCTGTTGCAGCTGATTGGTTAAGGGCTGAAAAAAAAAACACCTCTGCTGATGCTTCTTAGAATCGTGTGTAGCCTCCTTCGGCTTTCACAGCGGCTCGAAGTCTGTTGGACATTGAGCCCACAACTCTAGCCACATAACTACGAGATTCAAGTAACTCATTCCAAGCGTCATGAATCACATCAGAAAGCTGTCGGCGAGTCGGTGGTGACTGTCCCTTTTCCCGTATTACTCTGACCGTGTCTGCCCAAATATTCTCAAGGGTTTTCATGTGAGCTTCTTTAGGTGGCCATTCCATTACAGTAATATTACTATGGTCGTCGAACCACCTCTTAATCACACGTGCCATATGAATAGGCGAGCGATCTTGTTGGAACTTGATCTGATCATCACCAAATCTTTCTGTCACAGAAGGCAACATCACGTTCTGCAGAATTGATATGTAACTGCGGGCATCGAGTCTTCCTTCCACTTCCCGCAGGAACCCACTCCCTTCGGCCGATATCCATGCTCATACCATTACCGATTCCCTGCCACTCCTTCGTCCTTCGGCAACTGTAAATATATTTTGGATTATATTTAGCACATTTTGGCCGGTAAATAAGTACTTTTCCGGTTGATTCCGTAAAGAAAACTTTTTCGTCCGTGAAAATCACTCGCCTCCAAAACAGGAGAGGTTTGTCGACATTTTCAGCATCAAAAGCAAGGCGGGCTTCTCTGTGGAAAACAGTCAACGTCTCTTTCACAGCAGCGCTTCTTGCTCTCAGTCCACCTTCCCTTAGACGACGAGTGACGGTCTTACTGCTAACATTGAGACCCAAAGTCTGCTGAATTTGTCGTGCGTTGACAAATGGGTGGTTCTCACTGAAACGGCGTATCTGCCGATCCTGAGCTGCTGTTGTTTTGATGAGACGGCCATGAGGCCTTCCATTCAGGTTACCACCCTCTTCCTTTCGTCTAATCCACCTGGCTACCGTCGAAAATCCATAGTTCTTGCTATATAGCCATTTGAAAATCCCTCTGCATGGAGTGCTATTGTAGCGCGCCCTTGTCTTTCTCAGCCAGATGGGACATTTAGCGTTGACTGAATGATTCATCGCCGTTAATATCTGCTGCGAAACAGCATTAGTAGGAAACAGACTGCCCCCCCCCCCCCCCCTCCCGCGACTGCAGCCACAACGCAATGGTCAAGTATGTGTAACACGGAAATCGATGGCATAAACGAGAGATCTCAAGTCCGTACCCGTGCCATTACATAGTGGAGCAACTTAGAATCTGTAATTTTTCTCAAAAGACACTGGTCCGCTCTTGTCATGTCTTATCCTGATAAATGTTACATGAAATAAAATGTTTACGTTTTGCATATACGGCAGGCCTATCGCAAGAAAGATTTCTGAAATCTCTCAGGCAACCTAAAGAACACTCCGTGAATTTTAGCTGTAGAAGGTTACCTTATAAGAAGGAAAACGTGTTTATCCTTGCTCGTTGTGTTTCCAAGTGGCGCAGTTTACTCTGAGACATATAGTTCTCGCCGGTCGCAAAAAGCGACTCGACTAACGAGGGGAACTCGCTAGGTGCCATACGCTGATTGTCCGGAAAATTTGCTCAGTGAAGGAGAGGACAAAATAAGCGAACACGTGTTTCGGCTTATCTGCAGACACTCGACCATTTCCGAGAAAACGACGGTCAAAGTTATCAACGCGCTGTTGCTATAGTGTAGATACCTTTTGCGAGCGAGAACGCAATTGAAGCGGTGGCTCAGTGGCTACCGTCGTTCCTCCTTAACTTTGATTCCCGAGTTCAAGGCCATATTGTTTTTTTTATTATTATTTTTTCCTCCCGCTCTATCAGAATTATCTACGAATGTTCTTTCCAATTTATGTTGAAATAATGTTGTCGTTATTCGTGAATTAACTTTCTGTGTAATTAATGAATTTAAAAAATAATAAACGAATGAGAAAATAATGTGAAATATTTTTGAACCTTCTTACAATCTGTAAGGTTGCAAGGACATTCACAAATATTTCACATCATTTCCTCATTCGTTTATTTTTTTTTAACTTCTTTCATTACACAGCAAATTAATTGACGAATAACGACAACATTGTTTCAATATAAATTGGAATAAACATTCGTAAATAATTCAGAGATTGAGGGGGGGGGGGGGGGAGGAACAACCTATTTTCTAACTCGCAGCGCTAAGTTAAGAAGTCTCGAAGGTAGCCGTTGAGCCACCGCTTCAATTGAATCCTTACACGCTAAAAGGTATCTACACTATGGCAATAGCGCACTGTGAACTTTGACCGTCGTTTTCTCAGAAGCGATCGAGTGTATGCAGATAAGTCGAGACACTGTTCGCTTATTTTGTCCCCTCTTTCACTGAGCAAAGTTTCAGCAAGATCGGAGTATGACACTTGGCGGGTCCCCTCATAAGTAGCGTGCGTTGCGATTCAGTAGACAGAATGTGTCCACTTTCCTCGACTACTCATTGACATGTTTGGAAACTTTCGTTCTTGTAGTGGCAGTGTGCATGATGAGGGCTGGTTTTCCTGATAACGATCTACTGATGGACTTTGCTCCTAATTTACGTTACTGTGTAATAGACCTACTGCAACGATTTTAACGCTATAATATTTTCCTTTGTTTCAGAAAGGCAAGTTTAGATGACCACTGCAACTTGGTAACATCAGTAGTCATTTAAAACTTTGAAACAGTTACGTGTGGTGTACGAGAAGTGTACTCTGTTGAATGAGGAATACGTTAAACACGAAAGCTGCGTCCAGTAACAGAAATTAAGTTTCGGTTGCATGACAACACACAAGTCGAAACAATGTCAATTCATCTCAGTACCCAGTAAAACTTAAAACTGGAACGATCGCAAACATACTTTTGTGGGGAAGGCAAACGAAAGACTGCGTTTTATTGGCCGCACACTAAGAATACGCAACAGGTCTAATGAAAACAGTGCCTACACTACGTTTGTCCGTCCACTGCTATAATATTCCTGCGCGGTGTGGAATCCTTGACAAACGTGATTGACGGTGCACGCCAAAAACGTCCAAGGAACGGTAGCACGATTTGTAATGTCACGAAATGGGGAGAAGAGTCCCAGATTTGTTAAGCGAGTTGGGGTGACATTCATATGTGTTTTTCGTTGCCGCGAGATCTTTTCTCGAAATTTCAATCTCCAACATCTGTTCTCAATGCCAAAACATAATTTTCTCGGGAACTTACACAGGACGAAATGACCATAGTAATAATGTAATTCAGGGCTAGTAAGAAAAGATTTAAGTGGTCCTTTTTCCTGCACGCTGTTAAAGAGTGGGACTGTAGAGAAATAGTCCGAAGGTGGTTCGATGAACCCTCTGCCAGACACGTAAGTCTGGATTGCAAAGAAATCCTGTAGATGTAGTCATGCAACCGTTGCAGCAGCGCGGTTCCAGACCGAAGCGCCTAGAATCGCTCGGCCACAGCGGGCGACTTATTTATTTATTTTTTTCATTATTTTGAGCCATAGACAAACATAGGTGCGTTAAATTGATACTGAAATAAAATGTCATGTGAGAGCCAATAACAATAAATTCTTAACTACTTGTTATGGTAGTGCAGTATCTACAATCGTCTTTAGAAATGGATATCGCATACGACGTTCCTAGGGTGTTTATAAGTGGATATTGCAGATGACTTCGAACAAAACTTGAATGTAGCTTCGTATAAGTTCCGTGATCAAACGATCTGAGTTGCTGGCGAATACAGTTTATCCTCACTAGACAGTATATACTACCACTATACATGAGGTAAAAAGGGTTTCGCCGGGTTCGGTGGCCGAGCGGTTCTAGGCGCTTCAGTCACGAACCCCTCTGCTGCTTCAGTCGCAGGTTGGAATCCTACCTCGGGCATGGTTGTTTGTTAGGTTAGGTAGGTTTAAGTAGTTCTAGGTATAGGGGATTGATGGCCTAAGCAGTTTGGTCGCATAGTACTTAGAGGCATTTTTTGACCTTTTGCGTAATTTTTTTTTACCTAAACGGCCGTATCTTTAGATTGCATTGACATAGAAGCTCACTTTTTTACACCACCAACGGACCGTATACCGCAGGAAGTGCGATACATTTCCGCTTATTATGTCTACCCGCACTCTAGGTAAACGCGTTTTAGGGTTGGGTAGACAGATAGACGGCCAAGAAAGTAAGATTAGTAGGGTTCCATTTTTACCGATTTAGGTGACGAAATCCTAACAACGAAAATAGCTACGACAGTTACTGAAGATAAGGGCCGCATAAATAATTCCCCCTACTCTTTATTCGAAATGTTCTAGTTGCAGTCGATACATCAGCATAATAATCGTAGCTACGCTTTCGATCCATATCACGTTTACAGGAATGCAAATAAAATCCATTTGCCTATAAACCTGGTAAATCAAATCCCGGTATTAATGCCAGCGCGTTTTAGAAGTACGAGCATTCCCAGCTAGCTGGCTGTGGCGAGTGTAATGGAGAACTCGAAACATTGTGGATTACGTTTGGCAGCTATGTCGCCGTTTATTTCTGAGGGTGGTGCAGAATTTTCCTACCAAATTTACTCGCTAATAACAGTATTTTGTTATTTCGATAAACATCCCGAATGTTTGTCACATAGCCGGTCGGAGTGGCCGAGCGGTTCTAAGCGCTACAGTCTGGAACCGCACGACCGCTACTGTCGCAGGTTCGAATCCTGCGTCGGGCATGGATGTGTGTGTTGTCCTTAGGTTAGTTATGTTTGAGTACTTCTAAGTTCTAGGGGACTGATGACCAGAGCAGTTAAGTCCCATAGTGCTCAGAGCCATTTGAACCATTTGTTTGTCACATAAGCGGTGACAGGAAAGGTAGAAAATTCATGTTTTTGAGTCTATGCAACAGAAAGTGCAGATCATTTTGTCATTTTCATTGCGAAATTTCCGGCTTATTCATGTCTGAGGTAATAATAGAGGGCTGTTTGCCTGAGTTGTCTGCTAACGTAGTGAAAGGTGTTTGCTACTGCAAGGGAGGTCTGGTTTATTTTCGGTTCTCATCTCGATGGAGGGAGATAGACTGTCAGTAAGGCAATTTTAAAACATTCTCTCGCCCCCAATACGTTTTATTGCTACCTTTATTCTGTACCGCCGCCCTGTGGATGTCAATATGAACCTCTTGTAGAATTTCATACTTGTTACTGCCTACTTTTTCCGCTTCTATCAATAATTGAATTGACTTAAGTGTGTCACTGATTGATTTGTAACTGAATTTCGTTATGAATCTTCACGCATTGCTAAATTTGCGCACTTTCATGGCAGGTCAGCAACGGTAAAAAACGGAAATGAGCGTTTGGTGACATTGGCCGGAATGCCCCTTGCATGGCACGTCCGGCCGCCGTGGTGCAGGTCTTATTACATTCGATGCCACATTGGGCGATCTGCGCGCCGGATGGGGATGAAATGATGGTGAAGACAACACAACCGCCAGTCCCTAAGCGAAGAAAATCCTAGACCCAACCGGGAATCGAACCCGGGCCCGTAGGACGGCAATCCGTCTCGCTGACCACTTTTTTTTATCTCATTTTGTTCGCTTTCGTTCTTTGCATCTGCTCTGGGCGGACGTCGTAAGACATCCCTCTAAGTTCGTTGTTGGTTTATTAACTCAGTTTTTTTTATTACAGAGGGCTGCTAACCCTCAGACCGAACACGCTGAGCTACCGTGCCGGCTAAAACCACTCACCTATCGGGGCGGACAGTCAGCAACGGTGATCCAGTATGACTGGTCGGAACGTTGACTCAGACCGTTTCGCGGCCGAACGCGCATAATATTTTGCTAATTCGTAACGATCTGGGGTACTTTGTCTTACTAAAACTGTTATGTTATGTCGATAAGCTGAAATTCATTTTTATTAGTCCAGTTCATACTAATTAGCGTTTCTTCTTTCATTTATATCTTATATTTATGCGTTGTGTTTAATATTAATCAACATTAATATAGTCTTACACATGATTGGAAACAGTCTGACAAAGTTCGGACAGTTTATCAATTTCACGCCTGCGCATATATGTTGGTAGCACTTCGTCGCCTTGCCTGTATGCTGTGTAGCAGACTTAAAAGCTGTGTAGATCCGCGTAACGAAAAGGCGAAGGGTCTCGCTTGTTTTGTCCACAACTGCACCTTTTCAGAGCATTTACACTTCCACTTTTACAAAAGACGAGACTGCTACAGGTTTAAATAAATGGAACACTGCAGCCGATATCATCAGCCTCATGTTGGTAGTGTCGACAAACTTTTTAAGGTTGCTCAGAGACATGTAACGTTCTGCCGCGTATCAAAGCTATCTACCTCGCTGTGTGTTTAAATATGGTATGGTTGGACGATTGCCACAGTTCTTATCTGATTGTGGCACTTCTGTTCCGAGGCCATCAGATTTGATGCCAATCGACAGTATCTTCCAACGATATATAGACAGGTAATTTACAAATCTCCAGCCGCTGAAATGAGTTTGATTGCCTAACTGTTTCAGCGGATAACGACATTTATCACACAGCAGTCACGACCCTTTATGGGCCTGTTTTCAAAGCAGGAAATGAAGCAGTCGGGACTTTGGATTATTAATCTTGGCAGTGAAAATGTTCAAATGTGTGTGAATTCCTTAGGGACCAAACTGCTGAGGTCATCGGTCCCTAGACTTACACACTACTTAAACTAACTTTTGCTAAGAACAACACACACACACCCATGCCTGAGGGAGGACTCTTAATCTCCTGCGGGAGGGGACGCGAAATCAGTGACATGGCGCCTCTAACCGCGCGGCCACTCCGCGCTGCCCTTGGCAGTGAGATACACTCATAAAGTGCTTAGCGTTACACCACCGTATCTGGAACGAGAAGTTCCAAGTCGGTGAGAACAGTGGTAGGCGTTTCGGTGGATATTATGCCCTATACGCGTATCTCAGGGGTATTCTGCTTTGCGTGTCTCCACGGGGTGGTTGGATCAAAGCCTCGTAAGTCGCCGAAGTGGCGTCCAATTGAAAGACTTGCACTAGGCCGATGGATCACACGGCCTTATTATCGGTTTATGGAGAGCACTTCAATAAACTAAGCATATTTGGCTCTCAGAAGAAATTTTCATTATTCACAGAATATTCTTCAAGCGTTTTCTAGGCTGAGCTAAACACTACACATGATTAATTTACGATTAACACATCGGCAGGAATTCATGGAGGCATGGAGCACCTCACATGTTCTTAATAATTCATTTCCTTCACCTCATTCTAAATCGTTCAGTTTTTATTGCACAAAGATGGAAGTAGAATAACTATGGTCAGAGAGAGAGCCACAATCTTAAACAGTCCATCTTGCTGAGCTCGTTTGTTCGAATCCGCTCTCTGAGTTGTGAGTCTTAATAGCCTCTGATGATATCTCCAGCCTTAGGAGACGAAACGTTATTCCACTGCCTAGTAACTAATGCTGAACTCTTTAGAAATACGGGGCCTCTTAGTCTCCGTAGCACAATTAAGGACTAAATTTAAACCGTGACTTGATTCAGTTAATTTAAACTCTTGTCCTGATACAGATTGATTTTTGATCCAAGTAAAGGAGGTAAATCATTCGCATAGTTCAACATCACTATTATTTCCTGTACAATCTTTCATTATTTTAACATAGCGAAAGAGTTCCCTCGAATGACCAATTTTACTAGTTTTTATACTTTTGCTTCCTATTTTAACTTTCATCGCTTTTTTCAATTTTTAGGGTTCCATACTCAGTCGGTAAAATCGGGACCCTTACAGGATCCGTCCGTCTGACTGTCTGTACGGCTATTAAGACCTCCTTTTCTCAGGAACGGGTAGCAGAAATTTTTGTCGTATGCTAAACTCTGCGGTCCCTTGACGGCGTCAAAAGTTTAAGCTAAGAAGTCAATGTAACCTAAATATGCGGCCAGTTACGTCAGATATTTTGATAGGCGCGAACTCGCTCATCAAAATCCGTAGGCTACTTCCCATTAACCTAGAATCATAAAACTTTTCAAGAAGCAAGGATTCACAGTAAAACTAAAGGAAAATCCGAAAATTGTTGATTTATAATTGTATCACATAAAACCCCTTTTTTACCATTCGTTGTCCATCTGTCTGCTTGTTCGTCTATTAAGACCTTTTGTCTCAGGAACGGTTAGAGGTATCAAGCAGAAATTTATGAAGGCCGACGTTGTGCAGCAGCTCGACGTGGCGTGGACTGAAAGATTCGTAGAAGTCCCTGCACGAATAATGAGCCATGCTGCCTATATAGCCGTCCACAATTGCGAAAGTGTTGCCGTGCAGGATTTTGTGCACGAACTGACGTCTCGATTATTTCCCATAAATGTTCGATGGAATTCACGTCGGGATATCTCGGCTGCCAGACCATACGGTCGGATTGTCCAGAATATTCTTCAAACCAGTCGCGATCAATTGGGCGTGGTGACATGGCGCATTGTCATGCACAAAAATTTCATCGTTGTGTGGGAACATGACGTCCATGAATGGCTGCAAATGGTCTCCGAGTAGCCGAACATCCAGAGGCCCGAGTCCACTACACGTATAGCCCACACCATTAAGAAATCACCATCAGCTTCCACAACGTTTTGTTGACAAGTTGGTCCGTGGCTTCGTGGGGTCTGCACCACTCTGGAACTCTACCATCAGCTATTGCCATCTGAAATCGGGACTCACCTGACCAGGCCACGATTTCCCAGTCGTCTACGGTCCAAACGTTATAGTTTCGAGCCCACGAGTGGAGCTACAGGCGATGTCGTGCTGGTAGCAGACGCCCCGCATTAACCGTCTGCTGCCATAGCCTGTTAACGACAAATTTCGCCATTGGTTCTAACGGTACATCGCACATTGATTTCTGCCGTTATTTCATGCGGTGTAGCTTATCTGTTAGCTGTCTGTCGTTAAGTGAAGGCCGTGTGTCCGTGGTGAAAGGTAATGGTTCAAATGGCTCTGAGCACTATGGGACTTAACTTCTGAGGTCATCAGTCCCCTAGAATGTAGAACTACTTAAACCTAACTAACCTAAGGACATCACACACATCCATGCCCGAGGCAGGATTCGAACCTGCGACCGTAGCGGCCGCGCGGTTTCAGACTGTAGCGCCTAGAACCGCTCGGCCACCGCAGCCGGCGAAAGGTAATGCCTGAAATTTTATATTCTCGTCACACTCTTGACAGTGTGGATGTCTGGATGTTGAATTCCCTTACGATTTCCGAAATGGAATGTCCCGTGCGTCTAGCTCCAACTAACACTCCACTTTCAAAGACTATTAATTCCCGTCGCGCGGTCATACTCACGTCGGAAACCTTTACACATGAATCACCTGAGTATAAATGACAGCTCCGCGAATCCACTACCCTTTCATACGTTGTGTTTTTGAGTCTGCCACCATCTGTATTTGTCCATATCGCTAACCCTTGACTTCTGTCACCTCACTGTGTCTTCGACACTCGCAAACTCATTCACCTATCTGTATACACGTCGGGCCTGGTGGTCTAGCGGTTTTAATCTTCTTAAATTAATCCCTTGACTAATGTAACAATCTGAAGGTTGGTTTGATAATGTTTAAGATTGTACCAACTTTTCCACAATATTGTAATTCAATGTATTTTAGTAGAATAAAATATTTAGAAACAATGCTTAAGTGCGTGGATGGGTACTAAGAAGTCACGGCATCGCATGTCGGTCAGACCACGGATTTTTAAGTCTTCGTTTTAACCTAGCCTTCACCTATCAACAAATTGAGGAGTCGCCAGAAACAACACGTAGTTCGGATTCCACGTTAAGCTGTAGGTCTCCTTCTCCCATTTGGATTACTGCGGTATGTTAAGGAAACGCAAGTAGAAAGACTTGTGCGCATTTATTACTGTTATCTATATACATAATTAAGTTTGCACGGAATTCTCAAAGCGGGAGTCCAGCTCGCACTCACACGTCTTCTTTTTTCGCAGGCTCACGCTATCCTCAGGGGAATTCCCCGTCTTGCCCCTAACTGTGCGGTTATTGTATTCGGCAAATCCTGTTAGCATAGGCCCCATATAGCGACACGACGCACTTCTCAACAATACGGGGGTCACTGCAGCAGCCCACGCCGTTCCTTAGCAACAGTCTGAGACGAGGCGATTGGCGAGCAACATGAATGTGTCCAGCGCAATGTCCACAGTCGTGGTCTAGTGGTTAGCGTTGCTGCCTCTGGATCACGGGGTCCCGGGATCGATTCCCGGCTGATTCGGGGATTTTCTCCACCGGGGGACTAGCTGTTTGCGTTGTTCTCATCTCATCATCATTCGGGAAGTGCCGAGATTGGAAACGGAAAGATCTGGAACTTGTACAGGCGCTGATGACCACGACGTTAGGCGTCCCAAAAACCAACATCATCATCATCCAGCAAAATCTTACGAAAGCCGTGAAAACAAGGAAAGACACGGAGCAACGACAGCAATCAGAAGGTAAGCCGTTTAAATTCCGCCAATCCGTGGCACGCAATCTACTGGCATCAAATCTGTTGCACCTAACTGCGGATGCATATCTACATCTACATCTACATCTACATCCATACTCCGCAAGCCACCTGACGGTGTGTGGCGGAGGGTACCTTCAGTACCTCTATCGGTTCTCCCTTCTATTCCAGTCTCGTATTGTTCGTGGAAAGAAGGATTGTCGGTATGCCTCTGTGTGGGCTCTAATCTCTCTGATTTTATCCTCATGGTCTCTTCGCGAGATATACGTAGGAGGGAGCAATATACTGCTTGACTCTTCGGTGAAGGTATGTTCTCGAAACTTTGACAAAAGCCCGTACCGAGCTACTGAGCGTCTCTCCTGCAGAGTCTTCCACTGGAGTTTATCTATCATCTCCGTAACGCTTTCGCGATTACTAAATGATCCTGTAACGAAGCGCGCTGCTCTCCGTTGGATCTTCTCTATGTCTTGTATCAACCCTATCTGGTACGGATCCCACACTGCTGAGCAGTATTCAAGCAGTGGGCGAACAAGTGTACTGTAACCTACTTCCTTTGTTTTCGGATTGCATTTCCTTAGGATTCTTCCAATGAATCTCAGTCTGGCATCTGCTTTACCGACGATTAATTTTATATGGTCATTCCATTTTAAATCACTCCTAATGCGTACTCCCAGATAATTTATGGTATTAACTGCTTCCAGTTGCTGACCTGCTATTTTGTAGCTAAATGATAAAGGATCTATCTTTCTGTGTATTCGCAGCACATTACACTTGTCTACATTGAGATTCAATTGCCATTCCCTGGACCATGCGTCAATTCGCTGCAGATCCTCCTGCATTTCAGTACAATTTTCCATTGTTACAACCTCTCGATACACCACAGCATCATCTGCAAAAAGCCTCAGTGCACTTCCGATGACATCCACCAGGTCATTTATGTATATTGTGAATAGCAACGGTCCTATGACACTCCCCTGCGGCACACCTGAAATCACTCTTACTTCGGAAGACTTCTCTCCATTGAGAATAACATGCTGCGTCCTGTTATCTAGGAACTCCTCAATCCAATCACACAATTAGTCTGATAGTCCATATGCTCTTACTTTGTTCATTAAACGACTGTGGGGAACTGTATCGAACGCCTTGCGGAAGTCAAGAAACACGGCATCTACCTGTGAACCCGTGTCTATGGCCCTCTGAGTCTCGTGGACGAATAGCGCGAGCTGGGTTTCACATGACCGTCTTTTTCGAAACCCATGCTGATTCCTACAGAGTAGATTTCTAGTCTCCAGAAAAGTCATTATACTCGTACACAATACGTGTTCCAAAATTCTACAACTGATCGACGTTAGAGATATAGGTCTATAGTTCTGCACATCTGTTCGACGTCCCTTCTTGAAAACGGGGATGACCTATGCCCTTTTCCAATCCTTTGGAACGCTACGCTCTTCTAGAGACCTACGGTACACCGCTGCAAGAAGTGGGGCAAGTTCCTTCGCGTACTCTGTGTAAAATTGAACTGGTATCCCATCAGGTCCAGAGGCCTTTCCTCTTTTGAGCGATTTTAATTGTTTCTCTATCCCTCTGTCGTCTATTTCGATATCTACCATTTTGTTATCTGTGCGACAATCTAGTGAAGGAACTACAGTGCAATCTTCCTCTGTGAAACAACTTTGGAAAAAGACATTTAGTATTTCGGCCTTTAGTCTGTCATCCTCTGTTTCAGTACCATTTTGGTCACAGAGTGTCTGGACATTTTGTTTTGATCCACCTACCGCTTTGACATAAGACCAAAATTTCTTAGGATTTTCTGCCAAGTCAGTACATAGAACTTTACTTTCGAATTCATTGAACGCCTCTCGCATAGCCCTCCTCACACTACATTTCGCTTCGCGTAATTCTTGTTTGTCTGCAAGGCTTTGGCTATGTTTATGTTTGCTGTGAAGATCCCTTTGCGCAGCAGTTTTCTAACTCGGTTGGTGTACAACGGTGGCTCTTTTCCATCTCTTACGATCTTGCTTGACACATACTCATCTAACGCATAATGTACGACGGTTTTGAACTTTGTCCACTGATCCTCAACACTATCTGTACTTGAGACAAAACTTTTGTGTTGAGCCAAATGAAATCTGCTTTTTGTCACCTTTTCTAAACAGAAAAATCTTCCTACCCTTTTTAGTATTCCTATTCACGGCTGAAATCATCGATGCCGTAACCGCTTTATGATCGCTGATTCCCTGTTCTGCGTTAACTTTTTCAAATAGTTCGGGCCTGTTTGTCACCAGAAGGTCTAATATGTTATCGCCACGAGTCGGTTCTCTGTTTAACTGCTCAAGGTAGTTTTCAGATAAAGCACTTAAAAAAATTTCACTGGATTCTTTGTCCCTGCCACCCGTTATGAACGTTTGAGTTTCCCAGTCTATATCCGGCAAATTAAAATCTCCACCCAGAACTATAACATGGTGGGGAAATCTACTCGAAATATTTTCCAAATTATCCTTCAGGTGCTCAGCCGCAACAGCTGCTGAGCCAGGGGGCCTATAGAGACATCCAGTTACCATGTCTGAGCCTGCTTTAACCGTGACCTTCACCCAAATCATTTCACATTTCGGATCTCCGTCAATTTCCTTCGATACTATTGCACTTCTTATCGCTATAAACACGCCTCCCCCTTCACTGTTCAGCCTGTCTCTGCGGTATACATTCCAATCTGAGTTAAGGATTTCATTATTGTTTACGTCTGGTTTCAGCCAACTTTCTGTCCCTAGTACTATATGGGCATTGTGACCGTTTATTAATGAGAGCAGTTCTGGGACCTTTCTATAGACGCTCCTGCAGTTTACTATTAGCACATTAATATTGTTATTCCCTGTTGCATTTTGCCTACTCCTACCTTGCCGCGTCTCAGGAGGCGTCTTGTCGGGCCTAGGGAGGGGATTCTCTAACCTAAAAAACCCCCATGTGCACTCCACACGTACTCCGCTACCCTTGTAGCCGCTTCCGGCGTGAAGTGCACGCCTGACCTATTCAGGGGGACCCTACATTTCTCCACCCGATAGCGGAGGTCGAGAAATTTGCACCCCAGATCTCCGCAGAATCGTCTGAGCCTCTGGTTTAAGCCTTCCACTCGGCTCCAAACCAGAGGATCCCGATCGGTTCTGGGAACGATACTACAAATAGTTAGCTCTGATTCCACCCCGCGAGCGAGGCTTTCCGCCTTCACCAATTCCGCCAACCGCCTGTACGAACTGAGGATGACCTCTGAACCCAGACGGCAGGAGTCATTGGTGCCGACGTGAGCAACAATTTGCAGTCGGGTGCACCCAGTGCTCTCTATCGCCGCCGGTAGGGCCTCCTCCACATCTCGGATGAGACCCCCCGGCAAGCAGACAGAGTGAACACTGGCCTTCTTCCCCGACCTTCCCGCTATTTCCCTAAGGGGCTCCATCACCCGCCTAACGTTGGAGCTCCCAATAACTAATAAACCCCTCCCCCCGTGTGCCTGCTCGGACCTTGCTGAAGGAGCAGCCACATGTCCACCCACAGGCAGAGCGGGCGATGCCACACGGCCAGCCTCCACATTGACCCTCCGCCTCGTGCGCCGCGAACGCCGCTGAACCCGCCACTCCCCTTGGGGAGAGGGTGGCCCAACCGCGCCCGGTACCCGCGAAGATGTCTCGACAGCAGGGACAGTGGGTGAAGCATGTAACACCTGGGATGTACCTTGCGACGCACCAGACTCCCCACTGCCGCTACACTCCGAGGCAGCAGCCTGAAGACGGCTGACCGCGGCCATCAACACGCTCAGCTGTTCGCGAACAGTGGCCAGCTCCTCCTGCGCCCGTACACAGCAGTCACACATCCTATCCATCCTACGGAATCAATTTACTGAAGAGAGTTAATCAACCTTTAACTAGACTGCTAATTCACTAAAGGCGGCTGTTTATTCACTAAACTGTGGTTGCTAGCCACTTCTTGTAGAAAACAATGAAAACAGCACTACCTGTCTCTGGACTGTATTGAAAACAAACACTAGCACTACTGGCACTATGGTTGACTAAAGGGACTCTCTCTGACTGTATTCAAAACAAACACGAAATCTATGTAACACTATTAATAGCACCCGACAATTAAAGCTTCCTAAAAGCAAATACACACGGAAGAAGAAGTGACAAGTAAGAAAAATACAGTTAATACTTAAGTTAAGGTAGGTCGCTGCACAGCAGACGTGGAGCAGACGGCAGTTACGACGACACATAAAATATATTCTCACAGGCTCCTGTAATCAATGAACGTGGAAATCTTCGACACTATAGTTATGGTTAGGGGAATTTGATGTTGCACTTCACTGTTCATCTTAGATAGTTTGTGTTGGAAAAGCATGAATTTTGTAAATCTTGTAGTTACAGAAAGATCAGTGTACCAAAAATTATACGTTTTCCTACGAAGTTTCTGCACCAAGTGATCTCTGTATTTGCCTCTACAGACATTTCTCGACAAGTCGAATGCGTTACCTTGGTGTCGTTCTCCATGCACGTATCTTAAGTGATAATACATTCTTATAAAAGTTTCTAACTATAATAGACGATTTTCCAACAGTAAGCTTTGTCTTACCAAAAAAAAATAAAGAATCCGAATTGAAAAGTTGTTGCTTACGTTTACAGTGTAGTTTAGTATCTTCAACCCAGAGCAGTGCGCACACGTTTTCTTTCCTACTGCTGACCCTAGAACTGAGGTCACTGGACCTAGAGATGCTGCCTTCTCATGGCCAACTTTGGCGCTCAAGTGATGCTAAGTAAACTAGCCTGACAGTGGTTCATTTCAGTGATAAGTAATTTGTAGTAGCGAATATCATTAGTAAATGAACTCTTACACCATTGCGTACTCCCTGACCTGACACAACAAGTAGGAATCGTGCGGAATGAGAACTCACTCATAGCAGTGGCTGACGGGAGCGGGAGAATTTGAAAGACTGTGCATAATTCCGGGCAGATGTTCAAATTTATCCGGTCGCTACCAATCTTAGCTCTCAATACTATGTGCAAAGGTATCAATAAATTTAAGCAATTTAAAATTCATTTACATATCATACTTCTGTGATGTTTAACTCCGCGTTTTACATCTACTTTCAAATACCAGTGCATAGATACACTGAACACAGTATCTTCCGCTAGTCAGAGTTGACTATATGATTGGCATATATTTATATCAGAATTGTTTCTAAATCAACTTCAATTGTTTTAATATAGGAAGAGAAGTCGCTTCATTGATCTGTTTCTTTAATTTCTTACGCCTCTAGATGGACACAGGATTATGAATGGTGGGTTAGGATCCCTTGAGATTGGTTGAAAATGAATCGATCTTGTGCTGTAAATGGAAATGAGCGTATAGCATTGTTGGCCGGGAGGCCCCATGCGGGGGAGTTCGGCCGCCGTATTGCAAGTCCTTTTTAGTAGACGCCACTTTGGCGACTTGCGGGTCAATGATCATGAAAATGAGGCTGAAGGACACACAATACCCAGTCCCCTGCCGGGAACCGAAACCGCGCCCCCTGCGTGACAAGCGGAAACGCTACGCTACGGAGGCGGACTTTTCCCCTGTATAAGTCACCTCATTACTTTATTCGTAGCTATCAACCCAAAAGTTACATGAACAGGCTTTTAATGCCAAGAAATATACAAATGACGAAGGGAAATTTCTCTGAGGAAAGTGAGAAATATTCTGACAATACAATGTAATTAGTGGAAGATGAGGCAGAATCGATAGGAGTGCATTTGACCGAAGCAAATGTCATTAAGTCTGTAGCTAAAGTGCTGAATGGTTGTAAGTTTCAAATATTAAACAATTTCCTGATGTTGGTTGGAATTCACAAAATCTGCAAGACGATTACTGATCTTTGAGTAGACTATATAGTGTGTCACAGGACGCAACAACAGTAAAAACGGAACCCTTACAAGATCTTAAATGTGCCTTATTTGTTAACTGATGATGTGTGATTTTACATTAATTCACTAATATTTTTATTGCTTCCATTTGAAAATGGTTTAGGAAGATAAGGGCATTCAGCCATTCTTGTTTACAAACATGTGACCCCGAAGAATTGGCTGGTATCCTAAGCTACGGCATAAAAATGGTACCTGAACCTAAGTGACTTTCGAAAATGTATATTTTTATTTGTATGAGTGTGTGTGTGGGTTTTAACGGAAAATAATGTAAACTGCAGTGGTGTAATGTTTGTACACAGTGTTCACACTTTCTTTTCTAGCTTCTGATGATTGTAGAAGGGACTTCGTAAATGATCCTTTCATGAGGAACTCCACTGTCCAGAAATGTATTGTTTCGATGTAACATAAGTTTGATGATTGGCTCACTTAGAAACTTGCCACTTGACAGTATACATACAGCAGATACAATGACCTCAGACCTATGTGCTTTACAGAAGCTTTTGGCATGGGCAATGTTTCAAGTACTCGTCGTTCGGTTCTCTTCTAGGTGACCAAGGACGTCTCTTCAAAGTTCAGAGTGTGGCGCATCCATACAGCACCACAATCAACCTACTAGTTGCGAATGTACCAGTTTCTCACAGTCGTTGTCTTAGTCGAACGAAAATGGTGTGAGAGGTCATAATTACAGCAGGAACTGACCACTCCGCCGTCCTCTCAGTTTGTGTACATACAGTGAAGCGGGAAATTTAAAAGTGATTTGACATTCAAACTTTTTTTACATCCAAATGGTACATTTCTGGACACGGGTTCTTTATTAGAACTTTATCTAGTTACTCCCCTGTAAAAGGGCTAGAAGTTAATTGTGAAATATCCTATATTTCTGTACAATACCGTAGATCTATTGAAACTGTAACAACATAGAAAAAAAGCCAGTACTCAGTCTTTTCAGCAGCAGCGAGACGTTCCCACACCGGACGTGTGTGTGTCATCAGCTTGGAACACTGATCAACCTTCAGAAAGCTTCTGCAGTCCAAACCACTACCGTATAGCAACGGCCGTATCTCAGTAACTGGCCTGTGTTTGAGACGCTTCCGCTTGGTCAGTGCCAGACAGCTGTAATTAAACCCCTAATTAAACCCCCAGGGCCAGCCCGCCAGCACTCCAGCCAGCTGGGTAATGTCGCCGCACCCAGTCTGTGTCGGACATAGCCTTTCAATCTACGCCTTAAGAATGATGCCCCAGCTACCGCCCTCACCTGGCCGCAAACTGCCAACTGTTGCTTGATCGCCCAGACCCTTGGCAGCCAAAAATCTGGCCCCGTTTCTGTTAGTTCTGTTGTCAACGCACCTGCTGCCACCACTGAGGCATGAACGGATGACCATCTGTTCCATGCTGTTGGAGAACCACCGCCACTTGATGCAACTCTGCAGCCAGCAGTCCAGGGTCAATTCCTGTGAGCGGCACTGCCTGTGTTCGTACCACTATATCACCACCATCCACAAAAGTAGGTACATTGATCATCTTGCCGCTGGCTGCCTGCCCTGACCTGAGGTCTGTGGCCGCCTCTTCTGACTCAGCACCACAGCGTGTCAGCAACGCGAAGCTCAGCACGCCACCTCCCGGGCAGCTTGCACATGCCGCAGGCTGTTTGCTACACCAACCTCGCCTGCTACGCAGAGTGGAAATATTACAAGACAAAGTTAAGCGGCGCCAGAGACGCCACCGCACCCATATAATTGCCCAAATTAGATAGCATAGTACCGAATTCTTTTGTGCTTCCATTGTTTCTATACAGCCTGCTACACCGTCCTTCTGTCTGACTCGGCATCAAATTGAGCTGCCCGAGGATGGGAGCTAACGCCTCCTGACAACCAAGCAAGGTGGCTCTCACCATCCAATATTGGTCATCAGACCCCCAAGCCACTGCTTTCTGGAGTCACAATCGGAATGGCTTGGAGACGAAGAAGTAGGTAGGCTTCATTCTGATGTCAGAAACAGATAGAGACTTCAATGGAACTGGGACGCAATATATTTTAGATTTTCACTCGTAGGATCATTGTAAGCCCTGTAGCCTTGTATCCCTGTTTTCCACTGTGTTGGACTCAGATACTGTGGTAGTATTTGGGAAAGGCCTAAGGGACAAATCATTAACTACAGTAACATGCACTCAGTGCACCAGATAAACCGTTCCATGCACCAAGTTACAAGATATAATTTGTTGTATATGCTACCAAAAATGACATTACTCAGCTAGTGCCAGGATTGTGCTTGGCTTAGATGCGAAAAACTGTGGGTACCGAGAAAGCTTAGGTACAGCGCAGAGTAATCATAACGTTTCGTAATGTAGAGTGACTGCCATAAATAGTTAAAGTATGACTTTGGTTAATAGTTTAGAAGGATTTTGTGGGTGAAACGTACTACATGAAAGAGGTGAATAATCGAAACTAAGTTTATTTCGTTTAGTAAGAAATGTGTATGTTCTGTAGTGCAATGTTTAGTACAGTACCGGTATGTACTAGATAGGATAGTCTGGGGTACGACGACCGCCAGGTTACCCAAATGTAAGATAAATATAGATGCTGATTCACTGCTGACAGAGAACAACATGCGCTAACAAGGAACCCTTTGGCTGCAAAATCGCAAAAGGCCAAGAATGTTTGCGGTATTCGACGCCTCTCGTATTATCTAGCATGTAACCACTATATTGGCTGCTAATGGTAGCAGGGGATGGACTGAAGGCATCCAGTGATGAGCACAACATGAGGCTATGGTGCGCAGCTCAACTGTTTATCACAAGTAACTCACAGAAGTGCTACAGTGCTGGTGGTGTTGATACGAAGCAGAGAAATGGTGGCAATAAACAAAGCAAACATTTTATTACATCCACAAACAACTGTTACCGAAGTTGAAATTTCGTCAAAAAGGAACCCAAGGAATTTCACAGAGTGAGAAGGAAGTTAGCGTTTCTGCAAGATGGATCAGTGGAATGTGTGGAGTCGTGTGCTCTCGACTGTGCGGACAAAGTATATGAGTAGTACAGTGATGACAACACGTGTGTAACAAGTGAAAGTGATACTGAAACAGGTGTCGAGCCATGAAGCTAATCATCCTTGTCGGACAGGGAATCACAAATCCCGTATCTAGGGAAACTTAGTAAAGGACAATCGTTGTACTAAACATAATTAAGTACGTGGAAGATCATCTACAGCATAGCAAAAAAATAATTATTAACAGATTTAGAATTAGTCCGCAGCAGTATTACCGGGTACACAAGAAAAACTACGGATATTCAAGGAAAGACTGGTGTTTGCGCGGTTCAAAGATGCTCGATACGAATTACAGGATGTGCACAATAGTGACCTAATACGTTGTCCACATGAAATTACGTGCCACATAGATTACACGATTTCACGGGAAGCAGTGGACGGTTGCATAACTTCAAACAGTGCTACAAAGCTGAAGATGCATGATAACGAAATTTCAAACAAGGTGTCACCTTGACGCATAGCAAACTGCAGAACCGGGCCGAAAATTTGTAGATGAGATAAACAAACTTATTCCACCGTTCAGTAAGGAATATGTTTTCCGATCCAAGCAAACGGAATTTCAGGAGGAATTGTATATGAAAGGAACCCTGAAAATTAGAGGTACCAGGAGAGTAGTATCAAGATCATCTAACATGAATGCCTTAACGCATCCGTATACGGTTATGCTGACTGTTAATCCGGATGGTAGATTGGCTGGAAAGTTATTTAGGATGCTGCGAAAAGTTGGAGGTGGCTTAGCCCCTTCGATTCTTTCTCGTATGCGTGACCTAGAGATGACAATAGGGAATATTTACGTCACAGCAACAAGAGTGGGAAAATGGGTGCAAGAGAAGTTCAACTATGGTATGAGCACTGATTTTAGTCAATAGCTGTTCAACTCGCTTTTGCTTGATTCCAGGTCTGCTTGAAAAAAATCGTACTCCCCTATAGCAAACGATCCCTTCCGAAAAGTAGGTGACACTGCAATTCACACCACCTGGAACCACTGGATGAATTCAGCCTCTGGATGTTTGTTTTTCGTGCCCATAAAACATAATATTTCATTATCTGCAGCTACGCCTTAAAGGATAGCCAGTTTCATGATAAACTCCACGACAAACAGTTTCGCATTCGGTTGCATTAACTCACATTCCATCAGGCCTCATCACCCCTTTACGCCAATATACGTTCATTAAGAGTGGACACCCGGCTGAACGTCCTGCACGGTTTGTAACTCCCAAGGAGTTCGCCTTCGATCTTGACGGTGTGAACCTTTGTGATCACTGTGGCGAGCCATTATTCATTCGGTGTTTGTGGTGCAAGCTAATGGTTTGTTTTGAACATTTCTTGAATATAGGCGATGTGCGTTTAGTGAATTGTACTACACACATCCAATACAAGGTTGATTTCTGCACTTCCCGAACACTCATTTTCTGTCGCCACCCTGATGCACGTGGTGAGTCATTAGCAGCTAACATTTTTCCTGTCATAAATGTCAACACAACACTTTCAAATGAGCCTTACTAAAGATGTAACTTGGTCCACTCACTCAAGAGGTCCCTTGTAGGTGTCGCAACAGTATCGGCTCAAAGCAGCAATACACTGAGGCAACACACTGATGTGAGACGAGGCATTGGCCCCGACTTCGTCAATCAAAGCACTCCAGGTCTGACAAAATACAGTGCACATGGTAGCAGAAATTCCGTCAACGACGTTTGTACAGGCCTGAGATTTTCATTAGAGGAGAACCTATCGGGTACTAGGAATAGCTGAAAAGCGACCCTGACGCGGGAAGTAAATTCCTGGTATCGGTGAGCTCGGGCAGCCAGTACACTGGATTATTTGTAATTTCTCGGGATCAGGATGAGAGGCAGCTCTGAGTTAAGCAATTGAGGATTACTATTAACTGTTGAGGATTCACTATGAATATGATAACTTAGAGTTAAGATTAGGATGATGTATTATGTGCGTTTAATGATGTATTGTGAGAACGAAGTTTGTGTAGGAAAGACATAATGCACTGTTTTCATTGAGCTGTAGAGTTTTTTCCGGTCGGTCCATCTCAGAATGCTAGCATAGCAATACCACAACTCACTCCTCTCTCCTGAAAATAGCATTCCTTATTTGTGAGATAAGGCAACAGGGTAGTGTACACATAGATTAATGTGAACGACCTGTAAAAGTCAGGAAGTGCCTGGTTTTTTATTTTAGAACCGGAGTTTGTGCGATATTGTTTTTGTTAGATGTGACTAATGATGTATATAAGACTTTTATTCGAGTTTTCCTGGTTAGCTATTAGAGGTATATTGTGTGTGTAATATGTGGATATATGAGATGCGAATTTTTAGTGTGCTTTGTTAAGTTTGTCCCAGTCTGTGTCGGTCGCAACCTTGCAGTCTGCATGATAATATGAGACAGCACATCTACCACCCTCACCATGTCCTGAACCACCGACTCTCTCGGACCACCCAGGCCCCTTGGCAGCCAACAATCCACTGCTGTCTCCGTGAGTCCCTTCGCCGACGTACGTCTGCTGCCTCCTGGTCGTCTATCTAGTTCTGCGCCACTGAGGAACCACCACCGCCTACATAGCGTACCAGCGTGCTGTGTACGACCCATCTCCCTGTGCACCTACTGTCACACCCCTGTAACTCTGCCGGCTACTATGTAGATGCCCTGGTTGCCTGGCCACGTGCGGTTCGTGGCAGCCTCCACTTGGCGCTGCAGCATGTCAGCAGTGTTGAGCTCAGCGTGCCACCACCTGGGCAGAGTGGTTATGTCGCAGGCTGTGTCTTCCCTTACACGTCGAGTAGGAATATCCCGAGACATCATCAAGTCACAACAGGGACGAGGGTGCAGCCATATAATTGCCCTAATTACACTCCTCGAAATTGAAATAAGAACACCGTGAATTCATTGTCCCAGGAAGGGGAAAATTTATTGACACATTCCTGGGGTCAGATACATCACATGATCACACTGACAGAACCACAGGCACATAGACACAGGCAACAGAGCATGCACAATGTCGGCACTAGTACAGTGTATATCCACCTTTCGCAGCAATGCAGGCTGCTATTCTCCCATGGAGACGATCGTAGAGATGCTGGATGTAGTCCTGTGGAACGGCTTGCCATGCCATTTCCACCTGGCGCCTCAGTTGGACCAGCGTTCGTGCTGGACGTGCAGACTGCGTGAGACGACGCTTCATCCAGTCCCAAACATGCTCAATGGGGGACAGATCCGGAGATCTTGCTGGCCAGGGTAGTTGACTTACACCTTCTAGAGCACGTTGGGTGGCACGGGATACATGCGGACGTACATTGTCCTGTTGGAACAGCAAGTTCCCTTGCCGGTCTAGGAATGGTAGAACGATGGGTTCGATGACGGTTTGGATGTACCGTGCACTATTCAGTGTCCCCTCGACGATCACCAGTGGTGTACGGCCAGTGGGCCAGTGTAGGACATCGCTCCCCACACCATGATGCCGGGTGTTGGCCCTGTGTGCCTCGGTCGTATGCAGTCCTGATTGTGGCACTCACCTGCACGGCGCCAAACACGCATACGACCATCATTGGCACCAAGGCAGAAGCGACTCTCATCGCTGAAGACGACACGTCTCCATTCGTCCCTCCATTCACGCCTGTCGCGACACCACTGGAGGCGGGCTGCACGATGTTGGGGCGTGAGCGGAAGACGGCCTAACGGTGTGCGGGACCGTAGCCCAGCTTCATGGAGACGGTTGCGAATGGTCCTCGCCGATACCCCAGGAGCAACAGTGTCCCTAATTTCCTGGGAAGTGGCGGTGCGGTCCCCTACGGCACTGCGTAGGATCCTACGGTCTTGGCTTGCATCCGTGCGTCGCTGCCGTCCGGTCCCAGGTCGACGGGCACGTGCACCTTCCGCCGACCACTGGCGACAACATCCATGTACTGTGGAGACCTCACGCCCCACGTGTTGAGCAATTCGGCGGTACGTCCACCCGGCCTCCCGCATGCCCACTATACGCCCTCGCTCGAAGTCCGTCAGCTGCACATACCGTTCACGTCCACGCTGTCGCGGCATGCTACCAGTGTTAAAGACTGCGATGGAGCTCCGTATGCCACGGCAAACTGGCTGACACTGACGGCGGCGGTGCACAAATGCTGCGCAGCTAGCGCCATTCGACGGCCAACACCGCGGTTCCTGGTGTGTCCGCTGTGCCGTGCGTGTGATCATTGCTTGTACAGCCCTCTCGCAGTGTCCGGAGCAAGTATGGTGGGTCTGACACACCGGTGTCAATGTGATCTTTTTTCCATTTCCAGGAGTGTAGATGTCATAATGAAGAATTTTTTTGTTCATCCATTGTTTTTCTACAGCATATCTCCTTCACCATCATATGAACCTGGGTGTTAGCCAACGCCTCCTGAAAACGTGTAGTAGTCATCGCCCCCTGAGCCAATACAAAACAGTTCCTCGCAGTGCATCAAGTAAAGGGATCTTCAGCACCCTAGTGAGTATGTTCAGTGCAGTTATACAAAGTGCAGATCATTATGTAGGGAAACTTACTATGTTTGTATCTTTTGTAAATAATATCTACCACGACATACTAACACAGTGGCTAGAATCTGTACCCTGGTGGTTGCACATCCCCATTACACATATCTATATTTTTTTTAAAAAAACCTGAACAAATATGCTGCACATTTTCATATCTTACTTTTCAAAGCTACTCTTTTGGTGAAAAAAATAACTTTCATGCGTTGTGCCAAGTATATTCTTGTTGTTAAGTGATTACATTCATATGACTCCCCTATGTGAAGAGCATGTCCTTTGGAAAAGGTGTTCATAAAATTCTAAAACGCTTAAGTAGCCCACCACAGTGAGCACTTCAGGACTGTGCAATGTTGACGGATAAAAGTACCACCAGCAGACGATAGGTTTGTATAGTACCGAGCGGGAATCGCTTTAGTACTGTCTGCTCCTACAGGGGTATTTTAGTGGACCAAATGGTTCAAATGGCTCTGAGCACTATGGGACTCAACATCCGTGGTCATCAGTCCCCGAGAACTTAGAACTACTGAAACCTAACTAACCTAAGGACATCACACACATCTATGCCTGAGGCAGGATTCGAACCTGCGACCGTACCAGCAGCGCTGTTTCAACTGAAGCGCCTAGAACCGCTCGGTCACTTCGGCCGGCTTTTAGTGGACCTCTCTATCATCAAAGCGGCCATCACTGTAATCTGTACAGGCTTCTACAAGCCTTTATATATGTCAGTCATCACTAGGTAAAGAAAATTCTCCCCATATTTCGATTCACCAGGGTGGATGTCAACTACAACTCGTATTCCTTTCAAAACATTTAACTGATCATTGTGGCAGCGATATTGGAATCCTGGGAAAACAAAGGAACGCAACATTCCAGAAAGGCAACAAGCAGGCGTCTGAAGTGTCACAGGTGACACGCTCATTAGTAGTAGAGGGGATCGAAGTGGGACTGGTAGACATAAAGGCGCTGCGCTGCTTATAAAGTCCTCCACCTAATCTGTCTCTCGTGATTCATATCTTCAAATAAAAGTCTTCAGTATAAAGTGCTCACTGTAGAAATGGTGCTTCAAATAATTTATACTTTGTTTATTCACAAGTTATGCGCTTTATCTTACTTTGTGTTTGAGACAGGTGTACCTTTAACAATCCAAGGAGCGCGCCACTCGTTACAAAATCTCTATGAAATACAATCAGTTGGTACCACTGTGTTCTTCTCTCGTGTATTGCTTAATTATTGTCTTGACATCGGCTGTAAACAGTCGTTTCTGCCTGCGATTGTTACAAGTGGAGTTATTTCATATTTCTTCCGCCTGTTTGTAGTTAATGTCCCGATTTCAGTATTTTTTTTAGTTTTATGTGCTGTACAAAACGTTAACGTTATAGTACTTAATTGTTTTTCATATTTTGTATTTATTTTTGCTTTTATGGGACTGGTGGGGAGCCTTGCGTGCCTCAGCGATACAGATAGCCATACCGTAGGTGCAACCACAACGGAGGGGTATCTGTTGAGAGGCCAGACAAACGTGTGGTTCCTGAAGAGGGGCAGCAGCCTTTTCAGTAGTTGCAGGGGCAACAGTCTGGATGCTTGACTGATCTGGCCTTGTAACACTAACCAAAACAGCCTTGCTGTGCAGGTACTGCGAACGGCTGAAAGCAAGGGGAAACTACAGCCGTAATTTTTCCCGAGGGCATGCAGCTTTACTGTATGGTTAAATGACGACGGCGTCCTCTTGGGTAAAATATTCCGGAGGTAAAATAGTCCCCCGTTTAGATCTCTGGGTGGAGACTACTCAAGAGGACGTCGTTATCAGGAGAAAGAAAACTGGCGTTCTACGGATCGGAACGTCGAATGTTAGATCCATTAATTGGGCAGGTAGGTTAGAAAATTTAAAAAGGGAAATGGATAGGTTAAAGTTAGATATAGTGGGAATTAGCGAACTTCTGTGGCATGAGGAACAAGATATTTGGTCAGGTAAATACAGGGCTATAAATACAAAATCAAATAGGGTAATGCAGGCGTAGGTTTAATAATAATGCGGGTAAGCTACTACAAACAGCATAGTGAACGCATTATTGTGGCCAAGATAGACACGATGCCCACGCCTACTACAGTAGTACAAGTTTATATGCCACTAACTCTGCAGATGACGAAGAAATTGAAGAAATGTATGATGAGATAAAAGAAATTATTCAGATAGTGAAGAGAGACGAAAATTTAATAGTCATGGGTGACTGGAATTCGATAGTAGGAAAAGGAAGAGAAGGAAACGTAGTAGTTGAATATGGATTGGGGGCAAGAAATGAAAGAGGAAGCCGCCTGGTAGAATTTTGCACAGAGCATAACTTAATCATAACTAGCACTTGGTTCAAGAATCATAAAAGAATGTTGTATACATGGAAGAAGCCTGGAGATACTGACAGATTTCAGATAGATTATTTAATGGTAAGACAGAGATTTAGGAACAAGGTTTAAAATTGTAAGACATTTCCAGGGGCAGATGTGGCCTCTGACCACAATCTATTGGCTATGAACTGTAGATTAAAACTGAAGAAATTGAAAAAAGGTGGGAATTTAAGGAGATGGGACCTGGATAAACTGACTAAACCAGAGGTTGTACAGAGTTTCAGGGAGAGCATAAGGGAGCAATTGACAAGAATGGGGGAAAGAAATGCAGTAGAAGAAGAATGGGTAGCTTTGAGGGACCCAGTAGTGAAGGCATCAGAGGATAAAGTAGGTAAAAAGACGAGGGCTAGTAGAAATCCTTGGGTAACAGAAGAGATACTGAATTTAATTGATGAAAGGAGAAAATACAAAAATGGAGTAAGTGAAGCAGGCAAAAAGGAATACAAACGCCTCAAAAATGAGCTCGACAGGAAGTGCAAAAAGGCTAAGCTGGGATGGCTAGAGGACAAATGTAAGGATGTAGAGGCTTATCTCACTAGGGGTAAGATAGATACTGCCTACAGGAAAATTAAAGAGACCTTTGGAGAAAAGAGAATCACTTGTATGAATATCAAGAGCTCAGATGGTAACGCAGTTCTAAGTAAAGAAGGGAAAGCAGAAAGGTGGAAGGAGTATATAGAGGGTTGTACAAGGGCAATGTGCTTGTGGACAATATTATGGAAATGGAAGAGGATGAGATGAAGATGAAATGGGAGATATGATACTGCGTGAAGATTTTGACAGAGCACCGAAGGACCTAAGTCGAAACAAGGCCCCGGGAGTAGCCAACATTCCATTAGAACTACTGACAGCCTTGGGAGAGCCAGTCCTGACAAAACTCTACCATCTGGTGAGCAAAATGTATGAGACAGGCGAAATACCCTCAGGCTTCAAGAAGAATATAATAATTCCAATCCCAAAGAAAGTAGGTGTTGACAGAAAATTACCGAACTATCAGTTTAATAAGTCACGTCTACAAAATAGTAACGCGAATTCTTTACAGACGAATGGGAAAACTGGTAGATGCCGGCCTCGGGGAAGATCAGTTTGGATTCCGTAGAAATATTGGAACACGTGAGGCAATACTGACCCTACGACTTATCTTAGAAGAAAGATTAAGAAAAGGCAAACCTACGTTTCTAGCATTTGTAGACTTGGAGAAAGCTTTTGACAATGTTGACTGTAATACTCTCTTTCAAATTCTGAAGGTGGCAGGGGTAAAATACAGGGAGCGAAAGGCTATTTACAATTTGTACAGAAACCAGATGGCAGTTATAAGAGTCGAGGGACATGACAGGGAAGCAATGGTTGGGAAGGGAGTGAGACAGGGTTGTAGCCTCTCCCCGATGTTATTCAATCTGTATATTGAGCAAGCAATCAAGGAAACAAAAGAAAAATTGGGAGCAGGTATTAAAATCCATGGAGAAGAAATAAAAAGTTTAAGGTTCGCCGATGACATTGTAATTATATCCAAGACAGCAAAGGACTTGCAAGAGCAGTTGAACGAAATGGACAGTGTCTTGAAAGGAGGGTATAAGATGAACGTCAACAAAAGCATAACGAAGATAATGGAATGTAGTCGAGTTAACTCGGGTGATGCTGAGAGAATTAGATTAGGGAATGAGGCACTTAAAGTAGTAAAGGGGTTTTTCTATTTGGGGAGCGAAATAACTGATGATGGTCGAAGTAGAGAGGATATAAAATGTAGACTAGCAATGGCAAGGAAAGCGTTTCTGGAGAAGAGAAATTTGTTAACATCGAGATAGATTTAAGTTTCAGGAAGTCGTTTCTGAAAGTATTTGTATGGAGTGTAGCCATGTATGGAAGTGAAACATGGACGATAAATAGTTTAGAGAAAAAGAGAATATAAGCTTTCGAAATGTGGTGCTACAGAAGAGTGCTGAAGATTAGATGTGTAGATCACATGACTAATGAGGAGGTATCGAATAGAACTGGGGAGAAGAGGAGTTTGTGGCACAACTTGACTAGAAGAAGGGATTGGTTGGTAGGACATGTTCTGAGGCGTTAAGGGACCACCGATTTAGTATTGGAGGGCAGCGTGGAGGGTAAAAATCATAGAGGGAGACCAAGAGATGAATACATTATGCAGATTCAGAAGGATGTATGCTGCAGTACATACTGAGAGATGAAGCAGCTTGCACAAGATAGAGCAGCATGGAGAGCTGCATCAAACCAGTCTCAGGACTGAAGACCACAACAACAACAGGACTAAAAGATGCTTTAATGACGTCGATGTTGAGAGGCTACTCAATGAGGATCCAGACTTTCTGATATCAAATTTTCAGTTTGATGATTGTGAAGACGAGGACGAAGAAGAAGTGATCCCAGGGAGTGACTATGATTCAACAAGTGAGCAGGAATGTGCCTCTGAAGCGGAAGAACGTGATGTCGAATCTGTTTCAAATGACAAGTATAATATTGGAAGGGATAAAACGTAAGTGGAAGAATTGACAACACTAGTACAACTGCAACAAACACAAAAAGTAAGAACATTGTCAAGATATTTCCCGGGCCTAAAGCCATAGCCAGAGATGTCAAGGATGATATAAGTACAGTCACTAAAATAATCAGCATTGACATGATCGATGAGGTTGTCAAATGTACTAACATGTATATTCAACATAAAAAGACTAGTGTAAATTATGTGAAAGAAAACGAAGACTAACCATACAAATATGAATGAACTTTGGGCGAGTGATGGATCAGGAATGTAAATACTTAGAGCTGTGATGAGCTCCAAGCGTTTTCTGTTCCTATTACGTTGTCTCAGAGTTGATGATAAAAGAACACGACAAGCGAGACAAGAAACAGACAAGTTACCCGCTATTAGAACAATTCTTGACGAGTTTATTGTAAACTGCAAAAACAGTTACAGCGTGATCGAATTCGTAACTGTGGATGAAAAGTTACAAGAATTTAGAGGACGCTGTAACTTCATTCAGTACATCCCCAATAAACCAGCGAAATATGGAATAAAGATGTTTGTTCTCCGTGATGCGAAAGTTTTTTGCACCAGTAACTTAGAGATCTATTGTTGCAAACAACCTCACGGGCCATACGCTGTTTCAAATTCTCCTTCAGATGTGGTCAGCAGGCTTACCAGTCATATTGAAGGAAGCAATAGGAATGTGACCATGGCCAGTTGGTACACCAGTTACGCACTAGCACCCTCCTTGCTGACCAGCCGGGGTGGCCGAACGGTTCTAGGTGCTTCAGTCTGGAACCGCGTGACCGCTACGGTCGCAGGTTCGTATCCTGCTTCGGGCATGGATGTGTGTGATGTCCTCAGGTTAGTTAGGTTTAAGTAGTTCTAAGTTCTAGGGGACTGATGACCACAGATGTTAAGTCCCATAGTGCTCAGAGCCAAACCACTCTCCTTACTGACCAGGAAACTCACATACATTGGAACAGTGAGGAAAAATGAACGTGAGATTCCTCCAGAATTCCTGCCTAAGAAATATAGAGCACAAAATTCGTCTTTATTTGAGTACCATAAAAATATTACTTTGGTGTCCCACGTACCTAAAAAGAAAAAAGCTGTGATACTCCTATGTATGATGCATAATACCGGAGTTATCAGTGAAAAAGCTAACAAGCCTGAAATCATTATGGACTATAATGCCACAAAAGGAGGAGTTGATACTGTTGACCAAATGTGTGCGGTTCTAGGCGCTCAGTCCGGAACCGCGGGACTGCTACGGTCGCAGGTTCGAATCCTGCCTCGGGCATGGATGTGTGTGATGTCCTTAGGTTAGTTAGGTTTAAGTAATTCTAAGTTCTAGGGGACTGATGACCACAGATGTTAAGTCCCATAGTGCTCAGAGCCAACCAAATGTGTGCCTCTTTTTCTGTACCAAGAATTATGAGAAGACGGCCTTTGGCAATATTTTTTGCGCTGATGGAAATTGCAGGTATTAATGCCCAAATAATCCACCATGCAAACTCTAAGCATCCTAAAATCCCAAGAAGAATATTCCTAAAAGGCTTGTCATATACCCTAATGAAACCACATGTGCCGGAGAGAGCTAAGATTCCATCTCTACCATCTCACATTTCAGCTTCCCTTCGAAATTACAAAGAAGCAGCAGTAGCAAAAGTTGGAGAGTCTTCTTCAAAGAAGCGTGTACTATGTGTAAACCGCAGAAGTGCTAAAAGCATAAACACTACAATCAAATGTGATTTTTACCGAAATTTCGTCTGCAAACGGCATGTAACTATCAGATACACACGTGAAACTGTAAACGTGTCGACTCAGAATAAGACGTTACAAAGAAATGTGTGTGCATTGTTCACTTTCATAATAATTTAAAGTATTACAGTCGATTATTACGATAAAGAAATAAAATTTCACTGTCTCTAGGTAATATTTAGTGTTTTACACGTAAGACATGGAATACAATCTTCGGCTAACCCAAATATGAATGTAAGCGCGCCCGCTCGAGGGGTAGTAGAGGGGGATCCAACTGGGACTGGTAGACGTTAAAGTCGCTGCACTGCGAATAAAGTCCTCCACCTAATCTGTCTCTGGCGATTCATATGCTCAAATAAAAGTCTTCAATATAAACTGCTCATTGTAGAATTGGTGCTTCAAATAATTTATACTTTGTTTATTCACAAGCTATGCACTTTATCTTACTTTGTGTTTGAGACAGCTGTACTTTTAACAATCCAGTAGTACTGCAGTTTACAGACATCAGTCGTAGCTGTTTGTCCAGACATAGCTGGATCTTCCATCATTCTTAATGTATTCATATGTCTGACCTGTAACACATCGTAGAAGAGTTGTTAACCTGCCCTTTCAACCCACCACTGATTCCTAGATGTGTAGAGAGCTATGCCCAGATGCATCAAAATTGTACAGGCGCAATAACCGAAACAGATAAACTGTGGAATAAATGGAAATGCACAACTATGGATTTGTTGTTGCAGTGACCACAATTCATTAGAACAGACGTTAAATGATAGTGATCTAAGGGACTGTTTGCCATTTACCATCAGTGACTTATGTTGTGCAGTATCCTCTAATTCGGTTCTGACATGCTTATTTTAGTAGAGGAAATACAGTGGAATTATGACAGTTGTGTTTTGGTTAATAGTCTGATGAAAGAATAAGATGAAAAGTCTCAAGTGCAGCAATAAGTAGACTGTCTGAAAACTTTCATGTCGTGCAAATTGTGATGAAGCGACAAGTCCGAAATGCTTTCACTGTCCTGGTAACAGAAAGTAATATTCCTGTTCTCCTTCTGGTTGAACTTATGTCCGGTTATTTTGGTGTCATGCTAATAATTCAGTGCTAACCATCTCTAGAAAGATAAATTTATTTTTCTTTCTCCTGAAATACTACATAAAAAGAGATGAATTCACTCTAAGTTGCCTAATTCCCAATAAATTAGCTCTGAAAGTTAAGGAAGCCTGAAGACAAGTTTAATTTTCTGGAGAGTCTCATTTCACTACTGAAATCTCTTGCGTGATATCTTAATAGCACAGATAATTTTTCGTCTGTGGTACTCGAGTTGGATCCCAGACCGCTTCTTATCTAGTTGATTGCTGTTGTCCATGCAGTGAATGACGTCTCTGAAGTTTTGCACACGACACACTCCGCCAGTCACCGTGACACACGTGTGCTCAGCACACACGGTACCTTCCCTCACGCCCACACCTCTAAGAGGGCGTGCTGAAAAGTAACTGCTTGTAACTTTTTATGTAAAAACTTTAACGCTTTTCTAATAAAACAAACGTTATTAACATTCTACATCTTTATTCTTATGTCCATATATTTACAGCCCTCGCCGCTAGACGGCTCCTAATTGTCGCGTGTAACATGGCGGTATGGACGTAACTACGTCTGTGCATGAGAAACAGCACTCTGTTGTCGAGTTTCGAAATCAAAAGAGTTCGTCCTTCAGCCGCACAATGCCAGACCACAGGAGCACTACGAAATCTGCAACAATGCGACATCTTGGGTTCACTGTATCGGTAACCCTCCATAAGGTCCCCGACATGGCCACAACCGATTTTCATCTGTTTGAAAACAGATAGGTTGATAGTTGTGAAGGGATACAAGCAGAGATGAGGTTGTGGCTCCGTCAACAAAGTCAAACATTCTAAAATGACCACATGAAATATATTCTCAATTGCAAGTACTATCAGATTCCAGCTGAACATTATATAAGTGAGAGTCCAAATTCGTGCGGGACCGAATTTCCCGCTTTACGCGAGCGGTCGTCTTAACCGCCTTTTTCTTTTTATCTCAATTACTTGTATGTTGTTCGTTGAATTGGTTCGGGGTGGACGTCCGATGACACACGTTTAGGCTCTTCGTTGATCGGTTCACTCAGTTTTTTTGTTACAGAGGGCAGCTGATCCTCTGACCGAACGCGCTGAGCTACCGTGCCGGCGACTCGGCCGTGCGAGCACTGCTCCAGTACCGAACGAAATTCCCATGTGTCGCCTTGTCTACGTACTCTACTCGCACAGTTGCTGTGATCCCTGCGCGGGCAGAGACACGATTATTGTTGTGGCCTTTTCTTTGCGTGAAATACTGTATTGCAGTGTCTATGTTTTTACGATGTGCTCTGCTGCGTCCTTCAGACATGCGTGCATATAATGGTATCAGCACTCTCGTTACGAGAAATGTGTTCGTCGGCATGGTGACTATGTTGTGAAGTAAATATTTACACATGAAAAACAGAAATGTAGCATTTTAACACCGTTAGTTTTATACGAAAAGCTTTAAGAGTTTTCACGTAAGGAAACTGGGGGGGTAGTACTTCAGAGCGCGCACTTGTATATAGGGAAGAAGTAGCCAGCCCACGGTTTGAAGATACTTCTTGAATGCCAAAGATTGAAGCTAATCCTTGTGATCGTCTCTCTGTAGTGAGCATATGTAATCGTGATACCAATGGCATACCTTCGGAAGCGAGGAGTACCTTGCTACCTCAGCCGGCCGCGGTGGTCTCGCGGTTCTAGGCGCGCAGTCCGGAACCGCGCGACTGCTACGGTCGCAGGTTCGAATCCTGCCTCGGGCATGGATGTGTGTGATGTCCTTAGGTTAGTTAGGTTTAAGTAGTTCTAAGTTCTAGGGGACTGATGACCACAGCTGTTAAGTCCCATAGTGCTCAGAGCCATTTACCTTGCTACCTACGGACATCCTCGGGTTGAGGTAAACATACTTATGAGGGGTAGCCAAACATTTTTAATTGTCACTTCGGAAAATGAAGTTCCATAATGTTCTCCTGTTTGTTTGTAGGCATATCTACATCAATATACATATTACGCAAGGCATCTTACGGTGCGTGGCGGAGGGTATCCTGTACCAATACTAGTCAATACCTTTCCTGTTCCACTCGCAAACAGAGCGAGGGAAAAAAGATTTTCTATATGCCTCCGTATGAGCCGTAATTTACTTATCTTATACTCGCGGTCCTTACAGAGAATTGGCGGCAGTAGAATCGTTCTTAAGTCAGCTTCAAATACCGCTTCTCTAAAGTTCCCAATAGTTACATACAACTTTATAATATGGGCAGCCACAGCTGTTGAAATTCATAGTAAAATGCATTTCCCGTGTGGTAATCTACGTGACACTACTAACCAAATGAAAATGCTGCTTTAACGGAGTGAAACTGATCGTATTTAAATCATCACTTAACAGCTGTTTGCGGTATTACTTAAGTTCAGTTTACCATATCTCAATAGTGTTCCTCGAGAAAAACATCGCCATCTCTCCAGGGATTCCCATTTGAATTGCCGAAGTATCTCTGTAACATTTGCATGTTGTACATACCTACAGCTAACAAATTTAGCAGCCCACCTCCCTCTGAACAGTTTCGACGTCTTCTTTTAATCCGACCTGGCACGGATCCCAAACGCACGAGCATTACTTAAGAAGAGCTCGGAGTAGCGTCCTAAATGCGTTCTCCTTTACAGATGAACCACACTTCCCTAAAATTGTCCCAATAAACCTTAGTCGACCATTCGCCTCCTCTGCCACAGTTCTCACATGCTCTTTACATTTCATATCGCTTTGTAACGTTACGTCCAGATATTTTAACGACGTGACTGTGACAAGCAGAACACTACTAACACTGTATCCGAACATTACGGCTTTGTTTCTCCCACTCATCTGCACATTAACTTAGATTTTTCTACACTTATAGTAAGCAGCTACACATCACACTAATTATAAATTTTGTCCAAGTCATCTTGTATCCTCTTACAGTCTTTCAACGTCGACACCTACCAGTACACCACAGCATCATCAGCAAAAAACAACCGCCAGTCATTTACGTGTATAGAAAATAATGGCCGTCCTATCGCACTTTCTTAGCGCACTCTTTGATGATGTCCTTATCTATGACGAACATTCGCCGTCCAGGAGAAAATATGGGGTTCTATTACTTAAGAAGTCTTCGAGTCACTCACATATCTGGGAATCTATTCCACAAGTTCGTCTTTTCGTTAAAAGTCTGCAGTGGGGCACCTGTCAAATGCTTTTCAGAAATCTAGAAATATGTCTGCTGTCCTAGAACATTTTGAAATCCCTGTGCCACTAGAAACTCTAAACAAAATGGCGCAGCGCTCCACTTTATCCCCGGGTTCCGCCGTTTCGTTTTGCCTCTGCTAGCTGTGTGTTACGATTCTGTTGCCCGAATAAAGACCGGTGATAATTTTGCCACTTTGCTTCTTAATGTTCATTACAGCTATTACAGAAGTTTTCCTGCGAAATTTTTAAGGGAAAAATAAATGAACAAAAAAGTGTGTGTCAGTAATTAATTGGTTCCCATATTGAATAAGTCAGTATTTGTCAAAGAAATAGTTCCCAATCCGCCCTCCCCCTCACCCCCTACAAACAGTTCATATAGACCCAGTTTAAACATCGTGTGACTGGAAATTTGTGCTCTGAGAAGAAAACTACTATGGATTTCCTTTCGTAAATTCTGAGAGAGTTATTATGCAAGTATTTGGGATGTGCGTTCGAGAGAAGGCCGTAGTGCTGAAATAGAGCCTCAAACGGTAACAAATTATCTTTAGCCTCGTTTCGCTGTGATAGTTGTGGAGCTTCAGCCACTGAAGTGGGCTCGAGCTCAGGTTGTTCGTCGGATTAGTGACAAAGTAACAGTTGGCGTCCATCTTCAAGTTTTGCCAATTCAGGTTTGTTATCATCTTCGTTATGCTCTCTTGTGTGTCAAACAAATCTGTGGTCACACGTGGTGCCTTCTTTAAATATGATCAATATCCGGTTTCAGTCCTGCTTTATGTGAATCCATATTCTAACATGGGACACACAAAAGTTCTGCAAGAAGCTCCCTTAGTAGACTGGCTGCGTTTTCCCAGACGTCTGATAGCGGGTCACACAAAGAAAGCATTCCTCGCTAAAAGAAGGCTAACGGCGGTCTTATCTTCAGTAAGAAATTTCTGCGAATGAACTTCTAAGAGTGTAGCATTGTATGGATATGAACCATGGACTGTTCGAAAACGGGAAAAGAAGAAATTGAAGAGTACTCACAAGATAAATATTGGTGAGAGTCTCCGCAGAAACGGCTGGGATGAAACTGTGAGAGAATACTGACAACGGAAGGGACATGATGATAGTGTGTGTGTCCACACATCAGGGAATAATTCCAGAATGCGATTTTTACTCTGCAGAGGAGCGTGAATAGATAGAAACTTTCTGGCAGATTAAAACTACGTGCCGAGACGAGACTCGAACTCGAGACCGTCGCCTTTTCCGGTCAAAGGCAAAGGTCCCAAGTTCGAGTCTCGATCCGGTACATACTTTTAATCTGCTGGGAAGTTTCATATCAGGGGATAATTTCCTTGAGTGAGCTTTAGATAGCAAAAACTATAGAGGAAGGCAGATACTGAAATAACACAGGACTTTCGGCATGAGATAAATCGTCAAGAGTCGCATAGAACAAGTCGGAAAACTGATGGGAAAAACTGGTAGCTCGTTTCAGAAGCATCGCACATGGCTCGACTAAGTGAAAGATTCATTTTGCGAACCAGAGTTGCTCACAAAGGCAGAAAATCAGACGACAAACAGAATACACCTAAAAAAATACATCAAATTTCACAAGTCTACATAGGTCCGTGCACAACAGTGACAGTACCAATATTTTCCAAAAAGTCGCGCCCGAAAATACGATCTTTCAGGGAGTGATACCTCAGGTTCTATTGACCACAGAGGTAAGGAGTCAAGTGTTTTGGATATCTTTTGGGCTAATGATTATTTGTATACCTATTGGAAGAATGGGCATACTGTGTTATCCTAGAGTATGGGGTCAAAAATTAAAAATTACACACGTGCTCCAGCCCAGGCAAATGAAGTAAATTCTTTGGTTCTTTTGCATTAGGCATGGTCTATTATGGGTCTTACGTAGCTTACAAAAGTATCAGTTGTTAATGGGGAGTTTCTGAGAACGCCACGTAAAACCATGGTTTTTGGGTACGGAAGTACCAATTGTGTACCAATTCATGACAGATCGTTGAAAATTTTACAATATATTCTTAAGATGATATTCTTGGGAAACTTTCTTCTATATCATTCGCCATCACCAAGATCCAGAGGGTCAGAGTTACCGTACTTACGTACAACACCGTAAAAACCGGTTTTAGCCGTTTTTGCAGCGTGGCCGCAATTACCTAAATATCGACCATAGCTAATGGCTCATATTTTAGCTGTACTGCCTTTAGACATTCATCTCGAAAATCTGTATCCGTTATCAAAATATACCCGTAAATGATGATTTATTGGTACGAAAAGTACCAGTTGTGGGGACGGCTACTTCTGCAGTTTCTGTTTAATTATGTATTTAATTATATATCCGTAAGATTATTCTCTCATGGAACGTTGAATTTTTTTTCGGTGTCATTATCCGTTACCGAGATCCAGTGGTTCAAAATTAGCCTACTTAAGCACGACCTGAGCCGTAAATATTGTTTTAACTGAAGTTGTGAACACACGACAAAGGTTCTAGGGTTACTGCAAAGGTTCTGCGGTCACCACACCATGTTTATAGTCAGCATTTTTTCGCCAATAAAACTTTATGACACATTGTCTTCGTATAATTCACGCCTGTATAAATGTGCCTAAAGTGGTACGTCAGTGATAAAAAATTGCGAAAAAGGATCTTAACATGCATGAAAAGAACTTAAAATGATTGCCAAAAATTATGTAGTACTGGGTACATCAGTGATAAAAAATTGCCAAAAAGGGTCTTAACATGCCTGAAAAGAAATTAAAACGACTGCCAAAATTTCTGTAGAACTGAAAAGCCTGCAAATTCCGCAAAAAAATTCTAACAACATTTTTACTTTTAAGATAGAAATGACGGGCTAGCGTTTTCGATGGATTGCAGTCTGTGTGCAGAGTATCCAGAAAAAATGTATAGCAAGCGATTTTGTATTAACCTTATATTACGTACTGTTTATATGTGTCAAAGTATATAAATGTTTCGAAGTATACAAATAAACCATCAAAACTTTATTGACCTACAGAATTCGTTTTGTATAAGCAGCACATCCTAACGTGACAGGGAAAAGAAACGAACCTGCAGTGACAGTGACGGTGGAGGAGAAAGAGAGAGAAGACAGTGATGGTGGGAGAGAGAAAGTGGCAGTGAAGGAGAAAGAAAGGTGGATGAAGACAACAGCAGCGGGAGCAAAAGAGAGAGAGGAGATATTGATGATCAGTAAAAGAAAGTGTCATTAAAAAAGAAAGAGGGGTGGATGGAGATAAAACTAGTGGGAGCAAAAGAGAGATGAGACAGTGGAAATGAGAAATACACAGACTATAAATAGCCTTGGGATTGGGAAGGACCTCGCGGGGGTGGGGGAATATTCAATGGCGCATTCTGAACCGAAATTCTAAACACGTGGTTCTCAGGGAAAAAATAAGTTGGACACCCAGAATTTTTTGAGCTGCCGAGATATAGTTGAGCCAGTTACAGAGGAAAGGAAAGACAAAAGGTTACAGTGTGAGAAAGGAGACAATGACAGTGGGATAGACTATAAATCAATGGGAGAAAAAGGAGGCAGTGGGGGAGAGACAGACTGACAGTGACAGTGAGAGGAGCATCCTGAATATGAAGGCTTAACTACAGACAGAGAATGGGTAAAAGAATATAGAATGTTCTCTGTTAAAAGAGTGCAAATACACTCCTGGAAATTGAAATAAGAACACCGTGAATTCATTGTCCCAGGAAGGAGAAACTTTATTGACACATTCCTGGGGTCAGATACATCACATGATCACACTGACAGAACCACAGGCACATAGACACAGGCAACAGAGCATGCACAATGTCGGCACTAGTACAGTGTATATCCACCTTTCGCAGCAATGCAGGCTGCTATTCTCCCATGGAGACGATCGTAGAGATGCTGGATGTAGTCCTGTGGAACGCCTCGCCATGCCATTTCCACCTGGCGCCTCAGTTGGACCAGCGTTCGTGCTGGACGTGCAGACCGCGTGAGACGACGCTTCATCCAGTCCCAAACATGCTCAATGGGGGACAGATCCGGAGATCTTGCTGGCCAGGGTAGTTGACTAACACCTTCTAGAGCACGTTGGGTGGCACGGGATACATGCGGACGTGCATTGTCCTGTTGGAACAGCAAGTTCCCTTGCCGGTCTAGGAATGGTAGAACGATGGGTTCGATGACAGTTTGGATGTACCGTGCGCTATTCAGTGTCCCCTCGACGATCACCAGTGGTGTACGGCCAGTGTAGGAGATCGCTCCCCACACCATGATGCCGGGTGTCGGCCCTGTGTGCCTCGGTCGTATGCAGTCCTGATTGTGGCGCTCACCTGCACGGCGCCAAACACGCATACGACCATCATTGGCACCAAGGCAGAAGCGACTCTCATCGCTGAAGACGACACGTCTCCATTCGTCCCTCCATTCACGCATGTCGCGACACCACTGGAGGCGGGCTGCACGATTTTGGGGCGTGAGCGGAAGACGGCCTAACGGTGAGCGGGACCGTAGCCCAGCTTCATGGAGACGGTTGCGAATGGTCTTCGCCGATACCCCAGGAGCAACAGTGTCCCTAATTTGCTGGGAAGTGGCGGTGCGGCACTGCGTAGGATCCTGCGGTCCGGTTCCAGGTCGACGGGCACGTGCACCTTCCGCCGACCGCTGGTGACAACATCGATGTACTGTGGAGGCCTCACGCCCCACGTGTTGGCAATTCGGCGGTACGTCCACCCGGCCTCCCGCATGCCCACTATACGCCCTCGCTCAAAGTCCGTCAACTGCACATACGGTTCACGTCCACGCTGTCGCGGCATGCTACCAGTGTTAAAGACTGCGATGGAGCTCCGTATGCCACGGCAAACTGGCTGACACTGACGGCGGCGGTGCACAAATGCTGCGCAGCTAGCGCCATTCGACGGCCAACACCGCGGTTCCTGGTGTGTCCGCTGTGCCGTGCGTGTGATCATTGCTTGTACAGCCCTCTCGCAGTGTCCGGAGCAAGTATGGTGGGTCTGACACACCGGTGTCAATGTGTTCTTTTTTCCATTTCCAGGAGTGTATGTTCGCATGCCAAAATTTTTGGTGAAGAAGGTGGCATGAGGATTGAGGCAGCTGGTTCGCCACTTTTGTGTCAGACACTTTTAAAAGATGAGAACATTCACCTTTTTTGTACTCCGACAGAAGCGTTTTTCCACTGTTCTTCTATATGAATGAAGATAGCAAATTGGGATGAGTTTTAACTTACATGTGTGACTGTAACGTTTTTATTTTAAGAAGAACCATCCGATTTTACAAGAGCATATATTTTACATGCTTACACGTACAATGTTTGAGCACTTTCTGTATTTACGCTTGACGTCGAAGTTTTCATTTTGTCTTTCACAAATGTTCAGTGTACCTCCCGCCAGGCACTCAAGAAAAATTTATATATACACTACTGGCCATTTAAAACTGCTACACCACGAAGATGAAGTGCTACAGACGCGAAATTTAACCGACAGGAAGAAGATGCTCTGATATGCGAATGATTAGCTTTTCAGAGCATTCACACAAGATTGGCGCCTGTGGCGACACCTACAACGTGCTGACATGAGGAAAGTTTCCAACCGATTTCTCATACACAAACAGCAGTTGACCGGCGTTTCCTGGCGAAATGTTGTTGTGATGCCTCGTTAAGGAGGAGAAATGCGTACCATCACGTTTCCGACTTTGATAAAGGTCGGATTGTAGCCCATCGCGACACTGCTGCTCACGTTGGTCGAGATCCAATGAGTGTTAGCAGAATATGGAATCGGTGGGTTCAGGAAGGTAATACGGAACGCCGTGCAGGATCCCAACGGCCTCGTATCACTAGCAGTCAAGATGACAGGCATCTTATCCGCATGGCTGTGACGGATCGTGCAGCCCCGTCTCGATCCCTGAGTCAATAGATGGAGACGTTTGCAAGACAACGACCATCTGCACGAACAGTTCGACGTCGTTTGCAGCAGCATGGACTATCGGCTCAGAGATCATGGCTGCGGTTACTCTTGGCGCTGCATCACAGACAGGAGCACCTGCGATGGTGAACTCAACGACGAACCTGGGTGCACGAATGGCAAAACGTCATTTTTTCGGATGAATCCAGGTTCTGTTTACAGCATCATGATGGTCGCATCCGTGTTTGGCGACAACGCGGTGAACGCACATTGGAAGCGTGTATTCGTCATCGCCATACTGGCGTATCACCCGGCATGATGGTATGGGGTGCCATTGGTTACACTTCTCGGTCACCTCTTGTTCGCATTGACGGCGCTTTGAACAGTGGACGTCGCATTTCAAATATGTTAAGACCCGTGGTTCCACCCTTCATTCGATCCCTGCGAAACCCTACATTTCAGCAGAATAATGTACGACCGCATGTTGCAGGTCCAGTACGGGCCTTTCTGGATACAGAAAATGTTCGACTGCTGCCCTGACCAGCACATTCTCCAGATCTCTCACCAATTGAAAACGTCTGGTCAAAGGTGGGCGAGCAACTGGCTTGTCACAATATACCAGTCACTACTCTTGATGAACTGTGGTATCGTGTTGAAGCTGTATGGGCAGTTATACCTGTACATGCCATCCAAGTTCTGTTTGACTCAATGCCCAGGCGTATCAAGGCTGTTATTACGGCCAGAGGTGGTTGTTCTGGGTACTGATTTCTCAGGATCTATGCACCCAAACTGCGCGAAAATGTAATCACATGTCAGTTCTACTATAATATATTTGTCCAATGAATACCCGTTTATCATCCGCATTTCTTCGTGGTGTAGCAATTTTAATGGCCAGTAGTGTATGTTACTAGAGGTTAAAAATACCGCTTCAATTGTAAATTTCTTAAGTTATCACGACTGGTTTCGGACTCTCATAAGCCCATCCTCAGATGTCGCAACTATGCTGTGGGCCCCGAGCGCCGCGGTGGTCGTATACTAGAGCTATGAACTCATAGGTAGCACAGCGCGATCTCCGGCAGGCAAAGCATTCGTGTTTATGCGTTGTTGAGGGCACCCGACAACAGGGCAATCCCGCGGCCAATCTGAGCACGTGGCGCCAAGTATCCGTAGTTTAAAAATTATGCACCGGCCGGTGTGGCCAAGCGGTTCTAGGCGCTTCAGTCTGGAACCACGTGACCGCTACAGTCGCAGGTTCGAATCCTGCCTCGGGCATGGATGTGTGTGATGTCCTTAGGTTAGTTAGGTTTAAGTAGTTCTAAGCTCTAGGGAACTGATGACCTCAGATGTTAAGTCCCATAGTGTTCAGAGCCATTTGAACCAAAAATTATGCGTTGTCGACCTACACAACATCAGTAATTTTGTTTCCTACTGGCATCAGCTATCCAGGGTTAAATTTTCGTGACACAATTTTTCTCCACCCTATATATCGTCTACATTAAGACACATAGGAATATATAGACAATGGCTGCGATTAGGCGCTGATTTAAATTAATGCCCACTAGCAGCCAATGTCTGAAACTCCTTCGTGTCTTAATTTAGAAGACAGTCAAACTCACTGCACAATTTTGCAAGCTTGCTTGGATTTCCTACTTTCAGTGCTATGACATAACGGCTTCACGGTTCAACCAAAGCTAACTCTTGGAATGGGAATCACAGAGACGGACTCTTTTACAGACGCCCACAAAGAATCAACATACCAAGAGGTCAGAGGGCTTTGGACGCCAATAATAACAATGCAAGGTCCACATGGCCCTTACCCTGCAGCACATGAAAGTACCGTAATCTCGGTGAAAATCACGCAGAACAATTGTAACTGAACAGTACCTGTTGAAACGGAGAATGCAGAATGCCTTTTGTTATTGTGTTATCAACATCTCTACTTAGTGTGCATTGAGTACTGAACGAGTGAGCAAACAAGCTACCTACACCAAGGTGAAACCTACTGGCAAACACGTGAACCAACACCCACAAATGACGCCAAAGCAAACTTTAAATTCTGACACGTAAGTGAAAATTCAACCCAATTTTCTCTCTTCGCTCATATAGAAGATGTACCCCTGTGAAATCGGATGAATATTCTCGAAACATCCTGTACAATAATTGAGGCTATTTTCTCATGTTAATCGTACAGACAGCTTACACGTCACCATAATAGGTATTCTCCGACATTATGTTAGACCAGTGGGTAGAGTCAGTTCGAATAGAAAATTATTCTAATCCCATTTTGTCAGAATTATTTTTCGGAATTTACAGGTTAGCAGGTCAGCTCAAAATGATGTCATTGTAAAGTGGAAATACCATGGAAACGCGAAAACTAGCCATCACCTTTGGAGAGCTGAGAAACTAGATAACAGAGGATAAATACAGTCAGACATACGCATTAAGTATGTTCCGTTGGAGCTCAGATACGAAGGTGACAGATAAAATCGACTGTCGAAAAGCGATGTACCTGGTATCCATGTCACACTGATGTCTAAATGGTTCAAATGGCTCTGAGCACTATGCGACTTAACTTCTGAGGTCATCAGTCGCCTAGAACTTAGAACTAATTAAACCTAACTAATCTAAGGACATCACACACATCCATGCCCGAGGCAGGATTCGAACCTGCGACCGTAGCGGTCACGCGGTTCCAGACTGAAGCGCCTTTAACCGCACGGCCGGCCACTGATGTCTAGAGATCACTGATTACGAGTATGTGACACTGCCTGGAATTGTGAAAAACACATCACACTTGTTTTCTGGAGTAGCGTATATACACTGCTGATTATTAAAACTGGAACTCCAGAAACCGATGTAAATAACTAAATTTTACTTATTGTGCGTATATATTATACTGGGAAGGATACCTGTTTAAATTTGTAGATGTTTTGGTGGGTTTATAGCTTACAAAATTTAACAAACAGCAACAATGGCTACTCCACGACTGATCATAGAGTAGAACTAAGCTTGGATTTCAAATACGAGTAGGTCCTTCCATGCTGCTTCATCTCTATCCTAGAGTTCATCAGTCGTAACAGCTCACGAATGGTGGCGTGCCAGAATCTCAGTAACCCATGGCAGATTTGTTTTCAATGGCTAAGCAACTCGCCAGGGCAACAGTCGAATCGGCCAACACACTGTCGCGTTTTCTTGTTGAAGCAGAACGTCGTTGGAACCTCTTAGATGGGACATAGTCACTGGCCTTAAAACGTCAGTAATGTAATGACTACTGTCCATACTACCAGTCATGCGAACTAGAGATGATCGTGTTGTGTACTCAGTACCACACTCAAAGTTAAAACAGTTTATGGATACATAAAATAAAAAAATAGCGTATGAAATGCAGTACATACGTAACTTAATGTACCAACTAAGCAGCAGCAACTGTTATTGAAGAGAAAATTGCCACACAGGCGTGATAATACAGACTGGAAAGCAGCAAAACTATCTGCAGAAACACAGCGAACTAATTCCACAGCTGTTCCTTCAGATTACTAACACCAGAATCTACAACACACACGTCTTTTGAAGAGGATTCTATAGTATTGGGACAAGGCGGGCACCATTCCAAAATACCGTCACCAACCCCCACCCCCCTCCCCCCACCTACGTATACGCGCTAGACATGAAATGTTTTCATAACATGTTTTTCCAAAACATCGTTAGTCGACAAGGTCGCACGCAATGTATCCGGCATGTGTTGCCTCTCTAGTCGTTATTACCGTAGTGGATTGCGACATAGAGAGAGATGGCGGTGGTGGAAATGGCTGTATCCAATACGGTCCCTTAATTGAGTCACATGTTCGACTTCTACCAATAGGATTCAACTATCCTATGACCTCATTGTAGGACATATATAGGTTAAGTTCCGGGACCTCAGTCTTGGTCACTCAGTCAGCGGGAGACTAAGAAGAACAATCATGAAGCACCAGTCGACCTCCAGTGCAGTCACTCAGAACAGGATCAAACGGAAAAGTAAGTATCATATTTCACATTATTCTATCTCGTTCATTATCCTTATTATTCAATGTTTTCACTTATTCGCTAATATCTAATCATTCATCTTCTTTTTTCAACAGAGTCAAACGCAACCATGCTTAGCTCCGCAGACGTGTCCGAACATGCATCATCATTAGCTTCGTTAACCATCTCATCCGGACCTACACCAGCGACAGCCGACTCATTTGATCCAGTAGCGACCGCGTGGGATCCTGTAGCTCACATGTTGGAGCAGGACAAGGAGTTGCTGCTCTCCGTCCCACTCAGCAACTTGTGTGATGAAGACGCTCGATCTGCTCACCACACAACGAATTCAACCATTGGTGGTGTTAAAGATCAACTAAATGGTGGTCAGTACTGGATGCCTACATATAACTCATCACAATCGAACACTCCCTTGATAGTGCAACCACCGAGTTTTGATACTGTAAATAAAAAGAATACGTCTAGTGCGGCTACGCTATTCACCACGACATATAATTTAACCTCCAGTGGCTCCAAACGTGTGAACATTGCTATAGACGTCCATCATGTCTGGGGGATCCAAGCTATAATGGAGATTGAAAATATTTCCAAAAGTGTTAAAGTCCCGATTTCCGAGTTCGACTGGGCCGGGATCTGTCATGCAGAGCGCTACATCAATCAACAAATGACCACCGAATATGACCCAACTCACCCCCCACCAGAAATTCGTCTTGCCGATGTCATACTTTCCATTACTACTGTATATGATGACTGCGCCTTATGCATTAAATCAGGTGTCGACAGCGTCTATCTAAGGCATCCATCAGTTATCAAATTATTCACCCTAGACTCCTCTATACGGTTTGCTCTCGAGAGACTGAATCGTTGGGTTCCTAGCATAGAGGCAGCATATAATGATGTTAAAAACTCTCTACGTGTTAATAATATACATATTGACGATTTTGAGCAGCATCTTCGTTCGCATATGGCCATTAAAACTACAGACATCCAATTGAAATGCGTGTGTCAAAAACCAGAGTACTCAGAGTCACCTATCGGATTGCGTGAGATACGTGCAGAATTTATTGCCAACCAAAGAGAATTATTTGGTATATATTGTACAGGTTCTAAGAAGAAACGTGCAGATTATGATAACACCTCAGAAATAGTACATCCAATGTATGATTTTTAAATAAATAATTTATATTTAATCTTCTGTTTCTCTTTTATTTCAGACCACCACTCCTATTATAATCAAATTGATCCAATAATTTTTTTAATTCTACTCAAATTATGACCATCTTACTCTTCATACATGTGTTCCTCGTGTAGGCAGTATAGCTCAATCGGTTAATTGATCGAACTATACTGGCTACACACAAATATTATTATTATCCTCTCAGTTATATTTTCTATATATGTCAAGTACTTGTTTGTACATGGCTCATTTACTATCATGGCTGGCTGGGTGAAGCACCCTCACCACAAGGACTTTGTTGTCGGTGACTGGTCATGTGAAGATTCAAGTGAAGAGCAGAAGAAGAACAAGAAAAACGGAATTCTCCTTCCCGATAATATAAGAGCAATTATTGTAGGCCCATCCAACTCCTCATGACTCTGCTAACTCATGTGCAAGGTGTCCGATTTGAACATGTCTGTCTATTCTCAAAAACACTCTTTCAACCCAAGTATCAGCTATTGCATGAGATATTTCGAGGTGTAGATGGCGTTACATACACAACATTCAGTGAAAGCTCTGATATCCCCCCACCTGAAGAAACAAAACCAAACACAGTATTCATATTTGACGATGTTGCAGTAGAAAACCAAGACCAAATTCGCAAATATTTCTCTTTCGGTCGCCATATGGGTGCTGACGTATTTTATCGAAGTCAAACATATTCCAGAATCCCCAAACAACTTGTTAGGGATAACGCAAATCTCATTATAGCCTTCAAGCAAGACAATCTTAATTTAAGACACATTTACCAAGCACATGTGGGGACGGATATGTCGTTCAATGATTTCTTAAAGATATGTGCAGACTGTTGGAACCATTCACAGTATGGGTTTCTCGTTATTGATAAAACAAGAAAACTGTATGAGGGTAGATACAGACGAAACTTTCAAGAATTTTTGCATATATAACAAGGTAATAGACGTTAACACATCAGTCTACGTCATACAATGGACAAATTCGCGCGTATGTCCACCTCTCAACCTGAGATGATTGGTGTACACAGACAGAACATTCGCTTGTACATGGATGCGAAAATTCAAGCTATGGCTCTTAAAGTTGCAAATATGCGCAGGGAACTAGAGACCTATTACCAAACCCTTCTGAGAATGGTGAATCAGTTAAATGAGCTAGTTAATCAAGTCAGTAAGAAAGTAACCGACTTAACTGAAAAGGTCGATCATATTCAGAGAAAAATAGATGTAGACCTCATTGTTGTCGATAAGGGTGATCGTGATCATACTAAGAAGCTGAAGAAAATGAATGCATATATAAAGCCTCATGTCGCAGAGACATCTGATTAGTATACGTTGAGATGTCGACGACCAAACAGAAAGTCATTCAAGCCCGTAAAGCAGTCCGAGAGAAATTACGGTTGCTTAGGTTAGGGTATATTGATCGTCAGCAAACACTAAGAGAGACCTTTAAGCCCGTTACTGAGTCTCTCCGACAGCTCTCACCAAAAACAAAAACGACCCAAAACGACAGTCAAGCCATTGATGAATTCATTATTAGTCACGCACCAGGCCAGATAGATAGAACATTCGGCGTTAGCCCAGGAAGACCATACATGTTGGGCACGCATCCCATAACTGTAACAGAAGACAAAATACAAATAGCTGATAGACAGTTTGACCGAACACCAGGCTTAATGAATCTTATTTTCCTAAGACCAACTAAAAAACCTATAAATTATTCAGTTAGTGATAAGGACACGTACCGTCAAATACTACACATGACTGGTGTACACAAGATCACCAAAAGCCTAACCAACAGGAAGTATAAAACCATTATAAAACCAATACTTGAAGACCAAAACAACAACAACGGTGCCAGCAGCGGAGATGGTATTGACATTGGTCTTAAGACAGTGAACAATCGAGTCCCTCAGTATATATATTATGACGACCCCAACGAACTAATAGATCGACTACGTCTGCTCATGGCATCAGCTGCTGCAGGTAATACAGCTCATTCGAATGAAGTTATCTCCATAATCTCTGAGCTTCGAGAGAGAGGTATCATCGAATAAGTATGGAGACCGTAGTTCGAGAACTACACAAACCAGCACGCAAAACATACCCGCGCAGGCATGTCATGATTAAAGGGATAGATGACTTGTGGCAAGCTGATCTTGTAGATATGCGACAATATTCACATGACAATAATGGCTTCAAATACATTTTAATTGTTATTGATACATACTCCAAATTTGCGTGGGCAGTACCAGTCAAGACAAAAACCGGACCAAATGTCGCTGATGCTTTTGAACGCTTGCTACAGATAGGAACCAATCGATGCCCTGACAATCTCCAAACCGATCATGGTGGTGAGTTCTACAATAGGTACTTCAAGACAGTGATGCAGCGGTATGGAATACATCACTACTCGACATTCACTCACCTGAAGGCAAGTATCGTAGAGCGCTTGAACAGAACAATAAAAGGTAGAATGTGGATGCGGTTTAACCTTCGTGGCTCATACAAATGGACAGATATCCTCCCAGAAATAATTGCTCAATATAATAGAACCAAACATAGCACAATAAAAATGCGGCCAATTGATGTTCGTGATAACACACTCATGGATACGGTATACTTTCACATTAAGATACTGGATCCACGCAAACAGAAATTTAATGTAGGTGATTTGGTGCGTATCTCAAAACACAAGACCGCATTTGAGAAATCATACCTACCGAACTGGTCAACTGAGATATTTACAGTTTCAAATGTGCAGCGAACGAATCCTAGAACTTATTTATTGAAAGACAGTAAAGGTGAAGAAATTGCAGGCTCCTTCTACACTGAGGAGATGCAGAAGAGCTCACAACCAGATCTTTTTCTCGTGGAGAGAGTCATAAGACGACTTGGAAATAAAGCCTTAGTCAAATGGCTTGGTTTTCCTGCTACACAAAACAGTTGGATTGATGCCAGGGATTTGCTATATAATGAACATTCATCGTCCACAACCACCACAGTAGCCTGACATGCGCGATCGAGAGCACATTAGAGGAGGCGGTGGTGTTCTGGACAAACTACCTTTGGAATTACACATCCCGGGGTATAACTACTGCGGACCTGGGACAAAGCTTCAGAAACGCTTGACGCGAGGTGATAAGGGAGTGAATCTGCTTGACGAAGCGTGCATGGAACACGACATTGCATACGAAGCAAATAAAGATCTACCAAGTCGTCACATTGCAGATAGGATTTTAGCTGATAAAGCTAAGGCGATACGGAAAAGAAAAGATATTGGTATAGGTCAACGCATCGCAGCATACGCAGTCGATAAAACCATGCGCGGAAAAATCAAGTTAGGATTAGGAGTGATGAATTTCAAGCGCGTTATGAACGCTGCACGTCGCGCACTAAACATGAAGAACAAGAAGGGTTCTTTGAAGAAATGTATCCTGACAGCGATGTATGCAGCTAAAAACGCAATGAAGGACAAAGAATCACCAACGAGAAGATCCGTTAAAGCACCTCTCATTCTACCGATACCCAAGACATCCGGCGGTTTTATTCCTTTTCTCATCCCAGCCCTCTCCGCGCTCTCAGCGGTAGGTTCGCTCGCCGGTGGTGCTGCAGCTATCGCTCGAACAGTCAAGAATGCGCAAAACTCGCAAACCCAGTTAGAAGAGGCGAGAAGACATAACCGCATGATGGAAGCAGCAGTCATTGGAAAAGGTCTATACTTGAAACCGTACAAGAAGGGTCTTGGTCTATTCATAAATAAAAAAAAAAAAGCCCAATAGCGGTCCTACCAGATCGACCACTCACAAATACAGACCTTCTTAAGTTTGTTAGACATAAATTCAAGATACCAAGATTCCGTGGTGTGTTTATGAGGGATACATTACCTAAGACTATGTGGAAAACTGGTGAATGCGGTATTGTGAATTTAGATGTTGTCGGAGGTCCTGGCACCCACTGGGTGGCGTACGTTATGAAAGACGCTGGGGTAGTCTACTATTTCGACTCCTTTGGTGACCTGCAACCACCCGAAGAATTACAGCAATACTTCACTCACAGAAGACAGGTGCTATACAATTATCAACGGTATCAGGACTTTAATACATACCTCTGCGGACATCTTTGCATCATCTTTCTCTTGACGTTCACAAAGAAGAAGAATAAGAACAAGAACTAACGTATATAAGCAGGATGTTTAAACCTTCATTCATCAGTTGACGTTCAGATGCAATGTCGTACACTTTGACGTTGAAAGGACGGTCATCTGTATTGCGTGCAAATTACTTCCCACCTATTGATTTGAGTGCAGGTCAATGGAGTGTTGCATTGATTGGACTGGAGACGTACAACAGCATCCCGAATATCACCAACACTAACAATAAATTGCATCTCGATATTAATGGTGAAAAAGATATTCTTGAAATAGAATCTGGTGCATACGATATCGACGATTTAAACGAACTCTTAAAACAGTCTGGAAAAGGTATTGAACTACGTGCAAACATCAATACACTTAAATCTGAAGTAAGGACTCTAAATGCAACGATTGACTTTAGCCAGAAACATTCAATAGGACCCCTGCTTGGATTCACAAAAGGGCAGATTTTGAAGAAAGATCCAACTAAATTTTACAAGTCCAATCAGTCTGTGGATATACTCCCAGTCAGCACAATACGTGTCGAGTGTAACATTGCTACGAATTCCTATCTCAACGATACTCTCATTCACACTATTTACGGATTCTTCCCCTCAGTTGCAGCGGGGTATAAGATTGTTGAGACACCTGCCAATGCAATATACCTTCCGGTGACTGCTCAGACATTGGGCTATTTGGAGCTGCGTATTGTGGATCAGAATAATAAACTTGTCGACTTTCGCGGTGAGGAAATCATTATACGATTACATCTAAAACAAGATGGGCTTGCGGTATAAAACAAGTGCACGCAATACACAGCGCGCCACTTCGCTACTGAATAGCAAACTGATAACACCTGTGAACTACGAATTTCTTAAATCAGTTGGTCTCAAACCCTGCAATGACGTCATCACTCAATATAACCAATCCAGTAGAGTATGATGACAGAATTATACGTCAAGAATACTTCTCTCATAAATCTTACGCTTCAACCACGTTTAACAAGAATGATGAAATCAGGATTGTCATACAACACCAGGACACACTCACTCTTCCGTGCAAGAGTTTCATATATCTCGAAGGGTCATTCAAGAAAACTGATGGCACCGATACAGTGGGGTCCAAGCTGACACGCAATGCATTGGCATTCCTCTTCCAAGAGATTCGCTATGAACTGAATGGTTCTGAGATTGATCGTACACGCAATGTTGGTCTAACATCGACCCTTAAAACATACGTCTCGGCATCACCAGCAGATCTGCACAGTTTAGAAAATGCTGGATGGTTCATAGACGATGCGGAGGGTAGAACACCCCAGGAGTACAAGCGATTTACTGCATGCATACCTCTAAAAATACTTATGGGATATTTTGAGGATATGAGACAGATTATTATGAATGCTAAACAGGAACTTATTCTCGTGCGGAGTGCGACAGACAATAACTCGTACATTCAAGGAGCTCAAGAAGAGAATAGGATCACAATCAACAAATTAATATGGAAAATGCCTCACGTCAGTGTATCCGACGAGGAACGATTGAAGCTTTTGAAAGTGTTGAATTCAGGTACATTTCTGTCACTGACCTTCCGCTCATGGGAGATCTTTGAGTATCCAGTGTTACCGACCGCGTGCAGACAAACATGGGCTATTAAGACCTCCAGTCATATCGAGACACCCAGATTCATTATACTTGCGTTTCAGACTGATAGAAGAGCAAATACATCAAACGATTCCACCGTGTTCGATAACTGCAAGTTAACTAACGCCAAAGTCTACCTCAATTCAGAATTCTACCCATATGACAATCTACATCTGCAATGGAATGAAAATGTATACAGCCTCGCGTATGACATGTATGCAAGGTTTCGTCCTTCTTACTATGAAACTGCTGAAGGAGAGGGAGGGGGGTGTCTACTGAGTCCTCGTAAGTTCAAAGAGCTTTCACCGATCATTGTAATAGACTGCTCTAAACAGAATGAGATAATTAAGTCTGGACCTATAGACGTTCGAATTGAATTTGAATCATCGACAAATTTCCCAGAACACACCGCTGCATATGCATTAGTCCTACACGACAGAATAATTAATTACTCACCGCTCACAGGTGTTGTGCAACGAGCTGTATAAAAGAAAATATGCTGTCCTATGCATTGATCATTTGACGATGGCAACTCAGCCTGTGAAGATCATTGCAGATGTTCAAGGGTTCCATGATGGAGAGCGAAGACAGTTCGTATTTAAACAAGTTGCTTTTGTGGCCTACACACAAGACGCAGGAATAATTGAAACCTTCTCCGCAAATATTCGATCACCAAGACCGTTCACGCAAGTGAAATCTTGTAAAACACGGACCAGTGCATTGTGGTTAACTAATTTTTATCATGGAATTCACTGGGATGATCCCGGCATACCCTATAAAGATGTGGTGATCGCACTTAAATTATTCGATCACAAGGACACCATCGTTTACGTGAAGGGAAAGGACAAAACCTCCTGGATGCGTCAAATATTTAAATTTGCATCTATTCAAGACCTTGAATGGTACGGTTGTCCATCCATCCATCGACTGAAGAACGATCACCAAAAAAGTGCATTTGTATCTGCATATGAGAATGTAAAATTACTTTTCACTTTTATTAGAAATAAGTAATAATTTATAAGATTGAGTGTTTTTTTCTTTCTATGACATCCAACGTCCCTAGTATTGTAAGTTTATTCTTTTTATATTGTATATGAAGGGAACTGTCCGAGAGAGACACATACCCTGGCCTTTGACGTGGAATGAGCCTACTGTCATAGTTAGGCGCGGATACCGATCTCGCGGTCTCCGTCGAAATCGGCAGACACGCGCAGCCGCTGACGCTTGGTAGGGGGTTGCACCAGTTGCCGACCTCGCGGCCGCTGTGGAAAGCGGTGCGTCAGATTACGCTCTCTAAAGTATCTGTTGACGTAGGACTGTAAGAGATAGCGATGCACTGGGCTGTGTGTGTTCGTGACAACTAGCAGAAGTCCTGCACTTGTGATTAAAAGCAGGAAACCTTATAACTTTATGCATTGCGATGTGGCTGTATGTACGTATTCTGCATACACACATAAATAAATTTATAATATTTTTAATAAAAAGAATAATCATTATTAGGGTATCAAATAATAACAACATTTTTTTAGAAGGAAATAACTGAATTTATTATTGAAATCAGAATTTAACATTTTTCACATTATATATAAATATGAGTTTACAGATATAAGATTGGTTTTTAACCAAAAATCTGAAATTCCACATCTTTTTAGATAATTTTTTAACAATTTTAGATAATTAAGAAATATATATAAGCATTCTCTTCAGATAAATTATATATAATTTTAAAGCTAATGCAGAGGTACTACCCTATCTTACAAAGTATCTAATATCGCTAATGAAGTTCCACCAGAAAAACAAAGCACTTTTAATTAATACCAAACCTATTTGTTTCAAGTCAATGACTCTAAACATTTTCGAAAAGAACAACAACAAATTGAATATATATTTTTTTCCAAGTAAGTCGATTTAAAGATTTTCAACTACAAGAACAAGGTGAACATATATATTTTTCTTTAAAGTGGACGTCTAGAAACATTTTCCGCTAGAACAAGCAATTGAACACATAGTAAGAATTTAATTAGTGGAACTCATACACTTAAAAACTAGTTCTGACTGGATGGCTAGCGGTAGGTGAAACTTACAAACTAAAATCTAAGCTCTATAATGACTAGAAGTGATGGATATATTAAGTGAGAAAATTTTATTATTTTTTTTTTGTTCATACAGAAGTTAATTGGCTAAATTTATAGCCTTTTCATATATATATTAATAATGGTCAGCAATATGTAGATATAAAGACTACTTTATTTATTATGATTTTCTTTGAAAAAATAATGATTATATTTACATACACACACACACTTAACACAAGTTCGCGCTCATTCGCACACTCAGATATGCATGGAAGCACGCAAACTGATACACGCAACAAAACACTCTCATCAACTATTTACACTATGATAAAAGAGCCATACTATTTCCACGCATAGCTCACATTCATAACATTCACACGCTCATTCCCTCTCTATCACTCAACCAGAGTCCCCCACCCCTACTTTCGTTTCAAGTAAATAGTGTGAGTATGGGAGGGTTCCCACCCCATCCTCACAAATGACTCTTTTATCGTCATGAGGAGACAGTCCGACTTTAGACTGCAGCACAGTGTACACCTCGTGAGCTCGTGATCGAATACTAGTTTGTTGAACCATGTGTGGATGAGCGCCTTCAACGCTACGACCGTACAGGCACTGCAAATAGTCCTCGACCGTAAGCGCACGAGACGCGATCCGTCTAACACCCTTTGCCCGCCTCAGAGTGCTCCCGTCTACTGTGCGATATGCATACATTTTCGATCTCAGTCCCACAAACTCTACAATTGGTAAACCATTCGATTCGTCTTTCATGAGACCGATAACCTTCTTGTTCTGTGGAACAATACCATAAGGATTATTGATCTCATAAGAAGAGGTGTCGAATTCTTTACCATTGCACCTAATTACTTCATATGGATCGCAGTTCTTGATCCAGTAGATAAAGCTGTCTGTATCCATATAAAGTAATTTTGGATCTATGAAATGAGGTTTCGCAAACTCATAGTGGAATCGGTACATGTAGAATTTGGAGATATCGAGTATACACATCCCCAAATAGATGGGTTTCATAAACTCTACAGCAGTCTTCGACATCTCCACAGCAACAAAGTTTTCATTGAAGATGGTGGCACGCTTAAAATTTGGCCTGGCTATACATTTTCTCACGCCGTAACGCCCTTCCCATGCGGTTCTAATAACAATATCGCGTTCATTTCTTACATTTTGCATAGTTTTCCCGAAAATGGAATTATTCATTAATTTATAAAAGTCTTTTTCAAAATCATTACTCGCGACCGCCCTCTTTTCGGTGTTTAGTTCAATATACTCCTTCAACCAGGGGGATTGCTTGAAGGAGATTGCCCGGGTGATTTTAATGAGCTCCATTCCTAATCTGAGACACTGCTGGAGGTTACGATAATGAATAATATACCTCTGCTTATCCCCAACAGTGGCCATCAGTTTAGGGATGGTGCTTCCTCGTGGAATTTGTTGCTCTGGACATAACGGCAAGTCGCTTGTCTCTCCATGCAAATTATTAGGGTACGCGATGTCTGCCTCAAGCACATACCCTACATCAGAATCGGCCGCAAGACCCATTATCTGTCCACCTAATCCCTTCAATTCGTCTTCAGGCACCCATTGGAACCCGGCAACCGGCAGCGGTTGCTTCATAGCATGCCCATATAAATTGTTAACATCTAAGTACAAAATGTAACTAGAATCAAGGGATGCGTTGTACTCGACACCCATCCGCGGATTATTTGCCTTGGCGTGTCTGTGAACACATTGACAAAGTCCGCCGCGGATCCCTCGCTCAAAAAATAAAAGCATTGAAGCATCAGTCAAAAGTTCAATGTTGCAATCCGTTTTTTTGAGCATAGCATCCCAGGACAACCCAGGTGCCGTGTAATAAAAGGCAGGGTCCAGAGAGTACGTGGTCATACATACACTCCGGAACTTTTCGAAAACATCTGCAAGCAAACGAACGTCCGTGTCCATGTATAACCTTGCATATTCTCCCAAATTGGGGATGTTGAATTCCTGCCATACATTAACGGCATGCTCATAATCTGTGTTAGTTATGGTATCGCCAGTGAGAGTACTGGTAAAAGAAGTTATGTCGGGAAGCCTGGTTTCATTGAGTTTTGCCATACTATCAAGATACTCGTACGGGAAAACTCCTTTCCTCGTCGCAAGTTGAAACTTTTCCTCATCGGTAAATGCAGATCGAGTGATATGCATATCATTCCGAGGTAAAGTCTCAACAAGTTTCTGGAGCGAAGTTTGCATAAATCGTAGAGAGTCAAGGAAGCGGAGCGTAATTTTCGGCGTCATTCGTTTTGAAAAAGAAATGTACTTTTCAACACTTTCAGGCAGGATATTGACCTGATCCTTCTTCATACCGAACTTAGCCAAGTGCTCAACGAGAAAATGAGCGTCATACCCGCTCAGATTATGAAAAAAGACGGGTATGTGTGTAGGTAACTGATACTTCAAGTTGCATGCTTTGTGGGCTGCACCGCGGAACTTACCCGTAAGATGACAATGGTCTCTACGAGGAGTTTCCGCTTTTCTATCTAAGGCCAGCCCGCAAATATGACAATTAACAGCCTTTTCATACAAGTCATCATTTTCCTTTGATTTGGTCATGGGAATATTGATGCTGTAGAGCTTGTGAACTTGCCATGAAAGTTTTTCAAGCTCAGTGAGAAGCCAAACCGCCGGATCGTCCCCTACATAAGACTGATAGCTATTAAGTTTACAATCATATGCGCATACAACTTGGAACGCAGCCGCATAAGGTACGTGTTTTTGTGTGAAGGTTGTGTGTGAGGCTAAGGGATTCCCTTCACAACGAGTAATAGGAGCCAGCAAGCATTCAAAATCGGCGTACACAACAAAAGGACAACGCTGCTGGTGGTGAGCATTTTTAAATTTAATGAATTTATTTTCCTCAGTGGGCATAACAACACGTACCGGGTCCTTGCATGCACAATCTAATAGATGTGTCGCTAATAACTCTTGAGATGAAAAATAATTCAAACACCTTATACAAATATGTCGTTTATGATCATTTTTACTTAACTGGGAGGAAATGAGTCGGGACATGTCTTTGATCCAGACGTAGTGATAATTATCACGTTCGGAGAAGAGCAGCATGTTGACATGCAACTCTCGTTCACCTGCAAATTTTGAGAAATGGAGGGGGCCTACTACTGTATGCTTGTTCTGCTCATCTGACTTGCTTTTCTTCTCCAGGCCATAAACGTGGACCGATATTGCGGTATTCTGAGCCTCAAACTTAGGTATGTCCTGGATTCTTAAAGGGAACTCTATTCCGTCAAAGTTATACAGTCTCTTAATATCTTTGACTTTGTAACTGCTGGGACGCTCGGGATGATGTTTGTAATTGTAATTTCTCTCGCAAGCCAGGACTGACCATGCAAAACACGCATTATCATAGTTATTTTGAACATTAATGCACGCCTGCTTTTTCTCAGTATCTATAGGGAGTTTAATATAACTGGACCCTCCATTCATTGGATCATAGACATGTATATGGATGTCGAGGTGTGGTATACTGCTGAGCGCTTTAGCGGATCCACGTACTTCCATCTCGGAAAATCGGGCCATAATAGCGCTCAAGGTGGATTCTCTATACCACTCAGCAATCGATGTGCTCCGAGAAATAACGCCATTGTCACCCCATATATAATGCAGAGTAGCCGTCTCCGCGCCACCTTGATGTTTAGGGGGGTGACTCAGTTCACAGCATAACACAGCACTGCATTTAAAGGCGTTAAATTCTGGATCTTCTAAGAGTTTGAGGAGCTCGGTCTCCAAGACGGGGAGGCACGCCTCCAAAAACCTTACAGGATCGCGATACCTCCCGCCTGGATTCTCAATTCTGGTGAAAGAGATTCGCCCCTCAAACGCTCTAGCAACTGCTGAGTATTCTAAGGGAGTCATTACGCCGTTATTCTGATCGACTTCGTTATCGATAGGACGGGTGAGAGAACTACCGCTAGCCCTAAGGAAATTACTATTATTACTGTTGCTACAACTAGGAGTCCACCCGATAGATGAATGGGTTGGTGATGGGTGATCGTAATCATCATCATCATTTGCGGGGAGAGGTATACGTCTCGGAACGCGTACCTTGCGTGGGCGGCGGCGGCGAGCTGCTGCTTCTAGAGGAGGAGGGGGTGACAGCCGGTTTGAAGGGCCAGGCTGTGGCGACGACGGACGGGCTGCGCAGCCAAACGGTTGCGACAGCGCTGGGGGAGGAGCTGGTGCGTGTTCTGCATCCGCCTCCCGCGAAGCCCTTATAGGGGCTACGCAAGGCGCGGCGTGTCTTTGCGGTTCGGTGCGCCCGAGTCCCGCCCCCGCAACCACCGCTCTAGGAACACGGCCTACGCCGTGTGATATACCTGTAAGATAAATAAGGAAAAAAATTAATTTAATGATTTATATTTAAAAGAGCTATACATAATAACAATAAGAGTAGATAATGGTGGTTATGTGAAGGAATGTTAATGTTCAAAATTATTCACCTTCTCCGCTCTGACTCCATGGTTTGAGCAACTCATTGCCAAAATCAAGTAGATCCTCAAACCACTCAGGTAGGTTGATCTCCTCCTCAAACGGGTCAGGCAGGTTGGTCTCCTCCTCCTCTAAAGACTGAGTGTCCTGTGTGGCGGGCGCCGTTTGAACGCTACCGTCGCTTCCTTGAACGTTTTGGGTGGTTGAACCGAATTCTGAATTAGGCGCATCTACAAAGAAAAGACCGGCTTATGAGGAATAAATGTATACAATCAGGAAACGGGTATATATTAGATGAAATTATTTAAGTTTAAGAAGTGTGATTGTATTATAAATGTACTTACATTCGAGCTGCGCTTGAGCTCTTTCCATCTCGATCTGGTTGTCTAGATTAACCAAGATTTGCTGGAAGAAATCTAGAAAGATGGAGAAGACTGAATATAATATCGCATATGGAAAGGGGAGTGTGCTTTCAGTTAAGTGATAGAGAAATAAGCGGACCAGCAAATTTAAAAAAAGGAACGAAATGAAATATTTACAAAGAGCACTGCACAACGAATATAACAGATACACAACACGTGGAAGCTCTATCTTTATAGCGGATGCGGTAAATTAATTATAACACATACAACATGTGGAAATTCATTCTTTACATTGAGATGTCCAAAACGGTTATAAGACTTAACACATACACAAACATAGAATCCGTTAAAAGACTTAGTAAACTTTACAGAGAGAGATCGAAAACTGGTATAACATGTAACATACAACACATGGATGAACAATATTTATAGAGAGCAGTACAAAACAAATGTAACAGTTAAAATAAAAGATTCAGACACCTAAGTTAGAGGTAAAAAAGGCGTGGATAAGCAATTTTTATAGAGAGAGAGATTCAAAAGGGTAAAAAACGTAAGCAGGAACACACACATACCAAGTGGAGAAGCGATCTTTATAGAGAGCATTATAAAGATATGTAGCACTCATACACAGAGTTAAAGGGTGTAGATATCAGAATTCTGAAAATGTACTTACCAGGGATTGGAACTTCGTCCACATGAGCACGTTTGCTGCTGCTGCTGCTGCTGTCACTGGCGGTTCGTTTCATTTTTACACGTTTAATTACGAAGACGTGACAAGTATTGGATGAATGAAGTATACGAGCAGTGTGAGAGTGAGGTAGGTCGGGCATTGATTTATATAGGTCCTGCCTAGCGCGTCACAACCCCGCGCCGGTAATAACGACTAGAGAGTCAACACTTGCCGGATACACTGCGTGCGACCTTGTTGCTGTCTACTAACGGGGGTTGTGACATAGAGAGAGATGGCGCTAACTCTCTCTCTCTATGTCACAACCCCGCGCCGGTAATAACGACTAGAGAGTCAACACTTGCCGGATACACTGCGTGCGACCTTGTTGCTGTCTACTAACGAGGCTTTGGAATGGACTCTCTCTATGTCACAAACCGCTACGGTAATAACGACTAGAGAGTCAACACATGCCGGATACACTGCGTGCGACCTTGTCGACTAACGATGTTTTGGAAAAACATGTTATGAAAACATTTCATGTCTAGCGCGAATACGTAGGTGGGGGGAGGGGGGTGGGGGTTGGTGACGGTATTTTGGAATGGCACCGACCGTGTCCCAATACTTTCTATTACTTGGAAAATCGAATGAAGTGTGAGAATGTTCCATTCACTAGACTCCATTCAAAATTATTACGTGTCTAAGAAACTGTCATATTAAGGAGAAACAGCGATAGAACCATCATAGAAACCAAGTGAAGGAAGACAAACTTATTTAACAAGCCATTGGAAGCAGGTAGTTCTAGATTTATTGTCAAGCCGAATCATCATGTCACTGAGAGGAAAATTTGGGGCAAGATAAATCATTGCGTACCTTATAGAGGTGTGTTGAAATATACATTTAAAATGCGTGATACATGATAACATATTCCATGTTTTGTAGCAGACGATACAGTAGTTCACAGAAACATGCCGACCTGGTATTTTGTCTATTGATGAGATATCTGTCATTACAAAAATGTACAACAGCTCTACTGGATTTGTAACTGGGTATGAAAATATTTAGTATACATGTACAGCTATAGTTGGACCCTTTGCAGCGACACGACGTGCCACTTCACAGAATCACGCCACTGTCCGCGCCCCTTACTGAAACTCCCAGCAAGCACGTGATCATACTGCAAATAAGCATCTGCAAGGTGGAATCTAAAGCTGATGTGGGCGCAGCAATGCCACTCATCAATCTGGAACATACAATCTTTTGTGTCTACCAGCACTCATATCCGCACGAGGGCGTGTTCTTACGTATAATAAGCAAGCACTACCACTCAAGACCCACGTCAGCACAACTAAGAACAAAATTGTATACTTCTTTTTTTGTTTTATCTAGTCTCCTGAGTTTGTACTCTATTTAGTCATGTAAAGCGTATGTTTCCATAGTATACATAATTGCACAGAGAAGATACGAAAATGAGTATTTATAGATTACACTCCTGGAAATGGAAAAAAGAACACATTGACACCGGTGTGTCAGACCCACCATACTTGCTCCGGACACTGCGAGAGGGCTGTACAAGCAATGATCACACGCACGGCACAGCGGACACACCAGGAACCGCGGTGTTGGCCGTCGAATGGCGCTAGCTGCGCAGCATTTGTGCACCGCCGCCGTCAGTGTCAGCCAGTTTGCCGTGGCATACGGAGCTCCATCGCAGTCTTTAACACTGGTAGCATGCCGCGACAGCGTGGACGTGAACCGTATGTGCAGTTGACGGACTTTGAGCGAGGGCGTATAGTGGGCATGCGGGAGGCCGGGTGGACGTACCGCCGAATTGCTCAACACGTGGGGCGTGAGGTCTCCACAGTACATCGATGTTGTCGCCAGTGGTCGGCGGAAGGTGCACGTGCCCGTCGACCTGGGACCGGACCGCAGCGACGCACGGATGCACGCCAAGACCGTAGGATCCTACGCAGTACCGTAGGGGACCGCACCGCCACTTCCCAGCAAATTAGGGACACTGTTGCTCCTGGGGTATCGGCGAGGACCATTCGCAACCGTCTCCATGAAGCTGGGCTACGGTCCCGCACACCGTTAGGCCGTCTTCCGCTCACGCCCCAACATCGTGCAGCCCGCCTCCAGTGGTGTCGCGACAGGCGTGAATGGAGGGACGAATGGAAACGTGTCGTCTTCAGCGATGAGAGTCGCTTCTGCCTTGATGCCAATGATGGTCGTATGCGTGTTTGGCGCCGTGCAGGTGAGCGCCACAATCAGGACTGCATACGACGGAGGCACACAGGGCCAACACCCGGCATCATGGTGTGGGGAGCGATCTCCTACACTGGCCGTACACCACTGGTGATCGTCGAGGGGACACTGAATAGCGCACGGTACATCCAAACTGTCATCGAACCCATCGTTCTACCATTCCTAGACCGGCAAGGGAACTTGCTGTTCCAACAGGACAATGCACGTCCGCATGTATCCCGTGCCACCCAACGTGCTCTAGAAGGTGTAAGTCAACTACACTGGCCAGCAAGATCTCCGGATCTGTCCCCCATTGAGCATGTTTGGGACTGGATGAAGCGTCGTCTCACACGGTCTGCACGACCAGCACGAACGCTGGTCCAACTGAGGCGCCAGGTGGAAATGGCATGGCGAGGCGTTCCACAGGACTACATCCAGCATCTCTACGATCGTCTCCATGGGAGAATAGCAGCCTGCATTGCTGCGAAAGGTGGATATACACTGTACTAGTGCCGACATTGTGCATGCTCTGTTGCCTGTGTCTATGTGCCTGTGGTTCTGTCAGTGTGATCATGTGATGTATCTGACCCCAGGAATGTGTCAATAAAGTTTCCCCTTCCTGGGACAATGAATTCACGGTGTTCTTATTTCAATTTCCAGGAGTGTATTTACGGATCAAAATTCCCTCAGGCCTATTTACAGATTTGAAAGTCAAGCCGTCATAATTTTTTTCCCCCAACTAACTTTTAATAAATAGCATGATACGTAAACTATACATTTTGTGCTATCAATTCGCACTGTTTCTTAAATTTATTCATACCCGTCACAGAGGGACGAAAATATGAATACTATTAAAATCTTCAGCTTTTTTCCTGTAAGGAAATTAACAATCACGTTATAAAGACCAAAACGTCTTTAGTAAACAAACTGGAAAAAGCTACTTAAGGGAGCTGGTATCTCATATTCTACATGTCTTCAGAAATTGTGATCTTTGGTAAACAAATTTGGGACAAGAGAACAAGATGTGATTTACTTGCGCTTCCGAATCAAAATCATACTCAAATGCAAGGGAATCATAACTGTTGATTCTTTATATACTCGTAAAAGTAGTTACAGAGTCAGATGGGAAAAAGCAAGTAAGCTGTTTGTTATGTCAAAAATAATCTCCGCAACTGTTAATACATTTCTCCGCCTGTCTGACAAGACTGTCAAACCCTTCATTGGAAAATGTTTGCGTTGCCTACGGAACCACGATTGTACCCAGCAGTGCATCTCTTCGTCGGAAGAAAGTCGACAGCTACGAATGTCTTTGTTCAGGGCTTCAAAAATATGGAAATCGCATGGGGCGAGATCGGGACTGTACGGAGGATGTGTAAGGGCTTCCCAGCGAAACGTCTACAGCGTACTCGAAACAACCTCGGCAACATGCAGACGGGCCTGTTGCGGAACTGCTAACTTGATTACTTCCAAAACTGCTACAGTCTCCGCCGCAAAAATTTAAGGACATTTAAACAGTTTGAAGATGTTATTGAGTTGGATTAGAAAGCATAGGAACGCACAGCCGTTACATTCCTATAATTTTGGTTCAAATGGCTCTGTTCACATCTGAGGTCATCAGTCCCCTAGAACTTAGAACTACTTAAACCTAACTAACCTAAGGACATCACACACATCCATGCCTGAGGTAGGATTCGAACCTGCGACTGTAACGATCGCGCGGTTCCAGACTGAAGCGCCTAGAACAGCTCGGCCACCGTGGCCGGCTCCTATAATTTTGAATCCATCGTTATACACGGGGTGCTTTTTTTCTCCTTGTACAAACTCTAGGTGTTGATAGATGATAGGATGTTGTTGTTCTTGTTTTTGTTGTTGTTGTTGTTGTGGTCTTCAGTACAGAGACTGGTTTGATGCTCCTCTCCTTGCTACTCTGTCCTGTGCAAGCTTCTTCATCTCCCCGTACCTACTGCAATCTACATCCTTCTGAATCTGTATAGTGTATTAATCCCTTGGTCTCCCTCTGCGATTTTTACCCTACGCGCTGCTCTCCAATACTAAATTGGTGATCCCTTGACGCCTCAGAATATGTCCTACCATCCGATCCCTGCTTATAGTCAAGTTGTGCCACAAATTTCTTGTCTCCCCAAATCTATTCAATACCTCCTCATTAGTTATGTGATCTATCCATCTAGTCTTCAGCATTCGTCTGTAGTACCACATTTCAAAATGTTCTATTCGCTTTTTCTCTAAACTATTTATCGTCCACGTTTCACTTCCATACATGGCTACACTCCATACAAATACTTTCAGAAAAGACTTCCTGACACTTAAATCTATACTCGATGTTAACAAATTTCTCTTCTTCAGAAACGCTTTCCTTGTCATTGCCAGTCTACAGGGTGTTTCAAAAATGACCGGTATATTTGAAACGGCAATAAAAACTAAACGAGCAGCGATAGAAATACACCGTTTGTTGCAATATGCTTGGGACAACAGTACATTTTCAGGCAGACAAACTTTCGAAATTACAGTAGTTACAATTTTCAACAACAGATGGCGCTGCGGTCTGGGAAACTCTATAGTACAATATTTTCCACATATCCACCATGCGTAGCAATAATATGGCGTAGTCTCTGAATGAAATTACCCGAAACCTTTGACAACGTGTCTGGCGGAATGGCTTCACATGCAGATGAGATGTACTGCTTCAGCTGTTCAATTGTTTCTGGATTCTGGCGGTACACCTGGTCTTTCAAGTGTCCCCACAGAAAGAAGTCACAGGGATTCATGTCTGGCGAATAGGGAGGCCAATCCACACAGCCTCCTGTATGTTTCGGATAGCCCAAAGCAATCACACGATCATCGAAATATTCATTCAGGAAATTAAAGAAGTCGGCCGTGCGATGTGGCCAGGCACCATCTTGCATAAACCACGAGGTGTTCGCAGTGTCGTCTAAGGCAGTTTGTACCGCCACAAATTCACGAAGAATGTCCAGATAGCGTGATGCAGTAATCGTTTCGGATCTGAAAAATGGGCCAATGATTCCTTTGGAAGAAATGGCGGCCCAGATCAGTACTTTTTGAGGATGCAGGGACGATGGGACTGCAACATGGGGCTTTTCGGTTCCCCATATGCGCCAGTTCTGTTTATTGACGAAGCCGTCCAGGTAAAAATAAGCTTCGTCAGTAAACCAAATGCTGCCCACATGCACATCGCCGTCATCAATCCTGTGCACTATATCGTTAGCGAATGTCTCTCGTGCAGCAATGGTAGCGGCGCTGAGGGGTTGCCGCGTTTGAATTTTGTATGGATAGAGGTGTAAACTCTGTCGCATGAGACGATACGTGGAAGTTGGCGTCATTTGGACCGCAGCTGCAACACGGCGAACGGAAACCCGAGGCCGCTGTTGGATCACCTGCTGCACTAGCTGCGCGTTGCCCTCTGTGGTTGCCGTACGCGGTCGCCCTACCTTTCCAGCACGTTCATCCGTCACTTTCCCAGTCCGTTGAAATTTTTCAAACAGATCCTTTATTGTATCGCTTTTCGGTCCTTTGGTTACATTAAACCTCCGTTGAAAACTTCGTCTTGTTGCAACAACACTGTGTTCTAGGCGGTGGAATTCCAACACCAGAAAAATCCTCTGTTCTAAGGAATAAACCATGTTGTCTACAGCACACTTGCACGTTGTGAACAGCACACGCTTACAGCAGAAAGATGACGTACAGAATGGCGCACCCACAGACTGCGTTGTCTTCTATATCTTTCACATCACTTGCAGCGCCATCTGTTGTTGAAAATTGTAACTACTGTAATTTCGAAAGTTTGTCCACCTGAAAATGTACTGTTGTCCCAAGCATATTGCAACAAACGGTGTATTTCTATCGCTGCTCGTTTAGTTTTTATTGCCGTTTCAAATAAACTGGTCATTTTTGAAACACCCTGTACATTCTATATTCTCTCTACTTTGATCATCATCAGTTTTTTTGCTCCCCAAATAGCAAAACTCATTTACTACTTTAAGCGTCTCATTTTCTAATCTAGTACCCTCAACATCACCTGAGTTAATTCGAGTACATTCCATTATCCTCGTTTTGCTTTTAATGATGTTCATCTTATATCCTCCTTTCAAGACACTGTCCATTCCCTTCAGCTGCCCTTCCAGGTGCTTTGCTGTCTCTGATAGAATTACAATGTCATCGGCGAACCTCAAAGTTTTTATTTCTTCTCCATGGATTTTTCTTCTGTTTCCTTTATTGCTTGCTCAATATACAGATTGAATAACATCGGGGAGAGGCTACAACCCTGTCTCACTCCCTTCCCAATCACTGCTTCCCATTCATGCCCCTTGGCTCTTATAACTGCCATCTGGTTTTTGTACAAATTGTAAATAGCCTTTCGCTCCCTACATTATACCCCTGCCACCTTCAGAATCTCAAAGAGAGTATTCCAGTCAACACTGTCAAAAGCTTTCTCTAAGTCTACAAATGCTAGAAACGTAGGTTTGCCTTTTCTTAATATATTTTCTAAGATAGGTCGTAGGGTCAGTATTGCCTCAGGTGTTTCAACATTTCAACAGAATCCAAACTGATCTTCCCCGAGATCGGATTCTACCAGTTTTTCCATTCGTCTGTAAAAAAATTCGTGTTAGTATTTTGCAGCTATGGCTTATTAAACTAATAGTTTGGAAATTTTTACATCTGTCAACACTTGCTTTCTTTGGGATTGGAATTATTATATTCTTCTTGAAGTCGGAGAGTATTTCGCCTGTCTCATACATCTTGCTCACCAGATGGTAGAGTTTTGTCATGGCTGGCTCTCCCAAGGCTATCAGTAGTTCTAATGGAATGTTGTCTACTCCCGGGGCACTGTTTCGACTTAGGACTTTCAGGGAACTGTCAAACTCTCAACACAGTATCATATCTCCCATTTCATCTTCATCTACATCCTCTTCCATTTCCATAATATTTTCCTCAAGAACATCACCCTTGTATAGACCCTCTATATACTCCTTTCACCTTTCTGCTTTACCTTCTTTGCTTAGAACTGGGTTTCCATCTGAGCTCTTGATATTCATGCAAATGGTTCTATTTTCTCCAAAGGTCTCTTTAATTCTCCTGTAGGCAGTATCTATCTTACCCCTAGTGATATACGCCTCTACATCCTTACATTTGTCCTCTACCCATCCCTGCTTAGCCGTTTTGCACTTCCAGTCAATCTCATTTTTGAGACGTTTGTATTCCTTTTTGACTGCTGCATTTACTGCATTTTTGTACTCTCTCCTTTCATCAATTAAATTCAGTAGCTCCTCTGTTACCCAAGGATTTCTATTAGCGCTCGTCTTTTTACCTACTTTATCCCTTGATGCCTTTACTATTTCATCTCACAAAGCTACCCATTCTTTTTCTACTTTATTTCTTTCCCCCATTCTTGTCCATCGTTGCCTAATGCTCTCCCTGAAACTCTCTACAACCTCTGGTTCTGTCAGCTTATCCAGGTCCCATCTCCTTAAATTCCCACCTCTTTGCAATTTCATCAGTTTTAATCTACAATTCATAACCAATAGATTGTGGTCAGAGTCCACATCTGCCCCTGGAAATGTCTTACAATTTAAAACCTGGTTCCTAAATCTCTGTCTTACCATTATACAATCTATCTGAAACCTATCAGTATCTGCAGGCTCCTTTCATGAATACAACCGTCTATATGATTGTTGAACCAAGTGTTAGCTGTAATTAAGTTATGCTCTGTGCAAAATTCTACCAGGCGGCTTCCTCTTTCATTCTTACCCCCATTCCATATTCACCTACTACATTTCCTTCTCTTCCTATTCCTACTATCGAATTCCAGTCACCTGTGACTATTAAATTTTCATCTCTCTTCACTATCTGAATAATTTCTTTTATCTCATCATACATTTCATCAATTTCTTCGTCAACCTGAGCTAGTCGACATATGAACTTGAACTACTGTGGTAGGCGTGGGCTTCGTATCTATCTTGGCCACAATAATGCGTTCACTATGCTGTTTGTAGTAGCTTACCGGCATTCCTATATTTTTTCATTATGAAACCTATTCCTGCATTACCCCTATTTGATTTTGTATTTATAACCCTGTATTTACCTGACCAGAAGTCTTGTTCCGCCTGCGACCGAACTTAACTAACTTTAACACATCCATTTCCCTTTTTAAATTTTCTAACCTACCTGCCCGATTAAGTGAGCTCACGTTCCACGCTCCGGCCCGTAGAACTCCAGTTTTCTTTCTCGTGATAACAACGTCCTCCTGAGTAGTCCCCGCCCGGAGATCCGAATGGAGGACTATTTTACCTTCGGAATATTTTACCCAAGAGGGCGCCATCATCATACAGTAAAGCTGCATGCCCTCGGGAAAAATGACGGCTGTGGTTTCCCCTTGCTTTCAGCCGTTCGCAGTACTAGCAGAGCAGAGCAAGGCCGTTTTGGTTAGTGTTAAAAGGCCAGTTCAGTCAATCATACAGACTGTTGCACCTGCAACTATTGAAAAGGCTGTTGCCCCTCTTCAGGAACCACACGTTTGTCTGACCTCTCAATAGATACCCGTCCGTTGTTGTTGCACCTATGGTACGGCTATCTGTATCGCTGAGGCACTCAAGCCTCCCCACCAACGGCATGGTCGATCGTTCATAGAGGAGGGAAGGGGGGGGGGGGTGATAGTATATGGAACAAAAAAGGTCTAATGAACGTATGTCCGGAAATGCATGGTTTCCGTGTTAGAGACCATTTATCCAATCATACCTTATTACAGTGGCTGCGGTCTAATACGTGCTGTACCATGCCGCCACAGTTACAGTATGTGTTGAAAATGGTTACCATGTGCCTCAACGCATGCGTGTACGCGCCGTAGCATGTTCTGTCTCACCCGGTCACATCGGCCAGGCTGCATCCGAACACTGTCAAAGGCAGTACGAATACGCTGCTCCAGTGGCTCCACATATGGAATGGGATCTGCATACACGATACATTTTAGATGAACATATAACCAGAAATCGCACGGGTTTAGATCCGGTGAACGAGCAGGTCGTGCAACTGGACCCCCTCGTCCGATCCACCGACCAGGGAAGACACGATTGTGATGCGTCCGGACGTTAACGGCGAAGTGGGTTGGAGCAGCATCATGTAGCAGCCACATAATCCTTAACATCAATGACACATCTTCCAGCAGGGAAGCAAAGTCACCCGCAAGAAACGCCGATAATTTCGGCCTGGTGGGCGACGTGTAAGGGAAACTGGTCTCGAAATACGGTCACCAATTATCGCATCCCACACATTCCGGCTGCACCGACGCTGTCACCATACCATGGGGGCTCTGCATACTATCCCACAGACGATTGTTACGAAAGTTGAAGATACCAGTCCGCGTAAAGGTGGTCCCATCTGTGAACTGGATGTATGACACAAATCCCGGAATCGTGATTGTCTGGTGAAGAAACAAGTGACAAAAATGCTCCCGATATGGAAAGTTTGTCGCTGGTAAGCCTTGCACACCCTTTAAGCGATAAGGTTAGTAACAATTGTGGAGAATATTCCACACGGTCGTCTGGCTTACCCTGTACTGCGGCGCCAACTGCCTGGTACTGACACGGCGGTCGCCTTCCACAGTGTTAATCAGATTTTCCTCCAAGTCTGGCGTCCGAACATTTCGTATAGTCCCTCATGATTTCCTGCTTCCTGTAACGACCCTGTCTCAGACAAACGGCGAGGCACTGTTGCAGACATTGAGTGCTGGCGTCGTTTCGGCGTGGATAGGTCTCCGGTTACAACCTTGCTGCTCGCCTCACATTGCCATTTGCCTTTCCGTAAGCAAACACCATGTCGGCAGGCTCTCGATCGAATACGGAACCATTGCGTGCAACGCTGTATCACATTCACTACGAGGTGAGTCATCAAGAGAAGTGAATAGGACACAACATTACCGATTACTATAGCAGGAGAGGGCGTTAGGACATGACGTATGAGGAACAGTACCACCCTCTAGAAAGAAACCATGCGTAGTGTAACTGTGGCTGCATGGTACAGCGCGCATTAGACTGCAGTCTCTGTAACAAAGTATCCTTGAATAAATGCTCCCTAGCACGTAAATCATGCATTTCCGGACATAAGTTCATTAGACCTTTTTTGTTCCGTAACCTCTCATCGATCAATCCATAGAGTTTGTACACGGCGGAAAAAAATAATCTTGTAAAAAAAATAGAACCAAGCCACGGAGCTTCGAAACGATTAAATCTGCGGTATACATTAACACTCACAGAGCTTGTCATAACAGACTGCAGTCTGGCAGCTGATTGTGTCAATATCATATTACAATAAAGGGAAATACGGAGAGCATCCTATAGGACGTAAGACAAGAAACCAAATGTCAAAGCTGGAAATTTTAATGCTTCTCTCGGGGCAATCCGTAATTGGTAAATTCAGTCTCTACTTTCATAGACAAGACTATCAATGAAGGCCATGCCTTGAATAAAAAATATATCTGGCATCATCTGACGTCTAGTCCTGTATCTTTCCTGCCTCCACTAAAAGGGCGTTTATAGGTGTCGAACGCGTGGCTACAAGACAGGTACGAATGTCTATGTACTAATAAGTATCTATTTTGGTGAGATAAATCCTAGGCACACTGTGATACAGCATACAGCCGTAGTCCACACGAGATTGAATGATCCCTCGATACATTGTGGTTAGAGCATTTTGATGCGCTCCCCACCGCACACGGGTGAGGCATCAAATGATATTAAATCCTTCAATCCTTCTTCGCGCTTATTAACAACAGATTTTGTGTGGGGCGACCTGCTGAGTCGAGAGTCAAATATTATTTCGAGGAATCTAGCATGAGATTTTATCTAGAAAGAGCACATTCTATATGTGGCGTGACCAAAAACGCGAGCTGCATTCATTTTGTAAAAAGGTACTATCACCAGTTTCTCAGCCAAAATATACAACCATTCATGCATGTGTCCTATAGTAATGAGTAATTCTATTTTGGGCAGACGATACGAGTGTGCAATTGAATGAACGCACACATCTTCTGCATAATGTAACTTTTAGTGGAAATTACGTTGTTCGTTCTAAAGCATAAGTGTAAAGAGGAGGCTTCAAATTACACCATATTGGAAAGCCCTGTGAAACAAAAAATAAAAACCGAGCATGTTTTCTTTGAATCTGATGTACATTATTCTTTGATAGACCAGGTTACAAATACCATGTACTCGTATTATCCTCTAAGAAATACAGAAATCCGTTAGCTTTCTGTTTTGTAAATGAAAATGCCTTCTATTGCTACACTGTATTTTATTTTCCCAGACGCGTTTCGCCCCTTTTCACCTTAAGGTATCATTAGTGGGATCTATAATGATACATTTATGATATACATTTGTTGTGACATGTGTTATTCGTAGATCAGAAAACAGTTCACTTCATGCTTTTTATGTAAGTGAGTGATTAAAAATGGTTCAAATGGCTCTGAGCACTGTGGGACTTTATATCTGAGATCATCGGTCCCCTAGAACTTAGAACTACTTAAACCTAACTAACCTAAGGACATCACAAACACCCATGCCCGAGGCAGGATTCGAACCCGCGACCGTAGCGGTCGCGCGGTTACAGACTGAAGCTCCTAGATCCGCTCGGCCACACCGGCCGGCAGTAAGTGATTACTTACGGTTCTTCCTGTTTTTACTTGGCATCGGTTTTCCTCTCATCTGGTCACATGGAGGTCGCACTACCACTCTGCTTATGAAACATAAGTTTGTTTTCACGTTTCGTAAATAGACCGGTGGTGCGACCTCCATGTGACCAGATGAGAGGAAACACCGATGCCAATTAAAAAAGTAATCATTTACTTACATAAAAAGCGAAAAATGAACTATTTACTAATCTAAAAAACATACATATAAAAACAAAAGTATATCATAACAGTGTCATTATAGATCCCAATGATGATGCCTTAAAGTGGAAAACGGTGAAACTGCTATGGGAAAATAAAATACAGTGCAGCAGGAGAAGGCGTTTTCATTTACAAAACAGATATTTATGTGTTTGCTGCGGAGGATGGCCATGCAACCAAACTGGTTATCCGTTATCTTGTTCAAGAGAATCGGTATATGCACGTGATAATAAGCCCCTCAAAGTCAACACTTAAAAAAAGTGCTGTGGTAATCTCCATAGCATGCGTACACATATTGCCTTTGCTTAACCTGTATTGACTCCGAGGTATTAAATTACTGTTTTCAAGCCATCATTCCGTTTTCATTTTAATCATTCGCTGCAGCGTTTTTGCTACACATGACGACGTCTGTCGACACTCTTTTTTTCCAGTTTACTGGGTTTCCAGACACGCTCATTATGACGATACGAACGTAAGGAAAACACAAACCTAGTCGGCGAGCGGGGAAAATCTCCGAGCGGCTCCGAATCTAACCCGGACCCCTCCGCTTATAGGTCACCGCTCTGATTGCGGAGCTACCGAAGGAATATCTGGATCTTTCCCATTTTTCAAAACTGGAATTATTTATTTCGTCTTTACATGTATCAAATAGATCCTGTTTCGTCCAAAACTGGTTAAAAATTAACAAATGTAAATCTCTTGCTTCCATAGGCAGACTCTCTAGGACATCATAGGCAACTTAGCGACCGGGCAGGACCAGCTCATCCACTATTTTTGTTAACGATTAATGAAAACCGCTTCAGTTGTGTTATTATATATTTAATGTGTGACGGCCGACTTCGTCTCTTCGAATGTCAGGCTGCCGGCAGATTAACAAAGCAGGAAATTAGGCTAAAGCTACAGCATCTTAACGAATAAAATAGGCGATTCACATTGACAACAGGCTTATACTAAATCCTCAGCGAGTTGGCTGGCTCTGAGCACTATGCGACTGAACTGCTGAGGTCATCAGTCGCCTAGAACTTAGAATAATTAAACCTAACTAGCCTAAGGACATCACACACATCCATGCCCGAGGCAGGATTCGAACCTGCGACCGTAGCGGTCGCTCGGCTCCAGACTGTAGCGCCCAGAACCGCACGGCCACTCCGGCCGGCTCACCGAGTTGTGCTGAAGTAATGACATAAATGGTCTGGTTGTCGTGTGAAATGTTAAAGACCAAATTCGAGAACGCTGGACGTAAACATTCTGCCTACCACCTGCCGAAAGTACGGCGATAAGACACAGCACGCTGCTTACAGAAAGCGTCGAGACAGGGCAGCGTCCCAACACAAAATTACATGTAAACTGGGTACAGGTAAACATGTAAACATAATGTTTTGTCTCTGTCGAGTGCGATACTTGACTGTACACACAATGACGAAACCTTACGACAGAACTAACATTAAAGCATGCTGACTTAATGGAAATAAATGAAAAGCTGAACAGAACAAAAAATTGACGACACAATAACAAGGGAACAGATGGCAGTGTTTACACCAAACTATATCGTCGTTTTCATATGTGAGAATAAGTGAATCATCATATAGCACAGCTGTAAAATAATCATTTAAAATATATTTGGAATCATAATGTTGCTCACATAGAAGTTATTAGTAACGTTTCGACAAGAGATACGTTGTCTTTTAAGTGCTGTGTCTGCTGGCCATACTTTCGCCAAACGGTTGGTAGACATTACATACGACAGCCAGAGCATTTATGTCTTAACTTCAGCACAACTTGGTGAGGATTTAGTAAAGGTTATTATCAGTGATAATCGCCTACTTTATTCGTTAGCCCATTTTCCTGTTTTGTGTCACTATAGGAAACCTGAAGATGTTCAGAGAAACGAAACAGGTAGTAGCACAATAAATTTGTAATAATACACCTGAAGTGGTATTCACAACCGTCAAAATTAATGTCAGCTGTGTACTCAACATGATCAAGATCATGCAGCACTAATGCAATCAGATCTGGTAGCATATAAGAATCTACCCAGTAGCTGGAAGAAAAGCACAGGTCACATTCGTTTACAACAAAGGTAGAAAAAGTGATCCACAAAACAACCGCCCAGTATCCTTAGCGCACATCCAGTATACAATCTTAGAACAATCCGCCTCCAATGCTGAGTGGTCAGAGCGGCTGAATGCAAGGAGAGGGGCCCACGTTCGATTCCCGGCAGGGCCGGAGATTTTCTCCGCCTGAAACTGGGTGTTGTCTACATCATAATTTAATCCTCATCGACACGCAAGTCGCCGAATTGGCCGTCACGGTAACTCAGCGTGTTCGGTCAGACGGTTAGCTGCCCTCTGTAATAAAAAAAACTGAGTTAATGGATCAACAACGAACTGAAACAGGTTTCTTGCGACGTCCGCACCGAGCAGATGAAACGAACAAAATGAGATTACAAAAAAAAAAAAAGTGGCGTCAACTATAAAGACCTGCACCAGGCGCCCGGCCTAGCCGACGGGAGGCCCTCGCCACACGTTTCATCTCAGAACATATTCTGATCTCACACCACACGTAACGTTGTATTCCAGACAGAATGATCTCAGCCATACCAATTAGCGCGCATTTCTAAAATATCGACGATACGAAACCAAATTCACGCTTTTCTCACACAACACCCTGAAAACCATGGATCACGGTAGTCAGGTAGATGCAATATTTCTTGACATCTGAAAAGTACTTGAATTAGTGCCACACAGTGGTCCTTGAGAACAATAAAATCATATATGGTGTCCAAAGGAAATTTGTAATGAACAGAAGATTTCTTGCTGGGAGGACGGAACATATTATCTTGGATGAAGAGTCATGGATCGATTTCAGGCATGCCTTTGAGGAGTGTGATGGGACCCTTGCTGTTTACTTTTTATGTTGATGGCCTGACTAACAATATTAATGGTAAACTCAGACTTGTTGCAGGTGATGCAGTTATCTATAATGAACTGTTGTCTGAAAAAAAGCTGCAGCAATATTCAGTCACATCTTGATATGATTTCAAAGTGTTGGGAAATTTGTCAGGTAGTTATAGACGTTCATAAATTTAGCATCGTGCACCTCTCGCAACGTTAAATCGTACTATCCAATGACTATAACATTAACGATCCATATTTGGCATCAGTCAACTCATACAAATACCTGTGCTACACTTTGTAGGGTTATGAAGTGGAATGATCACATAGGTTCAGTCGTAAAAGCGGCTGACAGACTTCTATTCATTGTTAAGATACTGGAGGAACGTAATGTTCATAAAGAACATTGCCCACAAAAAACCATGCTAGACAACAGTTCAAATACGTGGGACCCATAGCAAATAGGGTTATCAGGGGATACTGAAAGTATACAAAGAAAAGCAGCACGAACGGCCACAGATTTCTTTGCCTCATGGGAGAGTAACATTTTTGTCCAGAAATAAAGCAGTAACAATATAGTCAACTTTAGCGTCAATTACCTCGCTAATTTTGCGATTTTCTTGGAGTTATGAACACTGTGCTAGGTATATGTGTGAAACATGGCATTTAAGTGACTAACATTCACAATCAATCTCGTATTGTGAATGAATTTCTGAGTTTCATAGTGTTTTGAAGCACGGAATTTCTCTTCCTGTTTAAATGTCGCAACCACGAACATCTTGAAAAAGTTATGTAACAACAAACAAATAATTTTTGGGACATTTTCACTAATTATTCATAGATACTGTGACCTACCTTTGTATTCTCCTTCCGGATGTTGGATGTATGAGCCAAATATGTCCAAACCGCCGTGTTATCCATTCGTTTTTTATTGAAAATCACTGATTTTATAACAGAGAATGCATCTGTATTTTTAGTGCGAGCATAAATTCAGTAATGCTCCTGGCTTTATTAATCGGATAACGTACAGCCATTCAATTATCTTCAGTAATATTCTTATCATTATTTATAATGCCATAAACTTTAACATCGCTGTCCCCTGAACTCTTAACATTTCACTTTACCCAATAGCTACGAAATCAGTTTACTGTAATATTGTAGAATTCGTTAACCATTTATTTCTCTCAGTGAGCGAACTTACAAGCTGCTCCTATTATCAAACGACGTAATTTTACAGGTTCCATCTAACGGAGATGTTACTGAATTTAATTAGCAATATGAATGTACCTTATGAGGTATCTGCTAGAACTTCTGAAGGGCTGTATTACTTCTTTTACAAGTAACTGACAGACCACACTTAACTGTGTTACTCTATAGAAATCACACGTGCAACTACAAAGAACTTCAGATATTCTGGAATAGCAAGGATATTCTGAATTCGTTTTGTGATTGATTATGGAAATGTAAATTAATGAACTTTGAACACTTTTTCTTTGCTCATCATTTTCTTATTAAATGCTCTCTTCCATTAGTACATCCACAGCTGTATTCCGCAAACCACATTATGGTGAGTGGCGGAGGATACTTTGTATACCACTGTCATTTCCTCCCGCCTTTGTGCCAGTCGCGAGTGGTCTTCGCTAAGGCTCTGTGGGAGCTCGAGTCTCCTAATAATTTCAGCTTCGTAGTCTTTTCGCAAGTAGGAGGAATCAATATATCGGTTACTCTTCAAGGGACGTACACTTTGGCAGTTTTAACTGTAAACCATAACGTGATGCACAAAGTTTCTTTTGTAGTGTCTGCCACTGTAGTTGGCTGAGCAACTCCGCATTATCTAAATGAATCTATAAAGAAACGTGCTGCTCTTCTTTGGCTCTTGCCTATTTGGTGTACTAATCCCGTCTGGTACAGGTCGTACACTGACAGGCAGTAATCAAGTACGGGGTGTCCATAATTAAAGTCCCAGTTTGGAAACGCAGTAGAAAGACAACCACTGCTCAGAATGACGTCACATTTGAACAGCGTGTTACTGAAGTAGGGGGAAACGTCAAGGCAGAAAAAAATCGAGAATTTTTACCAGTAGATGGCGCTGTAAGTATCTAAACGTAAATGTGGTCTGCTACAAATCAGAGAAGAATCGTAATATGACTGCTGCAGTTCGAGTAGCACATTACACCATATGTACTGTTCATTGTACGTGACTGCAGAAGACAGTTGTGGCACTGTTAGTTAGGAAAGCTCGCCCTCCACGCAAGGTCATACCACGTCGAATGGGAAAAATCAGGTGTAATAGTCCTGAGGCTAAAAATCATATTAAAAGTAGAATGAAATAAGTTTTTAACTGTCCTGCGGTGAAAAACAGCATAAAAGTCAAAATGACATCGGTTTCTAGCCGTCGTGAGACTGACGCAACTCTAGAGAACATACTGACCATGGTGTCCAGTCTGCAAATCCACATTCTTTTTTTGTTCACTGATCTAAATGTTCCTACACTCTATTTACTCACTGGGATCAAGAGATCCGTTTATAAACAAAAGGTTTGAGTGCTGATTCAATTATATTTTTTAGAAAATTCACACGCAAAACATATAATATTCGCGATAGTAATAATAATAATAATAATAACAATGTCTCTATCATAAATAGCACTATGAGCACTTCATAGGCGATCTCTACGGTAAGTTCCCATTAATGATCTTTCGCCCTGACTTTTAATAATCAAAGTTAATTACTCGCCACAAAAGTGGCGCATCGTTTTGTTAACATTAGGAGCGGCATAGAAACAGTTACTTCTGAGCGATCCAGTACGCTGTAAGTCCTCGCGAGTTCACTTCCTATTTATACCGAAAATATCCGTGTAGTTGCAGCTTGGCTGTGACGTCACCCGCGGAAGCGCGTAAACCGGCGTTTGAGTGACGGTGACCATATGGTAGCTGGGTGCGAAGTGAAGTCGTAGTATCACTGCAGACGCAGCAGCTGGACGAGCCTCCTAAGCTCGGCCTGGAGCAGGCTGTGCACAGTGCGCAGTTCCTGAGCTACCTGGTAGGATCGGGACTTGTGACCTGACGGATTGTCCTAACAGTTGATTTGTGTTTGTCCTGAGTCTGCTAGGAAGCGGATCACTCCATCAGCAGTTCCGACGAACGTGTTGTTGGCCGGTGGTGTGGTTGGTGCCCCAGGTCTCTGATGAGCCTCTTGCGGGAGACCCCCGCTTGCTCGTAGAAGTGGCGTGGACTAGAAGCGGTCCCTCGGCAGCAGGATACCTGTATCTTCATGTAGCTATTTCGTGGCGTAAGCCCTGGGTAGCCACAGGGCGGTTCAAACACCCTGTTTTGGACCCTTTGCAGGGTGACCGTTTTGGGTCAGCGGCACTGGCCAACACTACGGTCACGTACTCCAGCACTGGGGGTGTCAGTGTGAGGTAAAGCGTAATGCCGTGGTGAGGGGGCAGGGTCGACGCCAGGTTCAGCAGAGGGTATAAGGTGCGGTGGCGCCCTATAGCCCTCTCCCTAATCCAAAGAATGATAGGGCCTCACGAGAGGCGTTGGTCTCGCTTGACGTCGAGGTAAACTGCAGTCTTGGTCCACAGGATGGTGCCTCCCTCGATGGTGAGTGGCGCAAGGTCCGGGTGTATTCTCCTTTTAGTAAAGGCGACCACCTGGCTTTTGGCGGGGTCGAACTTCAGGCGCCACTTAGTGTACCAAGCCCGCAGTGCCTCACAGCCGAGCTGCAGATGGCGTCCCACGGTGTGAGCGTTCATGCTACAGTGAACAGGGCAGAGTCGTCAGCATAGAGAGCTAACTCCAATCTGTCCACAAGCGGCGCGTCAACCGTGTAAAGGGAAAACAGCATGGGGGCCAGAACAGACTCCCAAGGCATCACAGCTCGGATAGGCCAGACGGTGGTTGTCACTGCTTTTCTGGCGTATTTATATATGGGCGCAGCGGACAGTCGAAGGGAACACCTGCCCTCATCTGCTCTATCCCCAAGTAGCAGCAGCTTTAGCTGCCCGCTTTCTAGGAGACACATCACTTTACATAACACTGTTGTCTATCAATTTACAGTTTTCGTAATTTTTGTATGAGTGGAGTTAAGTAGGCCTTAGCCACAGAAAAAGTCTTAGCTCCCGTACATATAAACCTTGCCGTCTAGAATGTTTAGAACAGAACTGACAGTAGAACATTACCTCGGAACTACATCTTTAAGAGTCCTTGTATTGATTGTTATTTACATCAAAGTACTGAAACTTGTTATATCTTCATTATTTAATAAATGTCATCACGTGCTGTAGTCAGCACTGTCTATCATTAATATGTTGCTGCTGTGGTCTTCAGTCCTGAGACTGGTTTGATGCAGCTCTCCATGCTACTCTATCCTGTGCAAGGTTCTTCATCTCCCAGTACCTACTCCAGCCTACATCCGTCTGAATCTGCTTAGTGTATTCATCTCTTGGTCTCCCTCTATGATTTTTACCCTCCACGCTACCCTCCAGTACTAAATTGGTGATCCCTTGATGCCTCAGAACACGTCCTACAAACCGATCCCTTCTTCTACTCAAGTTGTACCACAAAATCCTCCCCAATTCTATTCAATACCTCCTCATTAGTTATGCCATTCACCCATCTAATCTACAGCATTCTTCTGTAGCACCACATTTCGAAAGCTTCTATTCCCTTCTTGTCCAAACTATTTATCGTCCACGTTTCACTTCTATACATGGTTACATTCAATACAAATACTTGCACAAACAACTTCCTGACACTTAAATCAATAGTCGATGTTAACAAATTCCTCTTCTTCAGAAACGCTTTCCTTGCCATTGCCAGTCTACATTTTATATCCTCTCTACTTCGACCATCATCAGTTATTTTGCTCCCCAAATAGCAAAACTCCTTTACTACTTTCAGTGTCTCATTTCCTAATCCAATTCCCTCAGCATCACCCGACTACCGTTCAACTGCTCTTGCAAGTCCTTTGCTGTCTCTGACAGAATTACAATGTCATCGGCGTACCACAAAGTTTTTATTTCTTCTCCATGGACTATAACGCCTACTCCCAACGTTTCTTTTGTTTCCTTTACTGCTTGCTCAATATATAGATTGAATAGCATCTGGGAGAGGCTACAACCCTGTCTCACTCCCTTCCCAATCACTGCTTCCCATTCATGCCCCTTGGCTCTTATAACTGCCATCTGGTTTTTGTACAAATTGTAAATAGCCTTTCGCTCCCTGTATTTTACCCCTGCCACCTTCAGAATTTGAAAGAGAGTATTCCAGTCAACTTTGCAAACGCTTTCTCTAAGTCTATAAATGCTAGAAACGTAGGTTTGCCTTTCCTTAAACTTTCTTCTAAGATAATCATTAATATAACTGATCCTTAATCTACTACAAATAAGGAAGTTTCTGCTCCAAATTTAGTTTTCAGTAAATTACTTGAAACTATTAGAGATAGCTTAATGGGGTCCCTTTGTTTATGTTTTTATATCGAACTGAAGCTTCATACGAATTTTATGATTCTAAGTCTAATATTTAGCGGCTTCACGTTTACGTAAAAACGTGGATTCCGACCAAAAATTGATCCGACCAAGTTGAAAGTTGTAACAGTTGATTTTGACATACATTTGCACATTCTGAGCAATTTTTGGCTTTCTAGCTTTATTATTTACCACCACTTGTTTTAAATTTAAAACTATGCATTTAGGGAACGTATTCATCTGATCACTCTGAGATTTGACAATTTAAACATTAATATACTGAAACATGTGTTGACAAACTTTGGAAAAGTGTCTTTAATTTTTGATTTCATTCTTAAATTATTGTGCAATACTTGTATGCTACGGACAGGTGCGTTATGATAATGTGGCGCTACTAGCAGTGAACTGGGTTATGTCCCAGCACATTCGCTTGCCCCTGCATCTCTTAAATGATACAGCCCTTGTTTTGCCACATCGTCCACTGCTTTCTGCCACAAGTTGAAATGTAAGAACAGCATGTTCTACAAGAGATCGGGAATCAAGTTCAGAATGCATTGCACAATACTTACAGTTCAGCTATGTTCATAATTGAAGCACGGAACACAACATCTTTCAGATAACCACACAGCCAGAAGCCACACGGAATACAATTATCTGATCAGGCTGTAGAGAAATGATGGCTGATAATTTGCATTTCTGAAGTGCCTCTGTAGCAGCCGCTTCACTGGCTGTGCAATGTGTGGAAGACTGCCATCTTGCATAAAAATGGCCCTATCCACACGTCCTCGCTGTTGAAGGGCTGGTTGACGTAGTTGCGCAGAATATTCTAATAGCGTTTACGAATGACAGTAATGGTAACAAGGCCTGCAGGTCTCATCTCCTCGAAAAAATACCGCCCTGTGCTAAACGGTGCCATCAGTCCGCCCCACATAGTCACCTTTACAGAAATGAATTGCACTGGCTGACGTGGTGAGGATTCTCCATTGCCCATATTCCGCATTTCTGCATATGGATACGTCCTTGGAGATGGAAACGGGAGTAGTGGGACTAAGCGGTTTCTGCTCCACATTCAATTGTTGCCATATATATTCAAGTTGGCAGCGATGACGTCATCGCAGATGGCGGTGTGTAGAATTTGCAACAGTGCATGCCGTCATCCAAGATGGCGGCCGTGATGTCATCCAAGATGGCGGATTTTGACGGGATGATAGGTCAATTCGGCTACCTCCACTAACCTAACCCCCCCTTCCCTCCCCCCCTTGAAAAATGGTGGGAAGTTCAAATTTCAACAGGATAATGTACCACACCTCTACTAACCTAAGAAAATCGTGGGAAGATAGGTCACTTGGGCTACCCCAACTAACCTAAGTCACCCAACCACCACCTCTTCCTATGAACTGACGCCAAGTTTGAATTTTTGTGGTAAAGAAAGGTCAGTTCACGTATCTCTACTTAGCTAAGAAAATGGCGCTTTAGATAGGACACTTGGACTACCTCCTATAACCTAAGTCACCCAACCGCCACCTCCACCTAGAGATTCGAGGGAAAAGGACTCTGCCTGCACTGGGCTGCCGGAGGAAGGAAGGAGTGTACTTTATTTATTTTGGAACAATTTATTTAGGGATGGACTATATTTATCACAGTGATACAGAACACACGCTCTGACATGCCACAGAGCACACAGACCTGCAAACTACTCCTAAATAACTCATGTGTAATGCTCTACACATGCACTTGCTAATTGTAAACTGTCAAAATAATGCACTGCACCGCCTACAGACATACAAACCACTCGTAAATAGTGCAATACATTTACGTCCAGAGAGCCAAACAACTAGTAAATTGTCAAAATAATAAATAATAATAATGCCACAAGAGGGCACTGAAGTCCATTCTGTGACATAATCCAGGATGGCAGCCATGACGTCAGCTGTTGACGCAAGTTCCATTATCCACGATGGCGGCATATGTCGTGTTCACCATGTGGTCTAGTACTCAGAGGACACTGTCGTCCAAGATGGCGGCAAACAGTATGTTCACCATGTGGTTTGGTTCACAGTACCGGCACCAGAGTACGCTGTCTTCCGTGACATCATCCAAGATGTTGCCAGCAGTTTGTGTTCGCCACGTGGTCTAGGACACAGCCAGAGCATGCTCCCATTACATAATCCAAGATCATTGCTCACAGCACGTGAAAGATGTGTCACACCTCGCCCCACCTGTAATCAAGCACTGAGAGAGAGATGTTGCAATGCTTCCTCTTTCCGCACCATCCTAACATACTACGCCATACAGTGTGTATTCCAAATACCATCTTCACTCATAGTATGAATTATTTAGCTGCAAACTGATAAATTGTCATAGGCTCAGCTGTCCTCGAGTTACTGGAAGCATATGACTAGTTCAGCTTTCAGTCACTGGGGGTGCTAGTGAGTCCATCCCCAAAATGCTCAACACCCATTGGTTCACGCTGAGATCACGTGATACTACGTCATCACATCTATTTAAGGAATCACTCTCCAGCACTCTTTCTCACTCGTCCGTTGTTCATTCCTGCGTTTGTTCGTGTGTGTATTTGTGTGGTCGCTATTTCATTTACCAGTTCAAAGGTGAAGAGAGTTAACACCAACACCTCAGAGTCTACTGGCAAAAGACTCAGAGTTCAGGATATGGGATTGCCAAGTGAGTAGATAATTTCTATTTTGAGTGTGAATTTTCGTGTTTATGTTAAATTCGCCTTATTAATTAAATCTCTTTGTTATAGTGCAACTCGCGGATTTTATCCTCGAGTGTGGCGAGCGAGCTGGACTGCACCAGGTTCCGGGAGTCCAGCATCCTGTGTTCAATGCACGATTGGGATTGCCTTGTCAGTATAACTGTCATTCTAATTTGTACTTCTTCTTCTTTTATATAAGCCATTCAAATTTTTTTCTTATTTCATACTTCTTGTTTTTTTTTCTTTCTAGATCACTTAAGGCAAATTCAAATCGAGTTGGAGGTAGAGCTGGGTGCTGCTACACGTAGCGCTGAGGAACTACGTAACTGTATTCGGCCCCCAGCTGTAGATAGCTGAGAACATCACTCACGTAAGTATAAAGAAAAATATCCATGTGTGTGATCTTTCATTGTATCTCAGCATTCAAAATAAATAAAATTATATCTCATCCTGTTACAGGAACAGCTCTAGATGATCTCGATTTAATAGACAGGCAGCTGGAGGCTGTTCATAAGCGGATGCGGGAGCAGCCCCCAGCAAATAATAATGAGATGGCCAGGCAGCATAATTGTAAGTTAAAAAAAAGATTAACTTTCTTTATTAGTACATCTACATCTACATTTATACTCCGCATGCCACCCAACGGTGTGTGGCGGAGGGCACTTTACGTGCCACTGTCATTACCTCCCTTTCCTGTTCCAGTCGCGTATGGTTCGCGGGAAGAACGACTGTCTGAAAGCCTCCGTGCGCGCTCTAATCTCTCTAATTTTACATTCGTGATCTCCTCGGGAGGTATAAGTAGGGGGAAGCAATATATTCGATACCTCATCCAGAAACGCACCCTCTCGAAACCTGGCGAGCAAGCTACACCGCGATGCAGAGCGCCTCTCTTGCAGAGTCTGCCACTTGAGTTTGTTAAACATCACCGTAACGCTATCACGGTTACCAAATAACCCTGTGATGAAACGCACCGCTCTTCTTTGGATCTTCTCTATCTCCTCCGTCAACCCGATCTGGTACGGATCCCACACTGATGAGCAATACTCAAGTATAGGTCGAACGAGTGTTTTGTAAGCCACCTCCTTTGTTGATGGACTACATTTTCTAAGGACTCTCCCAATGAATCTCAACCTGGTACCCGCCTTACCAACAATTAATTTTGTATGATCATTCCACTTCAAATCGTTCCGCACGCATACTCCCAGATATTTTACAGAAGTAACTGCTACCAGTGTTTGTTCCGCTATCATATAATCATACAATAAAGGATCCTTCTTTCTATGTATTCACGATACATTACATTTGTCTATGTTAAGGGTCAGTTGACACTCCCTGCACCAAGTGCCTATCCGCTGCAGATCTTCCTGCATTTCGCTACAATTTTCTAATGCTGCAACTTCTCTGTATACTACAGCATCATCCGCAAAAAGCCCCATGGAACTTCCGACACTATCTACTAGGTCATTTATATATATTGTGAAAAGCAATGGTCCCATAACACTCCCCTGTGGCACGCCAGAGGTTACTTTGTCTGTAGACGTCTCTCCATTGATAACAACACGCTGTGTTCTGTTTGCTAAAAACTCTTCAATCCAGCCACACAGCTGGTCTGATATTCCGTAGGCTCTTACTTTGTTTATCAGGCGACAGTGCGGAACTGTATCGAACGCCTTCCGGAAGTCAAGAAAAATAGCATCTACCTGGGAGCCTGTATCTAATATTTTCTGGGTCTCATGAACAAATAAAGCGAGTTGGGTCTCACACGATCGCTGTTTCCGGAATCCATGTTGATTCCTACATAGTAGATTCTGGGCTTCCAAAAACGACATGATACTCGAGCAAAAAACGTGTTCTAAAATTCTACAACAGATCGACGTCAGAGATATAGGTCTATAGTTTTGCGCATCTGCTCGACGACCCTTCTTGAAGACTGGGACTACCTGTGCTCTTTTCCAATCATTTGGAACCTTCCGTTCCTCTAGAGACTTGCGGTACACGGCTGTTAGAAGGGGGGCAAGTTCTTTCGTGTACCCTGTGTAGAATCGAATTGGTATCCCGTCAGATCCAGTGGACTTTCCTCTGTTGAGTGATTCCAGTTGCTTTTCTATTCCTTGGACACTTAATTTCGATGTCAGCCATTTTTTCGTTTGTGCGACGATTTAGAGAAGGAACTGCAGTGCGGTCTTCCTCTGTGAAACAGCTTTGGAAAAAAGTGTTTAGTATTTCAGCTTTACGCGTGTCATCCTCTGTTTCAATGCCTTCATCATACCGGAGTGTCTGGATATGCTGTTTCGAGCCACTTACTGAGTTAACGTAAGACCAGAACTTCCTAGGATTTTCTGTCAAGTCGGTACATAGAATTTTACTTTCGAATTCACTGAACGCTTCACGCATAGCCCTCCTTACGCTAACTTTGACATCGTTTAGCTTCTGTTTGTCTGAAAGGTTTTGGCTGCGTTTAAACTTGGAGTGAAGCTCTCTTTGCTTTCACAGTAGTTTCCTAACTTTGTTGTTGTACCACGGTGGGTTTTTCCGGTCCCTCACAGTTTTACTCTGCACGTACCTGTCTAAAACGCATTTTACGATTGCCTTGAACTTTTTCCATAAACACTCAACATTGTCAGTGTCGGAACAGAAATTTTCGTTTTGATCTGTTAGGTAGTCTGAAATCTGCCTTCTATTACTCTTGCTAAACAGTTAACAGTAGTGCTGGTAGTAGTAGTATAGGAAGTTTTTTTCTCTAAGAAATCGATTTATATATCTCATTTGTTCTAGGCAATGATCAAGATAAATCACACCTATACGAAAAGTGCGATGATTTTTTTGAGGGGGCAGTGGAGTCATCTGACCAATTGTTTATTCCCTGGAGCAAGAGCGAAAAAGGTAATTACTCACAATGTACTTATTTATTTTATCTCTACTTGTTCTTCTTCTACAGCAGTCGCGCCTCAACATGGTGTCACAAGCGTACTGGCAGCAGCTAAACCCTCATCAAAGCAGCGTCCAGAAAGGCACACGTCCCCTATCAGGGCACCACTAGTCACTCCTCAGGAAGCGCAAGCCGCACCGGCCACAGCCGCTGCATTGGTCCCAACCCCACTCTGGGCTGCTCTCACTGGGGACTGAGCACTACCCCGGCTGCCGCCGTTACCCCATCGCTCAGGCCTCCATGGGCCGCCTCTCGCAGCAGCTCGATTCATCATCAGCATCTCCTCCTGCACCATCACATGAGGTACAGCGCGTACCAACTAGTTCTAGTTATAATACTATTAGTGAAGATCCTGTGGCTAGTGGCAGTTCTCTACCCTGTCCTTTTATTGAAAGACATTAGGTCAGAGACACCATACCACAGTTGCAGTACTCGGTGACTGCCAACGCCTTTCGCCTTTGATGAGCGAATCTCATTCACCAGGATCGAAAACCTGGCAGAAGAGTGCCATGATCCTGTTGTATTTCTAAGCGCAGGCCTTCCTGTCATGGAAACAGAGCTCCTCAAGTTAGTCAATGATCCATGGTGTCCCGCCATTAAATGCAGTGCTGTGCTTTGAACTATCGCACCCCCCTTAAGTTGAGTCTGGTCTTGAACAGATGAGTATCCATTATCTTTGGGGAGAAAATGGCGTGATAACGTAGAGCACATCAATCACTGAGTGGTTTCGTAAATCCACCTTGAGTGCTACATTTTTTTTCAGAGATGGAAGTGAAAGGCTCAGCAGAATTCTACACCTGGACATCCATATACATGTCTACGATCCGATAAATGGAGGGTCTAGCTATGTCAAGCTCCCTTAAGATACCACTCCTCCGCTGTTCGATCGTGTGTATCGGAGAGCACCGAATTACGTAGGGATCCAAAGGGAACGGTGATGGACCTTAGGTACAGAAGAAACTGGAACAGCACATTACGTCCACATGCTAACACCTTTTTATTGGTCTTTTTCACTGACGCACATGTACATTACCATGAGGGGTGATGTAAACACACACACGTGGTTTCGGTTTTCAATTATGGAGTGGAATAGAGTGTGTCCCACTGGAAACGCGTCGACGTATGTAGTATCAGCATGATGGTGCACCTGTGCATTCCGCAATTAACACTAGGCTGACCCTTGACAGGATGTTCGACGGGAGTTTCATAGGACGTGGGGGACGCATAAATTGGCCAGCCCGTTCTCCTGATCTTACACCTCTGTACTTCTTTCTGTGGGGTACGTTAAAGGAGAATGTGTACCGTAATGTGCCTACAACCCCAGAGGATATGAAACAACATATTGTAACAGCCTGCGGCAACTTTACACCAGAAGTACTGCGGCATGTACGACATTCATTAAGGCAGAGATTGCAATTGTGTGCAGCAAATGATGACCACCACATTGAACATCTATTGGCCTGACATGTCAGGACACACACTATTCCACTCCGTAATTGAAAACGGAAACCACATGTGTACGTGTACCTCAACCCTCATGGTAATGTACATGTGCGTCAGTGAAAAAGACCAATAAAAAGGTGTTAGCATGTGGACGTAATGTGCTTTTCCAGTCTCTTCTGTACCTAAGGTCCATCACCGTTCCCTTTGGATCCCTACGTAATTCGGTGCTCTCCGATACACACGATCGAACAGCGGAGGAGTGGTACTCAAGCGTCAACTTTAGGTTACAATATCTCCGGATGTAATTAACATTTTACAATGCAACAAACGGCACTGATTACGTATTTGTTTATATGTTCAGATGTGCTAAAAAACTAATGGGGTTCCATTTAAAAAAACGTAGGTTTGTGTCAAGAAACATACTTCCGTGCATTTTTTTATGGTTTGTATTAACCAATTACACTAGCCCCTCTCCTCATGTTCGGTCTGTGGAATCGTTTCGTCAGTATTTGATGTGGTTTACGAAATATATCCAGCGGTAACGTTAGGTGACTCACCCTGTATATATGTTTGATGCTTTTGTTAATTTTCTAAAGAATTTCGCATCATATTTGTCATTAATGCTCTGTATTTGAGCCACAAAGTGTTTCAGAGTCTGTTGTTTCATCCCTTCATCATATGTACATCACACCAAGATGAAATCATTCGGCTTTAGCTGTCTAGTCAATATTTCCAGGTCTGCAGTTGCATGTGTTGTATGCTGATGAAACTGATTTTCATGCTTGCCCTGGTAGTAATATTCTTGTTTCTTGTTCAGGAGAACTACCGGCAAGGTCTATGTCACTGCTAGAGTCATGCACAGAATAATCATCAGCATCACTGCTGGTGTCACTGCCAGTACAAATCACCTTTGGTCTATTCTGTTCCCTCCTTTTATTAGTGCTCTTGACCTGATGTTGTCCAGATTGCATTTGTTGCTTCTCAGATGGGTTATTCAGTCTCCTCTTCTTCTGTTTAGCAGTACCGGAACCTGAACGTGAAGGCTGCAAGTTTTTCATGTCAGTGTGCTGTAGTTCCTGAACATCATCCACCAAAACACTTCTTCCTGGTGTTATAGCAAGGTGCTTATTCTTCCTAGACTGTGGTTTGGAGCACTGGCTCACTGAAGGTTTTGCACTGTTGTGTGAGGTTTCAGATCACTTTAATTCCTCCAGAAACTCCTTTAAGCTGTTGGACCAAGATTCACATCTGCAGTATCTTCATATCCTTTTGGTAGGTTTTTCAGAAAGGCATGATCCCAGTAGCCTCAAATCCTGCCATCAAGTTTTGCTTAGATGAAACATATTTTTCTAATTCAGTCAAACACTTCTTCAGCAGACGAGGGAAGCAATTTTTTGGGTTGGGTCCTCTGTGCTTCGTCTTATATTCATTGATAACCATCCGCGAAGACCTCGTAAGAGGCCTGAAATATGCTGCATCAAGAGGTTGACACAAATGGGTACTGTTTGGGGGAAGAAGAACAAAACGAATGTTATTCTCTTTGCACTCACTGATAACTGTCAAAGAAATTTGACTGCTGAGATAATCTTCAATGAATACTTTAGGAGACTCTTTATCAAACTTCTTGAAGTACGGCAAGGCAACACTTCGAAACCAGTCCTCGAAAACAATCCCATTGAACCACCAATTTTTAGATCTGTTGTATCAACAGCCAGTCATGAGTCATACATGTGTTCAGCTTTGTACCAAACAGACTGGTAGAAAAACTCCAGAGGCTGAGCCACTAAATGTTACAGATACACTAGACTTTGAGTGAATGATTATTCAATTTGGATGCTTACATCCCCTGCAAGTAATAACTTTTTTCCTTTGTGGGTCATCAGTCATGTTGTTCTCATCAAACAGATTCAGATTACAGTCAATTCTTGTCTGGACAATGACGTCACAAATCAACACCTGCTTGGAATGAACGAAATACCTGTACTGAAAAATACCGTCAGTTGAGTAATTTACTGGCTTTTATAACAAATTTGGTGCCCCTTGCATCGCTACAAGCTGTTTGGTAGTAAGTGTGTTTTCCACTTAAGAAATAAAGCAATTTTTTCTGACTTCCTATGTGCCTGGAGTAGTGATGTCAGACAAACAGAAACTGACTGTTGCAGCTGTTTTTAGACACTTGGTACACTGTACTACCACACAGTGTCAGGCATGTCCAGTGGTGAGAAATCTTTCAAAAGCTTTGCAAAACCACTAAATTTGTGGGAAGTACAGACATAATTCTGTGTTAAGCATACGTCCCAAGATACTTTAAAACAATGGTATTTGGTAGAATGTGTACTTCCCATGGGCCCAGAAGCTGTATTTCGCAATGAACATGTTTTAGCTGGTGCAGCAGACTACTACTACTAGATGCTAGGATGAAAAGGTGGTACAATGTATTCCTACGAACACAATAAAGAAACACAGTAAATGGTAAGTATATCCCCTACAGCCTGCAGAATGGTTAAGAACTTCTTTATTATGATTGCCCTGACTCCAAACTGCTCCTATTTCATTGTTTTCATTTAAAACATCCCTTTGGAACTTTTAATTTATTAATCAACATTGTTGCCATTTTTTCATAAATTTGGGTAGGTTTTACTGATAAGAGCTTTGGATATATTCCATCCAATGTCGAATGCAAGCAAATTCACGTTGTAAGAATAAATTTTACAATGGATATTATTTATTGGAAAGATGACTATTTTGCGAATACTTTCTAGTCTTGCTCTTACGATTGTGCAACTACCTGAAGCGATTCCACAATATTCATAAAAGGGACCAGGTTTTCTGCTATTGGATTCTACATTGTTTAATGAACAAAACAAATAGCAAGGATGAGTATTTCTCTGCCGTGTAATATGCACCGTTTTGAAATTTCCTGGCAGATTAAAACCGAGTGCCATGCCGAGACGGGAAGCTAGAACCTTGCCTTCTGCATAGACTGAGCTATCTAGGCATCATCTGCAACCTGCTCTCATGGCTTTGTTATCCAGCCTGGCACAGATTTTTGAGCTAAAAGGAAATTTTACAAGAAACCGTTTTTACAGTGCAATTTACATTTCGAATATGAATATAGCAGCCCAATGATAACATGATTTCAGGTGGCCTGTACAAGACTATTTGGTAATAACATGAATGCATGTAATATAGGATGCAGAGGTTATGAATGAGCATTTTCGTCATTCTGCATTATTTGGAAATTTTGTTACTCGTAAATCTCTAAACAGGAAAATAGTAAAAACTAGCTAGTGAATGGAGATGATGTGGCAGCATTGTCAGCACTAGGGTCAACAGTTAAGCTACACTAGCAGAAAAAAATAGGGTCCTCAAAATATTCCTGATCATGTGGACCACCTGTAGTGACACGTGTACAGAGTGAGAAGCCATGGTGACACTTGGAAGAAGGTGAGAAAATATTTGAAAAAGGTGACTACAAGGTAATAATTTTTTTTTAAAAATGTGACATTCATAAACAGATGTGGCACAAATGAATTATGTTCATTCTTGATAATGTGCAAAAATCCAAGACTATAATAAATTCCTCCATCATGATCCTAGATGGAATAGCCCATTTTGTTTTTTCCTTCATACAAATACATGCTGGTACACTGGTAATTTGATATTGGTAATCTCATTCACAACCAAAATCTACATCATATATTTACATCCAATGACACTCTAGACTTCATTACTGGAAAAAGACTAACAAAATAGTATGGATTACTGTTTCTGAGGAATATCAGCAAAAAGATGAAGTAATCATACTAACATTTCTTTTCTCAAGGTTTTTCTGGATGTTTCTCTGTCTACTTTCTTTCATTCTTCTACTTCCATCATCTACACACCCTTTAAATCTTTTTTTCATTATTTTCTTCCGTTTCACTGGAGCTTGAGGCAGGAATTCTTGTCATTCCTCATCAAATAGATGTTCTTTTTCTTTTCTTTCAAAGCAGCTGTCTCAATACTTTCATGTGATTCATGTTTTTAAGCTTCTCTTCAAGATACCATTGGTTTTGATCCTTGTTTTCCTTTCATATTATTCCTTGTAAGTGATATAATTTGCATGTGCTTTTTCTCCATACCTAAGGGGATATTGTACAGAAAGAAATTGGGGCTTTGTTCCAAAACATCCCCATAGTTAAAACACTTTAACAATCTTGCAGTTTACAATGCTCTTTGGCTACTTACCCACTAGCAACTAGATGTTCATGATGAAGTATATTATATAATTTAAGGCATTCATTACAAAGAAGTTCAGAAATACATTCAATTCTTCCCAATGTAGAAATCTTCAAAACAAAAGTCAAAAAGATTTGAAGCATATTTTCTATTTCTACATACAATCTGTGAATCAGAGGTTTTTCCACTTTGAAAATGTGTGAACTTACCAAATAGTTCTGCACATGAATGTACAAATGACATTCTGCTTTCACTGAAGGTTTTTAGGCACTCACTGGTGTCATAGGATTTGGATTTAACAGTAACAGAATTCTTTTCAGAGGTTAATAAAGTAATACTGAATACCAACCTAGTGTCCCAAAATCCTGTAGGTTGGAGGTTTGAATACTTCAAAAACTTGTGATGTAGAATGTTAAACTTGGATGAACTACTTCAAATTCATCCCAGCAAACAGGCTAACCAGCAAAATAATGGTAAATATTAACCAGAAATTTGGATGCTTCTTCACCCAAATGCTCCAAGGCCTTTACATTGCATAAATGTTGCAAGTTCCTTTGTATCTCCAGGACATCACGACCTAAAAGCCTGACATTAGGTCTGTTTGATCCCACCATAAGGCACTTACTTAGTAACAAGTTGGCTTCAGAAAGTGTTTAACATAAATTCTGATGCAATGTTTCACCATCCACTTTGCCAATGAGGAAGTTCTTAGGTGACTCATTTTCATGCATCTCTGGCTTAAAAGTAATGGTTTGTTGTAATTCTTTTTCTATCCTTAACTTTGGTAGTTTCATCAAAACAAAACTCAATTCATATAAGATGCCTCTGTCAACGTGTGTCTCCATGAATACAGTACACTCCACCAGGTGTGTCATTTACTTGGACGGAAGTCAAAAATGTTCAGGAACACTTATAAGGGAACATTGTAAAAATGTTAAAAATATCATTTAACGAATCCATAGACTAACTGCAAATCACAGATTTCATTATCCAATATCAGATCAGTGACGGTGGAGCTATCCTTGGTACACACTGAAGTTTAAGGTTGTGTCTGATATGAATGATCTAAATGTAACTGATGTGGTCCACATTTAATGTTGAAGTTAAACATATGTTTTCTTGAAAGTTAGTGGTTACAAAACGCCTGAAAATATTTTATCTCAAAATTAACAAAACAAGAACACGCACTGCAAAATAATTACTTGCACTAACTCCCCCCCCCCAGAAAAAAAATGCAGTACTTTACTTTTAAAACTACCTGTCTCTTAAAGCCAGTCACTATGAAATTTGCATTTTCCCATCTCAAAAAGTTTACTTTAAAAAATGAACAGAGTATCACAGCAGCAGTTTTGTAACTACAACAAATTTAGAAACTGGAACAAAAATATTAGTACTTTCAAGAGAAAGTTACTTTACACTGATAACAATCGGCAAATATAAAAAGCACTAAAAACCACAAAGGAACAATCTAAAATTTCAGAAGTCTCACAGGTTACATTTTATATACTTTCATCATTGGAGCATTCCAAGAAGATAAACTAACAGACATGAATGCGGAACTTTGAAACGAAAGTAATGTATTTTCTTCCTAAAAGAGCAAAAAGGTTGAAAACATGACAAACTGAGAAAGGTGATGCCAAAACGAAGGTGGCTAAGGTCAATTCACACTGGCCGTCATGTAAAATCAAATCAAGTGAAGTCTTGGGATCTCAGCTCGCTTGGCTTTCCTTACCTATTTTCAATCTGTAACAAAAGACCAAAAAATGACCAAGTGAAAATAATAAAGAACGAACACATGGAATAACACCTGATATCAACAACAAAAAACCACGACCTAACAAAAGCACGAAGAAAGTGCATAGCTGTGTCTCGCAACGAAATAAGTTTGAATGTCATGAGAAAAACGGATGTATCAGCTGTCAGAACTTTGTTCCTGAGAAACTTTGACAGTGCCATGAGTGTGAATGCCACCATCGAAAATGCACTGTGGAATGCTCTGACATGCCAGCCAGTGTGAATGGGCCTTAAATGGGGCTGACTTTCCACCCTGCATATAAGGCACCTGCTCAAATTCTCCTGAGACTCCAATTTCATTATATTAACACAGTTTAGAGAAATGCCAAATTTCATTTAGTCTCTATTAATCCTTAACCAGAATCGATATTTTGACAAACATAACTGGAATCACGGGTCCAAATGTACCCTTGAATAAAAATTCAACATAATCCCCATAAAAGATATAATTCATATGTAAAGATTGTATTAAAAAGTTTTGTTTCAAACATAAATCAACTTTTATTGAGCAAAACTTTTTCATAGTATTCTTTTTAAATCTTCAAGTCCTATGTCAAATATTATTACAAGAATTTTTAGTACCTTACTTTGGAATGCTACATGATTACAAAAAAGGCTTAGATTAAAAAAACCTAGATATAGCATGGGGTTTCTCATAACTTCCCCTTAACATAAATAGGGATTCTTTATGCCATCACTCAGAAACAAAAATAATGACAACAAAACATAGAAGTGTCCAAATGTTATCTATATCAGTACCTGAACTAAGAACGGCACTTGGTATAGAACACTTTTTTTTCTGCATTTCGTTTACAGATGAATTTAAGACATCTGTCACATTTTTGTGATTGTTTGCTGTCAGTTTTAGGACCACATAAATAACATCTTCCTCGTTTTCATGAGCCACTTTGATTGCTACGTGAATTTTCTAGTCATAGGTCATTTTGTGGTTTGTCAGCTGCCCCTAGAAAATTATCAATTCTACTCTTCAAATCTACTGAAAATAAAGAACACTCCATCTTCCTTTCTGCGATTAATGGCCTTATCAAATTCAGTCCAATTTCTTTTATGTAATGATTACATTTCATATGTTTTCCACTATTTGATGCCTTCCGTAATACGAATCCATTTGCACTCGCAATATTCAATATTGCTGAAAAAATGAGACATGGCCATCGTTGAGTTCTTCTAGAGACTGAATAATTGGCACATTTCTGATCTAATGTATCAACACCACCTTTTGTTCTGTTGTAAAATTCAATTATCTCAGGTTTTCCACTGTTTTCATTGACTGAATTGTCATGGTGCATTGATGAGATTACCACTACACTTCGAATCTTTTTTGGGACATAAGACGCCAATGTTTTATCCTTCACAAAAACAAATAACGTAGATCCTACTACCAGTCGTTTATTGGCTAAAAATTCTGGTGGTATTTCCCTTTTATTTTTGCGCATCGTTCCAACATAGGTCAAACCATTTTCCATCAGTTTGTCAACCAACTCCACAGAAGAGAATCAGTTATCAGCAGTTACATTTCTGCTTGTTCCAAATAAAGGTTCTGTAAGCTGCAGTACATTCTGTGTTGGAACTGAGAGTTGGCTTGTTTTGTTAGTGATTGCTTTGCCCTTATAGATAAAAGCATTGTATAAATAGTGCATTTTAGCGTCGCAAAGGCACATATCTTGATGCCATATTTAGCAGGCTTCGATTTCATATAAACCCTAAAAAAACATTTCCCTCTAAAAGGGCAAAGCATTTCATCAACTGTCAAATATTCTGAGCAGCTTTAGTTTTTCTGACGGTTCTGAATGAAATTTCCAAATATTTCTGAGATGAGACCAGCGCGATCATTAGTAGTTCTTTCTTCCCTAGAATTCACATCATCAAATCTCAAAGCAGATAACACGGACACAAATCGCTTTACCGACATCATTATCCTGAATATATCTCGGCCAGTTCCATCAGTTGCCCATAAACTTTCTGTATCTTCATGGGCAGATTTGAATACACGTGATAATAGCAACAACCCAAAAAATGCTTTCATTTCCATATTACTCACATGGTTAGTGTAAGTAGCATTAGTTTTATACTTTTCTGAATATTCTGTTATTTTCTGATTAGTGTGAGTGCAAATATTGCGATCATTTCACCTGATATCAGCAACTGCCATGATTCAATTGGTGACGTGTTCCGTTTTTCACGAGCTGTAACGATGAGACCAGGCAGGTAAGTGATGATGTGTGGCTCCTGACTCTGGACCTAGCTGGTGGACGAGTAGACCACTTGAATCAACTTTTGCCATGAAAATATGAACTACTTGATAGCCAGCTATCTCTCTCTATTGAATCATCAGATGATGAATTACTTGACTCAGAAGAAATTTGTGTATTTTCATCGTCACTTATGTTCTCTTCATCACAAGGTTGAAAATCACATAAAGATTCTGTGTCTGAATAATTTTCGTCTAATAATAGTTCACAGATTTCTTTTTCAGTGAGGCCCTGCTGCATTGTGGCAATGAGGTGCCTGAAACACCACAAAATAAATTTGTATACACTCACTTCAAAAATCCCCTATCTGGAATCGCGGGTCAAATTGGACCCAGCGATGGCACTTACCTCCACTTCTAGTAAATTTCAAGCAGTGAGCTCCTGGCCCCTGGTGCACCTCACAATGTTCTGAGATTACAATGTCGCGCGAAACAAACTCCGCACGCTTCCATTGTTTGACGATTTTGTTATTGTCGGTAGGTCCAAAATGACCCACGATTCTGGTTAAGGGTTAATATATCTCTTTGCTCTCCTCCCCCCAATAACCTTTAATGAGAACATTCTTTGAACAACTACATTTTATGTCATATTTTTATAACAATTACAAGATAACACAGCATTCCTATTTATACTCATTTTATAACAACAGTTTTTCAAGTTTTTGCACAGAGTCTGTACTCAAACTTCAAATACTGCAACAAACAAACCTACTCTATAATCCATAGCTAAAAGCTGCAACAACAAATTCATATATCATCTATCTCATAAATATCTCTCCTTGCTCTACTGCAACAAAAACTGGCCTCAGTCTCTCTATGATTAATAGATGTAAGACTGGCATAATAAGATTTATAACTCAACATCTGGGAAAGGAATGAGGGAAAACATTCAAAATGTGTACAATATTTAATGGTTTTAAAAAATTACATTAATTGCCAATGCAACCAAACAAGTCAAACTACACAAACAGTGTAAGTACTGAACACATATGTTTCACTATTTTACAAAACTGCCGAGTGCTATACTGCTTAACTTTTCCAGGTTCAAAATATTTCCATATTACATTTCCAAAAATACGAATGCAAGAGGATTGCCTCGTCTTGTTCATTGAACTTCATTTGTAAGAACAGACAATTCTAATTATTGAGCTCTACTTCACCATTAAAAACTTTAGCAAGAAACAGTTTGTAGCAAATACTGAAGCAATGCATGGACAAAAGAACTTGTTTACTTAAAACTCAAAGAGACCATTTTCCCAATTTCATTGGCTGCAAAATACAACTTAGTGGCATCTCCGGTTGCATTTGAACTTGTTAGACTGCCTTTTGGAAATGTCCAGGGTACTATTTCCTCTAAATTAAAAAGTCCTGGAATTTCCTTAACGCCACCTCTAACAGTACACACTGCCATTTTTTCTTAAATGGCTCCCAAAGATGATGTACAAAAGTGATGTCATAGAAAAATAAAATAGATTGTGTACCATAACTAATAACACACTGTGTTTGTACAATGCATTTCAAGATTTCTAACTGTTATCAGGTACACATGGGGTGTTGCTCTTTTGATCACAGTAGTGTACCTATGTTAATAGGGTGAAAATAATTATTGACAGTATAATGTAAATGGACACACAAAAAAATCTGTCCACCAAGGGGTGGCGGGAGGGGGGGGGGAGGCACGCACACACACACACACACACACACACACACACACAATTTAACTTTTACAAGCTTTCAGAGCCTGTGACTCCTTATCTGGCAGAAGTTGACGGGTGAAGGAAAAGGACTGAAGAGATTTAGGGAAAGGGGTACAGTTTAGAAAAGTCACCTAGAACCCCAGGTCAGTGGAGACTGCCCTCTCAGCCCATCTGGTAAGCCTCCCCTGATCCAGGATTCTGGGTGACTTTTCTGAACTGTAACCTTTCCCAAAACTTCTGCAGTCCTTTTCCTTCATGCCTATTCCTTCCCCTTCAACTCTTCCACCAGAAGCAGCCACAGGCTCCGAAAGCTTGTAAACGTTAAACCCCTTTTGTGTGTGTGTTCCCCTGAAACTGCTTGGCGAGTAAATTTTTTATCTCTCCATTTACATTATAATGTTAATCCAGTGTTTCAATGGCAAATCAGTTTTAAAATTTAGAACAAATATGTATTATCCAGCAGTAATGTCACATTATCTGTTCTATCCTCTGCTGCTGAAAATGGCTTCTAGTTGCGATAAGATTATGTTGTTCTGAACAGTGGAAAACCAGATTACATTAAAGGAGAAGTGAGTTTTACGTGATGTTTAGCACCAAAATAAAATACTACATGCATAATGCATAATGACACTTGCATTGCAGTAAATAGAGACTCCAGTAAATTTAGTCCGGATTATGTATAAAATATATTCAAATCTCAGTGCTGTACGATACATGGTACAATACAGTCAATTCATTTGTTATTGGACTGAATCATTCACTTTGCAATGAAAAGTGTACTGTTTTTTAACTTCCTGACATATTGCAACTGCTTGCTAGAACAACACATAATTTTAATCTGCCAAGAAGTTTCATTTTCTGTTGTTTACACACACTATTAGAAGACTAGCATTTTATTTATGCCATGTCATTACAGTACATTAACATTCTAATACTGCTTGACATGTTTATGGGCCTCACTCAATAAATTGCTAATACATTTCTGTTGCACTGTAACAATTTTTATTATGCACTATCCTCCATTATTTAACTTTATACAATATTAAGGAAAGTGTATGTGTAATCGCAACAAGAAAGTCTTTGATCATAACAATACTGTTAAATGGATGGCTGCAGTTATGTTATTGCAAATGTCATCCTCTGCTGCTTCTCAGAAACAATGCAAATTTTTAACTTAAATTTTTATCGTGAGTATAATCAGTAATCTACTGTTAAAGCTTATCAGAAGACTGCCACAAAATATCACAAAGCAAAACCAATAACATGGCATATGTAACAAAGATACTACTGGCACTATGTTATTAAATCTTGAAATGAGGTTAACTAAAGTCACAGAAGTATGAGCAGTTACTGATGTAGCCTATTTACACACTATAATAATGACAGGCCTTTGCTGAAATGTTTTATCCAAAAATAATGGTATTTACTGTAGTCCCTTTTCATATTCAGCTACAATAATGAGCCACAAAAACAAAAAACAAATAACAGAAACCGGTATTAGGAATCTAATGTTATCACTCTCACAGCCTGCGATTCACTAGAATGCAGGAATAAATATTACTGCTGAAGTAGACAGCATATGCGATATCTGGCTTTCAAATCAACTAACTGCTTCACAAAACACAGCAAGAGAATTATACCAAAGGGACATGGTCTCCTGCATTTCAAGATCCCATTATTACCAGTCATGTAATTTTTAAGTAAAATTTTACAGTTTCACTGATGTTTTTAACCTCATTTAGTGATAGTTACTTGCAATGAAACTTTTTTCAATTTGAAAACATAAGGACAGGTCTACTGCATTAATTATTGGACGCTCCTTGCACCACAATGGTATAATGAGTATGAAAGACAGCCGGATTTCTTTGGTACTATCATAAATATAATCACTAAAAAGGAGACAGGCAAAATAATTCACACGCATTTATCCTATAAACTTACTACACAACAAAGTCTTTTGAATATCAGCAGCAGAAAAAAATATCAAAACTTACTCTCTGGGTGTAAAATATGTTGGACTGGTGACAAATATCTGGCAGACGAGACAGACCTGAAGTCTAAGGGATATCTGAATAGAGACATCACTTCACAAACGAGAGGAGAAACAAGAGACTTTGTTCTCAGAAAATAAGGTTAACCTGCATGTAAAAGTAGTTTTTTTTATACAAGTAACATGTGTGCAGATAAGATAAAATATATAATCAAAAGTCATGTCAGTGCACCAGAAGTACTGTCATTGTGGCGCCATAGTTTCGCTGAAAATGAATTTTTTACATAATATTTTCGTACAAATGATTTAGAATCACAGAACAGTTCAATAAATCTGTACTTACACAAGTAGTCTTGAATCTAATCATACTGGCAGTATTCAATTACTCAAGCATTCATGTTTTGCAATTAATTATAATCTAACTATCCCACTGTCACAAGGAAATGTTATACAAATAATACTGACAAATAATATATGTAATGGAATAAATGGTACTTTCATTAACATATCTGGTATGAGCTGTGGTCATTTTTTTTTTAGTCTACCTTAAAGCTGAGGGAGTGCTGATATTTCCCAAAAAATATATTCCTCTACACAAAAGTAAGAAAAGATTTTCAAAGAGGGAAGATCTGCTTTTTTTCTTAAATTTTTGAGGAATATTGAAGGCACATTATATAGGAACTTCTAACAAATAAAAACAATGCTGCTGTTGCCAGTTTTTATTCTAAAAATCTCCCAAAGGCACACACATTCAGAGAAGTCATTCTGATGACTATTTACCTATTTGATTCAAGCTCCAGACAATATTTTAAATTACAGTTTCCACATTAAGTTTGTTAAGTACAAATTCTCCTGCAATAGCACTTTTCATCTGTAAACAAAGTGAAACAGGAGTAATGACAGTAACAGCAATAAAACAGCCAGTATCATAGTGTGCACTTTTGGTTTCATAACAGTTCTCAAGGCACAAATTGAAAACTTAACCTGATTGCAGTATCACTTTAAAAAATTGTTGTATGCGAAGATTGTGCTATGTAGCTTCAGTACTACTACATTCATACTATCAATACTGTAACCGTTCCTAACTTCCCCACGTATAAGTACAGCCTGAACAGACGCAAATGCATCAATCAAAATTATATACTCATCACTACAGAAATTGTAGCCGCATGATTTTATTAAATGTTTTTCATATTCCAGTTGTAATGATATGAAGGAGGCACTGACACACACACACACACACACACACACACACACACACACACACACACACACACACACACACACACACACAGAGAGAGAGAGAGAGAGAGAGAGAGAGAGAGAGAGAGAGAGAGAGAGAGAGAGCGAGCGAGAGCATTATTACTAAGAATTATTTAACTCTCTAGCAACGGCAAAAAAAAATATTGACTGCAACTTTTTATTTTACAACTCTCATATATCTCCAAAATACAACAGCAAATACACAAATAAGAAACTGTAGCCACAATCTCTTATGTTTCATCTTATATGAACTGAGAATCTTGTGTTGAGCAACAGCAATTTCCAAATATGCCACCACAGGTAAACACTGAAAACGAACAAAATAAAACCATTCTGCAGATATTCAACACTTTACTCAATGGAATGGTGCTTTTTTTTTGTACAGATTCTGTTGAATATAAATGTTTTACAGAGTAAAGTGAAAAAGAAAATATACAGGTTTCCTAATTATTTGATATACAATGAAAAACCTGAAAAGAAACATTTCACTGTCACAGAATTAGCCATGTTTGAATAGTACAAAAACAATGCTGAGCAAACTGCCTTCATGAGGTACTTCGTAATACTCCTTCTAAAACAAAGGAGTACTAAATGCCCAAAGCCAACTTCATGTGTGAACACACGCAGACACAGAGAGGAGAAAAGTCCTACATTTTTTTCTATACACATACCTCCATTAACACAATGCAGGTAAGCATGAACGTCACTAAACAGTTCTTGTATATAAGCGTACCACATACCAATTGAAATACTTCAAAAATATGGAGCTCTATTGTCTGTACACAAAACAATGTGTCAACATTTTCGAAGTGTTTGATTCAACATTCGCTGTAAATGAAAGCGAGATCCAGTAAAAATCTCCATCAGTATGAAGGGCACACACTGCAATTGGCACAAAAGTGGAGGCAATCAGCAAAATTATGGCAAAGACCACCAACTGAATGACGTACACCTTTTTTTGCAAAAGAGTTACACCTGTCTCATGCAAAAGTTTTGACTCCAAGTTTTAATGCAAGAATGTTAATACACAAACACAACATTCAGCTTCCTAAACCTTTTGTGAGTGAATGACTACAGGAGGACAGAACAGATCTTTCTTTATACTGTTTCAGAGTTTCACTTTTACTTTACAGCCATTCTGCAAAACAGCTGGAGAAACACAAAGTAGTTCGTAAAGGAAGGTAAAACAAAGGATGTGTCTCAAATTCTACCATAATTGTTCATGAAATTGTCAACAAATATCAAATGACACAAATTAGCTATAAAATTGAGGCATGAATGATTATTGATCAGTTCAAACTTTCTCATTAATTAAGTCTACACACAGCTGCATTGTTTAAGAGAAAGCTTAAAACGGGGAGGAAATGCAGAACTTTGTTGCTATATGTCATGACACATCAAGAACCTGAACACATACTTTTGTCGCTGTATGACTGAAAAAACAGTATTTATAATTAAAGACAACAAGGCCATCAAAAATTGGAAATTACTCCCTGCATGGAGTAAGTTTTTTTTATTATTATTGTCTGTCAGTAGCAACGTACTACTAGAAAAATTTCCATAGTGATTCTTTAGTGTGAGCAAAGTTACTGATGCAGCTTACTTTTGAAATCCAATGTGACGGAATCTCCCTCGAAGGAAGATAGACAAACACTAACTACAGGTTTCAGGTAAAGAAATTGAGCAGCAGAACAAGAAAAAAGTAGCACATATTTGACTGACTATAAAAGGTGGAAATATTACTCCGTAATTTCTATGAATTATTCTGAACATAACTGGAAAATACAAACTATCAAAATACTGAAAAATGAAGTACAAGAGCAATCAACTCCACAGCATGGGTTAACAGATCATAATGCGATTTAAAAGATTTCAGAAGATTTGTGGTGTATCAGAGAATAACAATTAAAATTATGAACACAAGAAAGTCACACTGCACGATAACACTGACAGAAAAGCTTCTCCTGTCATTTTTTTTAGTCTCGTCAACAAAAGCTTGTCACTTAAAATTAGTTGTCCAGCCAGTCAAGATGAGAGCTGCAGTGGTATCGCTACTTATTTGGTTTTTTCCAAATTTTATGTGAATGAAGTCTCCAGTATATATTCTGACAATAGTGAAAACCCTAGTGGCAAGCTGCTGTGACACTGTTTAATACATTCCATAATACCCCTGAAAACTGTGATACGTCGCCTTTGTAATGTGGACTTCCAGTTTTATTGAACTATCTACAGACAAGCTGGAGTTTGAAATTGGATTATGACATTTCATTCCATCAGAAAGTAATCTTTTGGCATAGTTACAAATCAGTAAACTATAAAAAAAATTTCTTACTACATGATAGCTGCGTCTGAAAAATTTATGCAATTTTTTTCCACTAATGATACAAGAAAAACATTCTGCAAAAAATAATTTCGAAGTGCCAGATGTAGGTAGTTGTTGACATCTGATATTTGTAAAATTTCAGGGTTCCAGAAAGGCAATTATATTCACATTCACAGTTAGCTGAAAATATATTATACACATCAAAAAGTAATACACTGTAAAAATGCAGTACGAGTCGAATAGTTTTCACAATTATGAAGGCATCTGTCTGAAAACTAGCTATGGTTTTCTGTTAGCCCATTGCCCACAGCAAAATACAGAAAAGTTGCAACATATGTAATGCACAATGTTTTAGAATATCTAGTTCGCTACAGCTTCAGATACTCAATAATAGTGATGATGGTGCAAAATTTTTTATGTGGACCTCTGTTACAGATACATGTGAGGTCCTATTAGATGCACAAATAACTTAGTCCAGGAACTACTAGGAAACAAAATTCTTAGAGTGAACTGGTGGTCCTGTGAAAAGACGACGTACTGTGCATTGCTTTTCTGAAACGGTAGTTCTAACAAATTAATGTATTTATTCTTCCGATTTTGGTGAAATATTGGTGTTGTTAGAAACTAATTTTGATAATTGTATGTCCACAGATTTTATGTTCCATATTTATAACTAATAAATAATTAACTATTATGACTCCCACTGCACTGAGTGTTTTTATTTTATGTTCACTTACTGAAATATAAGATGTTATGAATCTTTTTCCTTAACATATCAGCCAACAGTCTGCAGAAAATCACAGCTCAGATAGAAATAAATAAATAAAGTAATGGTGAATAACTTAATGATAATATGATACATTGGAGGATGACACATGGAGTATTCACTCATATCCCACCTACTTTTAATGGAAGGAAACTGACTTCAATAAGCCATTTTGTAACAGTCATATTATGGTATATTCCACTTTATATGTATTGGTAGAGCCAAAATTAAAATTAATTTTTAAATAAAAAATGAGTACAATTAAAATATATCTACTTTTTTCATACACAAAGGAGTAACTGTCGAAGTGCCTTACATTGAAAGCTTCAGAGAAGGAAAACGACAATCTACAGCACACACCAGATTCACATCTTAATATACATATTTTGTGCACCATTCTGTATCAGTAATACATAACACAAAAAATAATAAATAAAAGGAATAGAATGCCTTTGACACGTTGTTCAATTAACACAACATATATTTTACAATGTTATTCATGACCATGCATTTACAATTTCAATTGCCTATCAACAGAGAACGCCAATTTATTAACAAATCTTTAAAAAAGGAGACACGATTTTTTCATAAATTTTATATTAAAGGTAGTGTTTGTACACAACAAAATGAAAATAATCAATATATCAAATTAACCTGTCACTCACTCGCCACGTCCCCTTAATTATTGCCGTAATCCACAAAATACTCCAATATAAAATGCTAACAAATATGAGTAACGAGTGTTATACCAAAACTGTTTCACAATCTGATTAGCAAAATCGGGAGTAACAACACTGTTACTCTTGTTGATCTGCACCAGTCTCTCTCTCACAAAAACATTTTCCAGTCAACAGATACACTTCAAACTGCTAAACACTATTGAAAAAATAGTTTTAGTCCACACTTCTTGAGTATTTCAAAACAGTTTCCAAGCATACATATTCCGGTACAGCCTCCAGCATGCAAGCATACACGTCAAAAATAGAAACTAAAAATTTATTAAACCAGGCAATATAAAGCCGCATACTGCCAGGCCGGAAAACTATCTGGCGTGCTTTTTCTTACATTTGGACAGTCTATAAAATAGTTGTAGTCCTTGCAGATAAACTGTAATAAAAAAAATCCCAGCATGCTAGACATAGATATATACTGGAGCACGTTTATGTGGAGGCAGTTGCATTATTTCCAACATCACAGACACTGGGGACAACTGTGCACTGGACTCCCTCACAAGCCTTCCCTTTTTATCATTTTGAACATTTTTATATAAAAAAGTACTTCACAGACATTTCTTGACACTAGCGGTGGAAGAACGATGCTGATGAGCTTCAAAATGGGCATATGGACTCTGCACTGTAGCAATGGCTCTCACCCATATTATTGCTCCTCTTCCTTTGCAGTTATGGCTATTAAGTTCCACTGTCAATAGCACTTCACAGAAAGCTGAAACAATTTTAATTAAATTGTTATGTTACTCAAATATATTTTACCTTTTGAAGACAACATGCACAAATGACAATCAAATTGACACCATTTAGCACTTCGGCTTTCACATTCAAATGTACCTGGGTATGGCTCAGGTGACTAACTCAGCACCGAAACTATTTATCCCATACACTTCAAATGAAAGTGATTTAATGATGGAAGAAACTGTTCTAAGATAATGATAATGGCAATAAATATGCTTGTTCTATACTATGAAGCTAGGATTTTTAATTAGAGGAATAACTGTCATAAAACCTAGTGTTGCCCCAATTAACATGCCTTAGTGCATACTAAGATACTTCATATTGTTTCACAGAAATTAAATGCCTACGAAACTGCAAATTGTTAAAATTATTATACATCACAGAATAATGAAGTGTAAAATAACCTTCAAAAGAATGCTCGCTGATAGTATTCATTGCTCTTAAAAAAACATCAAATTCAAAATTTGCCTAAAACATTTAAAACAATCATAAATGTACACCTGTCTACACTCTGAAGATACCCACGAGATGGGTTTCCGAGTGTTGAAAAAAAAACAACGAATTCGAGTATGATGTTGACAGCCCCCACATCATTAACAAAGGTATCACCTCTAAGTATCCAATGCAATGAAATGAGAAGAGGGAGACAAAAGAAAAAAATAGCTTGTTCAATATCCAAAGTTCATGTTTCATTTAAATATTTTAAATTCAGTTTCAAACATAATGTTTTAAGAAGTACACAAGCTTGTTTCCATCATTCAAGTTCTGTTCATAAGTCTTTCAGTCTTGATACAAAATTCTTTTAGGGAAAAATTATGTATTACATACATTATTATTTCAACGAAGACAATCAATTATTGATATAATGTAATCTTTCCAACAATTAGTCTCGTCACACCGTACGGTAAGTCTCCTCTGACCCGCAGTTCTGGGTGACTTTCCCAAAATCTACCACTTTTCCTAGACCTCTCCAGTCCTTTTCCTTCACCCTTCTTCATTTCCCTTCAACCCTTCTGCCTGAAGAAGGAGCCACTGACTCCGAAAGCTTGCCAATCACAACAGACTCCGAAAGCTTGCCGATCAACAGTCATTTGTGTGTGTGTGTGTGTGTGTGTGTGTGTGTGTGTGTGTGTGTGTGTGTGTGTGTGAGCGCGCTGCTGCTGCTGCTTTATGAGTAAACTTTTTATCTATCCAATTTAATAATACATTATTATTTGGAAGCAATAATTCTTTTACTTTGGGAAAGAAGTTGTCACATATACCACATCAGATTTACACTTCAATTCTGTCTCAGATAAACTATGTTTTCTTGTTACGTGAAATACTTTAGCAATTACGGAAACATGAGAACAAATAATTATATTTAAATAAACATATTGAAATTTTATAATGTTTAAAAATCAAACTAACACTATAAAATAACGTCTCCTATCCTCAAATAGTTGGGAAAATTTATGACTGAATTTTTAACAGCTATGAAAATACCTGTAAGATTTACAATGAAAAATTTGGGGTGCATGTGACATAATAGTTACAAGGTCAATTATTCATTCAATTACACACTGCGTACGCCCTACACTTTCTCTAATAAATCTCTCAAGTATGTTCACAGTTATTAAAAATTTAGAATCATGAATTTTCAGAACTATATCTATGGGGTTATGAATCTGTATGTGGGTACTGAGAAATTATTTCGCACTTTCCGTCAAAATGAGCTCCTCCAGATTTCAGTATAAACATGCAGACATTACACATAATTGTGTAAGAGAAACAACATTACTTTAGGGAAATTGAGCTGTTTTGTGAGTGCCACTACAGTCACCACACTAAATTCATGCTAGCAAAAAGGTCAGCAAACACATGTTACTTTAGGAAAAATTCAGTTTGTAATGAATAGCAGCACAGTCTTTGCTTTCTGCTTTTGTGATGACAATACCTTAGTGGACATACTCATCCATACTTCATTTCATTTAGATATTGCCATGGTTGTCTTCATTATTTCTAAGCTGTGAAATTTTTGAAAGACTCTGAGAAAAGCAACGATTCATGCATAACGAACTTATAGAAAAAGGGGTAGTACCAAACAGAGAGCACTCTTAAAATAACTACAAGGCAGGGAGATGATCAAGAATACATGTAAAACAAATGAATTACTGGGAAACTCTTACATTTGTTGGTTTATGGTCTTGCAGCATACTCTTGGTAATCTGTCTCTGAAAGCATTTAGTTGAAACCATAAGCAATACAGAAGACTGTGAATGGCATGTAGGTTTCAGTTAATGTGACACAGAATTTAACAGAAAGTAATCTTCCGAATCTACATAATGAGTTTGGTTTATGATGATATTTACCCAATTTGTTTCTCTCATGCCATTCTGCTAGAACTTGTCCTGGAATAGGAACAGGTTATTTGTAGCAGCCACTGCAATTATGTTTTCCGAAGGGTGCCATGCTGTATGCAATATTTTTTTATTGAAGTCCAAGCAGTCAACAGTGATTTCATCCTTCTTCCGTTTACCTCCTGTGCATACCTGTTGAACATATAGAACGCAATTCTATAAACCTGCACATATCTAGAATATTTAAGGGAGCATTTCTTCCTGGTTACTTAAAAAATACGTTTGTGTTGAAACTAGAATGATCATTTTTACTTTTAACTGAAAGTATAATTAAATGGAGTAGTTTGTAACACGTCAACACTTTACAACCAAAATATACCAAAGGGACCAAAAGCAGTTAACAGAAAAAGCAATTTGTTCCGTTTCAAACCTTACATTTTTCAATTTGTTACATAAAACTACATACCAGTAGAAAAAAATGTTATGGGAAAAAATTCCCATAAATGCAAGTACAACTCTAAAAATCGATTTTTCATTTTTTAGCAGCCACATACATACATTTTGTGAACAAAAGTATCCGGACACCTTGCTGAAAATGACTTACAAGTTCGTGGCACCGTCCATCGGTAACAATGGAATTCTATATGGTGTTGGCCCACCCTTAGCCTTGATGACAGCTTCCACTCCCGCAACCATACGTTGAATCAGATGCTGGAAGGTTTCTTGGGGAATGGCAGCCCATTCTTCACAGAGTGCTGCACTGAGAGAGGTGTCTATGTCAGTCGGTGAGGCCTGGCACGAAGTTGGAGTTCCAAAACACCAGACAGGTTGGTGTTCTATAGGAGTCAGGTAAGAACTCTGTGCAGGCCAGTCCATTACAGGGATGTTATTGCCGTGCAACCACTCCACACAGGCCGTGCTTATGAACAAGTGCTAGACTGTGTCGAAAGATGCAATCGCCATCCCCAATTGCTCTTCAACGGTGGGAAGCAAGAAGGTGAAGGCCTGTGCTGTGAGTGCCATGCCAAACAACAAGGAGCGCAAGTGTCCCCCCCCCCCCCCCCCCCCCCCCCAGTGAAAAAAATGACGCCATAACACCACCACCTCCGAATTTTACTGTTGGCACTACACACCGCCAGATGACATTCACCTGGCATTCGCCATACCCACACCCTGCCATTGTATCGCCACATTGTGTACCGTGACTCGCCACATTGTGTACTATGATTCGTCACTCAACACAACGTTTTTCCACTGTTCAATCATCCAATGTTTACACTCCTTACACCAAGCAAGGCGTTGTTTGGCATTTACCGGCATGCTGTGTGGCTTAGCAGCCGTTCGATAACGAAATCGAAGTTTTCTCACCTCTTGCCTAACTGTTATAGTACTTTCAGTGGATCTTGAGGCAGTTTGGAATTCCTGTGTGATGGTCTGGGTAGATATCTGCCTATTACTCATTACGACCCTCTCTTCAACTGTCAAAGGTCTGTCAGTCAACAGACGAGGTCAGGCTGTACGCTTTTGTGCTGTACGTGTCCCTACACATTTCCACTTCACTATCACATTGAAAACAGTGGACCTAGGGATGTTTAGGAATGTGGAAACCACACATACAAACGTATGACGCAAGTGACACCCAATCACCTGACCACGTTCGAAGTCCATGAGTTCTGCGGAGCACCCCATTCTGCTCTCCTATGATGTCTAACAACTACAAAGGTCACTCATATGGAGTACCTGACAGTAGATGGCAGCACAATACACCTAATCACAATACCTATGTTTTTAGGGGTGTTTGGATACTTTTGATCACGTAGTTTATGTATAGTCTGATGCACATAACCTGCCACATAATCCACCATGCAAGGTGGTCTAACTGTAATGCGACTTCAGTAAAGTTCTAGAAAAAGGAAGTTTGAAAGCCAAATGCCTTTACAGTTCCTTTAAAATCGACACTATTCTCTTCCATGTATGTCTGTAATGACTATCACCACTATAGCATTAAGCTTTAATCGATATTTTTTTCTCCACAACAGAACTCCAAAAGCAGAAAGTCAACAATAAAATTGCTGAAGAACAGTCATATCTCTTTCAGCAACAGGGGAAACTGTCACACATGAATCTGAAATCAACAAGATGTCCCAGTATACTGCAACAAGATGGACTGGGTAAGCAGCTGAGGAAACCTTTCCAACATTAATATGCACTGCTTGAAACCTAAATGCAAATACATTGACAGGGAGGGGAGTGGGGAGTTTGCAGCAAACGAAGGCTGGTAGTCTTGTTTCTACATATGAAAGATGATGTATACTAAAATTTTGTGCCTGTCGCATAAGAGTGGTACTAGTAGCATCACTATGAACATGTAAATCCCGTTTCCTTTACATACATGCTCTAACGGCCATGATTGTTAGTTACCTTTGAGACTGAATGTGGTGAGTTGATGTTAGCCAAGAATACCATTATTAACACCTCACTGACTTTGATTGGGATCGTGTTAACAGGGCCATGAGAAGCTGTGTGTTCCTTCCGCAATATTGCAGAAAAACTTGGCAGGAATTTAGCCACTGTACACTACTGGTAGTAGCAATTGTCACAACAATGTATGCTCGCGAGACCACGCTCCACACGGCTATGCGGCACTATCGAGGAGGAAGACCACTGTGTTTGACATACAGCTCTGGTGCATCATACTGCATCCGCAGCAGTAATTTGAGCAGCAGTTGGCACTATAGTGACACAACGAACTGTTACAAATAAGTTACTTCAAAAACAGCTCTCAGCCAGATCCCAATGCCCTGTAGCATTCATTCCACTGACCCCAAACTACTACAGACTTCAGACGACATGTGAGAGCTCATTGAAAGGCAGACTGGATATTAGATTAAATTCAGTTTTCATTCCATAGATCCAAAATTATATGATTCTGATCATTTGTCATGAGATTTTCAAAATAGGTGAATACATTACAGTAAACTGGAACTGGTAATATTTACAGAATAAATACACAGTCAGAATGAAACATGGTTACACTCTTAATGAATTCAGCATACACAAAATGCCTATCTTGAATGTTGTGACTAAGAGCTGTCAAGACTGAAATCTAACATTTTTACTTAAGTTGGTTTGATGCTCTTTGTTAAGATACTCACCTACAGAGTAGGAGGAGTTGCCTACCAAAATGTCTTTCAAACTCTGATTAAACCATGCTTTATCTGAAACCCAAGTTTTTAATGGTCACTGGCAATTTGTTGAAAATGTCAGCTCCTGAATAATGGACTCCTTTTTGGACCAAGGTAAGTGATTTTAGGTCTTTATGTAAAAATGGTTCAAATGGCTCTAAGCACTACGGGAATTAACATCTGAGGTCATCAGTCCCCTAGACTTAGAACTACTTAAACCTAACTAACCTAAGGACATCACACACATCCATGCCCGAGGCAGGATTCGAACCTGTTACCGTAGCAGCAGCATGGTTCCGGACTGAAGCACCTAGAACCGCTCCGCCACACTGGCCGGCGGTCTTTATGTAGACTGTTCTTATTCCTACTACTGATATTGTGCGTAGGTTGGAAAGAGATGTATTATTTGCAACAAATTTTATTACGGAATGAAGATATGCACAAACAGTGGTTAGAATATAAAGTTGGTTGAACAGGTTTCTACATTATGATCTTGAATTTACACCACAAATGTATTATTACATGCTTTTGCACACAGCGTTGGGGGTCCATTTTTTCTGGTGAAAGCTAATGCCAGTGATGCCCCTGTGTTGGTTAGGCGACGGCCAATTAAAGGCAAGCCTGGTAGTGTGATTTCATATGGCAGCAGAAGCAATCTTGTAGTTATACCACACACCCTGACTACAAATCCGTACATCTATCTGGTAAATCGGCATGCTGTGATGCTGGTCATTAACAGCATTCCAGGTAATGTTTTCTAAAAGGATAATGATTGTTGCATAGTGATACTGTAACCCAACATCCTCTATAGAGTGTCAACATGTTGCGTGGTCTGCTCAGTCACCAGATTGGTCTCCAATCAACCACACACAGGATATTATCAGAAGACAACTCCAGCATCATCCACGAACAACATCAACTGTCCCCGTGCTGACCAACCAAGTGCAACAGGCATGGAACTCCATCACAGAAACTGACATCCAACACCCATACAACACAATGCGTGTATGTGTACATGCCTACATTAAACATTCTGGCAATTACATCTGTTATTACTGTATCTGCATTTCACATTTGCAATGGATTATCTCGCCCATGGGCGCCGTGAACCATGGGCTTTGCCGTCGGTTGGGTGGCTATGTGGCTCAGCAATACATATAGCTGTACCATCGGTGCAACCACAATGGACGGGTATCTGTTGAGAGGCCAGACATGTGTATGGTTCCTGTAGAGGGGCAGCAACCTTTTCGGTAGTTACAGAGGCACCAATCTGGATGACTGACTGAGCTGGCCTTGTAACATCAACTAAAGGGGTCTTGCTGTGCTGGCACTGCAAACGGCTAAAAGCAAGGGGAAACTACAGCCATAATTTTTTCCGATGGCATGCAGCTATACTGTATGGTTAAATAATGATGATGGCCTCTTGGGTACATTATTCTCCCTTCAAATCACTGTGCGGAAAGGGGGGGGGGGGGGGGGGGCTACTCAGGAGGATGTAGTCATCAGCGGAAACAAAACCAGAATGTTAGATCCCTTACTCAAGCAGGTAGATAAGAAATTTTAAAAAGGGAAATGGATCAGTGGAATTTAGATGAAGTGGGAATCAGTGAAGTTTGGTGCCATGAGGAAGAGCACTTCTGGTCAGGTGAATATAGCGTTTACATACAAAATCAAATGGGGATAATCCAGCAGTAAGTTTAATAATGAATAAGAAAATAGGAATGAAAGTACGCTGCTATGAACAGCACAGTGAATGCATTACTAGAGTCAAGATAGGCATGAAGACCACAACCAGCAAAGTAGTACAAGTTTACATGTCAACTAGCTCTGCACATGAAGAGATTGAAGAAATTTATGACAAAATTAAATACATTCAGATAGTTAATGGAGACAGAAATTTAATAGTGATCAGAATCTGCAATTCAATAATAGATGAATATGGTCTGGGGGAGAGGAATGAAAGAGGGGGCTGTCCGGTAGAGGTTTGCACAAAACATAATTTAATCATTGTGAACACTTTATTTAAGAATCATAAAAACAAAGTTATATCTGTGGAAGACATCTGGAGACACCAGAAGGTTTCAGGCTGATTATATAACAGTAAGGCGGATACTTGGGACTCAGTGTATAATTTAAAGACTTCTCCAGGGGCAGATGTTGACTGACTAGAATTTATTGGTGGTGAACTATAAATTTAAACTTAAGAATTTGGAAAAGGTACGAAATTAAGGAAACGGGATCTAGATAAGTTGAAAGAATCGGAGATTGTTGAGAGTTTCATGGGGAGCATTAGGTAACAATTGGCTAGAACCGAGGAAAGGAATACAGCAGAAGACGAGTGGGTAGCTTGAAGAGATTAAATAGTGAAGGCAGAAGAGGATCGAACAGGTAATCCTTGGATAAAATAAGAGACATTTAATTTAATTTAATTTAATTCATGAAAGGAGAAAATGTAAAAGTGCAGCACATTAAGTAGGCAGAAGGGAATACAAACAACTAAAAATGAGAATGAGAGGAAATGCAAAATAGCTAAGCAGGAATGGCCAGAGGATAAATGTATGGTTTCAAAAGCGTATTTCACTAGGGGAAAGATAGATACTGCCTACAAGAAAATTAAAGACGCCTTTGGGGGAAAAGAGAGACAGCTGTATGAACATGAAAAGCTCAGATTTTAAAAAAGCCAATCTTAAGTAAAACAGTGAAAATTGAGAAGTGGAAGGTGTATATAGACTGTCCATACAAGGGAGAAACTTGAAGGCAAGAAAGAGAAGTAGACATAGATGAAGAGATGGAACATATGTTACTGAGAGAAGAATTTCACAGAGCTGTGAAATATCTAAGTCAAAACAAGGCCACAGGGTAGACAATATTCCGTCACAACTACTGATAGCCTCGGGAGAGCCAGCTACGACAAAACTCTTCATCTGGTGTGCAAAACTTATTAGACAGACGAAATACCCTCATACTTCAAGAAGAATGTAATAATTCCAGTTCCAAACAAAGCAGAGAGACAGCAAAGCACTTGGAAGAGCAGTTGAACGGAAGCGAGATTGTGTTGACGGGAGGACGTAAGACGAATATCAACAAAAGCACGACAAAGATAATGGAGTGTAGTCAGATTAAATCAGGTGATATTAAGGGAATTAGATTAGGAAATGAGAAAGTTGTGGACGCATTTTGCTATTTGGGCAGAGCAACAAAATAACTGATGATGGCCGAAGTAGAGAGGATATAAAATGTGAACTGGCAATGTCAAGAAAAGCATTTCTGGAAGGAAAAAAAAGTTACCATCGAATACAGGCTTAAGTGTTAGGAAATCTTTTCTGAAGTATTTATTTGGAGTGCAGCCATCTATGGAAAGGAAACATGGATGACAAACAGTTTAGACAAAAGTAGTACAGAAGCTTTCAAAATGTGATGTTACAGAAGAATGTTGAAGATTACATGGGTAGATCACGTAGCTAAGGAGGTGTTGAATAGAGTAAGGGGCACCATTTATGGCACAACTTGACCAAAAGCAAGAGTCTGTTGATAGGATACATTCTGAGACTTCGAGGTGTCATAAATTTAGTATTCGAGGGAAAAGTGCGCGAGGAGGGGGAGGGTAAAAATTATACCGGGAGACCGACAGATGAATACAATAAGCATATTCGAAGAATTTAGGGTGCAGTAGTTATTAGGAGATGAGGCAGCTTGGACAGGATAGAGTAGCATGGAGAGATGTACGAAACTAGTCTTTGGACTGAACACCACATCATCTCGCACATATATTAACCTGTGATCCAGCAATGTTAATTACAAGGATTGCCCTTAATTACAAGGATTGCCCTTTATTATGAGGATTGCCCACCAATTTTTTTCTTCAACAATTCTTTACTGCACACGAAAGAATAGTGTTTTATCCATACACAGTATTTTTCCACGTAATCTCCACCACCTTCTATGGCCTTCCTCCAGTGCAAAACAAGGGCATGTATGCCCCGTTGATACCAATTCTTGTCTTGGTGGCAGAGCCAGTGCTTCACTGTGTGAATTGCCTCCTCATCATGTCTTCCTTGAATGTCATCCTTTAATGGCCCAAAAAAATGGAAGTCCGAGGGGGTAGATCAGGTGTGACAGCCATGCATGGTCTCCCATGCAAGTGACAAATCTTCACTGTAAATCGTGGAGTTCCGCCAAAATACCTTTTGATGATCTTATCCTCCATGTCCAGTGACTAACTGTACTCCTGTCGACAGTAGTCGACTTTGCACAAGCGTTTGTGCATGATAAATTCAAATACGGCATGTTGCTTGCAACATACATCACCTACTGATGCCATTTGTAAGCTGTCCTACAGCTACACTATGAGTCGGAAGTGGCAGAAACTAGGCATGCTCACTCAGCAGACTTCAAATAATACATATGTAACGTTTCACATTCATAGCATTGTTTTCGGCTGAGAAAAAATGTTGTGCATTACTTTCTGGGCAACACTCGTACTTACATATGATATATAAACAAATTTCATTACCCTACATTAATTACTTTTTGATGTTGACTTTTTTCCCCATCAGTGTATTTTGTCTTCTGATTATTTCGGGGGGGGGGGGGGGGGGGGGGGGTGTCATCTGGAGACAATTTGAAAATGCGCCCACGAGAGTTAACATTCACACAACAGAACATATCAGATGTAAGCTTGTCATTTGCTCCAGATGGTGGGAAATTAAATGTTTGGACATAAGTGTATTCAACACTTTAATCCCCTTCTTTGTCTCATATAAGGACAAAGACATTTCAAAACATTTCCCACAGTGATAAATTTATTGAATCATACTCTGATGCTCTTCACATGAAGTAATGCAAGTTTACGCACTTCTTGGGAAAATTATTTGCACTGATACTGTCGATCTTGTGGTGTAGCTACATCAATTTATGTAACTGTGAGACTGTCTGATAAATGTTCCGTGTCCTGCAATTAACTTTGCTTCTTTGTAGTGCAGACTCTTTATATATCAACAGCAGTCATTCAGTTACAATAATTACATTAAAGTGTTTCACAATCAGAGAAGTTAGGTAGGGACACCTCTACTCCCTGTTAGTAAATTATGAATAATAATGTCAATTACTTTTAAATAGGTAAAACAATAGTTTCTAATAAGCAATATTATTTACTGTGCTTCTGTGTAGGAGAAAAACATTAGTTTAGAAATTATGAGAGCCACGGTTAATGACTGTAGTGACTAGTTTCTACAGACATTAAAGTATAATGTTTTGGAAACTTTTGTATCAGTAGTGTTTGTTTACACAAATGCCTACAGTAGGGCATACCATCCAAGCTCTCATAATGATGTCTTAAAAAATGAGTAGTTGTGGAAGTTTTAATTGCCTTATTGTACTTTTACACACCTTCCGAGGTTTCAGAACAGTTCTTGGTTTATCAATATCTCTAGATGCCTCCAGAGTAAGGTCTCTCTTCGTTGTGCGATCAAAAATCCTAAAGAAATTATTGTATGATCCAGTCATAATTGATGTATCATTTCCATTCCAGCAGCATTCAAATTTATCAAAGATACAGTCATTTTCATACAGCGAACATAATTTTGATCGCAGGTACTCGTGAACCTGAAAGGAAATATCCTTGTGTATCATATCTCGATCTCCGACACAAGTAGTAATCTTTCTGAACCAGACACATTTACAAAATGTCAAAGTTTGGTTATTGCTTCATGCATCTACAAAAAAATTAGTTACTAACTAATTATGAACAGTTATAACCAATTTACAGTCAGCAAACATGAATTGAATTTAATTAAGAATTTAAATACAAGGTGTTTAATAACAATTGCGCAAGCAGATAACAGGCAAAACAGTAGTACATTTGGAAATAATATTCATGTTCCTACACTACTGCCATTCCATGTTGAAAAAGCATTTTGTCTACTCACTGGATACGATTCTATAGGTTTGGTTTCCATGTGAAGATCCCAAACCTTAACTGTCAAATAATCCCTAGATATCATATAACGACCAGAATTAGACAGCTTTACATCTGATATACTTGAGATTATCTCTGAAAAGAAACTCCTATTCGTTGGATCCTCTGGTTCTTCAAACACTGAAACAAAAGGTAAATACCATATTAGACAATGTAACGACCATTACTGATGGAGTAAGTTGTTTTGAAGAGGAAGCATAATTCGGAAATAAGCCTCAAATTACATGTTCTTATTCTGAGGTAAGCCACATTTTCCACAATTATAAGGTGTGTGTGTGTGTGTGTGTGTGTGTGTGTGTGTGTGTGTGTGTGTGTGTGTGTGAATTTTGTAATGAAACGTGTGCGCTACGGTCATTCATATTTCCTCAGTGTACATTACCATTGAATATTCAATATGAGAAGGGGCTGGAACAATACTGGCAAATTTTTACTGATGTAAAGAACAGTAATACTCACTCTTTGCGTGCCTGTCACAGAGTGCTGCCGCTCGCATGTCACACAGCCTTATTGTCCCTTTACTACTGCTATACACAAAAAGATTACATTCAACTGGGTGAAACTCTGCAGCAGTTATAACTTCTGTAAGCTCCTCCATATTTGTCGGTTTTATGTCTACAATATCTAAAGCACAAAGTTAAGGATAGAAACTTAATTCAATCATTTTTTGATAGATACTGGATAAAATAGTTTCCTTTTTATTTAATTATTTGACTTATTTGTGCAGTGCTCAGCTTGATTCATAAAAGTAGATTATTACACAAATAACTTGACACCCAATGCCCAAAGGAAGCTGTGAATAATCATCCCATCACATAATATGACTGTACTGAATCTACCTACAAGCTTTTAACCTTGTGACTGCTTTAACATCAGAACACTCCTACACAAACAGTGATATGTCGAACACCTACAGAAAAAGAAGAAAGTGAGAAATGAGAAAGTTACTTCATTTGGAATGTATTTTACACCTGATAAACTCAATAGATCCAGGAGAAGAAAGTATACCACCATCAAGCTTCAGACAAACCACAACATTCACCTTAATAATTGGCACTAATCTGTTTCTTAGCTGAAAAGGTAAAGGTGCATTCAACACTTTTAAACATTGTTGGGGATATTAAAGTGAGATGCTGAAAGCAATACTGATGCACGAGATAGACACGCTGAACTGAAGAAACTGAATTTCTCTGCAGCAAGAAAATTTTTGAGAATATAATCTAGAATAGTGTATGGTCTCATGATGATAAAGTGCCTGCTCATCCTCACACATCCTGGGAAATTTGGAGAAAATTGGAAGACTGTTATTTAAAGTTATAAAGCTGTGAAGTTGACGAGATGATCCAGGCAGAATATAGTCATTCCTATATACTCCACAACAAAACTTCTACAAAGCAATTACATGAAAGAAATCAAAAGAAGTGACAATTGCATGTACCACTCATTCATATAGAATATTCCAAAGGTTAATGGGTTTTCACAAGTTCTAACTACAAGATAACACTAGTCCCAGAAAGCAGCATGTTGATCTCTCATTCATTTGAATCTAACAACAATGTTAAAAAAATAGTTCCACCACTGATCCTGTTCTTCAGTGATAATTTACAAGAGGTTCACAGATTTTACTTCAACATATATTTGCATTCATCTCAGTTTTTAGATGAGAAAACATTCTTCAGAATGTTTTACACTGGGTATCTTCATGCAAGAAAAATTGAAAATTCCACAAAAATCACAGAAAAAACTGTAAAATAATTTAGAGCTGGTATACATTAGTACTTAAAAGTTACTTTCAAGCTATCAACACACACAGCCAGATGCCTTTAAACGTGGTACTACCCATCATACCCTCTACACATTTTCTTAGAATCAGAACCCTCTAAAACTGTACATACATCATGCAGCCCATTGCCTAGCATACAGGGAGTGATGCAAAGTAACAATTAATACCGCTGACATTTATTTCTCGTGATCACTAATTAGCAATCTGCCGGTGAATCATAAATCTGAGTTATACTTTTTGCGATGGAAAAGGATACTGAAACTCTGATCAGTAATTTCTAAGTGCCACAAATTTATTCGAAGATCATCTGCAGACAGGTATGTTTCCTGGTCGGAATTGACACTAATTGAATTAATATGATAAGTATGTGCATTAGCAAATATTCTCCGTGGTGAAGCTTCAACCATCAGTTCCATTGGTTTTATAACTGGAACCTGAAACAAGCAATCCATATAGCCTTCAGAGTATTGTAAAAAGTATATTTTATATGGAGCAAAAAGTCAATGAGAATGACATCTAAAAAGGTTAGCTGGAAAAAACAATGAACATTGAAACTGTTGTCACAAATAATGGTAAATTACTGTTTTTATTAATGCCATGACACTGGAAAATACTGTCCACTTCCCTGAATTCTCTTCATATACAGTTAAAGAAATGTTATTTAGAATAATGTATAGTATTTTACCAAGAAAATTTTGGTAATATATTTTAACCAACCTTCAGTACAAAAAATTGACTATTTCAATTTTCACAAAGACAATGATAATTTTAAAAGGAATTCAGACACTTATTATTTCAAATTCTCATGCAACAGACAAAAAACATAGATGTGACACTGTTTACTGCCTTTTCAATAGTAATGTACGGTTCCAGTGATATGACCACTGTCTATGTTCCATGTCAATGTGCAGTAACTACTCAGATTGTAGGAGCAGCTCTGACAGTGTACAACACAAAGTGTTCAGGAGGATGTGGAAAACAATCTGATTATTATAATGCGTGAATGGAACAATTTACCAGCCATCCTAAACGGAATGAACATTGCCTTTCGTGGTAAGGATGGCTGCTTTCCTAAAGTGACTAGGTTTGTAAATTGTCAAGAGCCACCATAGTTTAAGTGTATCACACATGGCAAAGAGGCGCTATCCAAAACTACCGCCAATGTGACTGTAATGCATCACAGACCACATATGACAGGTGTGAACAATGGATGTGTACAGGTGAATGGACATGTACTTGTTGAGTGAGTGTCAAGATGAACCAAGGGGCTAATAAAGGTGTCTCCTCAACAAATGTTTAGTGAAAACTGCTGTGTATGGTACTCCGCAATAGGCACCTGCTTCATGTACTATGCTGACTACTGTACATTGGCAAAAAAAGCCTGGAATTTGCATGCCAATATCACAACCGGACATCCACTGTGGCCTTTTCAAATGAATCACATTTTATGCTCCATTGGACAGAGGGTCGTTGTGTAAAGCCCTGCCTCAATCATCAGTACGGTCCAGGCCGAAAGGGGGTGTGTTATGGTCTGGGAAACGTTTTCACAGCATTCCCTGGGTGATCTCACCATTCTGGATGGAACAATGGATCAACACAAGCATCCATCTACCACTTTTGAGGGCCTTGTCCACCTTCACTTGTAATTTCTTTTTCCTCAGCAAGATGGCACCTACGAGCAGGACAATGCAACATGTCACATCTCAACATGTGTGTGTGGTTCAAAGAGCATCAGGGTGAGTTTACCATACTTCGCTGGCAGTAAGTGTTACAAGTACTAAGTCTGGTTGAAATCAGCCTAGCGGTCTAAGGGGTGTGGAAAACACACACACACACACACACACACACACACACACACACACACACACACACACTTACTTTTATAATAGATATGGACGTTCACTTCATGCACAAAGACTGGGACATAAATGCTAAACCAGTGGCAACAGGCCCACACACTTGTCCCACACCGGAAGCCAACTTCTAACAACGCTGACTTTAAATCGTGTCTTAACGTCCTCTGTTTCATAGGTGGTGTATCACATGACTTACAGGTGTTGCATTACCTACTACGAATTGCAGTAAGCAGATATCTACAGTGTGCAACAGGATTAAAGAATCACTTTTTAAAAACCCATAATTGAATCCTATTGCAACATGTAAGTTTGAAATTTGGCTCGAAGGTGCCTACAATCATCCTCTGTAATGATGCAAAAGCATGGCATCCTGCAACGTCACCATAGAGCTCGACAACATTTCAAATATGAAGATGTCGACACATGGGAAAAAAGACCAAAACTCCAAAGATATCCTTTCGCTGCACAAGAACCACCTTTGTTTCATGTTTGGTCGTAAGTTGATCAATATTGGCACCCTAGAACAAACATTCACAAATTAGCATCATATGGTCTATGAAACTGCAATTGACGTAAAACAATCGGGTACTTCTATGTGTAGTACCTGTTTGATCAGTGTTAATAACAAAATCCTTGTCATATTTTTGTATCAGGGTTCGATTCTGCATTCAGAAATTTGCTGCTGCATCAAGGACTTGCTGCAGTAAAGCGCCTCCTCTCTCACATACAAATCTGTCGAGATGTGTCTAGTGAGTCTGATGTCTCCATTTGAAGAGCATGACCCATAAGTCAGAAGCTTGAAAACTTAAATCAGGAAATTGGCTAACAGCAACAGGAGTCCACTCCCACAGGTTTCTCCTTGTCATCTACATATTACATTCTCGAGCTTCTATGTAACAATCATAGGGCCACAAATCAACTGTTTTAAGTTGTTCGTGCCTTGTTCCACTTGCCATCAAGCTCTCGTTCTATGAAAAGGGGTCAAACTCCATCCTGGCTGCTCTCTTGCTAGATTGGTGACAATCTAGTAATACTGTGGAACATAAAAGGTGGCCATTTTGACTTCTTCCCTTCGGCCTCAATCATCTGACGAAAATGGAGTCACCCTCAATCATCTGACGAAAATGGAGTCACTTCTTCAGTTTATTCACACACACAGTCTTCATCAATATCTGTGAGAGCAATTAGTTCATCTTTTACCAAGAACTGTTTCCCTGCTAGAGTTTCAAAAATTCTGCAAAACATTTCTTCTCCAATTTCCACATGTTCTTGTGTTATTACAGCAAAACAATAAGATTGTTTTGGAGAAGGAGCTGTTCACTGTACAGAAGTGTCATTTTTAATTGTACTTCAGAAGCAATTCTGCTTCACTATCAGGTTCACGTTCTCTTGTTGTCGAAGAACCAGGCACATCAATACATTTACTCATAAAATCAGACATTTTGGAGCATTGACATGTAATTACCACAGGGGCTAACACAAAATGATGTATTCTTCATGTTTGTAAATGCTGTTCCCTTTCTCTATCCATCCACCAATTGTGATTTGTTTGTGCACAAGCCACTATTGTGGTGGATCAAAACAAACTACAGGATTACCGGGAAAATGGGTTCATACAGTGAGTCATACCATACCTGTATTTCTGTACTTATTCTGGGAAAATGGGCTCATGGTGGGTTGAAACGTACCTGCAGGAATATGGTTATAATGGTGAACCACTACCGAAACATTAGAGAAAAGTCCAAATTTTCAAGGTGAAGAGAAAAGTCCAAATTTTCAAGGTGAAGAGAAAAGTCCAAATTTTCAAGGTGAAGAGAAAAGTCCAAATTTTCAAGGTGAAGAGAAAAGTCCAAATTTTCAAGGTGAAGAGAAAAGTCCAAATTTTCAAGGTGAAGATTATGTTAACAATAAATGATTCCTTATTTACTGATAATCTGCACATTCATAATTAACCTGCTATTAGAATCTTGTGTGAAGGGGTAAGTAGTGGGAGCAAGATTCGATCCAGAGTCCATCTTATGAAACCAAGCACTTACTCGGTAAGCTCTGTTGGCTATGCACTCCTTGGTTGCTAGCAACGACACATGCACTATGTTTCACATTCAGACTCAACTTTCTCGAAAATAGTTGAGTTTCACCATCCTTTTTACATTCATTGAAGTCTTACCTCCAATCAATAATCCCTATCCATATGAATCAAATTGGTGAGCAAGTACACCCAGTCCCCTTGTTAGTCCTGGTTAGAAGGCAAACTATGGGGATTCCATGATGAGGTTTTGCATTCCATAACTGGTGGAAAAGTACTTGTTATGCGTTTTCAAGATGTATTGCTACTACTGGTCATTTTGTTCTAAGGCAGTTAATGAGTAACTGGGTCTTTGGGTTGTGGATAGAATGGGATTACAGGTTGTGGTTTGGCATCTAGTTCATTTTAATTGTGTAGTTGATTCAAGTTTCTTGGAATGAGTTGATAGTGTAATACTGAAAAAATTTCATTTCAATGCATTCATGAAAACACCTTTGAGATTCTGCAGTAATTTGTGTGAGATGATATTAGACAGTTTCTGTATACTGGCGGTAGTTGCCATGGGTCAACAACGTGATTCAGTGTATAGTTCTATGCCAACACCTCTTCGCAGCTCTATGAACAGCTACTGTTTTCACCTACTGCCATCTGCACATCACAACTGAAAGTTATTAAAACCACTGCCAGGCGTCAGGGATTTCCTTAAGTTGACTCAACTGTAGAAATGTCTCAGTAATAAAAAACTGTATTAAAACTCCAGGCATTGTGCAGCATTTTTTCACACACCTCAGTGTTTATGGTGTCTTATCTCTTGAACTATGTGTGGTACGATATAATTTTGTAGGTGCATTTAGCGGCATATATGGATACTCTCTGCAAAATTTATTGCAAACAGAGTTAATAGTACAGGAGTAAGAAATTTAAATGTCATGCATGATGTAGCAGTTTTTCCATGCATCTCACTGTTTATGATGTCACATCTACTGCACTGATAGGCAAGTGATTCTTAGCACCACAGTGATTGTTGCCTGAGAGTAGGGGGATGTGTGTACCAAGTCTGGTTGAAATCTGTTCAGTAGTTAGGAGGAGATACAGAACATTAAAACATACGAGGGTCACTCCAAAAGAAATGCACACTTTTTTTAAAATCCATCTTTTATTCTACATGTTTGAAAGTTTTATAGTATGTAGATACATCCTTTAGGAACAATATTTTCATTTCTCCACATAATTTCCATCCCTCTCAACTCCCTTACACCATACTGGAAACAGCGCCTGTATACCTGCATGGTAAAATTCTGGACCAACCTGTTGGAGCCACTTTTTGGCACCGTGCACAAGGGAGTCATCATCTTCAAACCTTGTTCCACGAAGAGTGTCTTTCAGTTTCCCAAAGAGATGATAGTCACATGGAGCCAGGTCAGGACAATAAGGCGGGTGTTTCAGTGTTGTCCATCAAAGTTTTGTTATTGCTTCCATGGTTTTTGACTGACATGTGGCCATGCATTGCCGTGCAACAGCAAAACATCCTGCTTTTTCCGATGTGGTACCACACGACTCAGTCGAGCTCGAAGTTTCTTCAGTGTCGTCACATATGCATCAGAATGTATGGCGGTTCCACTTGGCAGGATGTCCACAAGCAAGAGTCCTTCGAAATCGAAAACACCGTAGCCATAACTTTTCCAACAGAAGGTGTGGTTTTGATTTTTTTCCCCCTTGATTGAATTTGCATGATGCCACTCCATTGATTGCCTCTTCGCCTCAGGTGAAAAGTGATGGAGCCATGTTTCATCACCTGTCACAATTCTTCCAAGAAATTAATCTCCACCATTCTCGTACTATTCCAAAAGTTCGCTGCATACCGTTTTTCTTGTTTCTTTCTGAGCTACTGTCAACTTCCTGGGAACCCACCTGGCACAAACCTTTTTTAACGCCAACACTTTCAGTATTCTGCAAACACTTCCTTCCCCTATCCCAGCGTAGCGTGACAATTAGTTCACTGTGATGCGTCTGTCAGCAGTCACCAATTCGTTAACTCTCTGCACATTGTCTGGAGTGTGTGCTGTATGAGGCCTGCCACTGCGAGGACAATCCTCGATATTGCTGTGCCCGCTTTCATCATATAACCTGCTTGCCCACCGACTAACTGTATTGTGATCGACAGCAGCATCTCCATACACCTTTTTCAACCTCTTGTGGATGTTTCCCACTGTCTCATTTTCACAGCACAGGAATATTATGAGAGCATGTTGCTTCTGACAAATGTAAAGTGTAGCGGCCATCTTGAAGAGATGCTGTGACGGCACCACTCACAGGAACAGGTTGAACTAAGTTTGAAAACAAGCGGGAGGGATATATCTACACACTGCGAAACTTTCACACATGCAGAATGAAAACTGTATTTTTACAAAAATAGTGTGCATTTCTTTTGGAGTGAACCTCGTATATAAATCTTATTTTTATATTATGTGTGTGGATTTGTTCACCAGCACATGCAACTGTTTGCTCTATCAATTCCAGCTTCAGAAGCATCTGGAATGGAGAAAGTATTTTATACTCTTAATTTTAGGGAAAATTCTCAGGTTACCGTGAATAAAGCAAGTCAGAGAATATACTTCACCCAAGAATGTTTTCAGTTGAGTAAAGTGGTGGAAAAGCTGCTCAACACAGAGAACATTCTCTGATTTTGTATGAATAAAGGCAGCAAAGTTTCTCACAAGCAGAACATATTCAGTGTTTTGAAGTAAGCTCTGAAGCATACATTAAGCTGGGTAAATTCTGCTGTGGTTGAGTGTTACCAAGTGTTTTTAGTAAAAACGGCAGAATTTATGGTGCTGAAAAGGCAACAAATTATATATGTAGCCAGAAGAAATACAAAAGACAGACACCGAAAAGTTTGAACAGGTTTAAGAGTGAAAACATTCTTCAGCTGGCGGATTACTCACTTCCGGAAAATCATAAAAAATGGAAACATTTTTGCACTGTTTAGCAGACTCAAATTTTCATAATGGTGTAGGAGAAGACTTGGGCATACACCAATAACTGTGCCACTGACATTTTCATATGTTGTTCACTATGTTAACAAAAAACACTGTTCTGGTCCAATTTTCCAGAAACATAGGCAAACTCAAAACAGCAGAAGTGAAGTGGCAGTCAAGATACCACATTTCCATGTACAGTGGGGGCTCTCCCAATTGCACACGCACACACAAACCTATAATAAACCTTCAGTACATGGAGATGAATATATTAGCCGAAAGGTTTTTCCTAGTATCAGCATGCAGACAACATGTGATTATAATGAAATGTTCACTAGTGTCAATGCTTTTATGGCCCGAGCCCATACATGTGAGGATATGGAAAAGCCTTGATATATGCCAGATACAAAAAGAGAACCAGTGTAATGCTTTAGTTTTAGGAGGTGAAGGGCACAGCACCGCATCTGGGTTAATAAAACCATTCCAAAATCTTACAACAGACTTCACTTAAAGGAAAAGGTGATAATCAAATGGTGCATCGAGCATGTGACAGACACTGCCCGGTTTCTCCAAAACAAAGGAAGACTTTTCCAAACAAAAATCACCAAAATGATCACAGTCTGTTTTGTTCTGCACAATGTTGCGAAATTAGGTTGGTTGGTTGGTTGGTTGAGGAAAAGGGGAGGGCAAGGGGGAGTGGTAAAGGACAAAACGAAGTCAGCAGTCCCTCAATACACGTCCATCTGGAAGTAGACACATCCACCAAAAACTTTTTCTGATCTAGTCATGAGACACACAACAGTAAAAGCAAGGAAGTTAAAAATTTAATGGACGTCTTTGAAATAAATCACTAATAAAAGCAAGATGAAGGAAATATATTAGTCAGCAGGTGGGTGTTCCCGTGGATCTGCATGCAACTGGGAACATCCCACCCACAGCTGTTCACCCAATCTATTATAGTCAAGAGCGCTCACTATTCAACAAAGTGAGACACCTGAAATAGTGAACTGGGTGTGGCAGAAAGGAGACAAACTGAATCTAAGAGTGATTAAAACACAGTAAAAAGGAGATGAAAGTGTAACCTGGCAAGAGATGAAAGTGTAACCTGGCCCTGCTCCAGAGGTAGATTAAAACCTTGTAACTCAGAATAAAAACCACTGTCATGTAAATAATACGACACAGTCAAGGGAGGCCCGTTTAATGAAATGGAGGGCTCTGCCAACGGCTGTCATGCTCTGCCATAACCACCAGACATGTTCCAGCAGCACACGGTGCTCCACACTGGCAGGATATGTAAACGCAGATCCCATCTGACCCACGATAGAGCATTCGTGTAGAGACACAGATAGAGGACAAGGATTTTGAGGTGCATAGAGATTACATTGATCTTTCAGTAATGTGAGAAGAACCAGGGAACATATCTATGTGGTACAAACAGAAGTCAAGAAATTGTTAACATTCAACATCAACATCCCTTTACACATCAGAGGAGACTATTAAAAGCTGAAGTTGTTAGAAGTCCTGTAAGTTCAAGATGTAAATCATGTAGTTTCTTATTCGTAACTTTTTTTTTAATGAACAGCTCCCCGATTTCGCTTCACATAGCAATCAGTTATATTTTATCACTCAGCTATTCCTGAAGTATTTGTTGAACACTGTTTGTGCACACCTTGGTGTCACAGTTGGTAATTCATTGTTTATTGAAGGCTATATGCTGCATGGTATTAGCTAGCCTGATTCAAAGTTTCCTGCAGTTGTAGGAAACAGCACTTGCCCAGTTAGTCAGAATTTTAACTAAACTGCAGATTTTTTGCTTCAGATTAAACACCAACTTAGCTAGGAAAATTGTGTGTTATTTTAGGTATGTTGACAAAACACTACTTCCAGTAAATGGCGATGAGGATGTAATTAAATATGTGGTATTTAAATTTAATGAATTGACAGGAGAAAAAAAATTGCAAGTTAGGTGGAAAATGATGGCTCTATTAAGTTCCTTGATTTAAATGTAAGAAATGTATAAGGCAACCACTGTTATATGATTTTTCGTAAGAAAACCTACATGGACTGTAGAGTTGTGATGAAGCAAGCAGGCATATTTTTACTTCCCCTCTTATTTTGCCATCTGCCTACTTAAAATTCATTTTTTCACCTTTAACTAATTACTATTAACATACATGAATATAACCTGCATTTTCATTTTCATAGAAGAGAAAGGTTGGCCCTCAGTTTTAAAGAATTAACACCAAATCTAATTATGTGCTTAGTTTTAGGTATGTAATTGATTTTCTAATTTATTTCAACTATTCCTAGTTAGCACCTTTCATTATACGGTGAAATCAGTGATTATTCGTAACAAATTCTATTGTTGACATGTAAACAAATATTAATTCTGTACTAATTGTAAACATTTGGAAGACACAATGCTAGTAATCTTAAAGTACCTATTTGGCTCTATTCGAAAACATGTTAGCAAAGCCAGCCCTTAATTAATTCCAAAGTAATTAACAGTTTTGTCAAAAGTATTGTTTGTGTAACAATATTTGTTAATTTCATGATTTAAACAAATAATCTGGCCTAACTCTTGTTGTAGAAGAAACTGTTAAAAAGAACCAATTTTTCGATGTATTCAGTTAATTTAATGAGTTAAGTTTTAATTGCAATTTCTGTAAATTTAACTTCGAACAACGGGTATTTTTAGCACCTATTATTGTGAGGATATATAAGGGCCCAATTTTTGGGCATAAGTCAGTCAGTCCATGGCAGAGTTTCAGAACACAAACCTCTTTCGATTAGAACAATGCTTCAACTTAACTATGAAATAAGTGTTACACAATTACGCCGTGTGTTAAAACAATGAGTGTTTGTTCCATATGTACCTGATTATTCTGAAAGAGCTGTGAACTATGCTGTTATGTTTATACTGCTCATAGATATTCAACAGTAAACTATTGTAGCAGTATGTGGATGTTTGCCTGAAAACTATTAATGAAGCTTATCGAAAGTTAAGTGGTTCATGGTGTGGGTTCCTGTAGTCATGTCCTAGTTCATGAACCACGGGGCGATGTATGAGTGGCCAAGTAAGTGGTCGACAGTCGAGATACCAGTTACTTTGGAATAAGGCTGGGCATCTTGGACATATTCTGAGTCGTGGTCACCTTTGTGCTCATACGGCAAAGACTACCAAATCCACCGGTTAGTCCCTCAACCGTTAGGGGTCAAACTCAATGGGACTCAGGGCAAGTAAGGCTAGCAACCTGCTTCCCTGGTACTTCAAATATGATGCTGGCAATAATCAGAGCAAAATGCCTCGGACCTTTGGAGGTGACGGAGTCCCACCTCTAACTGGGAAACTAGGGACTCCTAAGATACGACTTGGCAAACAAATAGTAATGAGATGGGGAGCTATTAATATCAATGGGAGCTACTCTGGGAAGAAGGTAGAGCTGGCAGAAGCTGCAAGTAAGATGGGGCTACATGTTTTAGCTGTTAGTGACACTCAGGTAAGGGGTGAGAAAGAAGAGGAAGTGGGAGAATACAAGGTCTACCTGTCAGGAGTCAAAACAGGAATAGCACAATGGGGTGTAGAGCTTTACATAAGGAAAGAAATGGAACCCAGCGTAGTTGCAATAAGGTATGTAAACGAACGACTGATGTGGATAGATTTGACAGTGTCTAGCAAGAAAATTAGGATTGTGTCAGTATATTGCTTTCTGAAGGGACAGATCAAGATAAGATGGATAGTTTTTATGATGCACTCAGTGATGTAGTTGTTAGAGTAAAGGACAAGGACTGTGTTCTGCTCATGGGTGATTTTAATGCCAGGATTGGAAATCTAACAGAAGGGTATGAAAAGGTTATGGGTAAATTTGGAGAGGATATGGAGGCCAACAGGAACGGGAAACAACTCTTTGATTTCTGTGCCAGTATGGGCTTAGTAATCACAAACTCCTTTTTTAAACATAAGAACATTCACCGGTATACTTGGGAAGGCAGGAGAACCAGATCTGTCATTGACTATATAATAACAGATCAGGAATTCAGGAAGGCTGTGAGCGACACACGTGTATTCAGGGGTTTCTTTGATGACACTTATCATTATTTAATCTGCAGTGAAATTGGGATTGTGAGGCCGAAAGTGCAGCATGTCAGGTCCACATGTAGGAGGATAAGAGTGGAGAAACTTCAGGATAAGGAAATCAGGCACAAGAACATAAGTGATCTCAGAGAGGTACCAGTTAGTTGAATGTAGTCAATTACAGTCATTGGAAAAGGAATGGACAAGATACAGGGACACAGTACTAGAAGTGGCTAAAGAATGTCTTGGAACAGTAGTGTGTAAAGGTAGGATGAAGCAAACAGCTTGGTGGAATGACACAGTCAAGGCAGCCTGTAAAAGGAAAAAGAAGGTGTATCAAAAATGGATACATACTAGAACTCAGGTAGACAGAGAAAGTTATGCTGAAGAAAGAAACAAAGCCAAACAGATAATTGCAGCATCCAAGAAGAAATCTTGGGAAGACTTCGGAAACAGGTTGGAGACTGGGTCAAGCTGCTGGAAAACCATTCTGGAGTGTAATTAGCAGTCTTCGAAAGGCAGGTAAGAAGGAAATGACAAGTATTTTGGACAGGTCAGGTAAACTGCTGGTGAATCCTGTGGATTCCTTGGGCAGATGGAGGGAATATTTTGAAGAGTTGCTCAATGAAGGTGAAAATACGATCAGTAATGTTTCAGATGTCGATGTACAATGGGATAGGAATGATGATGGAAATAGGATCACATTTGAGGAAGTGGAGAAAATGGTGAATAGATTGCAGTGCAATAAAGCAGCTGGGGTGGATGAAATTAAGTCGGAAATCATCAAATACAGTGGAATGTCAGGTTTTAAATGGCTACACAGGATACCGTATTTAATCTAAGCCGCACTTTTTTTCCGGTTTTTGCAATCCAAAAAACTGCCTGCGGCTTAGAATCGAGTGCAAAGCAAGCGGAAGTTCTGAAAAACGTTGGTAGGTGCCGCCACAACTAACTTCTGCCGTCGAATATATGTAGCGCTACACAGGCATGCTTTGTAGGCACAAAGATAAATACTGGCGCCAAAACCTCTGCGTCAGTTAAAAAAAAAAAAAAAAAAAAAAAAAACTGCATTTTCATACATTATCCAACGAAGTAAATACAAATTCCGTATTGTTCATCTCCGAATGTAGAAGAATTTCAATGTACTACGAAAATCCGACTGGCAAGACTGGGATGTTTTTCAATATGGCCAACTCTACGTTCTGAATTTTTTCCTAACTGTGAGAAGAAATGGTTGCTAATAATAACCTGATGAAATGTGAATCACAAGCAGTATTCTCTTCGCCATTCACCATAAGAATAATACGAATATAAACATTTTGCTATGTATTCTTCCATGTTTGTTGCTATCTCATTTAAATCCTGTCTGCCTAATAAACTACGAAACTAGAGTGAGACAACAGCAAACGCGGAAGAATATACGTATCGTGTCATGTTTATATTTGTATTATTCTTATGCCTAATAGTGATACAGTCAGAAATGAAGCACGGCAACTGACTAGATTTTTAAATCTAAGATGACTAATTTCTGTGCAGAATTTGATGTACTAAAGAAGCGCCCGCAAAGATTTTCAAACGGAGAAAAATTTTCGCCTAACTCTTGTTCAGAACGTGTTCTGTCATACGCAGCCTATTATTTGGTTCTTGTTGATCATTCTCAAAGAAAGCAGCAGTGTAAGTAACAACCTGACATTGCTTCGCTAATGAGACAATTCGCCTCTTTTTAGTTGTAAGCGGCGCTAGCGCGCACAAAAGCGCGCCATGCCTCGAGCGGCGACAGGCCTTAAACACGCACTATCAGAATGCGACAAACAATGCATGACACAGTACAGTGATGCATTTTCAACTTAGAGTGACGTAAACACCTATAACAGAGAAAACGGCACTTATCAGATCAAAGCAAAATAAGCAATCGATTCAAACCAGATGAAGCACGTGAAAAAGGAAGGGTACCCGTATAAATACGGACGGAGCGCCTGACGGATAGGAATGGCTACCTGGTAAAGCTTAACTGCTAAGCTTACGACTCGAACCAAACTACTGTAGCTGTATCGTCATTCATTCGACCTAAATTGTCTCTCATATTACAATGGACCAATTTTGTTTCGATTTGGAGGTGCGGCCTAAAACTTTTCTCTCCCATTGAATTTCGAGTCTCAAATTTCAGGTGCGGCTTAGATTCGGGAAATTTTTTTTCTTGATTTAGAGTCTCATTTTTCAGGTGCGGCTTAGATTCGAGTAAATACGGTAATTGAAACGGCCTGGGAGTCGGGACAGGTCCCTTCAGACTGGACAAAAGCAGTAATCCCACCAATCTTTAAACATGGAAACAGAAAAGATTGTAACAATTACAGAGGTATCTCTTTAATCAGTGTTGTGGGTAAAATCTTCTCAGGTATTGTTGAAAGGAAAGTGTGAGTATTAGCTGAGGACCAACTGTATGAAAATCAGTGTGGGTTTAGGCCTCTTAGAGGTTGTCAGGACCAGATCTTTAGCTTACAGCAAATAATGGAGAAGTGTTATGAGTGGAACAGGGAATTGTATCTATGCTTTATAGATCTAGAAAAGGCGTATGACCGGGTTCCTAGGAGGAAGCTATTGTCTGTTCTACGAGATTATGAAATAGGAGGCAAACTTTTGCAAGCAATTAAAGGTCTTTACATGGATAGTCAGGCAGCAGTTAGAGTTGACGGTAAATTGAGTTCATGGTTCAGAGTAGTTTCAGGGGTAAGAGAAGGCTGCAACCTGTCTCCACTGTTGTTCATATTATTTATGGATCATATGTTGAAAACAATAGACTGGCTGGGTGAGATTAAGATATGTGAACACAAAATAAGCAATCTTGCATATGCGGATGATTTAGTTGTGATGGCAGATTCGATTGAAAGTTTGCAAAGTAATATTTCAGAGCTAGATCAAAAATGTAAGGACTATGGTATGAAGATTAGCATCTCCAAAACGAAAGTAATATCAGCGGGAAAGAGATATAAACGAATTGAGTGCAAAATAGGAGGAACAAAGTTAGAACAGGTGGACGGTTTCAAGTACTTAGGATGCATATTCTCACAGGATGGCAACGTAGTGAAAGAACTGGAAGCAAGGTGTAGCAAAGCTAATGCAGTGAGTGCTCAGCTACGATCTACTCTCTTCTGCAAGAAGGAAGTCAGTACCAAGACTATGTTATCTGCGCACCGTTCAACCTTTCGACCAACTTTGTTGTATGGGAGTTAAAGCTGGGTGGATTCAGGTTACCTTATCAATAAGGTTGAGGTTACAGATATGAAAGTAGCTAGGATGATTGCAGGTACTAGTAGATGGGAACAATGGCAGGAGGGTGTCCACAATGAGGAAATCAAAGAAAAACTGGGAATGAACTCTATAGGGGTAGCAGTCAGGGCGAACAGGCTTAGATGGTGGGGTCATGTTACACACATGGGAGAAGAAAGGTTACCCAAGAGACTCATGGGTTCAGCAGTAGAGGGTAGGAGGAGTCAGGGCAGACCAAGGAGAAGGTACCTGGATTCGGTTAAGAATGATTTTGAAGTAATAGGCTAACATCAGAAGAGGCACCAATGTTAGCACTGAACAGGGGATCATGGAGGAATTTTGTAAGGGGGACTATGCTCCAGACTGAATACTGAAAGGCATAATCAGTCTTAAATGATGATGATCGAACATTAAACAATTGTACACTGGCCATATTAAATGTGTATATGGAGGGGGCGAGGGGTGCAAACAAAGTAAACTACTGTGAAACACAACTGTGCATCTGTCGGCTACATCATTTACAGTAGACAGTACTGCACTTCCAACATCCTACTCTTTTAGTCAGCACATCAACACCGAGGTCAACAAACAAAGAAATAAAACAGGGCGAATGTTGTCACAGAGGCAACTATGATTCAAATCACACAATTCAACATAAAATTTGTTTGCCTTCCACTAGTTATTTCAACTCCCACTGTCTCAGAATGAGTGAGACTTAGAAATAGATACAATTAATAACATTTCTAGAATGAATAACTATCCACCAAACTATGCCATTCATATTTATTTCAGTTTTAATTGTGTCTTCCAAAACACAGTCCCCTTGTATTCAATACTGGTTTTAACGTTAACTGGCATTATAAATATTGTAATCCCCACTTTACATTTCACTTAGCAGTTATCTTTAAAATCGTTGTATGTAACTTGAAATTATGCCACACGTGACGTGCAGCACTGTTGAATATGGAAAAGTTCCTTGGCTGTTATTGTCATTGCTTTGTGCATTGTATTACCGTATCATCATCTTTAAAAATTGAAGTTTCTTTAAAGGTCTGTAATGGCTCTTTCTGTAAGGTTCTCTTATATGACATGTAAACAGAGTTCCTAATAAAATTTCAAGTGCAGGTTTGTGAATTGCTTCTATTATGAAGCAGTGTTGTGATGTACCTATTAGCAACAACTTAATAGCTATGCAATAGATATAAGTATGGAAGTGTGTAAATGGCACTTCATTCAAACATTAGGTTCTTTACCATAAAACACGAGGTTAATCCCAAAAGTAAGGTCTTATTTTTTTACAAGTACATAGACCTGTTTATTTCTACAATGGTTTACATCAGTTTACAGCTTCCACATTTAGCTATTTTTTGACATAATCACCATTTCTGTCGATGCATTTTTGTAGACACTGTGGCAGTTTTTGTATGCCCATGTCATACAAGCTCGCCGCCATGCTGTTCAGAAAGTTATGAAACTTTTCTTTCACTTCGTCGTCTGAGCTGAATAGCTTTCCGGCCAAATGTCCTTTTAACCTAGGGAACAGGTGATAGTCACTGGGCTTCAAGTCAGGACTATAGCGTGGGTGGGTGATTACGTTCCACTGAAACTGTTGCAGGAGAGCAACGGTTTGCTGAGCGATGTGTGGGCGGGCGAGTGTTGTCATGGAGAATGTGCACGCCCTTGCTAAACATTCCTCTTCTCCGGTTCTGAATTGCGCATCTGAGTTTTTTCAGTCCCACAGTACCTGTCAGCATTAATTGTGGTCCCAGCGATTCAACTCCGATGACGAGGTGAAAGAAGAGGTTCACAACTTTCTAAACAGCATGGCAGCGAGTAAGGTATGACATGGGCATACAAAAACTGCCACAGCGTCTACAAAAATGCATCGACAGAAATTGTGATTGTGTCGAAAAACAGCTAAATGTTCAAGCTGTAAACTGATGTAAACAATTTTAGAAATTAACAGGTCGATGTACTTATAAAAAAATAGGAGACCTTACTTTTGGTATTACCCTCACACTTTTATATTATTGCGCCTCATGCCTCTTGTGCACCTAATTTACATTATTTTAGACGACTGCAGATTTTTCAGGTTTCATTCACAGCATCCCTCATACATTTTGTCTTGCATAAATGAAATACGCCATATAAACCTTCTATAAATGTATTTTTATGCTATTAGACTTCTTATAAAATTCGATATGGTTTTGTTGCAATGTAGACCCGTAGGGTGACAACTATCTTTTAAGGCTGTATTTGACTTTAAATTTTTTGTTTGCTTTCACTATGTAATTTGCGTATCTCAGATATATTGCATATTAAGATTCATTTAAATGTCATGGTCTTCAATAAAACTGAGCTTCATGTTCTCAGATGTATACTTCAATAGAGAGCACTACAGGTCGTCGATGATGCATATTCTCGCTGCCTGCACTGGCTGTAAGCAACAGCTTTAGTTTTGTTTCTGCCATGTAAATGCTAGCGTCAATTACCACACATTTAGGTTCTGACGTGGTTATGCCTATATTAACCTTCTGGTAATGGTGTGTCATCTCTATGTCCCCACTTATATGGATTTACATTACCATGTTTTATACATATTACATGTCTATTCATTCTTTCTGTTTTTGTATTTTAGCACCCATGATGAAAATGTTATGGTTGAAACACAGATCTGCAATAAATTATGTATTCTGTGACCCACTGCTTGGCCTTTACATTTGAACATTCAACAGTCATTGTGCACCACCTGTACCCAATGGATTTCAATTTAGTTAAATAACAAATATTATTTATATGGTTGGATGCACGTCGTTTTTTCACGTAATCAATAACCTCAGCTCAAGAATTCCTCTACAGTACAGAAGTTTTTAACAACTGAAGCTCAGTCATGTCACCTTGGCCATGTGTGTAGTGGAGTTGTGGTTTTGTGAATGTGTGTGCGTTTTCTATTTCCGAAGAAGGCATTTCAGCTGAAAGCTTAATGTTTAGCAATCTTTTCATTGTGCCTGTTTCTCACAGAATGCCTCCTCTACGTGGTAAAGTGCAGCTTATGTTTTCGTAACATTGTTGGTATTCTAACTTTAACTTCCCCATTATGTGTATGACTTGTAGAGCAAAAACAGACATATTGTCCTATGGGATAACAGCAATCAGTGATTTTATAATGTTACTTATGGTAACGATACGGTCGTTGCAATCAAGACGGATATTAAGTAACATTGTAGTAGAGCAACCAACAAATGCTGAAAACCATTCAACTCTCAACTAGGATGTGGTAACCTATTTTCAGATATCTTCACAATCACATAAATTAAAATGGTTTCAACACAATAATGTACTGTAATCTTGCAACTTTCCTTGAGCAATATAACAATTATTATAAAGTACAAAATTTATGTCAAATGTCTAAATTTCACAGTAAAAGATTCCATACTTCTTAGCTACACTTGAAATTTCAGGTGTCTAAAATTTCAGCTTCTTGCTTTGCCTTCCCTATTATTCTTTTTTTATCTTTAAGTTCGTATTTCTTGAACTGTTCCCCAGTGAAGAGTGGACACTTAAGGCCTGTACTCTTTTTGATAAAGCATTCTTTGTAGCTCATATAAATGACTACTATAAAGTAAATGGTCTAATGATTGTACTGCATTGTAAACACTTCTTTCCACATCAACTATCTTTTACGTCTTCAGCTAAAACTTCATTGTTGACAGAAAAGCCTCTCAACTGCATCATTCCCATGAAACATGCATAACAGCTTCTGTACAAACTTGAAGTCACGGTTTACTCTTCGCAGTGAATTAGAATGTGATTAAGTTTGTCCTCATTAAGATTGTATTCAGACTCTGCAAAAACTTGCACACTCATTTAACAAGGATATCCTTTTCCGTGTTGTTCTTGCTAGCATCAGTGGCACCACAACCAATATCCAAATGATGACTTCTTTTATGATTGCTTTGGTAACATCAGTAGTTAGTAATTTGCTAGAATTTGTTACTATTTTGACACCAGTTTTCTTTATGAACAGAGAAACAATGATCTACATTAAACTTAACAAATCTTAGTACAAAAATGGGAACAGATAGCCCATTTGACTGGTGCTTAGTGAAAAATTCGTTTTTTTATTTATAATTAATTAAAAAATTGAAGTTTTGTACAAAGGAATTTGTCTTCTATATGACATATAATCTTTTCAGAGTTTCTAGTGTACGTGGACTTATGTACTTCAGCAGCTTACTTCAAAGGTGGAAGTAGTTTAAATGCTCTTTTCATGACTTCCATATTTCCAATCTATATCACAGAACAAAACAGAGCAAATTAAGAAAAGCCAGTGATGTTTGAGAAGGTTGCCTTTCTTGAATAAAAATCCTTCATAAAATACCATACTACCCTAAGAAATCCACAAACATACCAACCACATTTAGCATGAAGAGTTCTCAAAACTTCATTCACTACATGAAGTGAACATACACAAAAAAGGAGATGATGAAGATTTGTTGTTGATTATCTTCTTCATTAACTGGAAATGATTACAAGTCACCCAACATATTGAAGCTAACATTTGGGTCATCCATTTAAATTTGAATGATTTTTCAGGTGACAAATTCAAACCATTCATTCAGATCTTCCAGGGAACTTAATTTTAACTCCGAAGATTTGACAGAACACAAAACATAAATGTTTCTTGTAGATACAGACTGATTTCATTCCTCCCAGAAACAAACCACTTCTCCCATTTGGGCAACTCTGTTTTAAACTCTGACCATATGACACACTAAAGAATCGAACTTCCCTGAGTCTGCTAGCTAAGAGATAAGAGATTTCCTATTCATTATCTGCTTCAATGTAGTTGGTTCAGCAGCAGGCCCTTGTTTCTTAGTTTTTTCCTACATCCATCGCACATCTGTCACCCGTCAACATTTGTACTCAGCATACTACAGAAATTTGCTATTGGCCTGTTCACATTGCTACCTTAGTGTGTTGCTATCACATTATCTTTTTAACAGTTAAGTTGTTTTTAAGTACTTTATGTAGGCCAGACTCCTTGGCAGCGGGGGGGGTGGGGGGGTGGGGGTGGGGGGGGTGGAAGAGAGAGAGAGAGAGAGAGAGAACACGCATGCGCCTGGTTATTCTGATGGAGGCCTGTTTGGCCAGAAGCTTTGTTGTATAGCACCTATCCTTTTTATAATAGTGTCATTTATACAGCTTTATTGTTATCACATAGCTGTAGAAATTAATTTATACCTCCTAATCCAAATGTCATCCCAACCTAATTTTTTTATGTAGTTGTATGAAGAAGCAAATATCTTTTTACCAGAAAATTTTACGGCGGCATGTTTTGAGATATTCAAGGTCAAAAGTCACAGTCACTGACCTTAATTACATACATTGTTTGAATACGGCCATGCTGGGTATCATTTTAAAGCTTGCTCTTAACCCTTCCAAAATTATTCGATTCACAGTTCTCTCTCTTTTGGAACAGAAGTCATAGCAGTCTTCGTCAGCAACATTTGGCGAATTTTCTGCACATCTTTAGACCTTCAGAGCGCCATTAATTCGTGTCGTACTTGCACCAGAATACATTCTCTCAAGTGCAATGAACACATCAAAGCTGATAAAAATATGAGCTGTTCTAACTGAAAATTGTACGTGTGCTGATATGACATGAAATGACCCTAGTTGTAATGTGGCATCTCTCTCACTGTTACTTGAACAGCCTTGGATAACTTTCTGCACACTTTTTTTTACATAAGAACTAATAAACCAGGCATTTGCAGAACTACATAGGTCCATAAAAACAGTTCTCTAACAGAGCTACCACTATGAAATGCCTTCAGTAAGTTCCGAAAGACCTGGCGATATTTTATGATTTGAAGATAATACTGTGGCCTCAGTAAATGTATAAATAGTCAACTCAGAATGGTGCTTTTGAAATAGAAACTGCTTGTCTAACCATCCCATTACTACACAAATAGGTGACAAACCTGGTGTACATTGCCTTCTCAAAGATTTTGGACAATGATATAAGGAGTGACACTGGGTGGTAATTTTTGATATCTGTGGTTTCCCTTTCATAGGGAGAACTGACAATTGCATATTTTAATTTTTCTGGGAAAATACACTAGGTTAATAATGCATTCCATAATAAGTGACTAAGAACATTACTTATTCTAGGGTCATTACTTTCAGGGTCTTATTGGAGATGTTCTCATATCTAAATAAACTTCTGGTTTTTAGAGTCAAGATGACATTTCTTATTTCAGATGTGGATGTGAGATTAATTTTTAACTCACAAAATGTTCTCTGTATTTCTTCTTCAGTGTACTGTTTTGCTTTCTCTTCCAAACCATTAGCACTAATTTTCTCACCTCTTTTTAATTGTAGTAACTGAAAGTGTTTGCAACACAGTACCGCATTTTAAAATGCTCCCATTGTCTTTAACAGAAATAATGTCATCGCACACAGTCTCTTTCCCTGTTCCTGTTTTAACAACATTCCCTAAGGATCTGATTTTAATATCTGATCTGTCAAATTCTGACAGGTTGTGCATATTCCTCGATTTTATTATAACTTTTCTTAATATGTTACAGCACTGTTTTTTTATATCTGTGTCGTTACTTGTTCTGGCTATTTTGTACAAATCCTGTTTTTCATTGTGAAGAGACTGATACCTGCACTGACCTAAGGTTTCTTTAAGGACTTTCCACTTTTATATCATCCCTGTAGGGAAACTACTTTAAAAATGAATACAAACTCATTAAGAAGTAGGCTGAATTTGGAGTTAGCAATAGGCTCATTGCAAACTAGTAGGGAACTTTATGACATACCAAATTATAAATGGCTAAAAGCATCTATAAATCACTTTTCCTGTAAAGATTCCTTTAAGAAATTTGCATTAAAATAGCCATAAATTAATAATCCCTTCCTTCTGTCTGGCAGAAGTTCATCAACTTTTTCATTACCCAATTACCTAGTGGACACTTGTACACTGCAACGATCACAAATATTACATATGGGAATGCGTGCTTTCTCGGGGAATTTCGATGATGAAATCTTCGAGTAATCAACACATCTTTCAGAGTTCTTGCAGAAACCTGTCTTGACTTGGCTGATAACCCGAGGAGACTACATCAACAAATATTTGATTTTCCAACAGCAACTCACAAGCACATGCTACTACAGAGACAAGACAAAAAAATCCCAGATTCTTTCCGGATTTCTAAGTTAAAAATATACTTCTCAATTCTTTAAATGGTGATGGTTTTATACACTGGCATAGAACTTGCCAGTATTCTAGGAAACAAAACTCACAAAAATGTGTTTTGGAAAGACCTTTGATGCACGACAATACACAAGACTTTCTTTTCGTTATTACCAAAGTATGAATACAGATCCACCAAACACAGCATGACAGCTTCTGAGCACTGAAACTGAGATTGCAATGCTCTTGTCAACCAATCATAGCTCGTCTCACATGACTTCGCCAGCCAATGACAGCATAGGACATCTGATGCAGTCCGCTAACAGCAACATGGTGTAACCAGCAAGAACATAACAAATAGGGAAAGCTAATGCTTTAAATTTATATACATAGAGTATGGCTACAAGAAAAGTTAAGTTTCACATATAATACTGGTCTTCTTTAGCACATTACTTTTTAATGTGTATTAACAATAACTATGCCAGTAAAACTTTCAATAATGGCGTAAGTGGCTGGTCTCCTGAGCCCAAAACTTTTCTAAGTGGTTGGTCCTCACAGCATTGAGTTTTGAACAAGAGTCAAACACTCCACGATATAAGAAATTCATCACACATTTTCACAAGTAACATAATTCATTTGTTTAAAAGGAATTCATTTGTTTAAAAGGAAATATATAGTTTGAAAGTAACATTTCTCAAGCCACCATTTGTAATATTTTACAGCAATCTGCTAGAAATGTGAACTGCGACATCTCACACACTGAAAGCAGTTTGCTGTTACAAAGTACTGCATAGTTTTTGCCTTAAACCCTTTTACACATTTTCTGTCTGCAGAGGCTTGTATGTGCATTGTGTGTTGTTATAAAAGGCGAATTTTCTTTGCAACTAAAGTTTTATATTTTGGTGTTATTTTGTCACCAATGTTTTACTATTGCAGTATTATTCAGCTGTAGCAAGCTAAAGTAAAATTCTCTATCAGTTCTTACCAGTCAAAAATTACAAAAAATTTAATTGAAAACTAAAACAATAAAAAATTCCCAGGTTTTTTAAAGATGAAACAATTTCTCTTTTTTCCCTGATTTCCCAGGGCATATACACTTTGGATTGAAGTCCTGGTTGAGCACTAATTTTCATTAACCATGATCAATTCACTATAAGACAGTCAGATTATGCTGCTCTCCTCTGTATTTTTGCTGTTTGTGTTAGCTCGATGTGATACATTCACCCTCCACCACAGCAGAAATATACATGTTACTATTCAGCATTCATATGGCATGACTGACTACAGTTGGGACTCATTAATAGTGCAGTGGAAGACTACTCTGTTTCAGTATTTCATTTCAGAACATGCACCACTTTATTCCTGAACACTTTAAATTATCAGACTTTCTACAGCTACATACATACTCCGCTAGCCACTCTCAAGTGCATGGCAGAGGTTGTCTTATACCGCTACTAGCCGGACCTGTTCCTGTTCCACTTGCAAATGGAGCACTGAAAGAACTACTGTCTAGACACCTCCATATGAGTCCAAATTTTTTATCTTGTCTTCATGGTCCTTAAACGAAATGTATGTTGGCAGTAGTAGATTTGTTCTGCAGTCAGTCACAAACGCCTGTTCTCTAAATTTTCTCAGTACTGAAACTTCCTGGCAGATTAAAACTGTGTGCCCGACCGAGACTCGAACTCGGGACCTTTGCCTTTCGCGGGCAAGCGCTCTACCATCTGAGCTACCGAAGCACGACTCACGCCCGGTACTCACAGCTTTACTTCTGCCAGTATCTCGTCTCCTACCTTCCAAACTTTACAGAAGCTCTCCTTTCTCAGTACTGTTTCATGAAATGAATGTCATCTTCCCATTTGACCCCATTTGAGCTCACAAAGCATTTCTGTGATATTCTTGTGTTGATGGAACCTACCAGTAATCAATCTAGCAGCACACCTCAGAACTGCTTCGTTATATTCCTCTAATCTGTCCTAATGGGGATCTCAGATACTCTAGCATTATTAAAAAATGGTATGTACTGCTGTTCTATATACAGTCTCCTGTACAGACAACTATACTGTCCTAGAATTCTCCCAATAAACTGCAGTCTACCATTCTATTTCACTAATACCAACCTTCCTTGCTTGCTTGTTTCATTTACCGTATTTACTCGAATCTTATCCGCACTCGAATCTAAGCCGCACCTGAAATTTGAGACTCAAAATTTAAGGGGAGAGAAAAGTTTTAGGCCGCACCTCCAAATCGAAACAAAATTGGTCCATTGTAATATGAGACACAATTAGGTCGAATAAATGACGATACAGTTACAGTAGTTTGTTTCGAATCATTCAAATCATAAGCTTAGCAGTTAAGCTTTACCAGGTAGCCACTGTTATGTGTCGGGCGCTCCATCCGTATTTATATGGGTACCCTTCCTTTTTGATGTGCTTCGTCTGGTATGAATTGATTGCTTATTTTTCTTTGATCTGATAAGTGCCGTTCTCTTTGTTATAGGTGTTTACGTCACTCTAAGCTGAAAATACATTACTGTACTGTGTCATGCATTGCTTGTCGCATTCTGATAATGAGTGTTTACAGTCCGTCACCGCTCACGGCATGGCTTGGGGGGGGGGGGGGGGGGAGGGGAGGGGGGAGAGAGAAAAGAAAAAGAGGAATTCTCATTAGCGAAACAATGACAAGAGACTGCTATTTGTTGTTACTTACACGGCTGCTCTCTTTGATAATGATCAACAAGAACCAAATAACAGACTGCGTATGATAGAAGATGTTCTGAACGAGAGTTTAGCGAAAATTTTTCTGTTTTGAAGTCATTGCAGATGCCTCTTTAGTACATTACATTCTGCACAGAAATTAGAGTCATCATAGATCTGAAAATCTAGTCAATTGCCATGCTTCATTTCTGACTGTATCACTATTAGGCATACTGGCATAAGAATAATACGAATATAAACATGACATTATCACATTCCCCTATCACATTTCTTTAAATTTTGATAAATTGCACAGAAATACCAATGTTCTAGTAACGGTCTTCACTCATGTCATTGTTAACAACACAAGCAGTATTTGTTTTATAACTGTCAGTCTCCTCTTAAAATATGTTGCCTTCACTACAATCCATAGAGACTTACTGATGACTTTTTAATCTTGCCAATTGGGGTGAGTGTGTGATCCTCTTCTGGAATCACATTTTTGGAGACTGTCTTTAAATGGCTTGAGTAAAAAGACATCAAGCACCTGCAATTTTTAAGTTGTACCTCCAGGTATAACAACTAGGTCTACGTTTAACACAGTAACTTTGGTCTTTATCTCAGGTGTAATGTGCCCTTTAATAGCATTTCGAAATAGTATAGCTCTCTGAGTACAGCACTAAGTTTGCAATTCCAAACAGCATCTAACCAGATGGTAAAGCACTTGCCCGTGAAAGGCAAAGGTCCCGAGTTCGAGTCTTGGTCCAGCACAGTTTTAATCTGTCAGGAAGTGCACACTCTGCTGCACAGTGAAAATTTCATTCTGGAAGCATCTAACCAGTCCATCATTAATTCTGTTCTCACCAGCACTTTTACTAGCAAAATTTAACTGAAACCTAAGGAAAGTCCCTTTGGTAAAAATTTTACACTTCAGAATATCATAAGGGACAGCTTTATTCCCTCTGCAGTAATTACTGACAAATGATAATTCTTTTCTACTGATGTCCAGTTGTTCTTAATGAAATATGCTTGCCACCCCTCCACATCTCACTGCTGTATAGCTCAGTGTGTCCCAAAAGACAAGCTTCTCACCGACACTGTGAATCTGGCGTAGACTGTAAGAGTATTGCTGCCATATCTGGATCAAGTGCCTGTGGAAGCTGGAAAGATTCTTGGTTAAGTCTTCTGACACTTTCTGTTCAAATAAAGTACTTCATCATGGTGGCTACTCAGGCTTGGGGAAGGGGGTGGAGGTGAGTCCCCTGAGAATTCCAGGTATGGGAAGGAAGATGTCATGAGAAGCTCCCGAGATAGTAAGAGCTGGAATGTTTTTTTTTTCTTTTTCTTTTTTTTTCTCCCTTCCTTTTCTTTCCTCTCACATGTAGTTTAATCACAGTTTCTGAACATGGTCTGATATCCAAAAAATTAACATACTTTTGAATATGAAGTATTTTAGAATGTGTGATTTATTAAGCTCAACAAAAATAAATTCTAATGTTACATTAAAAACATGTAATTCCCTGCAATTTTATAAAATTCCTTTGGATTTCCCTGATTTTTCCCGGTAAAATACCCCGAGTGTTCTCAGTTTTCCAGACGAATCGCTACCCTGTTAGAAGGATACACGAGTTACTTCTATGTATACACTTTCAATACCAAATCGCACTCCCATTACAACAACAGAACTACGAGGATGATAATCGTTAGTACTTAAATGACCTGTCAATTACCAGGTTGTTATATTATTATTTCACACACGTAACTAATTTCCCTGCCCCGGCAAATTTGTTTTTCATTTCAAACTGAGATATTAGTAATCAGTACTACAGCTGAAGTTGTATGATGTGAAAATATACCAGGTATTTGTATGGTTGTGCTGATAAATCACACACTTGCTTCAGGTTTGAATTATGCCAAAAAAATGTGGCTTGTTATTTGGTAAACACAGCAAATGCATTATCAGGAAACATGTTGCCTTACTAAATGTCCTTGGGTATGCTATATTCTAGTACGATGTCTGAACTGCTCTAAACCCCAACAGCACACTTTTCCTTATCTGAATACTTTGACAACTGGAGCACGATTTTGGCCAAATGTATCATGAACTTAATTTCTCTAGCAGGTGTTGATTCTGTGCTACATCAAATGTATTATGAAGTTTGTATGTATCAAATTTATCTGCTTGGCTCAGTCCACTGCTAACATAGTGTCATTGCACAATCGTTATGTATGAACTCTACGTTAGTTCGAAATTAATCAACTTTCAGAAACGTAATTACTTACTACTAAATTCAAAATATTTTCCAAAATTCTGCCATAAATGATTGATTTGGGACTGTAGTGACGTGGATCAGTCGTGTTCTCCTTTATAGATGGGTGTGACCTGCCCTTTTTTTAATCACCGGTACAGGAAAAAAAAAAAAACAGTTTTCTTAAAAAGAAATAAACTTGTGACTCAGCAGATGAAACAATGTAAAACTGGTGCAATCACAAGACATTCATTTTACCAGACAGGCATCCACAAATTTTTCTTGTGAAAAATGGAAAAGGAAAGGCATTTACAAGCTATTCGTGAAAGTACATGAGGCTACAGCACTTCAATGTATTCTACATTATTTTGTACAATTCAAAAATTGAGGGTGTTTTCATAATCCTTGTTCCTTTTCTTTGTTCTCTTATTCTCTTCACCTACAGTTAGCTACAGGAGTTACATGCTGGATAGGAAGCTTTTCCTCTGTTCTACACATGTATTATACAACAGTTGATGTGCTTTAGTAAGCAAAACTGAACTTCCACCTTTTCTCTTGGAAGTGTGCTATTTCTTGCTCAATGCTTCAGGCAGAGGTTCACTTGGGCACGAAACTATTCTATATTTCAAAAATAATACTTATTTAATTAAAAAACATTGCTGTAAGAGAATATAGAAGGAAACTCCACACACTGAACTAAAACAAAGCGTTTAAAAAGTTGTGCGATAATGATTTGAATCACATATATTTGCTAATAAGAAGATGAAAAGGTAACGAATCCTAGAGACAACAGATTGAGTCCATGTGCCTCCTCTCAAAATATAACTACTGCATAGATAATTTTTTTACTGATGCTGTCTCTAGGCATTACGGGGATTATTCATAGCCTTCGGTCAAGCACTTTCTCAGTTTTATAAAAATAGTTCACCAGATTCCTCTCGACCCAGTACTACTATTTACTCTCAGATACCAACTTACACGTGTGGAATCACCCTTCTCATAAAATCCCCCTCTGAACTGGAGTTTACTGTGTTGGCTAAGGTTAGCTCTACCAATTTTATTAATCTTAGGTAGTGTCAAAAATTGTCTAAGATTTTCAATATTGAAGGTCAATGCACATGTGTCCATATAAAATATACGAAGGTCACTTCATTGTAAGAGGCTTGTTTTGTTTCCTGTAATATACCGTGCGTGGTTGATCTGGATCATAATACACATCTTTTTCTCCCAATGCTATGCCAAATGAAATACAAATACTCACCCGGAGTTGTGTTATACAGGAAGGATCCTTTATCTGTCCATTTTCTTCCTTGGTATTATAACCTTCTACTCTCTTGTCACGTTCCGAAACCTTCCATAGTTTTATAGTCTTATCTGGAATAAGTTAAACAGTGTTTAAGTAAAATATAAAGGTAACAGAAAAATACACTTTACACACTGAACAGCTTAATTACATTTGGCTCCACTATAAAATGAACATATTAAGTTACCCATAAAACTGAACCTGGCAACATTAAGTGCATGGTCTGAAGAATGCGTTCATCAAACTGATCTCTGTAAACCAGTCATTCAAGTTCAATACTGTATGTGCAAAATAGCAACATAACAAAAATGAATCAATCTCTTTACATTTGTTGACTTCACTGATTCAACTGTCAACCTCTCTGAGCCATGTTACAGATCATTACACAAGCACAGCTAAGATTTCATATTCACATTCACTGTCTTCACTCTCACAACTAAACCATCTTCCAATCTGAAACATATCTCAGGATTCACTACAAGACCAGTCCATAAAAAGCAATCAAAATTATAAAAACATCAAAGCAACAAAATAAATATTGCTTTTGTTCTCTTCTACCGTATTTACTCGAGTCTAAGCCGCACTCTAATCTAAGCCGCACCTGAAAAATGAGACTCGAAATCAAGGAAAAAAAAAATTTCCCGAATCTAAGCCGCACCTGAAATTTGAGACTCGAAATTCAAGGGGAGAGAAAAGTTTTAGGCCGCATCTCCAAATCGAAACAAAGTTGGTCCACTGTAATATGAGACAATTTAGGTCGAATGAATGACGATACAGCTACAGTAGTTTGGTTCGAGTCGTAAGCTTAGCAGTTAAGCTTTACCAGGTAGCCATTGCTATGCGTCAGGCGCTCCGTCCGTATTTATACGGGTACCCTTCCTTTTTCACGTGCTTCGTCTGGTTTGAAATGATTGCTTATTTTTCTTTGATCTGATAAGCGCAGTTTTCTTTGTTATAGGTGTTTACGTCACTCTACGCTGAAAATGCATTACTGTACTGTGTCATGCATTGTTTGTCGTACTCTGATACTGCGTGTTTATGGCCTGTCGCCGATCGCGGCATGGCTTGCTTTTGTGTGTGCTACCGCCGCTCAAGAAAAAAGGAGAGAGAGAGAGAGAGAGAGAGAGAGAGAGAGAGAGAGAGAGAGAGAGAGAGAGGAATCGTCTCATTAGCAAAACAATGGCAAGAGACTGCTACTTGTTGTTACTTACACTGCTGTTTTCTGTCATAATGATCAACAAGAACCAAATAATAGACTGTGTATGATAGAAGATGTTCTGAACGAGAGTTTAGCGAAAATTTTTCTCCGTTTGAAAATCTTTGCAGGCGCCTCTTTAGTACATTACATTCTGCACAGAAATTAGAGTCATCTTAGATTTAAAAATCTAGTCAATTGCCTCGCTTCATTTCTGACTGTATCACTGTTTAGCATAAGAATAATACGGATATAAACATGACATGATATGTATATTCTTCCACGTTTGCTGTTGTCTCACTCTAGTTTTGTGGTTTATTACGCAGACAGGATTTAAATGAGATAGCAGCAAAACGAAACAATACATGGCAAAATGTTCATATTCGTATTATTCTTATGGTGACGAGAATACTGCATGTGATTAACAATTTATAAAAGTTTCCATTAGCAACCATCTCTTCTCACAGATTGGAAAAAAATCAGAACGTAGAGTTGGCCACATTGACAAACATCCTAAACATTCTTGCCACTCGGGTTTTCGTAGTACATTGAAATGCTGCTACATTTGAAGATGAACAATACGGAATTTGTATTTACTTCGTTGGATAATGTATGAAAATGCAGTGGTCGAAACTCGGCGCAGAGAAAAAAAGCTTGTCTTCCACCTTCCTTTTTTTTTCTTTTAATTTATTTCATGACGCAGAGGTTTTGGCGCCAGTATTTATCTTTGTGCCTACAAAGCATGCCCGTGTAGCGCTACATATATTCGACGGCAGAAGTTAGTTGTGGTGGCACCTACCAACATCTTTCAGAACTTCCGCTTGCTTTGCACTCGATTCTAAGCCGCAGGCAGTTTTTTGGATTACAAAAACCGGAAAAAAAGTGCGTCTTACATTCGAGTAAATACGGTATTTGTTTGCATCTGTATGCCACATTAATATGTAGTGGTCCAAGACCAAACTGTCTCAAAATCTGCCAGAAAATCCATAGAAACTCCTGTCACGTGTGAACTATACCAGCAGTGAGAGAGAAACAATACCTTCACTGCCCAACATAAACGATAATGTTACCGATGACAGCATCACTAAAGCAGAGTAAACACGGTTTTCTGAAATTCCTTCCTCGATAAAGACTAAGTAAATATTACAAAATTCAAACCACGGACAGCAGTCAACATGGATAACTTAAAGTGTCTATCCTCCAGGTAGTGAAGCAGCTTAATCACTTAAAGCCAAGGCTTCTGGTCCAGATTGTACACCAATTAGTTTCCTTTCAGAGTGTGCTGATATAATAACGCCACACTTAACAATCAGATACAACAGCTTACTAGACGAAAGATCTATATCTAAAGACTCGAAAGTCGCACAGGTCACACGAATACCCAAAAAAGGAATAAGAGTAATCCACTGAATTATACATCCGTATCACGCTGATTTGCAGTAGGATTTTAGAACATATATTATTTGTTACCATTATGAATTATTTTGAAGAAAAACTACAGACAAATAGTCAGAGCAGGTTCGGAAAATATTGTTCATGTGAAACAACTAACTCTCTGTTCACATGAAGTAATTAATGCTATCAACAAGAGATCTCAAATGGTTCAAATGGCTCTGAGCACTATGGGACTAAACATCTAAGGTCAACAATGCCCTAGAACTTAGAACTACTTAAACCTACCTAACCTAAGGACATCACACACATCCATGCCCGAGGCAGGATTCGAACCTGTGACCGTAGCAGTCGCGCGGTTCCAGACTGTAGTGCCTAGAATCGCTCGGCCGCTCCGGCCGGCAAGAGATCTCAAACTGATCCATAGTTACTAAAGTCTTGACACCATTCCTCACAAGCAACTTTTAATAAAATTGCATGCCTATGGAGTGTGTTACAAGTTGGGAGGCTGGTTTCGTGATTTCCTACTTGAAAGGTCACACTCTGTAGTAACTGATTTGAAGTCATAGATTAAAACAAAAACGGTATCTGGCATTCCCCAAAGAAGTGTTATAGCCCCCTGCTGTTCCTAATCTATATAAATGATTTAGTAGATAGTTTTACCAACCTTCTTAGACTGTTTACAGATGATACTGACTTATCTGTTGAAGTCATCAGAAGATCAAAATAAACTGCAAAATGACACACACAATATACCTGTATGTGACGAAAACAACTGATTCTAAATAACAAAAATTGTGAGATCATCCACATGGTTATTAAAAGGAATCTTAAATTTCAGTTACACAATAAATCATACAAATCTAAAGGCCGTTTATCAGCTAAATAGCTAAAGATTAGAATTAACTTGGATTGGAATAATCACATAGATAATATTGTAAGGAAGGCAAACAAAGACTGTTTTATTGGCAAAATTCTTTGAAGATGCAACACATCTACTGAGGACTACCTACATGACACTTGGAGACTACCTACATGACACTTGGAGACTACCTACATGACACTTGGAGACTACCTACATGACACTTGGAGACTACCTACATGACACTTGGAGACTACCTACATGACACTTGCGCCTCTTCTATTCTGGAATACTGCTGCTCCGTGCACAATTTGCATAAAATAGGATTGACAGAAGACTGTGAAAAAGTTCAGAAAAGTCTAAGTCCTTTTATATTATTTTAAAACGGGAGGGTGTGCCATTGATACGGTAAAGAGGTGGGGTGGCAATCACTAAAACTGTAGTGTTTTTGCAATATGACGAGATCTTTTCACAAAATTTCAATCACCAATGTTCTCCTCCAATGCAGAAAAATTTAGCCACTGTCCACTTATAGCAAGAGAAATACGTGCTCACATGTAAATCTTTAAGTGTTCATTTCTACCACATGCTGCTCAAGAGTGGAACAGTAGAGGAATAGTCTGTAGATGGTTCGATGAATCCTCTGCCAGGCACTTAAGTGAGTGTGGCGCGCGCGTTATTGACACATTTAAAGTTGCTAACTGCAGCAATCACGTACACTTATCACTAGCAAAGGAAACTATGAAATACAGTGAGGTACAACAAAGTAACACTGCAGCCAACAATGGCTTACTCACACAGTACTGGCAGCTAGCTAATGTTGGTCAAAGCCAAAAACAAATTACCACTGGACAAAGCCACCTGACTTTTACTAAGTTCTACCAATTCTGAACTTGAGAGCAGTCTGCCAACTTACAGTTAACATACTGTACATTCTGCTCTTTACACTCTACAACTGTGTTTTTGAACCTTGAAAACCACGAGTTTGAAAAAATAGAAGGTATGAGTCAGATACACAGCCACCAAACCATTTGTGAACAGTAAACCAAGAAGTTAATATTTCTCTTCTTCCTATGCCAACTACCAAAATCCAAAAACTTTGAATACTTTCTATTTTCACTCCATCTCACGCAAATACAATAGTAATAGTTGCATTCACATTCACACCCACGCCCAAATGCAGACCATGCATCTTTCAGCTTATATTCTATTATATAAACATACTATTTGAAGTAAAAGTAATTGGTAAACTGATACCTATGTTTAATTAAGCACTACACCAACCAAATTATTTTATACAAAAAATAATGGCTATATTGAGAAATCACTAGATAAACAACACACAATAATTTTGCTAGCTCATATTTTGAACATCAATGAACAAATTTACACATTCTGTAAATATGATCACAACCTATTGTACTGTAAAATATTGAACTATTTGCTGCCTTAAAGCTAAGCGATTATTTAAATCTACAATCATTGTACAATTACAGACATTCAACCAGATTTATCAAATACTTATATTTCGAGAGCCAATAAAAATTAAATCTAATTTGACAACAAAATAAGGTATATTGTCTGGACTACCGTTAGTGGAGAGAAGAAAATGGGCTTGATTCCTCCTTTTCAACCACCTAATTTTATTAATTTTCTCTTCAATTTCCAAACTCTTGAGGTAGTCGAACTCAGGTTCATGACTATGAAATGTGCTGTACACTTTGTACTCCCCACGTCTTGGAATGCAGTTTTTACTCTGAAATACAATTAAATAATGAAGCTGAAAGCTATGTGAACACAACTTAAAACCAAATAAAGTTAAATGGACAATGAAAACATTTGACACACTTCACAATACCATGAGTTCATCCAAAACTCACTACAAATTAGTTATACACAGAGATAATTGCTATTTAAGTTTATGATACAATAATACACTTGTTGACGAGTATTTTTCAAATATAATGATACCATATACGTAGCCTGCGGGCCTAATTTTTCACAATACAGTGAGATTGTCTACAGAGCAGCACAGCTTTTATGAATTCATCTTGAAGTAATGATTTGGAAAATGAAATGTGTCAAATATGGCATAAACATGGATCTCTGGCTACAATATTCATGAATTTGCTACCACAACCTGTATCTTATTTCCACAGTGAATGGCCTGACTAACTAAACCTTTTAACCTAAGACAAACTTCACACTATGTTACACAAGTCTGTCGTCACCACCACCACCTTCACTCACAGCAACACCACCAAACTCTACCCTATGATGAAGATATACAACTTAGTGCTGGCAAAATAGCTCCCAGATGAACAGCTGGGTGTCAGAGCCAAGCAGGCACCAATACTGAAGTTAAATCACAATAAAAGCCCCTTGTTGTTCACATATTTTAATAATAATTACAGTTATCCATGAATGAAAAATTTATATAAATATAGTCACATTGATACGTCATATCAGTATACTTCGTCTTCTGGTTGTGTTAAGAGTGGGCCACTGCAGGTAAGATAAAAAAAACTTACATTATTTTGCACTTCACACTTAAAATTTCTGTCATTATGCAAGTCAACAGTGAACTGGTTTCTTTTCTGTCACAGTAACAGCAGCATTCAGAGGCTGTGACAAAAATTATGGACTGACCTGATATAGCATACAAACAATGCTCACTGACCAGATTTTGGCAAAATGTGGAAGACTGTGAGAGCAACTTGCCCAATCAAATGGTGAAATCCATCCTAAAAAAATTACAAAAACCAATTCCATCTAGTGACCAGCAACGCCTGTTTTAGCTGTGGTCAGATATTTAACAATACTTATTCTTACTCTACTGAACAAGTTCATTTGTCCAACAATATTTGAACAAAACACACACACAAATCACTGAGAAGTAAACAAGAAGAATTGGCATCTATAATTTCTCATTGTACATTTTTAGTACTGAAACCATTATACTATACACCATCAGGGGTTTATATTCATCTGTAGCGAACAAAAGCTTGCAAAATGCCCAGTTTCGTTGTTACGGAGTGAAGGTATCTCATATAATGGCAACTAAATACTAATATCCTGAGCAGTTATGTTTTAGGTCAAAGTATTACAGAAAATGGTTCATACTTTATAAATTCACCAATCTGTCTAACGACTTCACCGACAGTAAATTTATTAGTCTCAAAAGTTTTGCTTTAGGATTCACTCAATTAACAAGGTCTACGCACTACATTAAACACGTATGAAAAATTACATGTTTCCGAAATGCAGAAAACAACTACTTACGATAGGATCCCTCTGAAATATGACTACTCGTCCTCCTTTATCCCCTGTCGCTAAGAGATCACCATCGTGGTTAAATTCGACACAGGAGATGATATCAGCTGTAACATAAAATGTTCACACAAATGAGATTCGCAAGGTGGAAAAACGTTTTATTTTACTAAATGTATTTAACTGGTACTACGAAGATTACTGGTACTGTCTGCTACCCCTTACCGCAACTATTTGGACTAGTTGTTGCTAAAACATTATAGTTACAACTACATATCTAAAGTGGTTTTCATTCTCTCTCTGCTCTCTGAAGCAACTGTTACATGAATGTATAACACAATAAAATAGCCTGACATGAAACTTACCGTCTGTTACATCCTCTTCCAGCGTCCCTTTCACCTGAGAGAAGCACCATTGTACCTCCCCATTACCTAAAAATAACAGATACAATCCCTTTAACAACGCTCCTCAAAATACCATACGCACAAAAACAAGATCTTTGTTAGTTATCGAAAGTGAGGTTGCCGAGATTTAAATTCCTAACCGTCATGTTTCCAGAGAACAATTAGGTCGCCGTATTTATCCCACATAAACAAGTTGCTTACCGGCCATAGCAGACACCGGGGAGAATTTCGGAAGATTACTGCAGTCTGTGAGATATTTAAAAATTTATGTTCACTGGGTTTCTTTAAAAGGAGGAGCGATAAAAAAGGATTTGTCACATTTCAACATAAAATTGTCACTAGCAATGGCGGTATTCACGAGTGCATAACAACCAACATGACGTCACACGCCGAGCAAATATCAGGAAAACTTGACTATCGCATCGCGCCACAAGCGCTTGGAGACTTACAGATCACGTGACTAAAGGTGTTGAAGCAGTATTATCTCTGCTTCTGCGCAATTCCAGAGGTACGCCAAGTAGCAACTGCAGAACAATTTTAGAGTTATCGACAGGTCGAAAGAGTCGCTATATATAAAAATCTATTTTTTGCTCTCTGAATCGTCATAGCGTCAAAACACGTCAAGGTAAATAAAGACCTACCCTAAACTGTTTTTAATTTGCTTTGAATGATATTCATAAACTAATTACCGCTTTTCTTGACGCCGGTACATTTGCGATCGTACGTTCGTTGCAGCTATTAGAAGGGAAATTACGATTAAAATTGCGTAAAACAAAGTTTTTCATCTGGGTGGAAAGTGGGGAAACTTCATAATCTTTATGTTGTCCAGAGTTTAAAGTGCGGCCGAAAAGATTTCGTTTCCGTCGCCAGTACATTCCTGCTGCCCTGATGCCTCTACCGATATTCTCGTCGTACACATGATGACATATAGAATAGCATCGGAAATTAGGTCATTATGATGCGAAAGCGGGAGTGAACGTAGTTTTGGATACGCAAAAAACTGTTATCTTAGAGAAGTTAAGTACCTTTGGATTCCAAACAGGGATAGACTGCCACAGACGAATATAAGAACCGAAAAAATAAAGGTAGACAGAGACAAATTAAGACACAATCGATCCAGATATAAGGAAGGAATTGAATCATTCACTGAATGGGATAACATGACGCGAAATATGGCGAAACAGGCTGAACTAGGGGCAAGAAAGAAAAGAAACGGTAGCACTGGTGGTGGAACAAGGAATGTGACGAAGCGGTAGACTCGCAGGAAAGCGTGGAGAGACGAGCAGCAAGAAGGACCCGGAAAAATGGGAAGTTTTCTTAGGAGCAAGAAAAGAAGCAGCCCGAACAATAAGATGGACCAGAAGACAGAAGATGAAGCAGGAACTGGACGAGATTGAGACCAACTTCTGTATGCAGGTAAACAATCAGTGCGTAGCAAAAGCACGGCGCAGTTCAGCAGAATACTGAACTTTTTCTTCACAGCTTGCGCTTTGTAATTCATTAAGAATTTGTCAAGTTTTTAAGTTTTTGCAAGTCTTCCTGTATTCGTAAATTCCTTAGCACGATCAGCTTACACAATAGAGCAGTGGTTCCTAACATGCATGTAATTACCCGGTAATATTTTGAAACTGTGTAAATTTGAAGTATTATTACTATTATCACTACTTTATAAGACTGTAATACTGACTATATTAATTACCAGCAATCACTTTTTTCCGCAACTACAACCAATACTAAAAGGTATCAGATAGATTATATAATGGTAAGACAGAGATTTAGGAACCAGGCTTTAAATTGTAAGACATTTCCAGGGGCAGATGTGGACTCTGACCACAATCTATTGGTTATGACCTGTAGATTAAAACTGAAGAAACTGCAAAAAGGTGGGACTTTAAGGAGATGGGACCTGGATAAACTGAAAGAACCAGAGGTTGTACAGAGTTTCAGGAAGAGCATAAGGGAACAATTGACAGGAATGGGGGAAAGAAATACAGTAGAAGAAAAATGGGTAGCTTTGAGGGATGAAGTACTGAAGGCAGCAGAGGATCAAGTAGGTAAAAAGACGAGGGCTAGTAGAAATCCTTGGGTAACAGAAGAAATATTGAATTTAATTGATGAAAGGAGAAAATATAAAAATGCAGTAAATGAAGCAGGCAAAAAGGAATACAAACGTCTCATAAATGAGATCGACAGGAAGTGCAAAATGGCTAAGCAGGGATGGCTAGAGGACAAATGCAAGGATGTAGAGGCTTATCTCACTAGGGGTAAGATAGATACTGCCTACAGGAAAATTAAAGAGACCTTTGGAGATAAGAGAACCACTTGTATGAACATGAAGAGGTCAGACGGAAACCCAGTTCTGAGCAAAGAAGGGAAAGCAGAAAGGTGGAAGGAGTATGTAGAGGGTCTATACAAGGGCGATGTACTTGAGGACAATATTATGGAAATGGAGGAGGATGTAGATGAAGATCAAATGGGAGATACGATACTGCGTGAAGAGTTTGACAGAGCACTGAAAGACCTGAGTCGAAACAAGGCCCCCGGAGTAGACAACATTCCATTGGAACTACGACGGCCTTGGGAGAGCCAGTCCTGACAAAACTCTACCATCTGGTGAGCAAGATGTATGAAACAGGCGAAATACCCTCAGACTTCAAGAAGAATATAATAATTCCAATCCCAAAGAAAGCAGGTGTTGACAGATGTGAAAATTACCGAACAATCAGTTTAATAAGCCACAGCTGCAAAATACTAACACGAATTCTTTACAGACGAATGGAAAAACTAGTAGAAGCCGACCTCGGGGAAGATCAGTTTGGATTCCGTAGAAATACTGGAACACGTGAGGCAATACTGACCTTACGACTTATCTTAGAAGAAAGATTAAGGAAAGGCAAACCTACGTTTCTAGCATTTGTAGACTTAGAGAAAGCTTTTGACAATGTTGACTGGAATACTCTCTTTCAAATTCTAAAGGTGGCAGGGGTAAAATACAGGGAAAGGCTATTTACAATTTGTACAGAAACCAGATGGCAGTTATAAGAGTCGAGGGGCATGAAAGGGAAGCAGCGGTTGGGAAGGGAGTGAGACAGGGTTGTAGCCTGTCCCCGATGTTATTCAATCTGTATATTGAGCAAGCAGTAAAGGAAACAAAAGAAAACTTCGGAGTAGGTATTAAAATCCACGGAGAAGAAATAAAAACTTTGAGGTTCGCCGATGACATTGTAATTTTGTCAGAGACAGCAAAGGACTTGGAAGAGCAGTTGAACGGAATGGATGGTGTCTTGAAGGGAGGATATAAGATGAACATCAACAAAAGCAAAACGAGGATAATGGAATGTAGTCGAATTAAGTCGGGTGATGTTGAGGGATTTAGATTAGGAAATGAGACACTTAAAGTAGTAAAGGAGTTTTGCTATTTGGGGAGCAAAATAACTGATGATGGTCGAAGTAGAGAGGATATAAAATGTAGACTGGCAATGGCGAGGAAAGCGTTTCTGAAGAAGAGAAATTTGTTAACATAGAGTATAGATTTAAGTGTCAGGAAGTCATTTCTGAAAGTATTTGTATGGAGTGTAGCCATGTATGGAAGCGAAACATGGACGGTAAATAGTTTGGACAAGAAGAGAATAGAAGCTTTCGAAATGTGGTGCTACAGAAGAATGCTGAGGATTAGATGGGTAGATCACGTAACTAATGAGGAAGTATTGAATAGGATTGGGGAGAAGAGAAGTTTGTGGCACAACTTGACCAGAAGAAGGGATCGGTTGGTAGGACATGTTCTGAGGCATCAAGGGATCACAAATTTAGTATTGGAGGGCAGCGTGGAGGGTAAAAATCGTAGGGGGAGACCAAGAGATGAATACACTAAGCAGATTCAGAAGGATGTAGGTTGCAGTAGGTACTGGGAGATGAAGAAGGTTGCACAGGATAGAGTAGCATGGAGAGCTGCATCAAACCAGTCTCAAGACTGAAGACCACAACAACAACAACAACACAACCAATAATAAATGACACAATGTGTGCAGGTTACAGCTTGTGAAACGAGTGCATGAACCTATTCCTCACATAGTCCAACCACCACATGTATAATTTGTACGTTCTAGTGTTCATCTATGACAGTAAAATTGAGACATACTGGCCAGTCCACGACAGTTTTAATTCTTGGGGTGTTCTACATACACTGAGGTGACGAAAGTCATGCGATACCTCCCAGCCCCCGTATCTACAATGTTTCCGAACCGGGGCAAATACTCAATAGTAGCGCCCCCGCCCACTCTCCCCCCCCCCCTCTCTCTCTAGAGAGAGAGTTTGAGGTAGAACATCAAAATTTAAAAAAAATAATTTTTCAAAAAATGTTCATTTTGTAGCCCACATTTTTCTGAAGAGTTTGATATATAAAACACATATGTTCGAGGAAATGTGAGACGTTATTTGGTGTTAAGTGTGCCAAAGTGCAGTGCCACACCTCTTCACACAGTATTCTTCTATCGCACGTCACTATTTCACATTCTGTGTAATTCAAACGTGTATATTTTGCAATGGAAGCCATCAAATCTATATTCGGGACAGTGGGAATTACAAATGTCCTGTGGTGTCTCTCCTGTTCCCCGTCGGCTGGTTTGACATCCTAACCCCCATTAAAAAAAAACGCACCATTCATACTGGGTGGGATTATTTGCGACCGGGAGAATAAGAAGCCTTATTAACTAATAACTTTCTCTTTTGCGTGTTATAAAATTAAATGTAGTAAACACTAAAGTAGTAAAGATAAGAGACAAGAAAAACAGTACACATTTCTTCAATCCTTAGATACCAGCTTTTTTCCTCTCTAATCTTGTTACAGCTTTACACGGCGTGCTTCCCTTTCTGCGAAAGAATCTATTACCTCAACAAAGTTCGTCAAAAGTTTTGCTACATGAAAAATCAAGATGTCGTTATCTAATACTGAATGCCTCGTGATGACTGGGTGTTGTGTGCTGTCCTTAGGTTAGTTAGGTTTAAGTAGTTCTAAGTTCTAGGGGACTGATGATCATAGATGTTAAGTCCCATAGTGCTCAGAGCCATTTTTTCTAATACTGAAAAAGCTGTTAATTCGACCACCCAAGACTTGATTATGTCTATCTTGTCACTGTCTGCTAGATACAACGTAACAGGCCTCACTAATATTGCAGCTATTGTAACACACGCCAAATACGCGAGACTGTTTTGGCACAAATGGTCATTTTTATCTACCTCAAAAATGGTTCAAATGGCTCTGAGCACTATGGGACTTAACATCTGTGGTGATCAGTCCCCTAGAACTAAGAACTACTTAAACCTAACTAACCTAAGAACATCACACACATCCATGCCCGGGGCAGGATTCGAACCTGCGCCTAGAACCGCAAGGCCACACCAGCCGGCTTATCTACCTCATTCACATAAATAACTCGACAGAATACAATTCACGAAGACCAATATCAAATGCCTATTAGGCCTACTACAAGCAACATGTTTTATGTTAGCAAATAGTTTCACATTTCATTCATATGTTCCTGTTCCTCAAGCATGAGATCGAAAAGTAGTGGCAGTGAGAAATTTTTATATAAATTTGGAATATTCATATTTTTTCTACATAATTTGCGTGATGTCATATTTTCTTCTCCTTCCTCGTTCTAACAAACAATCTTGTCATCACTAATTCCTGCCACTGTCAAAAGTTAAACTACAATAATCCTGCCAGAACCACCGATTCAGTTATCCCGCGTTTATTCTCCGGTTAGGCGTTATTGTGTATACGTACAATGCGTTTTCCGCACTATTACGAAAACAGAACTAAAGCCGCTGCTTAAGGTGGCTGTACAACTGGCCCTAATTAGTATAGCATTCTGGCAAAAGATTTCTGTCAAAATTTCATTTTTTTGGATACAATGAGAAGATAATACGTAATCTTTGCAAACTGTCATTCCTGTTAGTCGTTTATTTCCACACTGGTAGTCTGAATCTAGGAGTCCCGCTAAAAATTATAACAAAGCCTATCACTGGAACACGCAATCAGCCGCATAAACAAACAGCGACTGGCATTCACGCATTCCGATTTATTCGACTCAGCTCGATAGCTCCGTCCCCTTTTGATTTTGGAAAGGTTTTTTTTATTTTTTTTATTTATAGATGCGACGAGGATTGCCCTGACAGAGACGTCACGTACACAATGCTCACATTCAAAAATCAACTTATGATTCGTTCAGAAATCAACTTCGAATGTGTTCAAAACCCAACAGGGATGCGTTTCAAAATCAGATGATATAAACAATCGAATGACCAACGATCGATGAATCCTAGGCGCTTCGTGAAACAAGGTTTTCTTCTTCAAGAATATGAATGTGGCACCCCCTGAAACTGCCGCCAAGGGCAGATACCCCGGTTTGCCCCCCCCCCCCTCCCCCATCCAGATTCGGGTCTGATATCACCTAATATCATGTCGGACCTCCTTTTTTCTGCTGAAGTGCAGCCAGCAACTCTACGTAGCATGGACTCAACCAGCCGTTGAAGTACCCTGCGAGTCACGCCGCTTCTATAACTGTTCATAATTGCCAAAGTGTTACCAGTACAAAACTTTGTGCACGAACTGACCTCTGATTATGTCCCACAAATCATCGATGGGATTCAGTCGGGCGATCAGGGTTGCCAAATCATTCACTCGAATCGCCCATAATGTTCTTCAAACCTATTGCGAACAGTTGTGGCCCAGTGACATGGCGCATTGTCACCCATACATATTCTGTCGTTGTTTGGTAACATAAGCCCACGAATGGCTACAATAGTCTCCAAGTAGCCTAACATAACCTTTTCCAGTGAATGACCTGTTCAGTTGCGTTAAAGGCCCTAGGTCCTTTCATGTATACACAGTCCACAACATTATGGAGAGGCTAATGGAACAACATAAGAAATTGAAGAAAGACGTATTTTTACGCTTACGATTGTAAAGGTTTTTGTTCTGCTTTTACAATTTTGGCGTTACTCCATTGTGAAGTGTAAATATTCGATGCCGTCTCATGTTGCAGGTACAAGGTGATTCCGTGATGATGTTACAAACCTCCAGGGACGATGGAGAAGGGTAAATGTATCAATCTGAGGGAAGGGACTCTGATCTGGGAACTATATGATCGAAAGTTATAAGCGTCAATCGTTCTGATACCTCTCACAGTGGAATATATATGCCAGTACTATTGTTGCTAAGATTGTAGGGTAGGCAACTCATAAGCGGTAGTTGGGCAAAAGAGAGTGTTTGTTCAATATTCTATACCGTTAAACACGTATTCCTATTGCAAGTTCTTTGGTTTCCATGTTTTTGGAAGTTGTGGTATGGACTAAACCAAGAAAACAAGTCCAGTAAATATGGGACCTTAAGAGCTAATGGCACATGCTCATCAGAAGAGGCGTGTTTCGCAGAAGCGAAGATGAACGAGTGTTCAGCCGCCCGGGATTAGCCGAGCGGTCTAAGGCGCTGCAGTCATGGACTATGCGGCTGGTCCCGGCGGAGGTTCGAGTCCTTCCTCGGGCATGGGTGTGTGTGTGTTTGTCCTCAGGATAATTTAGGTTAAGTAGTGTGTAAGCTTAGTGACTGATGACCTTAGCAGTTAAGTCCCATAAGATTTCACACAACGAGTGTTCATAGATTTAAGATATGTATTTTAGAGCCCATGTCTATAGGCTTTTTTTCTTGTTCTTGTCCATACTACCACCTCTGAAAGTTGCCTTTCTACAATATCAGCAACAACAGTACCAGTATATGTATTCTACTTTCCAAGATATCAGAACGATTTTTCGCTTCTAACTTTCGACTAGATCGTTTCGGGACCGCGGTCCCTTACCTCACAATGATACATTTACCATTCTCCATCATCCCTGAAAGTTTGTAACACCATCACGGAATCGCTATGTATTTGTAACAAGACATGGCTTCGAATGCTTACATTTCACAATGGGGTTACGCTGGAATTCCAATAGTAGAACAAAAACTTTTGAAGCAGTAAGCTAAAAATTACATCCTTTAGACAGTTCTCAATGTTGCTGATCCGTCAGTCGCAACTGCTAGTAATGTTGTGTCACTGGTTGCGATGTTATGTCTGTGTACGATTTGCAGTTGCACACAAGCATAACTTCGAAATCATCAATATAACAAGATATTATTCGTTCCTTTATATCTTGTGTACATATTGAATTACACAAGGTAAATGGATTTTCTAGCAGCTGACTGAACACATACTTTTTTGCGTTGTTTGTCCGAAACGTCTACTTAAGACACCCAATGTTGCCTTTACCACATCTGTCTCGATCATCCAAAGCAGTGAGTGATCGCAGTATTTATTAAGTCGACGGACAGATGGTGTTCTTGCAGCACAGGCATAAGTCCTGTCGACAACTAGGTAATTTGAGATAGAGCTCAAACTGGTATTGGGGAAAAGATTTGGAGGGAGGACGGCTGTGTACTTTTCGAAATGAACAGTCCTAGAATTGTCTCAGTACTTCTTAAACGATTTACGTACTGCTGCACATGTTTCTGGAACAACACATGAAATGGTATGTACACTGTGAACCATTACTATGTTGTAAGCTCAGATAACTTTCGCCTGTTGCTAAAAATCGTAAATAACCATGAGATGTTCGTTATCATAAATCGCATTTCTTAAGTGAGTACCTTGTTTGCAAGTATGAGGAGCTGCTTTCATTACGGCAAACTGAAATGTTTGTTCGTCCATTCTCAAATAATTTTCGTAGCTCTTTATGTCCTCACACATAGCTCACGTAGTAAATTCTGTTGGACACTTCGAGCTTTTATTCTCGCTATCAAAGTTTTCAACCACAATCGTTTCCCTTTCTCTTTCACTTCAAACAAGGCTCTCGCCGTCAACATTACATTAAATCAACTTCGATTCCATAGGGAATCGTTGTGTACATCGACCGTAGACTATGATAAGTAAGGACAGGAACACAGCAATCAATTGTAGTCCCATTGATCTTCTGTTGTTCTTGCATATCCAGATTTCAGATAAACTGCCATCTTCAGTGCTAAGGTACACGGAAGTTACATATCAGCATTGATTTACACTAATTAAAACACCACATTGTCCAGTAGCAATGATTCAGTCTGGTCAACGTGCCATCTGAGTGAGTTATCCAACAAGCTCGCAGCAGCATATGTCTCCACATGACTTTACTAGTCTGTAAGCACAAGGAAACTGAGGTTGTTGTTTACAACAAGTACAACAGCCTCAATTTGCATCATGTACTGTAAATGACGTCCTCTATAATACAAAATAAGTAACCTATTTTCAGTCCAATATAGCAGTTTAAAACCATTTTCTAATAAATAAAATTAGTGAGTATGTTTGGGCTCAAATGGCTCTGAGCACTATGGGACTTAAATTCTAAGGTCATCAGTCCCCTATAACTTAGAACTACTTAAACCTAACTAACCTAAGGACATCACACACATCCATGGCCGAGGCAGGATTCGAACCTGCGACCGTAGCAGTAGCGCGGTTCCAGACGAGTATGTTTGGATATAACTTTTATATACATCAAGAAATTCTGACTTACAATATGTTTGTTCATATACTAGCGGTGAAGCGATCCGCAACATCTTATACAAGAGTTCATTAACACGTTCTTACAACTGTCCTACACAGACTGTTACATTCCATTAGTAATAAAAATTAAAAATAAGCTTTATGCTTCTGCTGATTTTATTTCTGACCACCATTCAAATCTCCCAAACCAGTTTGAGAATTCTTTTTAAATTTTTCTGTAAACTATCCTCTTAAGCTCCCACTTTTCCCATTTGAAAAGAATTTCGAAAAATATTTTTAAATTACCAAAATGTAAACGAACCTGTAGTTAACAATGAAATGGAAGACATAAGTAACAAACACATTTTCTTGCCATACTGTGCCACCTTTTAGCACAAATAGCATCGGTTTCCAAATAACAAAACACACAGTTTTCCTTTTCAACTGCAAACAACCTTTGACATGTTTTGGCTAATGTAGTTGAAAAAAGAAACGTGCACTAAGAATCAGATGTGGTTCAGACTGTGGTGCCTGTTACATGGGACAGACAGGTAGGAGACTTGGGTTCAGGTTTGGTGAGGATGTAGCCCTGGATAGGCGGGATATGTAGATAAGAGATCCAACTTTGCTGCCCACCTGTTTGAGAGTGGATACACCTTATCCTCTCTGAGGTCAGTCGTCAGGTTGTTACCTAAAGCTGAGAAGGTCAGGCAGATTCATGGACGTTCTGGAAGAGACGGAGATATACTGCCATCTGAGGTCATCTCGCGTTCGCCTTTTCAATGAGCTGGTGTTGGTAAAGAGCAGCCGGTTATGGGAGCTCTTCGACTGTCTACTGCTATGGGGCACGAGAGGTCAAAAATGGTTCAAATGGCTCTGAGCACTATGGGACTTAACTTCTGAGGTCATCAGTCCCCTAGCTACTTAAACCTAACTAACTTAAGGACATCACACACATCCATGCCCGAGGCAGGATTCGAACCTGCGACCGTAGCGGTCAAGCGGTTCCCGACTGTAGCGCCTAGAAACGCACGGCCACTCGGGCCGACACGAGAGGTCACGATCGAGCAGAAAAATTATTTGGAAATTTTGATCTGCCTTTAACATGACAACACTAGGCACAGTGGAATCTGACTACGTAACTTGTTATTATCAAAAAATGGAAGCTCCAGGTACGAATATCAACAATGTGGCAAAAGACAGATTGCTACTTACCGTAAAGAAGACACGTCAAGTTGCAGATGGCCGGTGCCTTCATCAGTGTAGACACACACACACACACACACACACACACACACACAAACCATTCACACGCACACACACAAGTGGGCACACCTCACGCACACATAATCGCCAACTCCAGCACCTCGGGCCGGAATTATTATCAGTGGGTCGTTTCTTCTTCCATTTTGTTGGTACTATCCAACGCTACATCGGCTTTACCATCAAACAAGTAAAACACAATTCCACTGTTAGCCTTAGGGGCTAGGTAAAAGGCAATATGTTATATCGTTCTTTGGTCAGTCGGAGCTAAACCATATGTTGTGTATGAATTTACGTCAGTAGAGGAAGTTTGTATGTTTTATTAAATGTAACTGGATAAATTAACCTTTTCGTCTTCATGTTCAAAATTTTGCTATGAAGATAACAGATCTTCATAAATACGATTTGTATAAACTTTTATATTTCTTTTATTTTAATTATTTAGTGGACCTCTTAACCACCATGATACAAGCGGCTACGCTAGTTTTTAGCTTTTGACGAATTTGAAATTCATATGTAACTGTATTTTATCAAAATGATCTAAAAAATAATTTATTACTAGCGTGATGTAACAACTCCGTATAGGACAATTATATGGAGCCATTAATGATGTTATGTATAAAATAATGGTTAAAATGGCTCTGAGCACTATGGGACTTAACTTCTGAGGTCATCAGTCCCTTAGCTACTTAAACCTAACTAACCTGAGAACATCACACACATCCATGCCCGAGGCAGGATTCGAACCTGCGACCGCAGCGGTCGCGCGGTTCCAGACTGTAGCGCCTAGAACCACTCGGCCACTCCAGCCGGCGTTATGTATAAGATTTGATGGATCGCTTCGCCATTAATATATGAACAAACACATTGGAAGTCGTCATTTCTCAATATATTTGCAAGTGATATGCAAATATACTTGCTGATTATATTTATTAAAAAATGGGTTTTAAACTACTGCATTGGGCTGAAACTGGGTTAGTTATTTTGTATTATATAGGGTGCCCACAAAGTCTGGATACATAGACAATTCTAATAAATTCTAATAAATATTCTATATTCTAAAAATTCTAATACATTTTGTTTCTTTCAGATTGAATGATGATTCTGACTAAAGAAGAACGAGTGGAGTTGGTGCTCTTAAGTGGAACAGAAGGCGAAAGGATGGTCGTACCGCAGAATTGCGGAAGAATTTAACGTTCGATACCCTCATCATCAACCTATTTGTTTTAATACAGGCGGGAAATAATTACCATGGACACTGTGTTGGACAAACCCTGTTTCCGACGACCAAAGACTTCAGACCAAACGAAAGAGGCTGTCCTGGCCAAGGTTTATGCTGGCCAAAGAAATCGCTTCGTCGGAGATCCACAGAGTTTGGTGTTCCAAGATCATCCATCCACAAAATACTGCAGAGGAGAGGTTTCATCCATACAAGTTACAGATATTGCATCACTCACATGAAGATGAGCCCAACAGATGCATGTAGATGTGTGAATTGTTTGCAGCTAAATTGGATGAAAACATCAATTTTAATAAAGACTATATGTTATTCAGTGATGAAACTGTGTTTTATGTCAGTGGTGAAGTGAACAGACTAAATCTTCGATACTGGTCTCAAAGCGGTCCACATTGGATGAGTCCATCTAAACGCTAAAAGGTGATGGTGTAGCGTGGTTTGTGGAAAGCTCGTGCTAGGATGAACATGTAACGAATGAGACTTATCTGATCATGCTGAGAGACAAATTGATGCCTCAGATTGGGTGTTTGGGTGAGGGACTTCCGGTCTGGTTTCAGCAGGATGGGGCCCCTGTCCGTTTTGCTGCAGCTGTTAGAGATTGGTTGCGTGACAATTTTCCGCTCTGGATTGGGAAAAGAGGTCAATTGGAGCGGTTCCCTCGTTCACCAGACCTTTCTCTTCTTGATTTGCTTGTCTGGAGTGTGCCGGAAGAGAAGGTTTACTCGATGAAGATTACAGATTTAAACCATCTGACAAACACATTACCAGTCGGTGTGCTAAAATCGACAGCAATTCAAACCTATTCTATTGAATTCACCTCAATCGTGCAATGTGCATAAATTACGCACTAAAAAACATGGGTGTCATGTTGAAAATATTATTTACTAACACCAAAATGACTAAAATGTGCTTTATTATTATTTATTAGAGTTCGCTATGTACCCAGACTTTATGGCACCCGGTAGAGGGCGTTACTTACACTACATGACGCAAACGGAGACTACTGCAAGTGTAAACAACCACCTCAGTTTATTTCTGCTTATAGAATAATAAAATAATATGGTGACGTATACTGCTGCGAGTTCGCAGTACTGTAACTCACTCAATAGTATGTTGACTCTAATCAGATCTGATTCTATAATTTACTTGTATTTTAGCACTTAATATGACAATTTATAGCTGAAATCTGGATATGCAAGGACAATGAAAACCCGATGATACTGCGACTGATTGCAGTGTTCCTGTTCTTCCTTATTACATTAAATGCTGCTGCAAGTACGATTAACTGTTAGCTTTCATTCTCGAACAACCGTAACGAGAAATTTTGCGGTGGCTATCGTACACACATTGGTGCCATCGTTGGCGCCAATAACGGCTAACATTTGTGGGGCATTGCCTACACATTCGCACTAACTTTCGGCTGAATTCGTTCAGAACCAACATAAAAGTGTCTGACACACAGATCGCTGCCGGTGCATTTGCGGTTTTGCGTTTGAATAATTATCTTTTGTCACTGGAAAACACTGAAAGGAAAACACGTAAAAGACAATGGTGGGCTATAACACTCCACACATTCCGAAATCAGTACATTGTAAATAAGGTGTACGTCATCAGTCGCAATAATTAAAATTCCATCAACTTGTCTAGTGATTTTATTTATAAATAATGTTGCAAGTATGAAGGACGTCAATTATTATGCCATTGATGCATGAACCCTCAGGGCAATTTGATGGCATTTGTCGTACAGTCTATCAATGCAATTTTTAACCGGTCAGCGTATTTTTTTGCACCATCCACTACTTTTGTTTAAAATGGCTGCTGTTCCACCTGCTTGCATTATTTTGTACTAAAAGTAAAAGTTTTACCTCTGGGATTTTTAATTCGTGTTTCAATTGTCTTTCCATATTCCTGCAAGTTCTTGAGACTTGTGATTATTCTGTAACTGCTTTTGATGTGTAGAGAGCTCCTGACGGTGATGACCTAAATTCAACACTGCCACGTCGGTACATATACCCTGATATTTCAAAGTAAACCTGCAACACCGAATTAACACTGTTTATTTTTACTTCTGACACCAGTTTTCATTTTGGCGTGGTTTCTAATAGACCATAATTAGAATACGTTTTCACATTTTCCAAGCACCCAGTAAACACAGATGTAAAGTGTTACAAAGTCTGAGGTCATGTGTGATTCATTTTGTGTCGAGTGCTTTCAGAAAGTTGAAAAACGTGGTACAATGTTGCCCCAGTTCGCTGTTTTATCAACAACAGATTTTGAGATGGTTGTCCAAATAACTGAATTCAAAATAAAAGGCGATAAATTGACATTAAAGATTCCTTTTTTCAAAATTCGGCTATGATGTAATCCTTACTGCACTTTTGCTGGGGGTATTGCCCTGCATCCGCAGTGGCATTGCAATTTTCATGGTTCCTCGTATCAGGATTCCACAAGGTATTTCTTGTTGTCAAAATTCCAAATATTCAAGAACTTGCATGTTATTCCAGTGTTCTTGGGAAATTGTGATTTCAAAAACTACAATGTACGAGCAACAAACAAACTGAACAAGCGACAAATAAACTCGGGTTTCGATACGACAACAATAAATAAATAAATAACGTTGCCGCCAATGTGTGGATGACGTTTGGATATATGCTCCAACGCCCTTTGATATTTGGTCGAAAAACTGACAAGCAGTAGAATCATACCAACACTGACCCCAGTGTTGGTCCCAATTCTATTTCGTCGATTCACTGGACGAACACTGTTGGCGCCAACGTTGTCCCCAATTTATGGACCTGTCCATAGTGTAGTAAGTCCAGTGAAGTAGTCTGGTCAAAGAAGTTTGACAAGTCTTTGACAGCTTTGATCGAAGAACTTCCGACAGTGTAATATGAGCCTTACGCCGAGACTGAAAGGGAGAGAAGCCCAAGCCACTGAGAAAATAAATACAGAAAGACCAACTTCCGGAAAATAGGCGGAAATAACTGAAAGAAACAGCATTCCCGTCATTTACACTCAGAAGTAATCTAGCATCTACACTAATAAACAAACGCCTTAAAAGACAGCGCCTGTGACTATCACAGATAGGTTCCACAAAGTCCCAGCAGCGTCAGCACCGACACTAGTCCATCAACACATAACCGCGAGCCGCAGATCACGGGGGTAATTGGTAGCACTACGTTAGAAAGCCAACACATCCCTTTCGAGAGCCTCCTAGACGCACTCGGCTAAATCTAGGTCTGGCGGTGTCTTGGGCGGACATGAATCTGGGATTCAGGAAAGGTCGAGGAAGGGTCCGTTAATGCACCTACACGAACTCTGAAACTTGTCATTCGGGTAGAAAAGTGCCGACACATATTTAGGCTCATTAGTCCTCTGCACTTTGGAAAACGACGAACGTGTGCGAGAGTTTTTATTCTCGTTTTAAGTCTTTGTTTGAATGGGCTCACCCTAACACTAAAATTTTTGTGGGTAACTAGAGAAGAGTACAAACACTCTTACGTTAGGCTAAATAGCGTTGATTCTGGTTCGGTACTAAAAATTGACGAGTATTTATCCAGAACAAAACTTCGCAATGGTAAAACGGCGAAATGGAAAGATTTTATCTTAATGAAATCCACTTCACGCAAAGTATAAATGTCATTGTTAGCTTAAAAATTATTTCTCAGTGGAAGTACTTGTCACTGAAGCTCTTTAACACACATTTTCTTTTCTTGAACCATTTTTTCTTCATCCTTCTGTAAGGGAATATAAGATTATAATTTATCTTTTTTTAAAAAAAGACAAAAATGTAATATTGCTCTTAGGCTTAATATTCCTAAATTTATATGAACTTGTTTTCTGAAGTATTGCGAAGACTGGTCAAATGAAAAAAATCACGAGTCTGCTGCTAGTTGCGGAATTGGGCGTTAAGGACAGTTATCGGCAACGCGCTGAGTTCGGATGTTGAGCAGGAACAAGTTGTGGAGTTGTGTGAGCCGGATATCCGGATGTTTACATCTACTTCCATACTCTGCAAACCATTTTAAGTGCATGGCAGACAGTACGCCCCACTGTACCAGTTATTAGGGCTTTCTCCAATTCCATTCACATATCGAGCGAGGGAAGACTGAAAGTTAAAAATGCCTCTCTGCGTACTGTAATTAATCTAATCTTGACCCACAGTCCCTATGGGGGCGATGCGTAGGGGTTTCTAGTCTTTCTTGGGACAGTGTTACATTTATCTTCAGGAGTCGGCCAGTTCAGTTCTTTGAGATCTCTGCGACACACTCCTCTGGGTCGAAACAAATCTATGACCATTCGTGCTGACATTCTCTGCATACATTTAAAATCCACTGTCAGTCCTGTTTAACAGGGATCCCACACACATGATCAGTATTCTAGGGTGAGTTGCTCGAGTGGTTTGTAAGCAATTTACCTTGTATACTGGCTGCCAGACAAGAAACTTCAAGACTGTGGGATAGTCATTTAAGGAAAGTACATATGCTGTCGAGTTGCAGTCGTCGAAAAAATGTTGTTTGGTCATTGTCCTCATTTAGCCCAGTCAACGACGACCAAAAAGGATCGCAGTCGTAAATTTTTGCACTGTGCAGGAGGGATTGTCCTGAATAACATACAAAAAAAATCCTGACCGTTGTTGTGTGAGCGTTGGAATGGTGGAGGAGCATTTAAAGGTCTCTTTATTTCTGTTTTTCTCGAATAATTCTAAAAACCGCGGATTCTAGCGTAATTGTTTCAAGGTACAAAATTAAACTTCAGATAATGTCCTGCAAATAAGTCTTATTCTTTCTTTCTCCAGTACTAATGGTTTTCGCATTGCAGGGGTTGGAAAAATCGCAGATTATTAAAGATATTGTTCTAACGGTGTAAAATTAATGTTTATCTTTAAATGAAGTGGGTTAAAAACAAATATTAAATTTGTGTACCATACACAAGTTGTAGTAGAGCCTTATTAAAGGATAAATTGTGTTCTGGGAATGTAACAGGGTGGAAGGGGAAGATGTGTGGGGTAGAAGCGCGAGAAAAGGTAGATCGCTGTATTGTGTTCATGCATTCCCCTCCTTCGCAGGCCTGCAGACAGAAGGTCGTGCAGGTGATGTCCCACTCTGTCTACCCCACTACGTCACAAGACACGACTATATTGCGTTTCACAAAGTTATACGGACCGTCCACAGCGTGCATCATGAGTGACTGGCGACGCCGTGAGCAGACATGCACATGCAGTGTTTATTTTCCACAAAGTGTGTTAAAGCTACATGGAAAGCAGATATGAGCTACGAATAATATTAACGAAAGTAGCGTGTAAGGGCATAATATACGTAAATCTCTGCACACTGTTCTACACTGGTAGAGGAAAAATTGATTCTTAGTCATACTGTATAGCAGCTGTAGCTTTCTACTGGGAAAGGTGACTTCCTCCACCATGGCGTTGCTCGATTTTCAGTTTACAGACAGACTACGTATCTTTATCATTTCCTGTCCAGTTCTGTCCAGTTCCCTTATGTGAACATACAAAGTAACTTCACTGAGTAATAGTGGAATTGTTTTCAGTTCACTGAATGACTGCTTATCTGCAGTTGTTAAGTGAGCTTTTATGTAAAATATGCTCCTATGTGGGTGAGAAAAGAATTGGATTGGTATATGCGCACGTTGCTGCTGCCTATCACTGACAGTGTGTTGTAAAGTCATGTAATGGTACTCGTAGTTTAGTCACCTGGTAGTGAATTACTGATGACCCAAAGTTACTACACTTCTTTCAACATTAATTTTGTTACTGGTAAACTCTTTAGGTAATTCAGGAATTAATGGCACTTGTAGAGTGGACTGCACCGAGTAGAGCCACTTACCACACATCCACAGTATATCTTCCAAGCTGCAATTGAATATGTCTGGTGGAATGGGACTGATCATGCTCGAACAGTCCACAGGTGTACTGCCAGTCCGTAGCGTCCAACGAATCCGTGAACTGTTCGAGCAAGAAATACGCCGGGAGAAACTGAAGAAGGGACTGATCACGTTCAAGCCTAGAACAACAATCTGCTGCAATGCACTGCTTTGAGTTATGCTGAAATATCTGAATCTCTGTAGCACCTAGATGTGCCAATTTAAACCTCTGGGCCTCTTCAGACAGTTTAGTGGAGACAAAGAATTCGGCGGTGTCGAATGTATATTGAGAGCATGTTAGAACTGTAAAAGGCTCTTCAATGTGGTAGACACATGACAGCCCCAAATGTCGAATCATTTTGCATAATAGCTCGATTAACAACTGCTATTAAGTACTCACTTAATAAACTAAAAATAATTCCACTACACGTAATTCCACTACACGAACACAAACTCTGTGAAATCATTTTGTCTACTGAACAGGAAATGGCGGAGATATTATAGCCTGTCTGCAACCTGAAAGCGAGCAGCACTCATGGTGGGAGAAGTTGCCTTTCCCCAGGAGAACGCAACACCTGCTGTACAGGGTGACTAAGAATCAATTTCCCCTCAAGCAGTGTAGAACAAAGTGCAGAAATTTACATATATTCTAACTATATTCATTACTTGATTTAGCGTTATTAGTATCTCGTATTTGCGCTTCATGTAGTGTTAACGCATTTTGTGCAAAATAAACACCCCCTTGGCGTGTCTGCGCACTGCGTCGCCAATGAATCATAAGGTGCTCTTACACAATTTTGTGAAACACCCTGTAGTTGCTTCTTGTGACGTTGTTGGATATAGATAATGCGGAGAATCACCTTCTCGACCTTCAGTTTGCAGATCTATGAAGGAGGGGAGTGCATGAACACAATACAATGATCTACCCCACACATCTTCCCCTTCCACCCTATTACACCCCTGAGCACAATTGGTCCCTTAAAACGGCTCTACTGGACTTAGATTGGTATACCCCCCCCCCCCATTTGATATTTTTTTAACTCACTTCATTTAAAGATTTACATTACTTTTATTATGTAGATCAATATTTTTGATGATCTGCAACTTTCCCATCCCTTGCAATGCAGAAACTATTAGTCCTAGAGAAAAAAAGAGTAGGAATTTTCTTGTAGGACATTTTATGTAGTTTAACTTTGTACTGGGAAACATTTTTCGCTAGAATGTGCGTTTTTCGAGTGGCCTTTAAACAAACCCACCACCCACCCAACCCAACCCTCACTCATCACTGTTCAGGATTTTTAGTATTTCGTTCAGGACGCTCCCTCCAAGCACTGTGCAAAGTTTTGCAACTACACGATTTTTCTCCTAATTTTGCTTCGCTGACAGGACTAATTTGCCTGGGAAGGGCGTTGGTAGATGTACCACAGATATTTCACAAACGTATTGCCCACGTAAGGTCACAAAAAGTCGACTTGAACTGTATCAGTTCGTTAAATCTCAAAAGATCTGTACCCAATGTTCAAGGCTCCATTGGTGGTTTATATGCAACTCTACTAAATTACGTGGACTGTGACAAACGGTTACTAGAGACACCCTAGTGGCAGGGAGGGTTCTTTGTCCTGTAGCAAGATCATTCTGGAAGAAACAGGTGATCTGAATATTGTAGTGCAAGACTGAACTGTTAAGTAATCAGTTTCATTGTTGCACGTCTATCCACAATTAACAGTCGAAGAATGGTAACAGCGAACTCGGTTGACCAAAGCGAGTGACACAGGTAATGGAAGTTTTCAACGAATAACGGTAACCACAATACGCCAGTGGCTAGGCAATATGCCAGTGGCTAGGTAGCTTGTGAAAAGTTAGCACGACTTTGAGGAGGTAAGGCCCTGTACCTCTGATCCTGATTATATATGCCACAAGACGACAGAGCAACTACTATTGTCAGATAATGTATAACTTCAGCTACCGTCAAAATCGCGTGTGCTGTATCCAGCTATTCATAAATCATGCGCAATTGCGACAGTATATATTGTCGATTCAGTCATCAAGCCAAATATAGGACTGACGTTCTCCAGCTCTATCACTTGGTCGCTATCCTCCCCATTTCGTGAAAATCGCTGCATCCTATGTCATCTACGACCTGTCTTATATACAGTGCCCATACACACACCTGCTCCGGTGATTATTTCCTTTCACCATACTTTCGTCTTCAGTTTCCAGAAATGACCCAGGTTGTAATATGAGCCCAAGCATTTTACGTCTCAATTCATTATGTTCTATATACGGAATTTTTTATCATTGCCGTAGTGGATGATACCTATCACTCCTCACTCAGTCCATCTGATCTTCAGTATTCTTTTGTAACGCCGTAGTTCAATAATTTCTAATTGTTTCATTCTTGTCTTCCCCGTTGTAAGGTGGGCTTCAAAAACAGCTTTCCGCTAGTCTTTTTCTAGATTCATTGTTTATATTTTCGGGCTTTTGTAGAAAGGACTTGTGCCTGTCACGTCTTTTTTGTACATCCTTTCTTTACACGGTCTGCTTCAAAAGCGTCTTGGTACAAGTTTAACATTTAATCATTCAGCGTGTAAGATGACTGCGAATTACGTTACTAGCAAAATTCAGCATTTGGGCTTGCAGCTCTTGTGTTTGCCATGTTCACAGTTAAAAATTATTGGATATAAGGTCCAAACGTTACGCAAAACACTTTTTTTCTTGTGACACAAACACGTTTCAGCAACTCCGTCTCATTATTAGTGGGTATGCGATGTTCTAGTCCGTGAAACGCGAACATATTTTAAGTGATAACTGGCCTACGAAAATTAAGCTTAAAGGCCGTTTTTTTTATTTTTTTATTACCTTAATTTTACATTGTATGGTTTTGAGGACCATTTGTACATATCGAGTACTGATAACTTGTCATTTGCAAACAAACGATATTAATGTGAATTTGACTGGCGAGTTACCACATCACTTTAAGCTTATATGTAATTTAAATTTTGCTTCAAGTTCATATTAATTCGCCAAGTACATTCACATAAACGTAGTTGGTAGCAGATAACAAGATATTAGTATAAGATAATGTACGTTCTGCAAAACCATATAATGTTAAATTAAGGTAATAACAAAAACAAACAAAACCTGTCTTTAGGCCTAATTTTCTTAGATTCCATATCACTTAAAATACATTCACATTTCTCGTATTTGGAACCCTTGCTGTTGTATATTAATGACCTTGCGGGCAACATTAGTAGTAACCTCAGAACTTTTGCAGATGACAAGGCTGTCTGTAATTAAGTACTGTCTGAAATAAGCTACACAAAGTCAGATCAGGGTAAGATTTCAAAGTGGTGGGAAGACTGGCAAGGTGCTTTAAATGTTCAGAAATGTAAAACTGTGCACTTCATAAAATGAAAATAGCGTACTATCCTACGACAGTAATATCAGTGAGTCACAGTTGGAATCAGACAGCTCATAAAAACACCTGGGATATGAAATGGAATGATCACATGGGATCATTCGTGAGTAGTCTTCGATTTACTGGTAGAATACTGGGGAAGTGTACTCAGTCTACAAAGGAGACTGCTTACAAATAACTCGTGGGACCCATTCTAGAATGGGACTAATAACGAATATGGAATGGTCATAGGTTTGTCCGATATATGGGGGTGTGTCACAGAGATGGTGAAGAAACTGAACTGGCAGACTCTTGAAGATAGACGTAAACTATCCTGAGAAAATCTTCTAACAAAGTTTGAATAACCTGCTTCAAATGATGACTCAAGGAATATACTACAGCCGCTTAGGTATCGCTCCCATGCGGATGCGAGGACAATATCAGATTAATAAGAGCACGCACATAGCCATTTAAGCAATCATTCTTCCCGCGACCATATGTGAATGGAACGGGAAGGAACTCTAATAACCGGCACTCTCTGCCACGCATATGAAGGTTGCTTACAGAGTTCAGATGTAGGTGTAGATGTAAATTTGGATAAAGAAAACCTACTAATGATGGTACAGAAGTGCTGATACATGTTTGAGTCACAGGAACAAACAGTGTTTTGCATTACAGACAGACCTCATTTCCAATAATTAGTAGCAGTACTCCGTCCTTGAGAATCTGGCAGTGGTCAAATGCGTTGCGACGTCTTAGATCTTACTCATCCTGTCTTTGGGTGTCACGCCGATTACATTTGCTGGGACGACTGCAACGGTATCTGTACAATACGGTAACTGTCTGGAGCGCGGAATGCCGGACATTGGCCACGCTTGCCTCTTCGCCAGGTACCTTGAGTAGCGATCCCTCAGGTAAGGGACGGCCTTCCTCGTACTACTTCTGTCCGCTTCCAAACCGCCGTCTCCACATCTTACTCGATACAACCAGTACGTAAGGGACCTTCTTCTTCGACATCTTGGCGAAATACGGAGCTTCTTTTCCGAAATCGAAATATTTGTAACTTTTGGGAAACGAAAGCAACACCGACTATCATGTCAGTATGTAATTAGTTCTGCCAAGTATAAATATAGATCCCTCTGTTTGTAGGGAAGCTTCTTTTCACGCTTACTGATTGCGATATAAACAGTCCATCGGCATGGGAGCAACAACAAAGGAACGATGTAAAGAGAATGCGAATGTACGCTAATCATTTCTTTTTGATCACTGCATTTGTGCCTACTTTAATTACTACAACTGCACGCCCAAAAGACAATAAGGCAAGAAGAAATGGGAATTGTCCCGGTATTCATCCCTGTGTTCTGGTGTCCCGAAAATTTGTTTCAGAACGCTCAAAAGTCCCGGAATTCAGTTTTTAAATACATTTCGCGAAACTTTCTCAAATTTTTGGGATTTCGCTATATTAAAGGAAATACAACACAAGAAACTAATATATTTTTGCTTATTTATCTAAAACCTCCATTGTCCCATACTAGTAATCACAGTATCAGTATTGATACACTCAGGCAATAATTTACTTTGAGCGGTACTTTGGCCAAGTAGTAAGTTGTATCATTGTAACAGAGCTATGAAACCGTCCGATTGTCGCGCCGCTTACTCACACTCATTGTCAAAACAGTGTAGTAGTTGATGTTTTGTCAGACAAACTGCAATAGTTTTTTCTCATATTAGTGGTATTATTGCTGCAGTACTGTGAAACGCAATGCCGAAACGTGTCTGCAAGTTCAGTGACTGTTATTCCAAGGAATGGAAGTTCATTAAGAAAGGTCGTTTTGATTACGAAGAGTGTTCGTATGTAACTGTTTTATTAGTATAAGTCATGGTGGACGTTCCGACATAGTTGATCACATCAGGTCAAAGAAACACATTAACAGATACAGTGAACTGAGCTGCAGTAAAACTCTACAAAATTATTTTGTGGAACATCAGTCAAGTGAAGAGACGAAAGTTCAAGCAGCCGAGCTTACACTAGCGTACCACACGGTAAAACATCACCAAACCTATAGATCTAGTGATTGTACTAATAAGCTTAACAGCATTATGTTTGATGATTCTTCCATTGCAAAAACGTTTAGTTCAGCAAGAACTCAAGTGTCAGCCTTAGTGAAAGGAGTTATTGCTCCCCAGAGTGTAAAGGAATGCCTTGAATACATCAAAAAGTCTTCTTTTTACGGGATATCCACAAATGCCAGCAATTATAAGGCCACTAAAATATTTCCGTTTGTTGTTCAGTTTTTCGATATTAATCAGGGAATTCAGATCAAACTTTTGAAGGTGAGTTCCCTACCTAATGAAACATCTGACGAAATTTCAAGATTTTGTATGAATACTATCGAAATGTTTGATCTTGAGAAAAATAAATGTGTGGCATTTTGTGGAGACAACACCAACAGAAACTTTGGTGGTTTAAAAAGACAGGGCAAATGCAACGTATTTACCAAATTGAAGGCAACATTGCATGAAAACATTGAAGGCATAGGGTGCCCTGCACATGTTTTACACAATAGCGAGCAGACATCTGCTGACAGTTTAAGCTGTGATGTTGAGACTATCGCCATGAAGGTATACTCACACTTTTACATATATACTGTTAGAACAGAGAGGCTTAAGGAGCTCTGTGATTATGTGGGAACTGAATATATGAATGTAATGTGTCACTCGAAAACTCGCTGGTTATCACTGTTTCCAGCAGTTGAAAGAGTAATCCACCTGATTGAACCGTTAAAAGATTTTTTCCTAAATGAAGACAAAGCCCCCAAAATATTGGTTCAGTTTTTCAGTAACCCTTTAAGTGAAGCCTACTTGTGGTTCATTCGCAATCAGCTTAGCACTTTGCAACATGGGATAAAGGAAATTGAGGGAAGCACGAAAAGTGTAATAGAGGTAAATGATGTTTTGAAAAATACTCTGGAAACTGTTACTAAGAGGAGAGACTTCAGCAGTTCATTTCTTTTAATGTTAAATCTGTCCTTAAAAGAGCAGAAGTATCAGAAGCAGCGGAAAGGAGTTTTAGGGAAGTTAACAAGTTATATGACACTTGTGTAGAGTATCTCAGCAAGTGGAGCGCCTCATATTTACCCTCATCGCCGGTGTTTGATTGGATGTTACTGAAGAGAGTGCCAAAATGGGAAAGTGTTGAAGAGACAGTTTCTTATTTGAGAAGTAAAGAGATTGAAATCGATGATTCCATTCTCTTTGATCAGTTCGGCATACTGACAAATTTTGTTGAAGAAAGTCTTCACAAGTGGAATGATGAGAAAAAAACACCATTGGAATGTAATGAGAAGTGAGTGAGTTTTTTTTAAAAGCTGTGACTGTCTTCAGCATTACTCGGAGTTGGTAATAATTGCAAGGTATTTATTTGCAATCCCAGCCCATAATGCCAATGTGGAAAGAATATTTTCGTTAATGAATATCCAGTGGACTGATGAAAGAAACAGGATGGAGGTGGACTCTCTTGAAGCAATCCTGCAGATCCTGTACGACTACAAAATGGATTGTGCCGAGTTTTATCACTGTGTCTCAAAGAACAAAGACATGATCAAGAAGGCTGGAGGCAGTGTAAAACACCCTTTTCTCCAAGGACAGTCAATTCCATCTACAAGTGCTCAGTAATATTAAAGCTCATGTTAATATTAAATGATTAAAAGTTGAATGGCTGTAAAATTTTGTAAAATCGCAACACATTTCTTTATTACTGTATACGTTTATTAAATGTCATTAATTATACAGATAATCTAAATTATATCAATCTTTTGTATCCTCTTATTAGTTATAATAATCGGGTTAACAAAATGTATCAACAAAACATTAATATTTAAAATTAAGAATCCTGGGTACATGTGGAATGAGGTGTCCATTGGCACCCGGGTAAATGTGTCCCAGTTTTCACCGAAAATAATTTGGTCACCCTAGTGTAGCGGGACAATGTTCAAAACATGACTAAAAATACGTTCACTAAATAGAGATAAGAACATCTATGATTGACATGTCATCTAAAGTCGACGTACAATTTTAAAATGTTAGAAATAAAGAAATGAAGTAAAGCAGGATGCTATGCTTGTAACGTACATTGTTGTTCTACATTGTTTAGCTCTGGTATTTACAGGGCCACAGAGAAAGCATCCTAGGTTTTGGAGGGAAAATCCGTAATTGTAATGATCTGCACTACAACAGAAATAAGAAGCACAACATAAGGAAAAATAATGTAATGTGTGTTTCAGCTCACAAGCGACATTGAAGCAGATAGTTCTTGTGACTTAGTATGGGCAGAGGTTATATTCGACAACCGGAATAAATTAATAACTGGCTCCTTTTACCGACCCTCGGTCTCAGATGAAACAGTTGCTGAACAGTTCAAAGAAAACTTGAGTCTCATCACAAATAGGTACGCTACTCATACAATTATAGTTGGCAGTGACTTCAATCTACCTTCCGTATGTTCACAAAAAGACATTTTCAGACCCTATTGTAGATAGAAGACAACTTCCGTAATTGTTCTAAATGCTTTTTTAAATTATTTTGAACAATTAGTTCACGAGGCCATTCAGATTGTAAATAGTTACGGAAAACACACTTGACCTTTTAGCCACAAATAATCCTGAGCGTCACGATGGATACAGGGATTAGTGAACACACAGTCGAGCGAGGCTAAATTTCGTAACAAAGAAATTCACTAAAACTAAACGCGAAATATATCTATTTATAAAAGCAGCAAAAAATTCGTCTTTCTAAGAAACAGTCTCCAATCCTTCCAAACTATGTAAGTGACGACCATATGTGGCTTAAGTTCAAAGAAATAGTATCAACAGCACTCGAGAGATTCATATCAAATCAATTAATAAGAGACGGAACTGATCCCCCATGGTACACAAAACACGACATAAAGCTGCTGCAGGAGCACCGAAAAAGGCACGTATAATTTAGACGAACGCAAAATCTCCAGGATTGGCAAAGTTTTACTGAGGCTTGAAATTTAGAAATCACAACGCGATATGCATTTAATAGTTTCCACAACGAAAGTCTCTCTAGAAATGTGGCAGAAAATCCAAAGAGATTCTGGTCCCATGTTAAGTAAACCAGCGGAAAGGCTCAGTAAGTACCTTCACTGCGCGACAGCGATGAGGCGGAGGAGGGGGAGACAAGGGACCCAGCCAACCCTTCTGAGCAGGTAAAATGGCAAATGTCCGCACACCCTGGAGCGCCTACCAGAATCCCAAAATCCCGTAGGTGGTCTACTGCGAACAGCGGATGATTTGAAAGGCGGCCATTGTGATGGTAAACTTAACGAGCCTTCCTTTGCATTATCTCATAATGTCTCATTTAAGTATGTAAATAATAGATAGTAATTAATTTTATGAACAAACGGCAATCAGTTACTGTTTACCGGTTTGTTTTTTACATACTACAAGAAACCTGCCATAATTGTTTGTTCAAAACCGAATGCAACTTATTAAGTAAGCATGAGCGCGAAATGTAGCGTAGCGTTGCTTAGTGCTCCAAATATTTAAAATGAAATGTATTGATTTTCGATCCTCATATCCACCAGTACTGTCAAACGTAGCAGGTACTATTAAAAAATGGCTGAAAATCTATGCTGCATCCCTGTTGAAAATGTACGTGCTGTGACAAAGTCCACAATATAAAACATCTGAACATACGCACATATCTGTGAAAGATAACAATAAGTTTCCTTTAATTAACGTCTATGGTCACAAACTGTTTGATAACAGATTACCGGTTTCGGTCTGGCATTTAACACTGGACGATGCCACTATGGCTGCAGTACATTAGGACTTTGTCTTTATGAAACAGATCTGATGATAGTCATTAAAGACCGAAGCCGGTAATCTGTTGTCAAACAGTTTGTGACCATAGACGTAAATTAAAAACTTATTACATATACGGGTCACTTTTTTCGCGACGATGTCGCAGCTTGTGAAAAGATAACAATGGCTCTTTTCCCGAATTTATTCGTGCAATTAAATGCTGTACAACTCTTCAGTATTTTTTTCTTAACGTACGCAAGGTAGCTTAGGCATATTTACGACTAACAAATAATGTATGCACGTACCAACGAATGTGTAATGATAGATATGTGTCCTTAAAAGTCATAATACACTTCATCCTTCCAGACTCTTTACACCACAACAGACTCTTTACACCACAATGGCGTTCAGCCTTCGTTCAAAGTATCCGCCGCTTGCAGCCCCCTCGGCGAATAATTGTTTTTACAAGGTCTTTGGTCTCCAGGTCAGTTGTTCATTATCGTATTCTGTTGAAGCAGAAAAAGAGCTACGAGTGAGGTTTCTGGTCGGTATGTTAGCTTACATCTAACAGACTCAAGGTCGAAGCTGCACCAAACTATTGTTAAACGGGCATTTTTACTTCCATCCGTGTGTATACAGCGGTTCCCCATACTCGAAAAATTAACGATAGAAGTTCACTGTCTCTCACATTAATAGGAAGGACGGAAGACAAGAGTTCAAGGTTCTGTCGACATCAATGTCACAGATATGGAGCAGAAGTTCGCTCTAGGGAAGGATGGGAAAGAAATCGTCCATGTCGTGGCATTTACTTTAGGCGATTTCGGGAAATCACGGAAAAGCTAATCTGTCTCTCATATTACTCTGTAACTCTGCCATTTAAGGTCTGCTTTACAAATGTTTACAGTAAAGAGCACCTCCTTAGCCACTGTGGCTGTTTAATTTCACAGCTGATTCCGCTCGCCCCAGATGTTTTCTGACGGCTGTGTCACCAATTATAGAAGGTCGGGCTGACTTCCAATGCCGGCCGGAGTGGCCGAGCGGTCAGCCGGCATGGTAGCTCAGCGTGTTCGGTCAGAGGGTTACATGCCCTCTGTAATAAAAAAACTGAGTCAATCGATCAACAATGAACATAAATGGATGTCTTACGCCGTCCGCCCCGAGCAGATGCAACGAACAAAAGCGAACAAATTGAGAGTTAAAAAAAAAAGCAGTTATAGGCGCTACAATCTGGAACCGCGCGACCGCTACGGTCGCAGGTTCGAATCCTGCCTCGGGCATGGATGTTTGTGATGTCCTTAGGTTAGTTAGGTTTAAGTAGTTCTAAGTTCTAGGGGACTGATGACCTCAGCAGTTAGGTCCCATAGTGCTCAGAGCCATTTTTTGACTTCAAATTTACGTTCGAAAGGGTACAGTACCGCCCTACAATGAAAAACAGGTACAACATTCTTCGTTATTCTTGTCATAACAACATATTTTTTGTAATAATAACTCAATTTCACTTAATACACCGAAGCCGGATACCAGTGTAGGAAAGAAGGATAATTTATTTATTTAATTGATCACATGTGCACTCCCACAAAATAAATCCCTACATCCAATTTGGTGAGATCTGTGAAATGAATGAATGTATGGTCGTCTGCTAACCACAGATAGTGAATGTGCAATATATGACCATCTTTTAGACGGTCCTTTGGTAGAACCAAAGAGATGAAATTTACCTCAGCTTTGAGCGCCTGAAATGTGGCTGACCAATACGGTAGCAAGGTGCTCCCCCACTTCGGGAGAGGTGCGAGATGACCTGAAGAACAGGAAACGTTAGCGACAGCCTCGGACATTTGCACAAGGCCCGCCCATTTACCACCCCTCCACACCTAACCCCCGCCACACCAACCAAGAGCGCATCAATATGATCTTTGGTAGTCATCGTCGTTGTCGTGTTTTTGTTCGTCGTTTTTTGTTTTACCGCGGTTTTTTCGTACCAGCAGTGTTGTGCTGTTAGTACTTCTTAGTAGTTTGTGTAATACTGTCAAAATGAAACATAGATATGCACTCTTAATAATGTTATTATACACAAGGTATCTAATCATGATTGTTGTGGCCAACTGCTGTCAAAACTGATACCTAACAGACATTAAAGTCGATAAGATGTGTTGGAATGACACTGACGGAATTATATACATATGTTTAACAATAGGCAGCTCTAAAGCTCTCAAACACTGAGGAAGAACTCAAAGTAATCTCGTGTCTGCTATAAGCAAGCAGTCCTAAGAGTTCACAAGTAAAAATTCACTCATTTCACAGGCAAATATTAATGAATAATGTCACTGTATAAATATCTGACTGCTTGCATTAGGCATTTCTACATTATCCCAGTCTTATATTCTTTAGTCTTAATGAGGTAATCAGAAACAAACCCAGACATCGACTTTTCCTTGTTTGTGCACAACATTGACTTTAGACAATCGAAATAATGGACAGCATCCTTGGCGATACTACCAATTAATATTTCCCAACATAATTTCTTACACTACGCGATGTAACGGAAATTTGCGCTCACTGCAGTTAACAAATATCAAGATTTTTTTGTATAGTGCAGATAAAAGCTCATGAAATAAAAAAGGCAGTGTGGATACCATTTTTATTTTTCTTTCTTATTGATGATTTTTCAACTTGCATATTCAATGAACATGTTTCTAATTCTTTTCACAATGGTACCGGAAAAACTGTATTTCGTACTAACTACTGATTTTCTACCTTGTTATGACTGGCATATCTGTGATACGAACAACTTTGATGTTGGAACATGCGGCAGATCATGGGCGGAGCTTAGGATATGGATTGGTGTGGAGGGGGGTGATTGGGTGGGACTTGTGCACCGTCCGGGGCTGTCGCTAACGTTACGTCTGAAGAAAGGCCATGTTTTCAGACTCTGCCGCTGGATCTTGTGTTGGTACGACCTGTTTTAGGTGTGCTCCGTAAAGACAAAAGAGTGGAGACATGGTATGCATGTGAAATACTTAAGAGTAGTTCGGAATAATAATTTCTCTATTTCAGGAACTTTTGTGGGGAGAATTAAATGTCAGGCAGGTAATATTAAGGGAATCGTAGTAATCTTCGGAAGTGACCAACGGTCACAGTGAAACCACGTGTAGCAATAAGTTGAAATACTTCCGAGTGCTTAAGTTAAGCTGAGAATTACTGGCGTGTGTACTATAAGTTGGAAATATTTAAGAAATGGCGTGTGCAGGACTTGAAATTAGAGACGAGTACTTCCACGTGGTGAGTACTGTGTGAGTCTCAATTTGTGTGTGACAAAGGATAAAGAGAAGTACTCGTCCATGGTATCAGTTGAGGGCTCGCGTGTGTGACGAATATGTTCTTAATATTACTTTGCGTGTTATGTTTCCGTGTGACGCTTGATTCAAACTATAATACTCTGAGAGTGATGCAAGGTGAGTCAGCCGTCTATCCAGCAACGCCACTTTGCTTGCATTGCACAGAAAGACGTGCATATATCCTCCAGAGTTCATAGTAGGAAAGAAAAGCTACGAAGTGGGGCAGTGTCGTGTGAAACTGGGATGAATTCTAATTGAAGTGGGAAAGCTGAAAGTGATGTGATTATAACGTTGTGACTATTCCTTGTGTTGTATTCCATGTTACCAGTGTGGTGTATTTCATGTAATTTAAGTATGTGTGGTTTGCATGGGAGAGTAGCAAGATAGGTTCAGAGGTAGTGGGTTATGCATGTTCCTTTTGTACCGCTCGGTCTGGAGGAAATTTTCATGATGATAGATGTGAGAGTCGAAGTGTGAGACATAGCAAAAGATCCATCATCCTATCCAGACAGTGCACTGTAGTGTTAGATAATTACGAGATCATAAGATAGAGAATCACCAATGTAAAGCCATGCCCACTGGGCGGAGTTTCTCATGTGCAACTGTTGTAGAAAATGTTATGGTGTGTTTAGGTTATAGAATTTATCGGAATAAAAAAGATAGTGAAAAGAAAAAGATTGGTGGCCTTTTCCTTCGAATAGTATGTTGTCATGATATCCAGAATTTATAATGTGTGTGCCATTCATATTCAGTGCGATGGCCACGTCTTGATCAAAGCCGTTGAATAAGAAAGAAAGTGTGGTATTGCCAGTGCGTAGTGAACAGTCAAGAGTTATGTAAATTACTAATAGTCAGATGTGCGTTATTCGTTTCCGTTGCGTAATATTCAAACAGGAGAATAATTTGTAACTTAATTGTGAGTACTAGAGCTCATGTTACTCGATAAATAAGAATGAATCCACTCGCTTGGCAGACCACTCATCTTGCAGGCCTGACTGCTTGATGCCACAGTATGAGAAAGGCATGTGGGTGCCTCTCACGTTCTCCAATATACCACCGCACGCAGGTGCACTTGCCGTACGCCCGCAGGGGAAATGTCGAACTAGCACCGTTGGGCGAAATTTTTATCTAGTTGGACTATCTCGTGGCTCCCTCAGCGTATGTATTCTGGTAGAGGCTCAGTAGCAGATAAATATGGGGAGCGCCTCCCCCCTCCTGCGGGGCCGGCGGGATTGTCACCCCCCCCCCCCCCCCCCCCCCAGGCAGCCCGCACGTTATTCGTTCATTTCTTTCGTCAGTCGACTCCACTGAATCGAGTTATCGAGTAGCTGTATTTTCCTATATAGCACGCGCATCCGCGTCATTATATTTTATGTTTCTGTCCGGAACATAGATAGCTAACACATACCTACCAGAAAAGTCGTGGCCATTCTAGTGATCTCGATACGTTATTCTGTCTGGCATTTGTTCGAGAAAAGTCGCGACTTAATTGCTTAGCTTGTTTAACACTCACCCTGACATTGATTGTCCTATTGATGATGTACTTAGTTTCATCATTTAAGGAAGAGAACCACAATTGTAAATTTATTATAGCGTAAGATGGCATTGTCTTGTATATGTGTCTAATCAGTTTAAAAAAAACTTTTCATGTGACTTTATTATTTTTTATTACGGTAAAAGTGAAGGTTGCTCAAGATATCTTTACCGCCTCCTCCTTGAGGTTTTTCTGCATCTGCCACGTAGAGGATAAGTCTCACCGTGTAGCATTTTTATATGAAGACATGGATGAAACGCGAAATTCTTCAAATAAAAGTAAATACAGGAGTCTAATTAACCGCTCGCAATCTGAACACTGTTGCACTTAATGAAAGAAAATCAGGGGCTAAACATACTACTCAGAGGAAACTGACGTCGGCGATAAAACTTCGATGATTTCAAGGCCTGAAAATTATGTGAATATCTTATTATCAAGAAATATCTGAATCACTTACAAGCTCTGTTACTCGTACATGCAACATTTTTTCCTGCAAGACTATTCGTAGCCAGATTTACTACATACACTGCAAAGAAATCATCACGATATATAAAACATCCTAGTAGTGGTAGGTGACTGTCGTATGGGAAAGTAAAGGAAACAGTATCTTTTCCGATTTTTTTTTTAAAAACATTAAATAAATGATATCCATTTTCATAATTTTTAGTACCTCTTCATAACTCCGTAACGAGGGTGATAAATCCGTAATAATTACGGACAATCCCCAATAGTTGGTAGCTATGTAAGTGCAGTCCTCTCTAATGTCCAGGAGACCATCTTGAACCGCAGTGACTTCAGTGAAATTCTGATCGTCTCATTGCGTAGGGGTTCCTTCCAGTTATCTTCTGTGCTAGACTGTAGTAGTTCCTTTAGCGTGTGGCCAAGTTTCATCGAGCTACCTTATTTGGCAGTGACATATCATGTCAAAATTATTTGTCCTTAAGTTTGGGATACCAGTACAAATGAGGGAGTGCTGAAAAGTAATGCCTCAGAATTTTTTATGTCTACATATTTGTGTGTCAACGTAGTCACCCTGGACACGAACACATTGCTCCCAACGAGAGACCAGTTTGTTATTACTACCACTGTAGAACGTCTGACTCTTTGACGAAGCCACAACCTCATCTCCACTTGAAACACTTATTACTATCAAAGTGAAGTCCTCGAAGGTGTTCTTTACATTCTGGAAACAGATGAAAATCGGAAGAGGCCAAGTCGGTTCTGCACCGAGGATTATCGATGACAGTGAATTGAAAGCGTCGGATTCTTGCGGATGTCGCAGCGCTCGTATGTGGTCCGGCATTGTCGTTCTGAAGGAGGGTGTACCATTTCTGGACGGCCTTTCTCCATTCGAAACTCGATTACAGCACGCTGATTCCCACGTACCGACATGCAATGAATAGCCAGAACATTATGACCACCTACAAAATAAGCGGTATGTCCGCCTTTGGCACGGATAACAACCGCGACGTGTCGTAGCATGGAAGTAAAGGGGCCCTGGTAGGTAGCTGGAGGGAAGTGGCAGCACATCTGCACACACAAGTCCCCTAATTCCTGTACCTTCCGGGGAGGGTGGCAGTTGAGCACCGACACCACGTTAAATCACATGTTCGATCGGGTTCAGATATGGCACGTTGGGGAGCCATCACATCAATTGTAACTCGCCACTGTGTTCCTCGAACCACTTCATCATCCTCCTGGCATTGTGCCATGTCGCATTACCTCGCTGAAAAATACCGCTGCTGTAGGGAAACACGATCGTCATGAAGAGATGCACGTGGTCTGCAACCAGGGTACGACACTCCTTGGCCGTCATGGTGCCTTTAACGAACTCCACTGGCCCCATCGATGCCCAGAGGGTTAGGGAGCCGCCGCCAACTTGTCTCTGTCGCACAGTACAGGTGTCAAGGAGCTATTCCTCTGGAAGAGGACGATTCGCGCCCTCCCATCGGCATGATGAAGAAGATATCGGGATTCATCAGACCAAGCAACACTCTGAAACTGCGCCAATGGCCAGTGTCAATGGTCACGTGCCCATTTCAGTCAAAGTTGCCGGTGTCGTGGTGTTAACATTGGTACATGCATGAGTCGTCGACTGCGGAGGCCTGTCTTTAAGTCTTCGACGCACAGTGTGTTCAGACGCATTTGTGCTCTGCCCAGAATTAAAGTCTGATGTTAGGTCGGCCTGCCCCGTTTTACCAGTCTGCCCAACCTACGACGTCCGACATCTGTAATGAAGGGTAGCCACCCAACTCGACGAGGTATGGACGTTGTTTCGCCTTGGTTTCGCCACATGTTGAAGACACTCACCACAGCACTCCTCTAACACCCGACAAGTCTTGCAGTTTCCGAAATGCTCGTGCTGAGCCTCCTGGGCATCACAATCTGCCGTCGCTCAAACTCACATAGATCTAGCGCCTTCCCCATTGTACACACGGAGAGCAAGCTCAATGATATTACATGCGCCGTGCGTGTGTCTGACAAGCAGTCATTCCTCGCCGGGTGACGCTACTATCGATGGACGGGTTTATATCGATAGTAGGTCGGTGATCATAGTGTTCTGGCTGATCAGTATAGTTATGTCACCCACCGCCATGTTACAAGGTCCAATTCGGAGAGCCCTCTAGCAGCAGAGGACTGCAAATCTGTAGACATGAATAACAAAGGTCTGGAGCGCGCGGAGTGGGAGGCGCCATGTTACGGATGGCGCCGCCCTCCCGCCGGAGGGCGCGCGCGCGCTTGTGTGTGTGTGTATGTGTGTGTGTGTGTGTGTGTGTGTGTGTGTGTGTGTTGTTCTTAGCGTAAGTTAGTTTAAGCAGCGTGTAAGTCTTGGGAATTCACACACACATTTGAACATTTTGAAAGGTACAGAATTCTATTTTTCAAAAAAATTCAGTTGGCAGTACTTTTGAGCACGCCCTCCTATATATACGGAATATATCTCACTTAACAGATGCACTTACACCTTGTGTCCTTTGTTTTGCTGTTGCGGCATTCTTTTTTTTTAAAAAAAAAAAAGAAAGAAAGAAAGCACCTGTGAGTGGTTCAAATGGCTCTGAGCACTATGGGACTTAACATCTGAGGTCATTAGTCCCCTAGAACTTATGACTACTTAAACTTAACTAAGCTAAGGACATCACACACATCCATTCCCCAGGCAGGATTCGAACCTGCGACCGCAGCGGTGGCGCGGTTCCGGACTGAAGCGCCTAGAACCGGTCGGCCACAGCGGCCGGCGTGAGTGGTTCGACTCAAGATGAAAACGAAAATATATTCGCTGTCAGTAAAGTGTAGTGAACTAAAAATCAGACGCCTGTATGCAGAAGAATATTAGGAAACAAAAAAGCCTTAGTTTGTAATTTAATACGATTTTACAGAAGTAATGTGAAACATGAAAACTCTTAACGATCTTGGCAAACATCCACTATGACCACTGATGATGCTTTGAAATTATTACCGTCCCAAAAGACGGTATATAACCATATCACTTGAACAAAACGTCGCAATGACTTCACTTTATTTTTTTCGCTGAGCTCTCTTGTGTCAGCGATGATTTTTTTTTCACCATCTGGTTTCGAACTGCCTACGTCTGAGATGAGAAGCTCCGTACAGCCGCGCGTTAGCAAGCTCATCTGCAGAGTGATCACCATTACGCTACGTTGTAATCACAGAAAACGAGCCTACTGGAGAAATGAGTAGATAAGTGCAGCACTTAGGCCTACCAGTAGTGGTTTGCTTACTGCTCCTCTTGCTGTTGACGGCCGTGTTGATCATGACGCCCAGCTTGGTGAGGCTGGCCTGGCGGATCATGGCCCCCCCGCTCGCCCTCACCATTGGAGCCGCTGGCGGGGCGCGCGCCGCACGCCTGCCTCTGCCGCCGCCGCCGTCGCCGCAAGAGCAGCCGTGACCGCGACCGTGACCCGCGACGCCGCCACACCGACCTGCGGGCAGCACGCGTGCCACACGTCAATAAACGTCCAGGGACAGCGTACCTGTCAGTTTGTCTTGTAAGGGGTTCGACAAAAATACGGAAACATTGCGAGAAATGCAAGTGGAACATAAATGCAGATGCTAGCTAAGCCCGTACGTTTGTGCCGTTGTATCTGACGACGAACAGAGCGACACCTGCACAATGTCCTCAGTACGTTGCGAGTGTCAGCCGCGGCAGAACACTCAGATGACGAAAGTCATGGGATACCACCTAACATCGTCTCGGACCTCCTTTTACCGGACGTAGTACAGCAGCTAGATGTAGCGCGGGCTCAACAAGTAGTTGGAATCCCGTGCAGACATATCGAGTCATTCTGTCTCTGATAAAAATAATAGAGAAACGTTAAGACGTTTTAATACGCAAGGTATTTTACAAAGTCTCCCCCCCCCCCTCGCCTTCCACACACTCACACTCACTTGAGTATAACGCACAAAAGTCCTTCTTTGGGATGGTATTCAACGCGCGTATCTCGTTGATTTGATTGCTAATTATGTCATCAAAGCGTTGACCCTTCGCGTGAATTTCTGCAGTTTGTCATTTTGTGGTACGTTCTTACTGATAACACCAACTCTCTCACCCATGACGATTTTTTCCAGAAAAGAATGGTCCGCGTTTTGAACTGCATTCAAGTCGCGACAGGCGCCCACTCGTCGTTGTTTTTGTTCGGCAGTCAAGGTGTGCGGGGCGAACTTCGCACACACCTCGATCGTCTTCAAAACATTCTGTAGACCGTTTTGAACACTTGTTTTAGAGCTGTTGCTCCACTGCGGTTTGTGCTACAACAACGCTGACTCTGCGACCGCACGTCCTGCGTGCTCACAATTGACTGGTCGAATGCACATCTGTTATTCACAGGAATACAATCAGTCTAGAAACTTACTGGGCTGTCTTTGTGCAAATTGTGCAATTATTTATGAAGTAGTATGACCTACTTTTATATCGACGACGAGGAATTCTTGTGCATATGAAGTGAAATATGTGAATATTGTTGGACACGAAGGCAATGTCCTCTTAACAGTAAAGAATACGTATTGATGTGCTCAAGCTTGGTGATTGGATGAAGGGTTCTAACAAGTCATATCATTCTAAACGGAGAGATCTTCACACGTAAAATTAACTGCGAGCTGTAACGTTACAGAAGTGGCGTGAGCTCCCTATTCAGAAATTTTGGTACAAAATAAGAGCCTGTGGTAACGCTACATCGCCATAGCTAGCCGACGAGGAAAAGGCAGCTATGAAATGTTAGGAGAGTGGCGATAAACTGAGTTATTGCTGGGTTTTCCTTCCACAGGAACCGGTAGCCAACGATTAGTGCAGCTGTCTCGTGTCCACTAAACCACGTATTAAATAGTCATGTGCTAAGAACACTGTCTCAGCGACCATTTAAAACACGTTCAGTTTACATAGGTCAAAAGACGCTTCTCTGGGACGCGTGTATACAGAGATACATGCCATGTTAAATGTACGATAGAAACTATGAAAATTACAGTATGTCTAAGTAGATAGGCAGTAGACAATGAGTTATTAAGGTCAACAGCTGCTAAACGCGTAAATCAGCAAAGTCATGCTACATTTTAAATTAAATAGGTTAGTGAGAGCTATTATGTCTGTAAGTATCACATACAGGGTGTTACAAAAATGTACGGCCAAACTTTCAGGAAACATTCCGAGCGAGCTCTGATTTCCCTTATTTTATGCACTCCCTCCGCACTCTTCGACACGTAAAGCAACAAGGCCAAATAACGATTTTTCAGAGGTGTAAATTTGCAAAACGTAACCTAAGGGAGTGATATACGACACCCGTTCCTTCCACTGACGCATAGTCCGGGCTGTTCAACGCGATTTTTCCACGGTCTTGTCGTGAAAGGTCTTCATGTCGACAATAGTCAATATATCGTCATCAGTATGCAGCGGTGTCCAAGGTGCTAGTTTCTGACGATCTTGGTGACTGTTTGTTACTGCGACGATAAGAAGGGGAAACGAGATCATGTCGTAATCTGTCACGTCTTTTCCAGGTCTAGGAAAGCGAACTGAAGACGCTTAGGCTTCTCACAATGTCTCTCAATAAGCAGGAGAGTTTTTGCGAATTATGAAATTCAGGAAGACCTGCAAATTTTCAGCACTCGATGGAGAGACTAGCATCTAATGCTCTACACAAACGAACTACAGTGTGCATAAATAGTTGTAAAGACCCTAATTGTTCGTTAGATCATCAATAAGTAATCATTGTTGTCCACAGTCATGAAATAGTCAGCCGTATCAATCCAGAGCGATTTATAGTATCTATGAAGCACTGGAAAAAGACATACGCAACTAAGAGTGATTAGAAGTATGTTAAGAAAATTTTAATTCATGGTCAAACAGGTCACCAACAACTCTCTAATTTTGTTAATTCTCAAGTAGTTTTTATGAATCTGAGATGTTTACTAAGTTGTTTAACGGGAGGAAACAGAGCTGATTGATCCATACTGATTTGTTTGGTCCAAATGATGATGGAACAGAATTCAATTTGCATGGGGTAAAATGATGGAGGAGAATGTTTTCTCTTGGAACACTTTCCAGATTTCACCTCTAGCCAGCCCTGTAATAGAAGTTTAATACATTTTCTTGTAATAGAAGTTTAATGCATTTTTAAGTGATGACACTCTCTTTCTATACGCTGCATCTTTTTCCGAAATTACAAAAATTATTCCAGAAAATAAAGGTATTTCCAAATATACAGATATCCTATTGAAATTTTAAAAGTGTTGCAATCAAAAAAATATTGTCAGTAATATGTTTAGTCGCTTATGTGATAAATTATTACTCTATTACACACCAATAATCAGAAGTGAAATCAAACCAAGCTGAATTTGAATAAAAAACCAATTACAAGTTAGATACGTTTTGAAATTTACTGTATTGAACACTGACACAAATTTCCATTTTCAAGGCAGTTAAAACTGTTCAGACACTAATGAATCTCAATTATATTGCAAATAGCACATGTTCCTTGGTAAAAGGCATTCTTCTGTTTCAAGGTTCAAGATGGTGCACGACTGACGTAGTATGGCTTCGCTACCATGTGTTATATAATTAGTTCTAAAAATATACAGAATTTTACGTGGCATTAAAATTGTAACTGTAGAGTCTCTGCATATAAAAGACATCTACTCATCTTTACCCAGGCCAAACCACTAAAGATAGACGCTTGAAATTTGCAGAGGGTGTCGATCATGTACTGTGGGCGTCGTTTAAGAAGGGATTTTTCGAAATTCCACCCGTAAGGTGGTGAAATAGGGGATGAAAGGTTTTTTTAGAAAATATGTCGCCATTAATGCAATTTTGGAGCTAGAGCTACGAAAGTTGATATTAGAATTCTCTGTCCAAATTAAAGCACGTGCTTCAGCATTTTTGGAAACACAACCACTAAGGGTAAAAAGCTGGGTGACAGCATTTTTAAAAAATAAATCATTACTAAACATCTAATAAAGCATTTTTAAAGCTACATCCACGAAAACTGATATTTGCCGCCTTCTTGGTTAGAAATAAAAAAATTAAAAAAAAAACTGTTTCAGTGTGTCTGGAAATTCAACCTCCACGGTGGTGAAATAAGGGATGGAAATTTGTATGAAAATGTTTCATGATTAAAGAATTTAAGCTAAATCTAAAAAAATTTGTATTCTTTTCTTGCTTAGGGAAAAAAGTACGTGTTTCAGTAGTTTTGGAAATTCAGCCAATAAGGGGATGAACACTTTTATGAAAATATTTCGTTATATTAAAATATTTTTAAAGCTGTATCTATGATCCCCTACGTTTGATTTCAAAATCAGTATGTGTCAGGGGATGGAAGTTTCAATGGAAATATCACCACAAGAGCTCATAAGGCAGAATTAACAAAGATCTACGATCCTTAATTGCCAGAACGAGAAGTAAATTCAGAAAAAAAACATGTTTCTATGGCCTTAATTAGCGTGTAAAGCTTAGAAGGTGTTGCAATTTGTGAACAACATAAAAATTCGATTAAGGGAAAACAAAAACAAAAGGAAAACAGTGTAGACCATACAGTCAATGTGAGCGAAGCTACGGGCGCTAAGCTAATTAACAACCTACCGCAAATGGCATTAATATATTTTACAGCACTTAAATGTATAGAACTACAAATATTTACAAACGCTGCACAGAGCGCGACCTCATACCTAACAACAACAAAGACTATAGAAAATGTTGAAAACTGCTTAAGGAGCCTCTACTGCGCATTCCTTCTTGGAATTCTAAAACCATTCGCAACTAAAGTACCGACGAAGAAACATCATGCGTTCCTAAGTACACTGCCCTCCACTTGCAACTCTGTCAGTTAGTCATACCTTATGTAAGCTACACAACACATTGTATGGTGGCTAGCTGAGTGGGAAAGGAAACGCCAACTACACATACTGTACGTCAGCCCGGATTTGCTGCATTCCGATTATATATCTAGAAAGAAGAGAATAGTGTTAAGATTACGGTTTTACATCATCTTGACGACGAGATGACTAAATACGGATCATAATAAATTCTGACAGAGCAGGAATGGGGGCAGAAACTGGCGGTGACCTTTTTCAAAAGAACCACTCGATATTTTTTCGTAAGTGATTTTGGGAAACCATGCAACATATGGCTCTGGGCGGTCGGAAGACGATCTAAATGCTGCCCCTCGTTAATGCGTGCTCAGTGCCTTATTCATTGGGCCACTTCGTTCGGTACCAAATGCAAAACTGAAATGGGTAAAACGACACTGATTCATACTAGGAAGATGTGGGCTTCATACAGCCAGTCTGAGCTTTAGTTGTGTAGTATGTGCCAGCTGGTTCTACTAACCAGCTCCTTGCTGACTTGTTTTCACATGCTGAGCTATAGCGGTCTTTCTCTGATGATCTCGATGTCAACGGGACTACAACAGCCCCATTCCAACAAAGCTTCATTCCAGAAGACAAATCTTTCCCTGGGCCTGATCCCTTCTTCCCCTGGCCTTTCTCGCACATACTGGATTCTTAGAATGTACTGACTGTAGCATTCCAGATACTGGTTCGGTAATTTGAGAGTGCGACAGACAATTAAGGCTTAAGAAATTTGCTCAGTTAAAGTCCAAGAAACAACCCTTCATTGTGCGTTAATGTTTACTAAGGTTCAAAGAAACAACTTGATGTTGATGCTCGACAAACGATACACTCTAGTAAGACAAGAACTCTGCTTGGCCTGTCTTTATAAGAATACAGCATGCACTGAAACTTCTACTCAAGAGAACAACAGGCATGCCTATTACCAGTGATAGCAGGTTTGCGCCTGTCTCGAGCAAGACACCGAGAAATGGAAGTCCCATCAATAACTCCCCCCCACTCCCCCCATTCCCATTCCCAATCAAAAAAAGGAACCGTGATGTCGCTCAAGAAGGGGAAGTACGAAAAGACAAGAAGCAAACATGCCTACCAACTTATAATAGCTTTTGCACCGTCTGCTTCATAGTTCTCTTCGAAAACCATCATGAGGTCTACATTTGGAAATATACAATAAATATTCAAAGAATTTCACAAACGACAACTAAAATGTGTCATAAAGCAGAATATAAAACTGTTTCACAAAGCAGAATATACACTACAGTATGCCTACTGACATACTTGCAACAGTCATTAGTTTAACATATCTTTTGGACCCTGTATTATGTGCAGATAAATTAAAACACTTAGGTTTGTGATCAAGAGTAACCGCTGATAGCATGAAGAATATCAGGTGGTTAGTTAGTAAGCCAGAGTTTCGTTCGTTATCAGAATCAATCATACAAAACTCTCCACCAACAAAGAACGAGCATAGAACACTGCGCACTAATCGTCAAAGAGCTATCGACCAGTCAATTAATCAAGTGTTCGTATCTAAATGGATAGTGCAAGGAATGCAATATGTATATGTATGCTCTCAAATGACAAACTTTACCGAGCGAAGTGGCGCAGTGGCTAGCAAACTGGACTCGTATTCGGGAGAACGACGGTTCAATCCCGTGTCCAGCCATCCTGATTTAGGTTTCCCGTGATTTACCTAAATCGCTCAGGGCAAATGCAGGGATGGTTCCTTTGAAAGGGCACGGCCGGCTCCCTTCCCCGTCCTTCCCTAATCCGATGAGACCGATGGCCTCGCTGTTTGGTCTCCTCCCCTCAACAACCCAACCCAACAAACGTTGAGATTCTCAGTGTTTATTGGATTTATTTTATGCTGTAGCTCCGATAATAATTTTCGATAAGAGTGGAACTGGTAAAAGCAATTTCAAAACCTTTGTAACATGGAAGAGATACATACTGCAGTAAGATACTGAAAGGGAAAAGGATTATGTGACAATGCATTTCACATGGGAAAAAATTAAAAATGAATCCTAGCCACGACCTAGGAACTGACTGGTAAGGCAAGTGGATGATGAAAAAATTGGAGAAGTCGTCTTTTATTATGTATGGTCGTAATGCCAAAAAAAAAAAAAAAAAAACACGTTTCGAAGAGCGGTCATAGCCGAGGGTGTTATTAATTCAGTCTCAGATATAATTTGGTAAATCAAATGGCGTTGTCATAACAGGTGTATTTAACAGGAAAAATGATACTAGTTGTACAGGGTGAGGCAGTGAAACGGCACGATTTTGTAAAACCACCAAAGATTTACTTACAAGTAAAATCATAATAGCTGAACATGGATCTCAAGTACAAGAGTGGAAATTAAAGATTTAAACTTAAAAACAATCATTTTTTAAATATGGTGTCAGTGAGGTGTCGTCCTTGGTTTTGCACACATTGTCTAAGCCTGAGATGAAATTGTCCCATGACGTTTCGTAGCATCTGAACTGGAATGTTGTTAATTTCCTGTCGAATTCGCTCCTTCAGGTCTTCTTTTGTTCTTGGTGGATTTTCCTGGAAGACTTTGCACTTGAGGTAGCCCCAAAGAAAAAAGTCTGGTGCCGTCAGATCTGGTGAACGGGCAGGCCAGGGGAAATCGCCATTCCTGCTGATTAGACGTCGTGGAAATGCAAGTCTGAGCAATTCCATTGAGACATTAGCATGGCTTGTTGCACCATCTTGCTGGAAGAGTGTTTCAGCATCTGGATCATGTCGATCAATTCCAGGCAGACCAAAAATGGTCAACATGTCAGCATAACGTCCAGAGTTTACCGTCACTGTGTTGCCATCTTCATCTTCAAAAAAATAGGGCCCCACGATTCCACGAGATGACATTGCGCACCAGACTGTTACTTTTTCAGAATGGAGAGGTTTTTCATGAAGTTCGTGCGGGTTATCTGAGGACCAATATCTGAAGTTTTGCTTATTTACGTACCCACTAAGATGAAAGTGGGCTTCATCACTCATCCATAAGTTATGCACTCTTTCTTCATTTCGTTCAATAACGTTAAGCATTGACTGGCAAAAGCATATACGGTTATTGTAGTCATTACGTTTAAGGGCTTGCACTACCTGAATTTTGTATGGATGATAGTGAAGGTCACTCTTCAAAATCCGTCTTACTGATCGATTGCTGAGACCAAGTTCTGCGCTGTGCCGTCTCGCGGATTTTCGCGGACTTCGTCCCAACGCTTCGCGCACACGATTAATGTTCTCGGGTGTCCGGATTGTTTTTGTGCTGCCGCCTCTTTTCTTTGTTGTGCTAGCAGTAGCTTCAAAGGTTTTAACCCAAAGGAGAATGGCTTTCCTTGATGGCACGGGAGCCCGTGGCGGCAGGTTGAATTCACGACGAAAGGCGCGTTGAGCACCAACCACACTATCCGCGTTTTTGTAATATGCCTTTACGGCATATGCACGTTGCACACTCGACCAACGCTCCATGGCTACTGAAACTTCCACCACTCTAGACGCCCAAGGTCACTTCCCCCACTCTCGAAACCCCCCTCCGCGCCCGACAACCACTATCGAAATCGTGCCGTTTCACTGCCTCACCCTGTACAATTCTTTTTATATTCTCTGTCACTTGCGTTCTCTATTTTATTTCTACTTTAATTCCTTCAGCAATACTTAAGCGTAAAGTGTCATCAAATGATGTTGCCTTGTAGGCTTATTTAGTTCGGCGATCACTGTTGGTCCTGAGTAGTCAGCTGCATAGCATCAATCATCATCCTTAAAAAGTTTGAGCAGACATTACATGGTAGTCCTAATTATCTTGTACAGCTTGTTGGCCCAGTTGTAGTGATTTATTTTAATCAGAACCTTTCGGTTTGGATAGTAACGGACAATGATATTTCTAAGAGCTTTTTATGCGTCCTATGTACGAAGAATACAGAAACATGCAACTATTGAGCTATGCAAAAGCATTTTAAGGCTACAGTACGTTTCATTCCAACCTAACGCACTTATGAAAATCATTAGAGGCTCTTACCCTCAGGTTACGGAAGAGAGAACTCACGACTGTTGATTATAGTAATCAATGAAATTTGCAGCCAAGGGTTCTTGAACAATTTCCAGCAAATAGGAAAAAAAGTCAATAATGGAAAAAGAAACTTCATTGTAGAATCTAGCTTGAAGAATTCTGAGCTGTAATGTACCAACAGTGCAGTTACTAAGGGTAATAAGTATGTTTAGGTGTTACATGGATGTTGCGAGTGAATGAGCAACTTCAATGCCACTACTGTTTTATTGAGGAGAATGGTCGAATGCGAATACCACTTGTTCCCATGTTCCATTAACATGTCTTACAAAATCCTGATAACCGCCATATTCGTGAAGGAATCCACAAAACAATTCAGGAAAAGGAAGTCGTATTTGTTGAAATCAACATTTCGAGAAAGTTTCTATTTGGGCGAGAATGTGTAATGAGTTGCGAAAGGTAACATCGAAAATTAATCGTTTGATAAAGTTGGTAGACGTTGATGCATAATTTTCTTTGGTAAAATAGCTTAATAAAACTGTTGATTGGCAAAACTGAATTAAAGTTAACCTCACTTTGTAGCCTGCGATTAAATGTAGCGCAAAGGCATCTGCCCAAACTTTCCTAGTCTACGGTCAAGTACAGTTCTGCGCTTCATTACTGAGAACTAGTAGCAGTTTTGCAAGAAAGAGGAGTTGATATGGTTTTCTAGCACGGGTCACCAACCCCTGTATGAGTCTATTAGAATTATTCCGTTGAAACGCAAAACCGCGCCTTCTGTGACTTACGATTTTGAGTATGATCCCAGTTAATCACAATGCCTTAGATAACACAACAACGCATGTTTTTTTACACTTGCAATAACCAAATTTTCAGACATGTTCTAGTAAGCCACACAGAACCGAGAACTGATGAATCTTAGAAAATTTACTAAAATCTTGCAGTATACGAAACTAGTCTGAACGAAAGAATTAACAGCGATCAAAATTACTTTTTGGCAAAACATTCATTAAAAAGGTAATTTGTTTATTGGTCAAGGTTCCAGTTGATGAACATATATTTAACATCATATTGCTATAACACTGGATTTGGCAATCTTTATTTATGGATCTCACATTTTGTGATACAAATATGGTTTCCACTTGCATTAGGCAGTTAAGTTCCTATCTTTGCTACTAGTTCTACAAGAACGTTGTGTTGCTTACACGTTAACCTTCACGTTATTAACTCCCGATTTCGACGCGTGACAGCTGCAGCAATTGCGGCCATATTATTAACGCTGAGGCATTATCTTTGTTATCTGAACTGTCCGTCAAACGCTCCCTACGCAGTACGCACAAACCTGTTATTAACATGGCATGACAGGTAATAAACAAGCGAATTTATAAGCAAGGTTCTCGAGGGTGCATCGACAGTGTGAAATTCACATCTACATCTCTACATCTACGTGATTACTCTGCTTTTCACAATAAAGTGTCTGTCCGTTCATTGCTCATTTGATAAAATTTGCACGAACACTGCTACTGACTGACTTGTTTTTAAGTCGTTCTCCACATTCATGAAAGACTGGTACGCGCCTGTCTCAACGAAACAGATAAGCACACAGTAGGTGCTACATCGGAGGGGCATCTGTGGAGAAGTCAGATTTGCTTATAGTCAAAGAGTGGCAGGAGCAGCAGCTTTTATAGTAGTTGCGTGGTCAAGAATGTGGCCTTGTAACATTAGTCAACATGGACTTGCTATGTTGGTACTATGATCACCTGCGAGCAGGACGAAACTACAGCCGTAGTATTCCCTAACGACATGCTGCTCTACTAAAAAGTTTAATGACGATATCATCCTCTCGGGTAAAATATACAGTATTAAAATAGTTCCTGATTCGGATCTAAGGGCGGGGACTACATAGAGGGTGGCATGTTATCGATCTTAATCGGATAGGTAGGTTAGAGAAAATGAAAAGCGAAAAGGATTGGTTGACGTTACGATGGGAATTAGTGAAGTTTGGTGCAGAGATATTGAAAATAAAAGAGGTGTGTCGCAGGAGTACTATACGAATGCGGTTCAGCTGCTATGAGCAGCATAGTGAATGCGTTATAGTGTCCAAGGAAGACTGTGTTCAATTCATTAAATGGAGACAAAAACGTAATTGTAATGAGAAACTGGAAATACATAGTAGGAAAAGGAAGGAAAAATAGTACGTGAAAATGGGTTGGAGGAAAACAATGAAAGGGAAGTCTCCTGATAGAATTTTGTACTAACCGCAATGTAATCACTGCAAACACTAGGTCAAAAAATTATTAAGGAAGATTGTATACGTGGGCGTCTTGGGGAAACACCAGGATGTTTCAGATACGTTATGTAATTGTCACACAAAGATTTAGAAATCAGCTCTCAAACTGCAATGGACAAATAAGAACAAAAAAATGACGAACTGCAGATTAAAACTGGATAAATTACATAAAAGTAGGAAAATAAGGCAATGGATTGTCAATAAATAGAAGACCCAGAGGTTGTTGTGAATTTCAGAGGGAGCATTGAATGAAATAGGAATAGCTCAAGGTGTTACAAGGAGAAAATAACAGATGATGAATGAATGGCTTTGAGAAATGAAATAATGAAGGTAGCAGAGGATCAAACAACAAGGCTCATCAGAAATCCCCTGAATGAAACAAGAAATACAGAACGTAAATGATGAAAGGAAAAAAATATAAAATTGTAGAAAATGTATTAAGCAAAGGAAAATAAAACCTGCAACAACTCATTTCCTGGCTGTGCCTGTGAGCTCTTCCCTTGGCTGAGGGGAAGGAGGCTCTCTTCGGCCTGTAGCTGATGGACCGATCTTTACCTTTAGTCCGATCCACGAAGGATGGCGGTTCGAGGCACGGACGGGAATGGCATTGTTGACGATTGCAAGCGACAGTTGCGGTATTAGCATGCGCGTGCTTTCCGCTTGAAGGAAATGTATGTCCCGCAAGAACTCGCTACGACCACGTTTAATGTTCGCATTAGTTGCGGCATTCAGGGCAGAGCGCTCAGAGCACTACTGAATGCTCATTGGCTGTCGGAGTGTGGGTGACGTAGGTGTGCAGAAGAAGCCTAAACTCGACCGCCATCATTCGTTACTCCAATTATAATCGTCCAAAATGGATAATGGCTTGGGCATAAGAGGCCGGTTCAAGATGGAGTGATTATCCCAGGACGGCTCATGTTTCCGACACACATGGCAGGCAAACTCCTAAAGTCCTGCCGGGGAGCAACATTTTACAGAAGCGCTATATGTGGGAGTTGGAAATGGTCAATGAAGTTGCCGACACTCTGCTCCTAATTCAGATGGGCTGGAAACCTCAATGTTAAATAAGGTGCGTTCGAGTAAAGGTACCACAAACGACTGCAACCGTTTTCAAATTATCTCTGCTGTGCTTCGGCAGTTTCGTGATAGATGCAACGGTCATAAATCTTTGTGTTACTCGAACGCATATTTCACGTCTTTCATTGTTTGGCCACCTGTAGCGCTAAATGACCTGCTCTCTTATGCTCAAACGTTTCCGATGGAGCATCAGAAGTGATTCATCTGAAAAGACCACTGTCGCCACTCAGCGGACGTCCAATTGCTTCGTCGCCGATGAACAGCAGTATGCAGCAACGTTCGCTGAACGGTCGTTGAGGTCACGCTGTTGGCAGCCCCTTGTTTTATCTGGGCGGTCAGTCGCTCAACAGTTGCACGTCTGTTCGCCCGTACACACCTCTGCAGCCGCCGTTCAGCCCTGTCTTTATGGCCCGTGGTGCACCACAGTTGCCTTGGCGCCGGTTTTGGACAATACCATTTTGCCATGCATGGTATATATTGACCACGGCAGCAGGTAAATATTTTCGACACTTAACCGTTTCGGAAATGATTCCACCCTTGGCTCGAACACCAATGATTATGCTCTTTCGGACCTCTGATGCATGGCTTCGTTTCCGCATTACGACGACTGCACATTGACATCGAACACAGGCGATTGCGACTGGACCGTGTAAATTCACTGGATAGTGTGGCAGTGAAAAGAGTTAACCTGCGTCCGCCCATAAACGTTTCCGATTAATCTGCGGAGGAGTACGTCGTGTAGTACGCCTCACATCGACAAAAGTGAGTCGATTATCACCGCGACCGTGAGTGTGATTTCACGCGACGCCATGGAAGCTCAGCTCAGGGGTACGGAAGGAAGGAACCCCCTTCGAAACGTCTACATAGAAGCTCTATACTATAAAGGAAACAAACTGAAAGACACTGTTACTGAAATTAAACTGCAAGCAGATGAAGATGAGACGAGAAATATGAGGTTGAGAGAAGAATTTGACAAAGGACTTAAAGTGCCTATATCGAACAAGGCGCCTATAGTAGAAAACATTCCCTCAGAACTGCTGAGACACTTGAGAGAGTTAATCGTGACAAAAATGTTCCAAGATACATGACACAGGCAAGCTGAGTCGAGTGCTCAAATGGCTCTGAGCACTATAGGACTTAACATCTGAGGTCAGCAATCCCCTAGAAATTGGAACTACTTCAACCTAACTAACCTAAGGACATCACAAACATCCATGCCCGAGGCAGGATTCGAACCTGCGACCGTGGCAGCAGCGTGGTTCCAGACTGAAGCGCCTAGAACCGCTCGACCACAGCGGCCGGCGAGTCGAGTGCAATGGACAGTTTGTTGGAAATAGATTAGCCAATGAATATTTACAAAAGTAAAACAAGAGTAATGGAAAACACTTGAATTAAATGAGGTGATGCTGAGGACTAATACCGGGTGTCTCTCCTAAGAGTCATCAGGTGCATTTTCTCTGGTGTTTCGTCAGATATCTGCAATTTCGTTTTTGCATTGCATAGCTGGATTCAGCGCAAACAATTACTGCTCGTTACATCGTTCATGCGATGCCCGTTGTCAACAGAAAGCGTTGGTATGTCCACATTACAAACAAAATTATTTTTAAATTGGAATTTTTCACACCCATTTGATAGAGCGCTCCCAAATTAGTGTAGTCTGATAATCGTTTTATCAATACGTATTAGCACGAATAGTGAAATACAAAGAATAAACAGCAATCCAGTAGCGTTGCATACTTAGCGGTTGCAGTCAGCGCTGGCCGGGGGAGCGCTGTCGCTGATGGCGTCCTGGTTATGCTTCGTATTTTACTGTCCCTGTTAACACATATGGGTAAAAGAAATGTCGTGCTAGACTAATCTGGCACCGTCCTATCGAACGGGCACGTAAAATTCCGCTTTAAAAATAATTTTGTTAGTATCGGGAAACAAACCGACGTTTTACGTCAACACTGGGTGTCGACGTGATGAGAAGTGTTTGTTTGCTCCATGCACGAATGGAAGTGAAAGAACACTCAATATACGAGATTTATTTTCGTCTGGCTCAGTGCCAGTGGCACCTCACATCGTTGAGAGGTTAAGGCTAAATTAAAGGAAGGCTGAAAATTTTCCGTGGTCGGACAGGAACTCGATCCCGCGACCTGTCCGTTTCCAGGCATGTGCTTTAACGGTAGACTACCATGCACTACAGGCTGTATAATGAGCAGTCTCACCTTATGCGTACTCTTTAGCAAACACGCTGCAGAAGGTCCCCAAACTTGCAGCTGTTTCGCACTGAAGCTCGCTCGGCTGCGTCGAAAATCCGCTGCACTGCAGTGGCGCGTGCGGTCTGAGACTGGCTGTCAAATGAGCAGACTCGAAAGTAAATAAATACGATGTGGAAAGGAAATATGTAGGACGTTATCGTGAAATGATTATCAGAAAAGAAAAGTCACCGCATATTTCGTGTGTTCTTTGACAATGTTACCAAAAATACGACATCTGTTATTGATAGATACTCTCCTCTGCTTGGAACAGTATGGAATATTTACCCCCTGAACTGAACATAACATGCCAAATTTGTCACAAAGAAGCGACGCCGCTGGTCATCGGTAATCTGTTCGAAGTGGGTCTCATCACAAAAGAGAATTAATTCTGCTCCTGTCAGTGAGATGCCTCACTCGCAGTGATTTTCGGCATTAAGTATGACGATGATATACAGGGTGATTCAAAAAGAATACCACAACTTTAGGAATTTAAAACTCTGCAACGACAAAGGCAGAGCTAAGCACTATCTGTCGGCGAATTAAGAGAGCTATAAAGTTTCATTTAGTTGTACATTTGTTCGCTTGAGGCGCTGTTGACTAGGCATCAGCGTCAGTTGATGCTAAGATGGCGACCGCTCAACAGAAAGCTTTTTGTGTTATTGAGTACGGCAGAAGTGAATCGACGACAGTTGTTCAGCGTGCATTTCGAACGAAGTATGGTGTTAAACCTCCTGATAGGTGGTGTATAAACAGTTTACAGAGAATGGGTGTTTGTGCAAAGGGAAAAGTTCTGGACGGCCGAGAACGAGTGATGAAAATGTAGCACGCATCCAGCAAGCATTTGTTCGCAGCCCAGGAAAGTCGACTCGCAGAGCTAGCAGAGAGCTGCAAATTCCACAATTAACTGTATGGAGAGTCCTACGATAAAGTAACTACCTGAACGTCAACTACCCGAGGCGATGGATTGGCCGCCAGGCAGCCCATGACAGTGCACTTCATCACTGGCCTCCAAGAAGCCCTGATCTTACCCCCTGCGATTTTTTCTTATGGGGGTATGTTAAGGATATGGTGTTTCGGCCACCTCTCCCAGCCACAATTGATGATTTGAAACGAGAAATAACAGCAGCTATCCAAACTGTTACGCCTGATATGCTACAGAGAGTGTGGAACGAGTTGGAGTATCGGGTTGATATTGCTCGAGTGTCTGGAGGGGGTCATATTGAACATCTCTGAACTTGTTTTTGAGTGAAAAAAAACCTTTTTAAATACACTTTGTAATGATGTATAACAGAAGGTTATATTATGTTTCTTTCATTAAATACACATTTTTAAAGTTGTGGTATTCTTTTTGAATCACCCTGTATACATGAAAGCAGCGCCGCGCGGAGTGGTCGCGTGGCTAGAGGCGCCATGTCACGAACTGCGCGGGCCCTCCCGCCGCAGGTTCGAGTCAACCCTCGGGCATTGGTGTGTGTGTGTGTGTGTGTTGTTCTTAGCATAAGTTAGTTTAAGCAGGGTCAGAAATTCACACACACACACACACACACACACACACACACACACACACACACCATGCAGGTAGTAAAACGACAATAAACAAGTATTATAAAAAAAAAGAAAAAAAGACGCGGAAAGTAGCGAGGTTGAAGTTTCCTAAGGTAATAGTCGACCTCACTCCAGTCAGCGGAAGTGAGATATAAGTAACTTAGAAACAAGAAGAAAATAAGATCGAGGCGGCTATCAGGACATTTCTTAGGGCTGTGAACAGTTTTAGCAGGGCAGACTGGTAAGAAAAAGAAATACGAGAAGAAAGTGGGGTGAACGTCTCGAGTGAATGAACTTTGAGATATTATCTCACGAAGTAACTACGAGTATAATCCACTGTGGCCAAGAAGTTGGGGAAGGTTGAGGAACAAGTGAGCATCTTAACAGACGAAGTTCTAATACATGAATACAGTTACAAACAAAACATACAAGATGTGGCAAAGTATCACGCAAAACGTATCGACGCTAGACTAGAGGCCGACTGATATGAACGCTTGCCTCGTGCTTTGGCTGCCTGGAGGGCATTAGTGAACAAAGCCTGCCGCCACTCTCCACTGTTCACGGACTTGCCGTGCTAAAAGGCTAGCTGGCCGGTTGGAACTGTTCACTTTGGACGAGATACTATGAGGCGTCATTTCCGAATTTAACGATGGTATTGCTGCTGCTTGTTTAGTGATCCATCCACTAAACAAAACGAGCTTCTTGTTGACGTTCTTTAAGTAAAAGTATGGGAGACAAGCTGATTCTGAAATTTACTTACGCAGTTACGTCAGAAGGATAAGGAATTGGTTGCGTCACAATGATGGTATAGTAGACCTTTCCCAGCTCGCCTTTTAAAGCACGAGTCATACAGTCTGTGAGACTTGGTAAGAGCGTTCTTGTATTTGAATAACACCTTCGGTAGGAAATTTATTACTTTTGTCATAATTTAACTGAAAAAAAATCCGTAATACACTTTGCCATGTTGCCTCCTGCGGTTCGCTTTATAAGTTAGTTGTGCACTGGGTACAAACGTTACATTAGAGTGAGTATTCACCACAACAATTCTATTGCATTTATTAACGTTGTCCATAATGATTTCAACGGAAGAACGTGCCGCGAGGGATTAGCCGAGCGGTCTCGGGCGCTGCAGTCATGGACTGTGCGACTGGTCCCGGCGGAGGTTCGAGTCCTCCCTCGGGCATGGGTGTGTGTGTTTGTCCTTAGGATACTTTAGGTTAAGTAGTGTGTAAGCTTAGGGACTGATGACCTTAGCAGTTAAGTCCCATAAGATTTCACACACATTTGAACGGAAGAACGCAGCTAAGATTTGCTAAGAGTCGCCTTTCACCAAGATTTCTATGACACAAAAAATACCGCCTTTACTTCTTAATTTTGCTGCTGTTGTTAGCCATTTGCACAGCCAATCAATTTCATCAGACCACTCTAGCACAATCTCCCGCTTACTTCTAGATTTTTTTTCCAAATGGTATTTCACTTTTACCCTTACCAAACAGGATTCTTAAGAGGAAATAAAGAAGATCCAGAGAATAGGAGCGCGTTCCGTCACAGTTTCATTTAGTAGGCACGAAAGTGTCACAGTGATACTCGCCAACCTCCAGTGGCAGGCGTTACAAGAGAGGCGATGTGTCTCTTGGTGTCATTTGCTGTTAAAATTCCGAGAGCGTACGTTCCAAGAAGAGTCGACCAGCATACTGTTTCCTTGACGCCACCGCGCTGGTGCAGAGCGCAGGAACTCCGTACTGTCCTTGAGGCCACCAGGGTTCACGCTGCTCAGCATACAGTGCCACCCGTGGTGGTCACACGTCCCTGTTACGAAGCCTTCCCCGCCGTTTACAATACCCAGAGGGCCATCATGATCACTGTGACTTCAATGTAATTGTTGTCTTTGAATTGAGTGTCTTTTCTGTTTGTCTCATTGGGTATTTTATTTCAGTTGCCTTCTGTTGTACAGTGTAGCAAGCAGTTCTTTCTGTGTATGGTCCAAGTTTCATCGAGCTGTCTTACTTAGCAGTGGCTCGTCATGCGGAAGTTACTTCCGCCCATAAGTTTTGCAAATCAATGTTTATAGTTAATATGATGAAAAGTGACATTGTGAAAAAGGAGACAGCGTCATAACGTAATTTGTCGAATAAAATTTTTTGTGCAATTAAAACATGATGACCAGTTTCGGTTGCGTACAACAACCATCCTCAGATCATTCAGATCGTAAGGAGAGTTGAATGCGCATTGAAAAACATCATCATTGTTAGCAACAGACATGCAATGATACGCATTCGTGTTACTGGCCAACAGGAGTAAGAGAGTATGTTGTTAAAAGCATCATCGAGAACGAGCCAGTTTGTAAGCCACAATCTCGTAGGATGCAGGTAATAACTACGCAGTTTTTACTCAAGCAACCGGTCGTTTTCCTCCTTTATTACTTGCATTAGCCGACCGCTGTGGCCGAGCGGTTCTAGGCGCTTCAGTCCGGAACCGCGCTGCTGCTACGGTCGAAGGTTCGAATCCTGCCTCGGGCATGGATGTGGTGTGATGTCCTTAGGTTAGTGAGGTTTAAGTAGTTCTAAGTCTAGGGGACTGATGAGCTCAGTCCCATAATGCTTAGAGCCATGTGAACCATTTTTTTACCTGCATCTTGCGAGATGATTGTTTGCAACCTGGCTCGCTCTCGATGTTGTTTTCGACAGCATTGTCTTAGTCTTATTGGCAGATGCATTAATTGCATGACTATTGCTAACGATTATGTTTTTCAATGCACTTTATACTCGTTTAACGATTTGCACGATCTGAAGATGCTTGTTGTATACAACAAAAACCTAGCCATCATGTATCAATTGCGTAACGTAAACTACGGTCCAGAAAGTAAAAAATTTTTATTCATCGTATAATTAAAAACATATCATTTTAACCTACGTCTTTTCATATCTGAATAAATGTCGATGCACTTTTCAGTTTCTTAGTTTGCTCTTTATAATGTACGAAAGGCGTTAGATAACTGAAACAACATTTTTTTTCTAAGCCAGTTTCGGTTGAAAAAATGCGGAATTTGTTGTGGGACATGATTGGAATATTCCCGCTTCAGGCCCTATACTTTAATGAAAGTCCGACATGTGATGGCGCTATACATAGCCTTCAAAATGGTGTCTGTCACCGAGGCTCGGTCCAAGCAGAGAGCTGTCGTTGAGTCTCTTTTGTCGAGAAATCAAAGCATCACAAATATTCAGAGGCGCTTGCAGAATGTCTACGGAGAGCTGGCCGTAAACAAAAACACGGTGAGTCGTTGGGTGAGGCATCTGCCACCATCGCAACAAGGTCGCGCAAACTGCCCCATCTCCCGCGTGCCGGCCGGCCGCAAACAGCTGATTCCCGCAACGTTGGAACGTGCGGACACTCTATTCATCACAATGGAACGCCTCGCTGCTCTACTTATCCTCCTCTATGCCAATGCAAGACCTCACACAAGTTTGCGCACCCAAGAGGAGCTCACAAAACTTCATTGGACTGTTCTTCCTCAACCTACAGCCCGGATCTCGCACCTTCTGACTTCCATCTGTCGGACTATCGAAGGATGCACTCCGCGGGAAGCAATGTGTGGATGATTTAGAGGTTATTGATATAGCACAACGCTGGCTCCAATGTCGGCCACACAGGCCTTCCCAGTAAGTTTGCGTAAAGCCATGGCATTGAACGGGGATTGTGTTGAAAAACAGGGTTTTATAGCCGAAAGAGTGGAGAATGACATGGAGTACTGTAATCCCTAATGAAACCAACCTGCTTTCAGAAGAAAAATTTGTTTTGGGTCACTTATTGAACGCCTTTCGTATTATGTTTGCAACAACAGATACATAGAATTACGCACACAAGTTTCAAAAATATTTCAAAAATGGTTATGAGAATTCACCAAGGTAAAAATTTTGAAAACATAGCTTGATGAAAATAATGTTGTTTAATGACAAGTGGTCTGGGACTCTGCAACAACCTTTGTGGACGCCCCGAAAACACGAGAAAATGTTATCAGGGATTGTCACGGTGGTTGGATTGCTGTCTGCTCAGTGCAGTAAGCCCTCAGCTTGGCGAATGTCCGTGGTCTTGGGTGGCATCAGCGGCTAGTGTAGCGGCGATCACGGTTTCGGCTCCTCCGTTGTACATATGCCCTTCCAGAGTACCACACTGTGCGGATCGGAACGATAGTAACTACCAAAACCCAACTGGGAATAAGATTTGTAGCTCGTACGTGATTAGAATATTCTGGAAATATTCGTAGAGAAAGAGAGTTTCTTATAATATTCTACAGGCAAGTGAAATGAATGAGATCATCTTCTCATGCCTGTGTTCCGAGGCTTTATTCATCTTCCTATATACATACAAACATAGGTGAATTTAAAGTTGATTAACTGTACCCTGTTTTTCCATACATATTATTCGGTCATTATCTTCAACTTGTCTAGGAATCCTTCTGGTATTATCTTCAGTTTCTTCGGTGAGATTACAGAAAATTTTCTGAAATCTGCTACTTATCACTGATACTACACTTCACAGTTTTGATGCTGAAGCTAGCCTAATCGCAATGCAAACACATAATTCTGAATATGAAAGGAGCACTGGCTTCATCAGTAGTTTTAATTTTTGAAACACCGTCAGCAACGAAGACTGATTATAGTTGCACTGACACAGACAAATTATGAATTATCTTTCGCTGGACACTTGTTCTAATGTGTTAGGATTTTATCCTTGTTTATAACACTACACAGGCTACTGGGCATCAGTAAAGTTCACATCTTTCTTTTAATTCCATAAAGATACGGAATTATGCGAGTGAATTACTGAAAAAAAATAGCCGGGCTTCTGTACTCGCTGAAATTCTAGGATGTAAGTTCAATTCATTTTAGTTTTAACAACTGAGCACTCCTTTCCTTGAAGTTCTAGTTTCTGCCCATCTAGAAGGTAGGGATGAATTAAGAAATCCCGTAATTGTTACAATTCTCAGCGACTGCGATATCGCAGTTTTCACTATAATAACTTTACAGTATCTGGTAGCGATTTCAGCCACAACTGACAGTCACAAGTAGCAACTAAAATAGGATTTAACAGTTCAAAGCCCTGTGACTGTGCTGGCCGAAGTTCGTAATTCTTTCTAAGAAGATCGAATTTAGTAATTCTTTCTAAGAAACTTGTGTCTCATTTCATTGTTGTATAACCTAACTATGATTGAAAAAATGAACCAATAAGCTAATCTGCACTGACTGATATGTTTGCGAGTATGATATTAGACCCCCTCCCCACCAAAAAAAACTCGGCTGGGTAGCGTAGCCCGAGATCTACGTTAGACCGAAAGTTGATAATTCGGTTGAGGGTTGGGGAAGTCGACGAATGCGATTGCCAAATAAAGTCTATTTCACAATAGTGTGTATTTCACAATTATTTATCATCCCTTTTAAATCGCATGATGGCTTCATGAAACATTGCTGAAATCCTCAGTTTGCACTGAGCGAGGTGATTAACACAATGAACTCGCATTCGGGAGGACGACGGTTCAAATCCACTCCGGCCGTCCTGATTTAGGTTTTCCGTGATTTCCCTAAATCGCTTCAGGCAAATGCCGGGATGGTTCCTTTGAACAGAGCACGGCCGATTTCCTTCCCCACCCTTCTCTAATCCGATGGGAGCGATGACCTCGCTGTTTGGTCCCCTTCCGCAAATCAGCCAACCAACTAACCTACTCAGTTTGCACACTTTACAGCCGAGAAAATATCACTTCCGTTGCACTGACACAGCTCACCTTTCTAGATATACCAGTGAGCAGATGATATACTTACCAGTGCCAGTTAGTTTTCACTTGTGACTAATCACAGTGCAACGTCAACGGTGGCAAATGGCATTATAACATTGGTGGAGCGCAGAGGGATTCAAGTTGTAAGTTAGTAAAACATGATTTTAAACTTTGGCAAATGGTAACTAAACATAACAGTAACCCAAAAGTAACATTCACAAAATCCACTGATATCGGAAAGTCACAGTTTAGCCCACCCCTACTAGAAGGGATATAAATTCTCGGTGTGCTTGCACCGCAGCTGTGGCGTTCTCCAGCGGAAACACCCCTCTCCCACCATTCGCTCGTCAGTATACCTTCTACAGTTTTGAAAGCAGAAGTTCTCCCCACACCACACTGTACAGCTGCCACCCCAGCCTGCCCAGTGCCCAGTCCACGTGCCTCTTGCGGAAGGCATGCAACGCCAGGAATGCCCACCTCGCGTGCCGGTGGCTGCGTGACCGCTTCGAATCCCTCCTAGCACGCAGCCTGCACCCATGTAAATCAGCTCACCCGACGGCAAACTGGTAATTATTTTTCTGGCTCGAGCTGGAGTTTTGGCCCAATCCCTCGCTAAATAGAGTAAAGTATAGAGCAACGACGTGGCAAACAGTGCTACTTACTTCTGAGTACTGATGTCCGCCAATTATGAATACAACTATTCTCTTTATGGCTCAAAAATGTTTCAGCACCATTGTGCACGCAGCAAAGGGCACTCTCACTCGGGATTGTAAAACACAAACACAGGTTAACTAGGAATAATTATTTTTCTTGTGATTTCTGTCTTCATATGGATGCTCATCCACTGGAGAAACATGAACAGAAACACATGTTTTTTATTAGAAACTCTCGCAAGCAAAAAATATGAATTTAACAAAACACTGTGAGTAATCACAAAACAGAGGCGTGAATTACTTTTGTGGGACTAAATAATGGGGGTAGCCGAGCGGTCTGAGGCGTCTTGTCACGGTCCGCGCGGCTCCCCCCGTCGGAAGTTCGAGTCCTCCCTCGGGCATGGGTGTGTGTGTGTGTGTGTGTGTGTGTGTGTGTGTGTGTGTGTGTGTGTGTGTGTGTGTGTCGTCCTTAGCGTAAGTTAGTTTAAGTTAGATTAAGTAAGCTTAGGGACCGATGACTTCAGCAGTTTGATCCCGTAACACCTTACCACAAATTTCCCAAACTAAATAACGTTTAAACATCAAGTGATCTACAAAAAACACAATTTTGTTCCCGATATAACAAAGTAGAAGGTGCGGTAGTAGAAAATCTAAGTCTATAAAGTAAGGTCTCAACCACAACAGACACAAAAGCTCTTAGGCCTGACATACGTTCTAATAATTATGTGCCAAAATATGATTAAAGGAAAAAGATTAGTTTTGTACTTAGTAGAGGGGCCAGAACTCCCATAGTTTAACCTGCAAATACGGCAACTGTCGGAGCATTAAACCAATGGATGATCAATACTACGTATGTTCAATTCAGTCAGCAAGCTACCTCTGAAAATGATTTTTATATCTCCTTTTGGGTCTCGAAAGAGGACAGTGTCGAAACATAGATGCTGTCGATGATCTCCTGAATGGCTGTTTTCAGCTCAACAATAGTTTTGGGGTTATTCCTGTAAACATTGTCTGTAATATAGCCCCACAAAAAGGAGACACATATGTTCAGATCCGGATAATATGGCGGCCAATCGAGATCCATGCCAGCGGCCTCTGTGTACCCCAGAACCAGAATGAGATCCCCAAAAGTAGTCCTCCGTAACATCAAACACTCTCTTGCTTCGATGGGGTCGTGTTCCGTACGGTAAGAACCACTTCTTGTCGAAATCGGGGTCACTTTGGAAAAAAGGGGGCGAAATCATCTTCCAAAACATTCACGTACCTTTCGGCAGTCGCCGTGCCATCGAGAAATATCGCACCGATTATTCCATGACTGGACATTACACACCACACAATCACCCGTTGAGGGTGAAAATACTTCTCCATCGCGAAATGCGGATTCTCAGTACCCCAAATGCACCAATTTTGCTTATTGATGAACCCATCCAAATGAAAGTAGGCTTCATCGCTAAACCAAACCCGCATGTGCATACTAATTCCTATCATGCCATGCAGCCAACCGTGCAGTTTGAACGTTCCAACGCAAGCCGTTGAGAAATTATGACGATTATATTACGCATTACTCAGCTGTGTGAACTAGACAAACTATAATTAAACTGCAACAAAGCTGCCCACCTTAACTCATGTGGGATAAAATACATCCAGCACAAATAGATGTTAAAAATAACTTACTTAAAACAGATTACAACAAAAATAATAAAAAAGCGAATTGGACAGTTTCTAGATTCGTATTTTACCAGTAAACCTCACCCCAATTATTTAAAAAATCGAACTCCTACGTACGAAAGAGGTTCAAACGTCTGATTACATTACAATTGACTAAAGTGTCAAATATCTGACTTTTAACATGTAAGTGAGGAAAAGTTTAGAGAAAGTTTGTTTAAAGTTTTAGGAAGTGCCTAAGTGCTCTCATTTTCAAACGTTTGATGAGTGTGGTCCGAGTAATTTAAATTCTTATATTCGGTCAATACGTATATAAAATACTGAAAATCAAATTTTTGTTGCCCCTGGAAACCGTTAGATAGGCAACCTGCAACTGAGTTTGAGCACCGTGCACCGGGTTAGCAGTTTAGTAATAAAGATTCCTTCATGTTTTGTTTATCCAGTTCATTAGGAGCAACTAAGCACAACGTTCATCGTACAAAACCTGCAATCTGAGAAGCCATAATATAGTAACAACGTCTCGCTCTTCGTTTGGAACAAAGTATCGATTTATTACTAGTCTGCAGAGATTAAAGCCACTCAAATATTTCGTGTGGACTAAAACGGATTTTCCTTAGCATACTCTAACATAGCATACGAAATGACAGTCGATACGAAAACACAGTGTTTGTTCACAAAGGTTTGCTAAACCCGAATCTCGTATACTGTTTGCACAAACTCTTCTGCGTTCTGCCATTTATGACCTTGAATGCATAGAGATACAGAAATGTTAGCAAACAATGACAGTTCTCTTGCTGAAGTGCGATTATTACTTTTTCCGTGATTCAACGCCGCTTTAACTGTGATACCTTCAGAAATAAAACATGACGCTGTTGAATAATGAGGGAAGGCTTTGGTCGCAGCTTCGCACAACGAAATGAAAACACATTTGTAACTTTAACATCACGTTGAAATTTTGATCTTTACCGGCGGAACACTAAGGTGAGCAAGAATTTGCGACTTTTTACCGATGATACTGTAGTGGAGGGGGCAAACTGATTTTTGGAGGATACAGGGTGATTTGAAGTTGACTTCTATTTGGTGTGATGAACGGCAACTTGCTCTGGATAAGGAAAAATGCAAATTAATGCAGATGAGTAGGAAAAGCAATCCTATAACTTTGAATTCGATACTAGCGGTGTGCTACTTCAACGCAGTCACATCTATCAAATATCAAGGCGTAACATAGCAAACCGACATGAAATGGAACGAGCAATTAAGGTCGGCTGTAGGAAAGGCGAATGTTTGATTTCGTTTTACTGGGAGAACTATAAAAAAATTTAGCTCACCTATAAAAGAGGCCACATACAGAAAATTTGTGCGATCCATTGTTGAGTGCTGCTCGACTATCTTGGATACCAATCAGGTCGGATTATGGGAAGACATCGATGTAATTCAGAGGTGTGTTGCTTCATTGGTCACCGGTAGGTTCGATCAACACGCATATATTACTGGAATACGCAATGAATTCAAAGGGGAATCTCTGGAGGGGAAAATACGTTAAACATTATTGAGAAAAGTTTAAAGAACCAACATTTGCGACATAGTGCAGAATGATCCTACTGCCTCCATCATACATATCACGTAGCGGCAGCGAAGACAAGGCAACAGAAGTCAGGAAGCACGTGGATAGTTGTTTTTCCTTAGCCTCGTTTGAGAGTAGCGAGTGAAACAGGAAACGGAATGAGTAGCAGTAGTACTGAGAGACACCACTTTCGGCTACGGATCTCAGTGGGTATTTTTTCCTGCGTTTCCATCCTAGAAAGCATCAAGCCAATGATTAAAGGTATTTTACTGGTAAGAGTTGTGTAAATAACAAAACTGTGTATTGTAATGCATATTAATTGAGATTGTAACGTTAATAATGCCATGTTGCATATGTACTACGCCGACTGAGAGAGTGGAGGCGAAGGCAGAGGTATCTAGCGAGAGCAACAAGAACATGGACTACACATCCTGCCAGACGTCAACGCCTACAAGGAAAAAAAAATTGCGCTGGTCGCCAAATTTGAAGGCCATTTTGAAAGGGGTAATAGAAGACTTAAGGACGAAGAAGTAATGAAGAAAACAGGGGAAGAAAGAAGATTATTGGAAGTCGTCAGAAAGATATAAAGAATCTTGGCTGAGGCATATACTGCGTAGGAATTTTTTGCAACAAAGAATTTTAGAGGGAAAAGTGGTGGGAGTGAGAAGCAGAGGTAGGAAGAGCATTGGAATGATAGTTGACATTAGAAAAGGCACCTTACAGACAGGTAAAGGAAGATGCTGAGAACAACACGATGGAAAGCCTCCGGCTGAAACCTAAGACACATACACTAAAGGAGACTGAGAGAGTAGAACACACATTAGATGTCACTGCCTGATGAGCGAAAACCTCTCCTTTCTGTAGTAGTGTGAAAGCGGTGGAGCCGTGAAGGATTAGCTCCAATTTCTTTTAAACTGCTGTTGGGTAGATAGCGTAGGTTGGAGATTACTAGAGAATTAGTGGGATATCAAGGCATTTTTTATGACTCAGCACCACGCCAAGCAGGGTAATAAATCTGAAGAATAAGATGAACAGTCCAAAATCCACGTCTGTTAGTTTTGCATGTAAGTTTAAAGGGGATGAATTAAAAATAAATATTAATGAGCTCGCAAATAAAAGAAATCTGACCAGTCTAGGAGTAAACCCTCTTTTACTGCCAGCAAGTAGTTACATTCTGATCCGGAAGTTATATTTTTACCACCAGTGCAATATTTTGAATGTGGTAATTAATATACAGCAACGCGGCATCAGTAATTCAGCGCAATAAGATACGAATCAGTTTTTACCAGTGAAATAATAAAATGTATCCCCTTTTTGTGCAAACAGTTACGCCGTTATTTCTCTGAATCGAAGATAATGCTTAGGCAGCCAACGCCATATTAAAAACTGAAGTTTGTGATTCATAAAAAGTATGTATGCCAGAAGCCAAAAATAAATCATCTGTAAAAAAATGAAGCCACTGATTCCAAAAAACCACATGTCCACCTTTTGGCACTATACGAGCTATTGGGATCAGTGAATTCATCCCACACTACGCAAACCATTGACAGTCATAACAGCGAAAAATTCTCAAAGAAGGCGTGTTTTATAATAACAATGATGATCATAAATGCACATGACCATGGATTATGCTCTTCTGATTGTCAGTAGAGGTGATTCATTTCATGTGGTTGAGTTTCAAGACAGCGTATATTCAGTTTTATGTTTTTAGCGCACCGTTGCTGTGTGGCTGGGAAACTAAGCTGTAACACTAATTACAAGTGTATTGTTGACATGCGGTTGGTGTCCGGGTAATAAAGTTCTGATTACTTTATAAGGAAGTATGAGTATGGATTCCTGTAACAGTTATGCGGAAGTCGAACCAGATCCAAAGCCAAAATCAAATCCGAAGTCATGCAAGAACAACCGCCTTAAAAGAAAGAGAATTTCAGACCGGCCTTATGTAAACTCATTTGTGAAAGCTATGCTAGAGAGAACTCCAGGCGAAGACTGCACATAAGTTTAGGGTTTATTAGAACTGCTATTTTATTATCATTTAACTAAATTTTATGAGGTCAAATTTTAATCAGGTTAATCATTTCGCGTTAACACAACTTCAGTTCCCGTAGACGTCTGTGGCAGTATGTCTGATCTTTCGTTTTAGGTACATGCGGAGCCTCAAAGAACTTCCTGATTACACAATTTAACACCATTAGTTACAAGAACATACCTTTCAGGCTTGACATCAGTTTCTGCCAACAAGAAAGAGACAGGGGCTGGAAGAATCGCCAGAACCTCGTTCAAATGTATTTCACTAACGACTAAAGCCTATAACATTGTTTTAAAAATTCAGTTTGTTCCTATGAACACGATTGTTTACAACAAATAGTTTAACCATCCTTTAGCCCGTGCAATGACAGATACACTCCTGGAAATTGAAATAAGAACACCGTGAATTCATTGTCCCAAGAAGGGGAAACTTTATTGACACATTCCTGGGGTCAGATACATCACATGATCACACTGACAGAACCACAGGCACATAGACACAGGCAACAGAGCATGCACAATGTCGGCACTAGTACAGTGTATATCCACCTTTCGCAGCAATGCTGGCTGCTATTCTCCCATGGAGACGATCGTAGAGATGCTGGATGTAGTCCTGTGGAACGGCTTGCCATGCCATTTCCACCTGGCGCCTCAGCTGGACCAGCGTTCGTGCTGGACGTGCAGACCGCGTGCGACGACGCTTCATCCAGTCCCAAACATGCTCAATGGGGGACAGATCCGGAGATCTTGCTGGCCAGGGTAGTTGACTTACACCTTCTAGAGCACGTTGGGTGGCACGGGATACATGCGGACGTGCATTGTCCTGTTGGAACAGCAAGTTCCCTTGCCGGTCTAGGAATGGTAGAACGATGGGTTCGATGACGGTTTGGATGTACCGTGCACTATTCAGTGTCCCCTCGACGATCACCAGTGGTGTGCGGCCAGTGTAGGAGATCGCTCCCCACACCATGATGCCGGGTGTTGGCCCTGTGTGCCTCTGTCGTATGCAGTCCTAATTGTGGCGCTCACCTGCACGGCGCCAAACACGCATACGACCATCATTGGCACCAAGGCAGAAGCGACTCTCGTCGCTGAAGACGACACGTCTCCATTCGTCCCTCCATTCACGCCTGTCGCGACACCACTGGAGGTGGGCTGCACGATGTTGGGGCGTGAGCGGAAGACGGCCTAACGGTGTGCGGGACCGTTGCCCAGCTTCATGGAGACGGTTGCGAATGGTCCTCGCCGATACCCCAGGAGCAACAGTGTCCCTAATTTGCTGGGAAGTGGCGGTGCGGTCCCCTACGGCACTGCGTAGGATCCTACGGTCTTGGCGTGCATCCGTGCGTCGCTGCGGTCCGGTCCCAGGTCGACGGGCACGTGCACCTTCCGCCGACCACTGGCGACAACATCGATGTACTGTGGAGACCTCACGCCCCACGTGTTGAGCAATTCGGCGGTACGTCCTCCCGGCCTCCCGCATGCCCACTATACGCCCTCGCTCAAAGTCCGTCAACTGCACATACGGTTCACGTCCACGCTGTCGCGGCATGCTACCAGTGTTAAAGACTGCGATGGAGCTCCGTATGCCACGGCAAACTGGCTGACACTGACGGCGGCGGTGCACAAATGCTGCGCAGCTAGCGCCATTCGACGGCCAACACCGCGGTTCCTGGTGTGTCCGCTGTGCCGTGCGTGTGATCATTGCTTGTACAGCCCTCTCGCAGTGTCCGGAGCAAGTATGGTGGGTCTGACACACCGGTGTCAATGTGTTCTTTTTTCCATTTCCAGGAGTGTATATGCGCTGACTGTGAGAGACTAAAGCTAGAAATTCCGTGTAAGAAAAATGTAGAAGCCAGAAACTTCACAAATCACTGCCAAGAGATTCTATCAGGACATGAGAAAATGTCAGATTCTTATACAAGATAGAGCAGCAGTGTACGTGACCTCAAAATGTGTGGTATCTGACAATACGTGAAAAATATTTCCCCATGTTTTATTCAAGGCAATTATGACTGTATGTTTTAGGATTTCACCGCATGTCAGATAATTATGTATTTATGTGTCCCTATACTAAACTTAACCGGCAGAAAAATCCTCAATGAAATTGTCTGTTTCTTGAACCAATTCCTGCAACAGTATGTCGGTGTAAATGTGAGATAGTTATTCATTTTCACAGATTCCTATAAAACTCAAACTGGCAACAACACTAAAGTAAAGTATTTACATTATTTTTGAAGGGCGGACATTAGCACTAATTCTGCCATGTAATCCCAGCCAGAGGCCACTCATTCCTCTGTGACCGTGATTTTGTCCGTACAGGAATGAAGAAAAGAGAGAGATATACTGTCTTCATACACTGAAGAACCAAAGAAACTGGTACACCTGCCTGATGTGTAGGGCCGCCGCGAGCACGCAGAAGAGCCGCAGCATGACTTGGCATGGACTCGACTGATGTCTGAAGTAGGCTGGAGGGAACTGACACCATGAATCCTGCAGGGCTGTCCGTAAATCCGTAAGAGTACGAGGGGATGGAGAACTCTTCAGAAACAGCACATTGCAAGGCATACTAGATATGCTCAATAATATTCATATCTGGGGAGTTCGATGGCCTGCGGAAGTGTTTAAACTTAGAAGAGTGTTCCTGGAGCCACTCTCTAGCAACCCACTCTGTAGCAATTCTGAACGTGTGGAGTGTCGCACTGTCCTGCTGGAATTGACCAAGTCCGACGGAATGCAAAATGGACATGAATGGATGCAGTGATCAGACAGGGTGGATGCTTCCGCACGTGTCACCTATCACAGTCGTATCTAGACGTACCAGGAGTTCTATATCACTCCAACTGCACATGCCCCACACCATTACAGAGCCTCCACCAGCTTGAACAGTCCCCTGCCGAAATGCAGGGTCTATGGTTTCATGATGTTGTCTCCATACCCGTACACGTCTATCCACTCGATACCATTTGAAACGAGACTCGTCCGACCAGCAAACATGTTTCCAGTTAACTGTTGTCCAATGTCGTTGTTGACGGGCTCAGGCGAGGCGTAAAGCTTTGTGTCGTGTAGTCATCAAGGGTACACTAGTGGACCTTCGGCTCCGAAAGCCCATATCGATGATGTTTCGTTGAATGGTTCGCACGCTGACACTTGTGGCGCAGCATTGAAAACTGCAGCAATCTGTGAAAGGGTTGCACTTTTGTCACGTTTCTCGTCAGTCATCGTTGGTCCCGTTCTTACAGGATCTTTTTCCGGCCGCAGCGATGTCGGAGATCTAATGTTTTGCCGGATTCCTGATATTCACGACACACACGTGAAATGGTCGTATGGGAAAATCCCAACTTCATCGCTACCTCGAAGATGCTGTGTGCCATCGCTCGTGCGCCGACGTTCACACGTTCAAACTCACTTAAATCTAGATAAACTGCCATTGCAGCAGCAATAACCGATTTAACAACTGCGCCAGGCACTTGTGTTATACAGGGTGTTACAAAAAGGTACGACCAAACTTTCAGGAAACATTCCTCACACACAAAGAAAGAAAATATGTTATGTGGACATGTGTCCAGAAACGCTTACTTTCCATGTTAGAGCTCATTTTATTACTTATCTTCTAATCACATTAATCATGGAATGGAAACACACAGCAACAGAACGTACCAGCGTGACTTCAAACACTTTGTTACAGGAAATGTTCAAAATGTCCTCCGTTAGCGAGGATACATGCATCCATCCCTGATGCGCTGATGCGCCCTGGAGAATGGCGTATTGTATCACAGCCGTCCACAATACGAGCACGAAGAGTCTCTACATTTGGTACCGGGGTTGCGTAGACAAGAGCTTTCAAATGCCCCATAAATGAAAGTCAAGAGGGATGAGGTCAGGAGAGCGTGGAGGTCATGGAATTGGTCCGCCTCTACCAATCCATCGGTCACCGAATCTGTTGTTGAGAAGCGTACGAACACTTCGACTGAAATGTGCAGGAGCTCCATCGTGCATGACCCACATGTTGTGTCGTACTTGTAAAGGCACATGTTCTAGCAGCACAGGTAGAATATCCCGTATGAAATCATGATAACGTGCTCCATTGAGCGTAGGTGGAAGAACATGGGTCCGAATCAAGACATCACCAACAATGCCTGCCCAAACATTCACAGAAAATCTGTGTTGATGACGTGATTGCACAATTGCGTGCGGATTCTCGTCAGCCCACACATGTTGATTGTGAAAATTTACAATTTGATCACGTTGGAATGAAGCCTCATCCGTAAAGAGTACATTTGCACTGAAATGAGTATTGACACATTGTTGGATGAACCATTCGCAGAAGTGTACCCGTGGAGGCCAATCAGCTGCTGATAGTGCCTGCACACGCTGTACATGGTACGGAGAAAACTGGTTCTCCCGTAGCACTCTCCATACAGTGACGTGGTCAACGTTACCTTGTACAGCAGCAACTTCTCTGACGTTGACATTAGGATTATCGTCAACTGCACGAAGAATTGCCTCGTCCGTTGCAGGTGTTCTCGTCGTTCTATGTCTTCCCCAGTCGCGAGTCATAGGCTGGAATGTTCCGTGCTCCCTAAGACACCGATCAATTGCTTCGAACGTCTTCCTGTCGGGACACCTTCGTTCTGGAAATCTGTCTCGATACAAATAAACGCACCGCGCCACGGCTATTGCTCCGTGCTAATCGATACATCAAATGGGCATCTGCCAACTCCGCATTTGTAAACACTTCACTGACTGCAAAACCACGTTCGTGATGAACACTAACCTGTTGATGCTACGTACTAATGTGCTTGATGCTAGTACTGTACAGCAATGAGTTGCATGTCAACACAAGCACCGAAGTCAACATTACCTTCCTTCAATTGGGCCAACTGACGGTGAATCGAGGAAGTACAGTACATACTAACGAAACTAAAATGAGCTCTAACATGGAAATTAAGCGTTTCCGGACACATGTCCACATAACATCTTTTCTTTATTTGTGTGTGAGGAATGTATCCTGAAAGTTTGGCCGTACCTTTTTGTAACACCCTGTATAGGCGTTGCCGACCGCACCGCTGTATTCTGCCTGTTTACATACCTCTGTATTTGAATACACAAGCCTATACCAGTTTCTTTGGCGCTTCAGTGTACAAAAACAGTGAATGCTGGTAATATAAGCGTTGTTGATGTTGAGCAATCCATGATCAATGATTACAAAACCTTCCTTGGTTTGAAGGAACCCGTTCCTCTGATGAATGATCACGGGAAGTAGAAAATGACGACATATAAAACCGCTGAGAATCATAAAAACGTTGTGACTGTAAGTAATACTGCAAGCGGTCAGATACATTTCAGTTCCGACAGCAGCGTATTCATCGGTTGCTTAAATGCGCCTATGAAGAGAAAATACCAAAGTTCCTAAGGCAAAGGTCATTACGGAGTATGTACATCCCTCCATTGTTCCTCGTTATCGGTGATACTTTGAAGAACGGATGCAAACATATGGAACGCGAAAGGGAACATGCTGATACAGAATGTGAAGTCTTTGACTCAGATTAAAACTGCGAATATATTATTCAATCTATTGTTTAAGTCAAAATGAATAGTTTCTATCTTGCTAATTTAATTTCGGGTCTCTCGCGGTGAAGTTGCGAGACTTAGAAAATTTGTTTTCCTCGTAAGTGCGGTTGGTAGGCTTGTGCTGTTCTGGATCTTACGGCTAGATTAATTATTGCCAGAGTAGGCATTATTGAAGTTGAAATTAATCTGTTCACCTTTACTACTATTATTCAGCATTTTGCTTGAATTATTAATACTAAAGTCAGATTAAACATTATTCAAGTTGAAATTCACCTTTTCTAATATTATTCAGCATTGGTGAAAATTTTGATTATTTCTATTTGCATTCGGCGTCTCTCATTAAAGAACTAATAAAACATCGCCAGATTTATCCTATCGGCATTCACTGATTATCACTCAAGTACTTGTAAAGCTGTAAGTAATGGTGGAATTTAAGCTACTTAGGACACCATCATTTCACCCAGCTACGATCATATTGATTCTCCTGTAAATATGCAAGGCAAAATATTAAAACGGCTAGTGAGAACAATTCAAACTATTCGCCACTGCCACATACGTAGGCGGCTTGATACCAACAAAAAACAATATCTACTAGCATATAGTCATCCTGCCGAATATGGAGGCCATTTTTGTCCACTACGTTGCCTTGCTCGATCCTTAAAGATATAGTTTTAGTAATATTCCAATGCCCTGACCACTACCCCATCTCTTACTACACGAGTAAGAGATGGGGTCAGGAAAGCAGATTATGTTTCCCGTTATCAGCGAAGTTGCGTGCGCAATGCATTGCTTTTTCTGGCTAGCTTGTCACTTGTTATGCAGAAATCGCAACTGTCACAGTTCTGTAACGGAGCACACGTGCCAACATATTTCTAGCTCCTGAAACTGCTCTGCGTTCCTTTATCTTGGATGATAGCAAACAAGAGCTTAACTCGGGGCACTGTGGCTCCAGATTCCCCGCCTCTTATCTAGGAGGCTGTGGCTCACGATAGCACTGCACTCTTATCCATATAGTGTGTGTCGTTTTAAATCAGCCAAAGCATCCTCGTTAAGACTAGCTAGCTGCGAAGAATGTCACTAAGATCCCCACACGTTACAATGTTCTCTCAAAGTAAATCTTGAATAAGTGGTGCAGTACAGTTATGTTCCTTTGTGAAATCACCCATTGTTAGCTTCCGTGTCAGCAGTTACACAGTGTAAGCTACCTCGGAATAGTTAAATACTGCTGTTATTTCCATTCCATTCAATGAATGATTGCAGGACAAAGATTTTTTCCAACTTTCGCAGTAAGGAGAACAGTGTATTTTCAACGCTGTCTACAGGGTGTTAAAGCGTATGGCAGAAGCAGCTTGCACATCATTAGCGAAATGCCCTCACATCTTACATACATGATCTGCAAACCAGTGTGAAGTGCTTGGCACAGGGTACTTCCCATTGTATCAAGTGTTAAGGTCTCCTTTAGATTCGCGTTTGGAGCGCGTAAAGGATGCCTCGGTTGACGCTCTGATTTATCTAATCTTGTCTTCGCGATCCCTACGGGAGTGATATGTTGGGGATTGTTGTGAATTTCTAGTCTGTACTTAATATTGGTTCTTGCAACTTTCGTGGACTGTCTTCGATCGCTCACTTGAAGATGACTGAAAGGTGCCCAGCTGAAATATCATAGGATGTATTCAACGACGACCATCTGTAAGCCCGATATTTGAATTTTCATAGACCCGTTACCATATGTCCTCAGCCATATGGCAGTTCAGTTTGTTCCGCATCACCATGACAGTCTCCCGTGAGGCAAGGAATCTATAACCATTCGTGCTGGTCTTTGTATACGTTCAAAATCCCCTGTTAGTCCTATTCGGTGTCGTTCTTACACAACTGAGCAAAATTCTAGAGCTCGTTGCACGGGAGTTTCTCCCAATGAACCAAATTCTGCCATAGATTTTATCTACGACTGAGCATTAAGATCATTCCATTTCATATGCTTACATACTGTAACACCCTACTTTGAAATCTTATCAAGGTCTAACTGACTATTCGTGCTGTTTTCCAGGCAGAACGCAAATATAGATAACTGCATCTCCTTCAAAAAGTATTTAATTACCATCAATATTTCTGTTGATTTAGCCTATCCCCGATGTTATTCAGTCTGTATATTGAGCAGACCTGGAAGAGCAGTTGAACGGAATGGACAGTCTTTGAAAGGAGGATATAAGATGAACACCAACAAAAGCAAAACGAGGATAATGGAATGTAGCCGAATTAAATCGGGTGATGCAGAGGGAATTAGATTAGGAAATGAGACACTTAAAGTAGTAAAGGAGTTTTGGTATTTGGGGAGCAAAAGGCCGGGTCTAGGCACTTCAGTCCGGAACCGCGCTGCTGCTACGGTCGCAGGTTAGAATCCTGCCTCGGGCATGGCTGTGTGTGATGTCCTTAGGTTAGTTAGGTTTAAGTAGTTCTAAGTCTAGGGGACTGATGATCTCAGATGTTATGTCCCATAGTGCTTAGAGCTATTTGAACATTTTTGGGGAGCAAAATAACTAACTGATGATGGTCGAAGTACAGAGGATATAAAACGTAGACTGGTAATGCCAAGGAAAGCGTTTCTGAAGAAGAGAAATTTGTTAACATCGAGTATAGATTTAAGTGCCATGAAGTCGTTTCTGAAAGTATTTGGATGGAGTGTAGCCATGTATGGAAGTGAAACATGGCCGATAAATAGTTTAGACAAAAAGAGAATAGAAGCTTTTGAACTGTGGTGCTACAGAAGATTAGATGGGTATATCACATAACTAATGAGGACGTACTGAATAGAATTGCGGAGAAGAGAAATTTGTGGCACAACTTGACTAGAAGAAGGGATCGGTTGGTAGGACATGTTCTGAGGCATCAAGGGATCACCTATTTAGTACTGGAGAGCAGCGTGGAGGGTAAAAATCGTAGAGGGAGACCAAGATAAACTAAGCAGATTCAGAAGGATGTAGGTTGCAGTAGGTACTGGGAGATGATGAAGCTTGCACGGTATAAAGTAACACGGAGAGCTGCATCAAACCAGTCTCTGGACTGAAGACCCCAACAATAATATTTCTGCTAAGTCATTAACATACATGATGACGGCAAGTGTCTTTAATTCACTTTCCTGGACTTGAAGCCACTTCTACTTCCGTCTATGTGTCTCCATCCCCCTACCTACTGAAAAATCCTCAATCCAGTAACAAATTTAAATTGATAACGATACGATCGCACTTTTAATGATATCGGTAGGCGTGGTACTGAGTCAAATTCTTTTCGGAAGTCAAGAAAAAAATGCCTCTAAATGACTGCCTTCGACATCTACATGGCTACTCTGCAAATCACAATTAAGTGCTTGGCAGACGATACATCGAACTTACTTCACAATAATTCTCTATTATTCCACTCTCGACCAACCAGTGGGAGAAACTAACATCTTTATCTCTCCGTGTGAGCTCTGATTTACGTTATTTTATTATGATGATCGTTTCTCCCTATGCAGGTCGGTGCCAATAAAATATTTTCACATTCGGAAGCGAAAGATAGTGATCGAAATTTCGTGAGAAGATCCCATCGCATCGAGAAACGGCTTTGTTTTAATTATGTTCACCCCACATCCTGTACCATGTCCGTGGCACTCTCTCACACAATCCTCGATAATACAAAACGTGCTGCCCTTCTTTGAGCTTCCTCGATGTGTTCCGTTAATCCTGTCTGATAAGGATCCCTCACCGCGCAGCTGTATTCCAACAGATGTCGGACAAGAGTAGACTAGACAGTCACTTTAGTAGATTTGTTGCATCTTCTACGTGTTCTGCCAATAAATCGCAGTCTTTGGTTCGCCTTCCCACTACATTTTCTATGTTTTCTTTCCAATTTAAGTTGTTTGAGTTCGGAATTCCTCGGTATTTAGTTGATTTTACGGCCTTTAGATTTGATTGATTTGTCGCATAATCAAAATTTAACAGATTCCTTGTGGATGGCCTGCGACACAACCTTGAGGAACGCCAGAAGTCACTTATGTTTTACTCGATGAATTCCCGTCAATTACTGCGAACTATGACCTCTCTGACAGGAAATCACGAATCTAGTAGCAAAACTGAGACAACATTCCATAGACACCCAGTTTTACTAAGCCGCTTGTGAGGTACGTTGTCAAAAACTCCATCCTAACAGGCCTTGGAAGGCTCAACGGTACTGACCGCCCGCCGTGTCACCCTCACCCCACAGGCGTCTCTGGATTGCGGATATGGAGAGGCATGCGGTCAGCACACCGCTTTACCGGCCGTATCTCAGTTTACGAGACCAGCGGTGCTACTTCTCAATCAAATATTGTCTCACACGGGCTTAGTGCATCTCGCTTGCCAACAGCGCTAGACAGACCGGATTGTCACCCATCCAAGTGCTAGTCCAGTCCGACAGCGCTTAACTTCGGTGATCTGACGGGAACCGGAGATACCAATGCGGCAAGGCCGTTGGCCACGGTGTCAAAAGCCTTCTGGAAATCTCGAAATACGGAATCAGTTTGAAATCCCTTGTCGATAGCATTCAACATCTCGTACGAATAAAGAGATAGTTGTGTTTCACAAGAAGTGTATTTTCAAAATCCGTGATGACTGTGTGTCAACAGACCGTTCTCTTAGAGGTAATCATAATGTTTGAAAATAATATATGTTCCAAAATCCTGCTGCATATCGACGTTAATGATATGGGCCTGTAATTTAGTGGATTACTCTTATTGCTTTTCTTGAATATTGGTGCGACCTGTGCAACTTTCCAGTCTTTTGGTACGGATTTTCCGTCGAGCTGGCGTTTGTGTTCTGATTGTTAAAGTATGGAGCTATTGCACCGGCATACTCTAAAAGAAACGAAATTGCTATATAATCTGGACCGGAAGACTTGATTTTATTAAGTGATTTTAGTTGCTTCACTACTCCGAAGATATCCACTTCTACGTTACTCATGTTGGCAGCTGTTCTTGATTCGAATTCTAGAACATTTTCTTCGTCTTCTCTGGTGAAGGACTTTCGAATGCTTGATCTACGTCTTTCTGACTGTCATATGAGAAATGTGCGAACTATGTTTCGAATGGACAATGTCGTTCAGATAAAATTGATATTTTCCGCGACAGCACTTAACAATGGCAAAATAGAAAACCATGTGGAATGTCGAGCACCTCAGATTCCAAAGCCAAACAAAAATGGTAGCTGTGTGTTAACATTGATGAACTTGTTTTAAAGCGTACTTCGTGGAGGACAGAAGCCGTAAAATGGTTTGATCTAACGACATTTTAAGAGCACAAATCGTACCGAAAATCATGCGTTTTAAACAGCGTCTGTTAATTGCACTCAGGTTTATGTCAGAAAATCGTATTATACGGCACTCAGGCTTCACAAAGTTGCTATCCAGTATGACGCCTGTTTGGTTTGTTTTATCAGCCAGTCTCAGTCTGAGGTCTAGGTTACGATGGAAGGTGATGGTTTGGTTATGAGTTCACAAAGGCGTCGACTGTAATTTCATGTGAAGCTATCATGCTATTCGAGCATCGTGGGTTAAATTCTTCCATCAGTCATTGGTAATGTCACGTGTCCTCTGCTATGGACTTATAGAAGCATGATGTATTACAGCTTAGTAAAACAAGTGCAGTATCTGCTACCTTTCGTTTTTAAACTAGCTTGTTGAGAACGTATGCTGCTTCGATACTACCGCGCATCCAAAATTACGCAAAAGCGAGTTGTTTAGGAACGAATTTTGGTACAAAAGAATTGCGGAAAGCGAGGCCGTTAGAAATCAAAAGGACAGCGTTGTTGCTTAAAGGGCCCCACACTCGAGCGAAAAAACCACAGCAATCCGTCACCAGGTTGCGCGATCAGTCCGTAAATGGCAAGCTGTTGGCGAATTGCACATCATAGCGATATATCGATGATCGCTCGGAATATGATGAATCACATTAGACGAATCGTCTCTGTGCCAGAATATGGCTGCGACTCGTTTTAGTAGTTACTGAGCGTGGTTGTGTGGTTTTATTTCGTTTCGCTGTGCCCACGTGGCTAATAAACACGTTAGAATTTACAGTTTTTCAGGGAACACGAACCATTGTGAAAAATGAAGTTGAAACCGTCACTGACATATTGTTGTTGTTGTTGTGGTCTTCAGTCCTGAGACTGGTTTGATGCAGCTCTCCATGCTACTCTATCCTGTGCAAGCTTCTTCATCTCCCAGTACCTACCGCAACCTACATCCTTCTGAATCTGCTTAGTGTATTCATCTCTTGGTCTCCCCCTACGATTTTTACCCTCCACGCTGCCTTCCAATATTAAATTGGTGATCCCAGGATGCCTCAGAACATGTCCTACCAATCGATCCCTTCTTCTGGTCAAGTTGTGCCACAAACTTCTCTTCTCCCCAATCCTATTCAATACTTCCTCATTAGTTATGTGATCTACCCATCTAATCTTCAGCATTCTTCTGTAGCACCACATTTCGAAAGCTTCTATTCTCTTCTTATCCAAACTATTTACCGTCCATGTTTCACTTCCATTAATGGCTACACTCCATACAAATACTTTCAGAAATGACTTCCTGACACTTAAATCTATACTCGATGTTAACAAATTTCTCTTCTTCAGAAACGCTTTCCTTGCCATTGTCAGTCTACATTTTATATCCTCTCTACTTCGACCATCATCAGTTATTTTGCTCCCCAAATAGCAAAACTCCTTTACTACTTTAAGTGTCTCATTTCCTAATCTAATACCCTCAACATCACCCGACTTAATTCGACTACATTCCATTATCCTCGTTTTGCTTTTGTTGATGTTCATCTTATATCCTCCCTTCAAGACACCATCCATTCCGTTCAACTGCTCTTCCAAGTCCTTTGCCGTCTCTGACAGAATTACAATGTCATCGGCGAACCTCAAAGTTTTTATTTCTTCTCCGTGGATTTTAATACCTACTCCGAATTTTTCTTTTGTTTCCTTTACTGCTTGCTCAATATACAGATTGAATAACATCGGGGAGAGGCTACAACCCTGTCTTACTCCCTTCCTAACCGCTGCTTCCCTATCATGCCCCTCGACTCTTATAACTGCCATCTGGTTTCTGTACAAATTGTAAATAGCCTTTCGCTCCCTGTATTTTACCCCTGCCACCTTTAGAATTTGAAAGAGAGAATTCCAGTCAACATTGTCAAAAGCTTTCTCTAAGTCTACAAATGCTAGAAACGTAGGTTTGCCTTTTCTTAATCTTTCTTCTAAGATAAGTCGTAAGGTCAGTATTGCCTCACGTGTTCCAATATTTCTACGGAATCCAAACTGATCTTCCCCGAGGTCGGCTTCTACTAGTTTTTCCATTCGTCTGTAGAGAATTCGTGTTAGTATTTTGCAGCTGTGGCTTATCAAACTGATTGTTCGGTAATTTTCACATCTGTCAACACCTGCTTTCTTTGGGATTGGAATTATTATATTCTTCTTGAAGTCTGAGGGTATTTCACCTGTTTCATACATCTTGTTCACCAGATGGTAGAGTTTTGTCAGGACTGGCTCTCCCAAGGCCGTCAGTAGTTCCAATGGAATGTTGTCTACTCCGGGGGCCTTGTATCGACTCAGTCTTTCAGTGCTCTGTCAAACTCTTCACGCAGTATCGTATCTCCCATTTCATCTTCATCTACAACCTCTTCCATTTTCATAATATTGTCCTCAAGTACATCGCCCTTGTATAGACCCTCTATATACTCCTTCCACCTTTCTGCTTTCCCTTCTTTGCTTAGAACTGGGTTTCCATCTGAGCTCTTGATGTTCATACAAGTGGTTCTCTTATCTCCAAAGGTCTCTTTAATTTTCCTGTAGGCAGTATCTATCTTACCCCTAGTGAGATAAGCCTCTACATCCTTACATTTGTCCTCTAGCGATCCCTGCTTAGCCATTTTGCACTTCCTGTCGATCTCATTTTTGAGGCGTTTGTATTCCTTTTTGCCTGCTTCATTTACTGCATTTTTATATTTTCTCCTTTCATCAATTAAATTCAATATTTCTTCTGTTACCCAAGGATTTCTACTAGCCCTCGTCTTTTTACCTACTTGATCCTCTGCTGCCTTCACTACTTCATCCCTCAAAGCTACCCATTCCTCTTCTAGTATTTCTTTCCCCCATTCCTCTCAATTGTTCCCTTATGCTCTCCCTGAAACTCTGTACAACCTCTGGTTCTTTCAGTTTATCCAGGTCCCATCTCCTTAATTCCCACTTTTTTGCAGTTTCTTCAGTTTTAATCTACAGGTCATAACCAATAGATTGTGGTCAGAGTCCACATCTGCCCCTGGAAATGTCTTACAATTTAAAACCTGGTTCCTAAATCTCAGTCTTACCATTATATAATCTATCTGATACCTTTTAGTATCTCCAGGGTTCTTCCATGTATACAACCTTCTTTTATGATTCTTAAACAAAGTGTTAGCTATGATTAAGTTGTGCTCTGCGCAAAATTCTACCAGGCGGCTTCCTCTTTCATTTCTTAGCCCCAATCCATATTCACCTACTACGTTTCCTTCTCTCCCTTTTCCTACACTCGAATTCCAGTCACCAATGACTATTAAATTTTCGTCTCCCTTCACTATCTGAATAATTTCTTTTATTTCATCATACATTTCTTCAATTTCTTCGTCATCTGCAGAGCTAGTTGGCAAATAAACTTGTACTACTGTAGTAGGTGTGGGCTTCGTATCTATCTTGGCCACGATAATGCGTTCACTATGCTGTTTGTAGTAGCTTACCCGCATTCCTATTTTCCTATTCATTATTAAACCTACTCCTGCATTACCCCTATTTGACTTTGTGTTTATAACCATGTAGTCACCTGACCAGAAGTCTTGTTCCTCCTGCCACCGAACTTCACTAATTCCCACTATATCTAACTTTAACCTATCCATTTTCCTTTTTAAATTTTCTAACCTACCCGCCCGATTAAGGGATCTCACATTCCACGCTCCGATCCGTAGAACGCCAGTTTTCTTTCTCCTGATAACGACGTCCTCCTGAGTAGTCCCCGCCCGGAGATCCGAATGGGGGACTATTTTACCTCCGGAATATTTTACCCAAGAGGACGCCATCATCATTTAATCATACAGTAAAGCTGCATGCCCTCGGGAAAAATTACGGCCGTAGTTTCCCCTTGCTTTCAGCCGTTCGCAGTACCAGCACAGCAAGGCCGTTTTGGTTATTGTTACAAGGCCAGATCAGTCAATCATCCAGACTGTTGCCCTTGCAACTACTGAAAAGGCTGCTGCCCCTCTTCAGGAACCACACGTTTGTCTGGCCTCTCAACAGATACCCCTCCTTTGTGGTATCTGTATCTGTATCGCTGAGGCACGCAAGCCTCCCCACCAACGGCAAGGTCCATGGTTCATGGGGGGACTGACATATTAACAAGTAATATAAACATAAAAACAATGACACCCCCCAGATTTAGCAGTGAGCAGCAATTAGAAGCCTGTGCTGTAGAAGCAGAAATTCATGAAAAGATCATAGTAATAATTACACTATATTGCTCTCCAGCTGATATTTAAAGTTACTTATGAAACAACTTGACGCTTTAAAGTTTTCACCTTGTAAACAGAATGAGACGTCTTAAGCAAACATATTAAGCGTTTCAAAACAAGTTTAACATATTTCAGTCCCCGTTCTTTTTATTCATTGTTTGTTTTACGAGTATTCGTAGACTTACGGGGATAAGCAGCCACTCCTGATTAACATTTGCCATAGTAGAGATTCACCAAGTAGTGGTGCTCGAAACTAGTTGAAATCAGTGCTCCCAGATACAACAGTCTCTAAATCAGGTGACAGAAATTCGAAAAAGCAGCAGATAGCAGAAATACTAGAGAGCCTTTTTTTTCTCCACTGTTATACATTACTAAATATAATACATATACAAAAACTCGTACTAAATTAGGAAATTAATATTACAGTGGTTTAACAAACAATATATCTAAAATTACCACCCTTTTTACTACCTTGTAGCCGACACTTAAGTTAGCTTTATTTTCCTACTCACTTTGTTAGTTTTGAGGGTTCTTTAATTTTTCCAAGCTCCCGGTGCACTCATTTCTGCTTTTTAACTTTCAGGAAGACAGAGTATTTCAAACCTTTAACACACCAACTGTAGGGCGAACTGAGACATCTTAATTTCAATAGCGAAACTCAGTAAACCAGAAATTGTTAGCAATACGCACTATCGCAATATCAGATTACCTTATTCAAGTTTTCGAATTCTTCTCTCATACCATTCCAGTACTTCAAGATAGTCGACACCAGGAACACATCTTACCATCTCCATTACTCTAGAATGCTTTGACACAATAGTTTTGCAATCATGTCAGTCATTTTTACCCAACTATTCCGCCAAATTTTAGCTACGAAAAGTAGAAAGACCATATGAACAGTTTTATTTTCTTGGAATGAACAACGTAGGGGCTATTGCAGACCTATTTTGACAACATTATATGGAAATAAATGACAGGCATTTTATCACCACGTCAGACTGTTGTGAGTCATTACAATGTACAAAAATAGTCTGTTCAGCTTTTCGCATTCGGGCAAAGGGTGGGTTACCATTGCCTAGGCACATATTATAAACAGATAAGCAGAGGTTTTAAATAATATCCATGCTAGGAATGAACTTGAATGCAACTTCATTCAGGAGCTAGAACTGGCAAGAAGAAAGTCTCTGCTACGAGAAATTCAAGGATGTCGTAAACTTCATTAGTATTCCAATAAATAAAGAGTTTCTCAACTGGTGTACCAACATTGGCCAAAATGAATCATATTTTCAAGGAATAGAAACGAATTTGAAAAGAAGTAGGAGATTTGCCTTTTTATTTACTTTTTAGCACTAGAGCTGTAGATTGTTTAGAAAGCAGGAAATCTCCTGCAACAAGGTAGATCTAACAACACTGGTTGAAACTGCTCGGTGAATCGCTTGTGTGACGGGGTCAAAGCACGCAGCCATCCATCGCCCCTGAATGGGGCTCGTAACAATCGTCGTTGAAGTACAGGGTTATTACAAATGATTGAAGCGATTTCACAGCTCTACAATAACTTTATTATTTGAGATATTTTCAAAATGCTTTGCACACACATACAAAAACTCAAAAAGTTTTTTTAGGCATTCACAAATGTTCGATATGTGCCCCTTTAGTGATTCGGCAGACATCAAGCCGATAATCAAGTTCCTCCCACACTCGGCGCAGCATGTCCCCATCAATGAGTTCGAAAGCATCGTTGATGCGAGCTCGGAGTTCTGGCACGTTTCCTGGTAGAGGAGGTTTAAACAATGAATCTTTCACATAACCCCACAGAAAGAAATCGCATGGGGTTAAGTCGGGAGAACGTGGAGGCCATGACATGAATTGCTGATCATGATCTCCACCACGACCGATCCATCGGTTTTCCAATCTCCTGTTTAAGAAATGCCGAACATCATGATGGAAGTGCGGTGGAGCACCATCCTGTTGAAAGATGAAGTCGGCGCTGTCGGTCTCCAGTTGTGGCATGAGCCAATTTTCCAGCATGTCCACATACACGTGTCCTGTAACGTTTTTTTCGCAGAAGAAAAAGGGGTCGTAAACTTTAAACCGTGAGATTGCACAAAACACGTTAACTTCTGGTGAATTGCGAATTTGCTGCACGAATGCGTGAGGATTCTCTACCGCCCAGATTCGCACATTGTGTCTGTTCACCATTAAGAAAAAATGTTGCTTCATCACTGAAAACAAGTTTCGCACTGAACGCATCCTCTTCCATGAGCTGTTGCAACCGCGCCGAAAATTCAAAGCGTTTGACTTTGTCATCGGGTGTCAGGGCTTGTAGCAATTGTAAACGGTAAGGCTTCTGCTTTAGCCTTTTCCGTAAGATTTTCCAAACCGTCAGCTGTGGTACGTTTAGCTCCCTGCTTGCTTTATTCGTCGACTTCCGCGGGCTACGCGTGAAACTTGCCCGCACGCGGTCAACCGTTTCTTCGCTCACTGTAGGCCGACCCGTTGATTTCCCCTTACAGAGGCATCCAGAAGCTTTAAACTGCGCATACCATCGCCGAATGGAGTTAGCAGTTGGTGGATCTTTGTTGAACTTCGACCCTGAAGTGTCGTTGCAATGTTATGACTGACTGATGTGAGTGCATTTCAAGCACGACATACGCTAGCTCGGCTCCTGTCGCCATTTTGTCTCACTGCGCTCTCGAGCGCTCTGGCGGCAGAAACCTGAAGAGCGGCTTCAGCCGAACAAAACTTTATGAGTTTTTCTACGTATCTGTAGTGTGTCGTGACCATATGTCAATGAATGGAGCTACAGTGAATTTATGAAATCGCTTCAATCATTTGTAATATCCCTGTATTGTAGCTGGGGTTTGTATGCAAGTTCACGTCAGGCTCTTGACACATGCTTCCGTATGTTGTAGAACAACCAGTCAGAAAGGAAAATTTGGCGTTACATTTCCATCGACGACGATGTCACTGAGAGTACCACGCACGAGAACGGATCGCTGAAGGTATCGCCCGAGATACCTCCTGCAGTCGGTCGCTTCCTTAGACCCCACCACACACCAACGTTTTACCGAGCAATTTCAACCAGTATTTCGAAACCAATGTCACGAAGTTTTCTGTTATGGTAAACGAAATGCTGTGTTTAGCAAAAATGCCTATTGATCTTCGTACATCCACTGATGCTTGCAATAATATACATAAAAAGCAAAAATTGTAACTTATATGTAAAGCATTCTCGGTTTTCTTGCCGCATCAATTCGGGATAAAATCTCAAGCTTTCGACGATTACCTCCATCGTCATCGTTAGTTGCTCCTGACGACAACGACAACGACGATGGAGGTAATCGTCGAAAGGTTGAGATTTTATCCCGAATTGACGCGGCAAGAAAACCGAGAATGTTTTACATATAGGTGCCGACGCGAAAGACTTCGTTCCCAATAATTGTAACTCATTAAGCTTGTTGTTTTTGAAACACTTTTCTTGGAAATGGTAGGCTATGTTACAGAATACATTATATTTTTCATTGACGTCGTGTGCGCAATGTTCATCTTTCCTGTTTGTATTTCGCAAATACCTCTTGAAGTTGTCAATTTGTTTTTCATTATTAGTCTACTACTTTAACTGCAGATAAGTACAGAATGAGTTTGCAATGCACGCTGCCTTAAGGACAAGGTCATTTTATTGACAAGTGAGGTTCATCTTTCTAAGAGTATATTATAACAAATTGAGATCAAATGAAAAACGCATGTCACAGTAAAGTCGCAACAACACACACTGTATTCTCTTCTGGTGGCAATGCAGTCGTGTATTCTCGAATGCAAAGGCCCATAAAGGTCCCGTATGGCATACTGCGACAGGTTTTTGGAAGCATTTTGCGCCTTTTGTTGTAATTCGGTAATGGTTCTTTCTGGCTGTGGAGAACAAAGTAAGTTCCCGTTTCATCATGTCTCACACATGTTCAATTGGCGAGAGATCTGGTGATCTTGCTGGCCAGGGCACTTGTTTTATACCATGAAGAGCACGTTGACTGGCAGCAGCCCTATGAGAACTTGCACTGTCATGCTGAAGTAGCACATCATCTTGAGTTCCTATCGGAGAAACGGAAGTAACGCGGGGATAACAGCCTGTGTAATGGAGAGGGCACTGATTACTTCACCCTCAGAAACATCAAATGTAACCGCCAGTTGTAACTGCTGGCCACCCACACCACGAAGACTGAGATGAGCCCCACGTGTTGTGAGCGAATGCATTCCGGAATAGGCAGCTCACCAGAACATGCTCTCGTGACTGATAACAACAGAGCGCCAATCCACTCTCCGGTCGACTCTTGACTCCAGACTTGCCGTGCTTGCTGGTGTCGTGGAGTCCATGGTAGCCTGGTCAGAGGCAAATGTTATCTTCGTCCTGCTGCAGTCAGACGGTTCCCAATGGTCACTTGTGACATAACAGGTGCAATATGTGCCCCGATTCGTCCCTAAGATGATATTCGATAGGCCAGCACTGCTCGGATATTTCTATCTTGACGTGCGCCAGTACAAATGTGAGAACGCTCCAAATAGCACCGTTAAATTGCGCCCAATATGGATACCAATCACTCGATACGTCCATCCAGCTTCCTGCAGGCCACAATGTGACCCCGTTCAAATGGCTGAAGCTGTTCAACAGGAGCACGTTATTCGTCCGCGGGGCATCTTCCTACGCTAGAATGAATATCGCAAACACTGTTCACCTCTACAATCAGTACAGTTACTGCCTACAGAATCAAAACAGAGGACCCACAGACAGGCCTCCTGAGTGTCATTTTACCACCGATGACCGTGACAAATGAATCACTAACACTACAGTCCCCCAGTACGCATATGCCACTGAACACAGTTTTTGTGGGTATTGCATTCTTTTTCCGGCAGTGTATATAGATGTGTTATCAAATGCAACACTGCTTGTTTCCATAACCCTCGTATAAGCGAGATATACGTTATATGAAATAACAAAGCTGCAAATAGCTATGTCCCAAACATTTAAGGTAAAATGTCCAATCAATAATAAGTCATTCTGTTTGGTTCAAAATGGCTCTGAGCACTATGGGACTTAACTTCTGAGGTCATCAGTCCCCTAGAACTTAGAACTACTTAAACCTAACGAACCTAAGGACATCACACACATCCATGCCCGAGGCAGGATTCGAACCTGCGACCGTAGCGGTCGCGCGGTTCCAGACTGAAGCGCCTTTAACCGCTTGGCCGCACCGGCCGGCATTCTGTTTGGAAGTTAATAACTTTAATAATGCGTCTAGCTGTTTCATAAACAACTTAAAATCATCGAATGGTATTCTGTGTACGAACTTTTCAGCACAAGTTTCCAAATGCTAGTCACTACAAAACCTGAGGGTGTACATGTTTTTACGTATGTATTCCTTTTTAATGTAAGTGGCAACTTCGGTTTCAGGTTAACTTTTCACAGTTGTTTCTACTCCATGAGTAATTATACATTCTAGTGTAATGTTGACACTCTACGTGGACACAGCGAAATCAGACAAAACTCTACTGTCCAGTCAAATTAATGTGACGACCTGTCAAAAGCCTGAGAAGGACCGCTGCGAGACGTGCAGGGAGTGATTCAGTCATGTACTGGAAGGTGCCGACAGGTATGTGCAGCCTGCAGACTCCAGCGCCGTGGCCAGCTGAGACAGGATCCGTGGCGCGAACAGCCCGATCAACGTGGTCGCACAGATTCTCGTTTGAGTTTAAAGCCGTGGAGTCTGCCGCCCAAATACTACGGTAAAACTCATTCTGGTGCTCTTCGACTCGTGCATGTTCACTGCGAGCTGCGCGACGCGTTGCACTGTCCTGTTGGTAGATGGCAATGTGCCGAGGGAAAACAATTCAAGGATCGTGGTCCACATAGATAAATGCATACTTGTGTTGGTCCACTGTTCCTTCCAGAATGACGAGATCGCCCCGGAAATGCCACGAGAACATTACCTAGACCGGCCGGCCGAGCGGTTCAAGGCGCTACAATCTGGAACCGCGCAACCGCTACGGTCGCAGGTTCGAATGCTGCCTCGGGCATGGATGTGTGTGATGTCCTTAGGTTAAGTTAGGTTTAAGTAGTTCAAAGTTCTAGGGGACTGATGACCTCAGAAGTTTAGTCCCATAGTGCCCAGAGCCATTTGAACCATTACCTAGACCAGTGGACGTCAAACAGCGGCTCGAGGATCGCATACGACACTGAATCAAGTAATGTGCAGCCTCTAGGTTCTCAGCCGCAGTTTACAATAATGTTCGACTAGAGACCAATAGCCGAATCCAAAGATGTCAACTAACATTACGAGTTTCTTAAGAGTGCAGTTTCCCTGCTCAGTAACAAAACGTTACTGGGCCAACAACATTTTGAAATGTTTAACTGCAACTGACGTTGCTGATTTCGGCCGCTTACATCCGGAGTAGAAGAGTAAGTAGCGCGGCCCCTGCATGGTTAGAGGATGTGAGAGGAGGACTGTTTTATTACTTATCTTCCAGTACTGAAAAACCCACGGACGTATGCAACTGGTACCGATAAGCTAATAGGGTATAAATTTTGACGCGGAAGTAACATGGATTCGTGAGTGCACATTACAGAGGCGGTAATGTCAAAATACGATACTTATTTCTAGCAAGGTACAAAAAAATGTTCAAATGTGTGTGAAATCTTATGAGACTTAACTGCGAAGGTCATCAGTCCCTAAGCTTACACACTACTTAACCTAAATTATCCTAAGGACAAACACACACACACACCCATGCCCGAGGGAGGACTCGAACCTCCGCTGGGACCAGCCGCACAGTCCATGACTCTAGCAAGGTACGTTATACTAATTCCGTAGTTGTAATACCAGCAGCGAGCAGAGGAAAACTAGCTCATAAATTATTTATGAAACTTTTGCTATCTTGTCACACAGTCATTCGTGCATTTAAAATACGGATACTATTAATAATCCAAGTCATTCGCACACGTAGTAAAACCAACGTTTCACCACGCAGTTACAGGGTCACAACTGTTAGGTCGCTGAGGTTTGTAGCAGTCTGAAACAGACTACAATCAACACGAACTGTTCCGTTTGATGCCAACTTTTAACGATCAGTAGTTGCTGGCCGGCGGCCACCATACCGCGGCCTTACTGTAACTAGTTTACTGCGAGCGCATAACAAACTAATCTATTTACGTTACCAATCAGTATGTAGGCATCCAAGGTGATGCCCAATAGTGGCAGTATAGGCCTTGAGCACACAATCTGCAACAGCCGCTCTAGACACAACGCCCCCTCCTCCAGCTTGGACCCTTCCGATGACTGTTCCGGGCTGTTTGCTTTCAGACGTTTCACGCCGTACACACAAATAGCCATATGTCCGATGGCGCATAAAACGTCCCCACTGTAGACGTCCAGTTGCGGTATCGGCACGCAAATTCCAGCTTTCGTCGCCAATTACGAGAAGTGAGCGTGGGTGCACGAACCAGGCGCCTGCTGCGCAGATGTGTACGAAGCAACGCTCGCTGTGCAGTCGCTCAGAAGACACTCTTGGTAATCCGTTGGTTCATGGGGGCGGTCAGTCGCTCAACAGTTGCACGTCTATCCGCCAGTACACACTTCCGTAGCCGTCGTTCAACTCTGTCATCTATGGCACCACAGTTGCCTCATTGCCGGGTTTGGATAGCGCCTTTTTGCCAAGCACGGTATACTTTAACCAGGGCGGCACTACAACAGTTTACAAACTTAGCCGTTCCAGAAATTCTTCCATCCTTGCCCCCTAAAGGCAATCAATAGGCCCTTTTCGACGTCGCATAAATCGCTCTGTTTTGCATTACGACAAATCTTTCTTTTTTTTTAATTTTTTTTATTTATTTTTTTTTAGTGAAGATAGCCCACTGGTTGCAATGGATTTTATAGTCGAATTGACCATGGTTTCGACTCCTAAGTTAGGGGAGTCTTCATCAGAATGTATATTACCTAAATAAAGGGTATACAAAGTTAGTCATTAATAAGAAAAATACAAGACAGTAACAATTAATATTCATATATAAAGATGTACTTACATACGTAAAAAGTTGAGCATTACAGCTCTCGTCATACAATTTTAACACCAAAAAGGCCACGTCACATAATAAAACATCCTACGTAAAAGTTTTACTGTCATTTCTAGTTAAAAATTAAAGATTGCGGCTAACGGCTGCTTGTGTATACTGAAAAAGGTGGCATCAGACTGGGTGGCGGGTGCGCCGGCTATAGTACGATGTGGATAACCTTATTCTTAATGAACAGTTACAGTTACGTAACAAGAATTTTTTCAGTGGCTTCAAACCTTTACTGAAGGATCCTTAAAAGATATTCAAACACTTCTCCTCAATGATAACCTTATTCTTAATGAACAGTTACAGTTACCTTCAAAATGGTTCAAATGGCTCTGAGCACTATGGGACTTAACTGCTGAGGTCATCAGTCCCCTAGAACTTAGAACTACTTAAACCTAACTAACCTAAGGACATCACACACATCCATGCCCAAGGCAGGATTCGAACCTGCGACCGTAGTAGTCGCGCGGTTCCAGACTGTAGCGCCTAGAACCGCTCGGCCATCCCGGCCGGCTACAGTTACGTAACAAGAATTCTTTCAGTGGCTTCAAACGTTTACTGAAGGATCCTTAAAAGATATTTTTCATCTATGTCGATTTTTCCTCGTGTTTTTTCTGTAATGTTGTTTTCCTCCCCATACTCTTATTACAGTTTAATCACTTACTCTATTTTACTGTAACAAATTACTGAAAAGAAATTTTCATAATTTCTTACTGCTTTTAAATTATAATATGTCTTCATACTGTTGTTGTTGTCTTCAGTCCTGAGACTGGTTTGATGCAGCTCTCCATGCTACTCTATCCTGTGCAAGCTTCTTCATCTCCCAGTACTTACTGCAAACTACATCCTTCTGAATCTGCATAGTGTATTCATCTCTTGGTCTCCCTCTACGATTCTTACCCTCCACGCTGCCCTCCAATGCTAAATTTGTGATCCCTTGATACCTCAGAACATGTCCTACCAACTGGTCCCTTCTTCTTGTCAAGTTGTGCCACAAACTCCTCTTCTCCCCAATACCTCCTCATTAGTTATGTGATCTACCCATCTAATCTTCAGCATTCTTCCGTAGTCTTCGTACTATAAAATGTTTAAAAATTGTACACACATCTGCTACACAATCTGCTGTAACCTTTCTATCACGTAAACCAGATGTTACCAATTTTCATCACTAGATGGCGTCACACCTCATGTCCACATCGTAGTATAGCCGGCGCACGCGCCACCCAGTCTGATGCCCCCTGTTTCAGTATACACAAGCAGCCCTTAGCGGCAATCTTTAATTTTTAACTAGAAATGACAGTAAAACTTTTACGCAGGATGTTTTATTATGTGACGTGGCCCTTTTGGTGTTAAAATTGTATGACGAGAGCTGTAATGCTCAACTTTTTACGTATGTAAGTACTTCTTTATATACGAATATTAATTATTAGTCTTGTATTTTTCTTATTAATGATTAACTTTGTATCCCCCTTATTTAGGTAATATAAATTCTGATGAAGACTCTTTTAGTTTAGGAAACGAAACCATGGTCAATTCGACTATAAGATCCATTGCAACCAGTGGGCTATCTTTATTACAAAAAATATTTTCATGGTTGCTGCACACAGTTATGTTTAAAGTTGTAATTACGACAACTGCACTATTTTCTGCATCCTCCCGAAACACCTTTCACTGGTAATGCTGCCACCAGCCGTCTATCAGTGGTTATTGCAAGTTGAACTCAAACACTGACGGTGGAAGCAGTAAAATGATTGGGCTGTGTATATAGCACTTAATAACCACACAAAAGAGAGACAGCCAGGCAGCTGTATTGCCACATATGGCCGATTCATCTCATTCTATTAAGCAGAATGCATGGGAATTCCGTGCGATCAATTTGCCCACACACGCACGATCTGCGGCAGATCGCTCGATCTGGCGATGGATTTCTGCGATCCGTGGCTCCTGTGTTGGAGACGGTGCAAAAAGTTTCGGATAGGATACGAAGAGGAGCAACATAGCGGCAGAATTCTTTGCAAAGAAATCTCGCCTAAAGTGATTTAGTGAAAAAAACAGAAAATCTAAATCTGGAAGGACGGACTGAGATTTACATGCAACTTCATCCGAATGAGAGTTAAGAATGACCCATTATTACGATCTTTGCACATGGTTTGCGGAATACTGATCAATTTGAATGGTTAGTTGATATGTTTATGAACAACACAATACGTTTGTACCCTACAACTTTAAGGATAAGGTTAAATGCGCTAATCCTTCTGAATATCCCTAGTCCATCCCTGTAGATACGCTAATGTTTTGCATCATATACAATACGAATGTAACGAGTTCAAGAAAATGTAGGCTACCAGAGAGTAGTAAAGAAGAACATATATCCCATCGGAAGGTGCTGGTGATTGATTTGCCACTGTGCTCCTGATACCACAGTGCGACAATTAAGTCTAAAAATAAGGGACCAGCATTTTACTGTGGTGGTAGAAATTTGTTACATATTAGCAGCTGAATTAATTCTCCAGGTAATTGTCTGCAATGTGTGCGGAAAACTATAGCAGTACCATGAACACTACTATGGAGTTGTATTTGCAGTGCAATAAGTTTAATTTTAGTTGATGCAATAGTATTAGAGAAAGATTAAAAATAGAAACAATGCAGATATACACATTTCTGCAACCGTGTAGTAAATGTAAAAATCACTATCATAGTCAAGCGATACATAGGACTACGTCTTTAAAAATTGACGACCAATAATAACACAAATCGTATCAAAAAGAAAGTGTTTTTCACAGAACTTTAATACGCCTGTGCATATTTTAGCAGCACGCCAAGTTGTACCACAAAAACGACCAAATTCAGAACATCACTATCAGTAAGATTCAAAGCAATATGTCGACTGCTCCATCTATGAAACGGCCCACACACGGTCAATAATAATGAAAATATTTCCCGGAAGTGCAATAATACTGACCGTCTTGGAGTGAGATTGAGAGGTAGCGCAATAATTCTGAGAACATAAAAAACTTTGAAATATACTGCGCTGCCTGGAAATTTGTGCCGACTGTGGTCAGTATTGACCACTGACAATAATATTGAGTCTCGCGTGCTACATAGACCAAGGTTAGGTGCGTTGTGTGAAAAATGAGTTAAGAACAAGACGAAAACGCATTATTAAGAGAGTGTATCGGGATGACTAAATTATTGCCGGCTTTGTGGGGTGATAGAGCAGATGGGTACAAAATAATGATGAATCGTATGATTTGTTGCTATATCTGTGTATGCATTACTCTCCCGAATATAATCGTTTAGTGCACGTATAATGGACGACACCTTTCCATAATGGTCTCAAATATTGTCTTTACAAAAAGTTATGTTTTTTTAACCTCGCTTCTCTCAACAGGTATTCGCGAGTGAATTCCGACGCTTCTTGACACAATTTTCATCCATCTTGCAAAAAATCAGAGCAATAATCACAGTAGCACCGTTATTATCGTCCAACATTCCGAACAACACTATTATTGCACAGTATCGTTGAATAGTCGAGGGAGAACGCCAACAATACTGCACGATTGCACTTTGCACTTATTGACAATTTAGAGGCCACATCAAAATACACGTCTCATCGACCTACCGCAGCACAACATACGTTGATATCATGCAGACTGTCAAACTAATCCGCCTCTATACCCTTTAACTGCTACAGGTGGAATAAACATCATTTTTGGCTTGTAAGACAAGTCACGTTTTCTTCAATCTTTCTTCGAAAATGGCCAGCATTCTGAGGTAATGGCCGGTTTAGGACACGATAGCAGTCGCAGCGATTTACAATGCCATCTGCTGGCTGCTCTTCCTCTTGGTCTCGTGCCCTCGGTCTTTCCTTGCAATATTATTTTCTCTACATTTTCTCCGTCTCTTCTCACAATATGGCCATAGAACTGGAGAATTTTGTCGGTGACTCGAGAAGAAAGGTGTCTGGAGATACCGAGTTGTTCAATAATGGACACATTTGTTATTCTTTCGATCCATTTTATGCTTACAAGGGAACCTCCGCATCGCACCCCCCTCAGATTTAGTTATAATTTGGCACAGTGGAAAGGCCTTGAAAAACTGAACACAGATCAATCGAGAAAACAGGAAGAAGTTGTGTGGAACTATGAAAAAATAAGCAAAATATACAAACTGAGTAGTCCATGGGCAATATAAGCAACATCACGGATAATGTAAGTACCGGAGCGCCGTGGTCCCGTGGTTAGCGTGAGCAACTGCGGAGCGAGAGGTCCTTAGTTCAAGTCTTCCCTCGAGCGAAAAGTTTAATTACTTAATTTTTGCAAAGTTATGATCTGTCCGTTCGTTCATTGACGTCTCTGTTCACTGTAATAAGTTTAGTGTCTGTGTGTTGCGACCGCACCGCAAAACCGTGCGATTAGTAGACGAAAAGACGTGCCTCGCCAATGGGAACCGAAAACATTTCATCCAGGAAAACACGTCAGATATATTCTATACGACACTGGTGACGGCATGTGCGTCACATGACAGGAATATGTTGTCGACCCACCTAACTTGCACACTTGGCGAATGGGTAAAAAGATTCTTCTACCTTGCCCGATTTAGGTTTTCTTGTGAATGTGATTAATCACTCCCAAAAAAGTGATGAAATCATACGAGTGTGTCACATAAACTGCAACAAATGAATGCAACAGTTTCACAGTCGCACAGTTTTCTCTGTGCTCTGTCAAAACACATGTTTTTAACGTTTTCAAATTTTTCCGTGTGTAGACCGTCAAATCCTGCATATGTCCAAGCAAATCTGAACATGTCCTGGAATTTTGGAGAGCGAAATTGATTATGTGTGAGTGCCTCAACTCTGATAATCGTCTGAAATTAAAAAATTAAACTTTTCACTCGAGGGAAGACTTGAACCAAGGACCTCTCGTTCCTCGGGGTGAAAGTACACTATACTCCCGCTGAAAGCACGTTTCTCCGAGTTAAGTGGCAATATCGGGTTAGAATTTCCCTGAAAAAAAAAAGACGTTTTGGAAAGATGTGAGGATCTTTGTTGGTCGGTAACGTACAAACTGCACATGAATACGAATTCTACCGAATAAAGCACGCTACCTTCCCAAGCTTTGCAAATCGAGACTACGATTTCTTCAACCAAGATAGCAGATGTACAGAGCATAGTACACGTAATATAATCAACCAATAGCAACATCGCTGTTAAAGAGTGCGAACACACATACGAAAAGTTTATGGTTTAAATTAATATACATACAGTATAGCTAGAAGAAAAGCTAAGCTTTCATATATAATATTGGCCGTCAAAATTTTTTTACTGTTTATTTTCCGAGGGAGCGGTTAAGTAGGATTCTAACAATACAACTTAAATTGTTGCAGCTTAATATTTCTGACAAGCACAGTTATCAATTTCACTACTGTAGACCAAACATTTCGTACATCACCTGGCTGAAATAATGCTCCGTAGAGAACTTCGACTTCTTCATAGAAAAGCCAGTTACCTATGAAATTTGCTCAACAACTCACCCTGCACTTCTTTTATGGTAAGGTAATTATACGTTTTACCACTGTTATCATATAATTTGTAATCTATGTAAGACCTAAAATAAACATAAAAAACTAGCCTTGAAGCTTGGTCTTTTCAAACACAAATGTACCAACAAAATTTAAAATAATGACATAAATTGCTGGTCTTCCGGACCTGAAATTTTTCTGTGGTTTTCCTAAAAATCTTACGTTTTGAATGAGAGTCAAATGTTCTGTGATTTAAAAAATTTGCTGCACATTCATTCATCTTGGGTAAAAGGAAATTTCCTTTGAAAGCAACGCTTCTCATACCAACATTCGCAATATTTTCCCGCAATCTGTTAGAAATTCAAACATTTGTGATGTCACACTCACCAAAAGCAGTTTGTTGTTACAAAGTATTGCGTAGTATTCGTACTAAAGCCTTCGACACATTTTGTTATCAGCTAGTATGTGCATTGTGTTTTGTTGTTGTAAATGGCGCATTTCGTTTGCAACTGAAATTTTATTTTGGTGTTAATTCTCTCGTTTATGGTTTAATGCTGCAGTATTATTGTGCGGTAGCGGGCTAAAGTAAAATACTTCGTTACAGTATAAGTTCTTACCCCGTAAAATTACAAAAATTTAACGAAAATCTAAAACAACGGAAAATTCCCGGTATTCTAAAAAATTACCGGTTTTTCCCCAGGCGAAAAAACTCCCAGGTTTTTCCCGCTTGTCCCGGGGCGTGTACGGTATTATGTGTGTCAGCAACATAACATCAAACGTAGCTTTTCAAAATTTTATCATCAGTCCCAAACATTTTATTTTAAGTGAGTTTCTCCACGATGATACATATGAGTTCTTCTGCAACTCTACACTGGTGTTGATCAAACACAGCAGCTCCAATGGTACGAGCGTGATTTGAATCTACCACCGACTTCGGCCTCACATACGATCATTATCCAGTAGTGACATGTACGTTACTGCAAACAAGAAATAACTACATGAGCTACCACATAAGCAAGTTCACATTTTACATAAAATTATCCGACATTGGTAGCTCACGAACACAAGCAGAGATCAAAACTACAAAAATAAATGGGCTTATACATCAGCTCAACGTAGAGTTATTTCTCATTTCTAGACGTACATAACACAACATGACAATAGCGTTGGTCCGATGTTCTGTTATTTTGCAAATACAGTGACATTGCTTACCGCATTCAAATTAAATTTAGAAACACGTCAATGACTACAAACCACTGAAGACTTGGATCACATATGTTGCTTACCTCGTTTCGTAATTACCAGTGAAATCTTCCGTTTTACAGAATGTGATAGACGATAAGCGTCGTTTCCATTTCCATCGGAAGTTTTGTTCCCAGAAACTACAGCAGGCATCTTCACAGTGCGCTCAGCACCTTTCCAATGCTTCAGACAGTCCACATTAAAGTTAACAGTTGCACGCGACGACGTGGTTCTGAAGTCCGTTGGGCATTGTTGCCTGTGTTCCTAAATTGCTTGTTGACATCCCGACACATTGAAATAGAAAGATCTCGCATTCTCCCCTGTTGGTCAATATTAACAGAAAGTTCTTCTGTACCAATAGCGTGTTTTCCAAAGTGTGTTACACAAAAAGTCTCAATGACCGAGATATAACAATACATAATTTGACTGGACTCGCAGTGGAGAACGCCTGTGTTCAAAAGCCCACCTACACTACGTTATTTAAATTTTCAGTGACTTTCCTGAATCGCTTAAGAAAAAAGGTGGATGATTCCTTTGAATAAGGGCACGACTCATTTTCTCCCTCGAAATTAATACGCTGAAAGCTTGCGTGTCATCTCTAATGATTTCGCAGTAATTTTATGCCGTGAACTTGCTTCCTCTCAAACAAATCAATTTTCTCAACACGAGAACATTACTTATTACACTGCAAAAACGCAGGAGCTGTCATCACGAGGGATAAAACTTTGTTCTGTTTTTGGTTAAAGTAAAGAATCAGGTTCAAAAGTTTAAGAAATGCGATATGTAAACTAAGAGGGTCTCTTAAAAAAATTAATTGTAGCCTTAATAGCTTCCAAGTCGACAGCTAAAACATTTGTGGCTTCTGTACTATAAAAGGACACTACGTAACCTACATTTGCATTTCTGATTATTCATCTAGCAACGTGGGTGGAACTTGGATGATATCACCGTGGCGTGTGTTCAAGGAAAGGCCCATTACATAATAGTCTGACAAACTCGGTTTTGTAAATCAGTGTAAGGAAGATAGACATTTGGTAGGAAACACAACCCGTAGGATACCGCAAACAAAAAAGACAGTACCCGAATTGAAAGGTTTTAACCTCAAGAAAACTAGAAAGATTAAATCGCACTTAAGGACCTAAAAGGGGGTAAATACGTCTTTACGGAAAATGTAGGGCCATAAAGGAAAAACAAGGTTTTAAGTAGATTTTCTGAATCTACTTACCAAGGAAAACCGGTAATGTAAATTGCACATTCTAAGAAAAGGCATACTCGATAAATTTGTATACCGCACTGAAATAAAGAATGTCTGGCTCAATGTTGCTTGTCTTTATAACTTGGTAATGTGTCAGCACGTTGTTGCATCGGCGACACGCGTCTGCTTATTTTTGTAGTCCGGTTCAAATGGTTGAAATGGCTCTGAGCACTATGGGACTTAACATCTGTGGTCATCAGTCCCCTAGAACTTAGAACTACTTAAACCTAACTAACCTAAGGACATCACACACATCCATGCCCGAGGCAGGATTCGAACCTGCGACCGTAGCAGTCGCGCGGTTCCGGACTGAGCGCCTTAACCGCGAGACCACCGCGGCCGGCCCTTTGTAGTCCGGAAGATATATGATTAGATGATGCCTTAATTACAGGAACAAAAAAATTCTCAAAAGTCAACTACTCTGAGTGTAGTACGAAGACACTATCATTGCGCGATTATCCACCTTCATTTAGAAATTAGGGAGATGTAAGTCCCTGCCGTAAATGAACTACGGAAGGTAAACGACAACACGAAGAAGTTCACGCCCGGGTTCCCGGGTTCGATTCCCGGCGGGGTCAGGGATTTTCTCTGCCTCGTGATGACTGGGTGTTGTGTGATGTCCTTAGGTTGTTAGTTAGGTTTAAGTAGTTCTAAGTTCTAGGGGACTGATGACCATAGATGTTAAGTCCCATAGTGCTCAGAGCCATTTGAACCATTTGAACCAACGAAGAAGTGTGACCACCGCAGGCGAGTTTATTTTTCATGTCAACGATATCTTTAAGAAACACAACTGCCGTGTTAGGGACATCTACACTTGATTTTGCCGGAAGCTACACGACTGCTCTCGGAGGCAGCCAAGAGAACTAACACGTTTATCTGGAGCCATTTATCATGAAATATCGAATCTATCTCGCAGTTCGCTGTTACTCTGCGTTGTTTTTCTCTTATAACCACCCAATTTTAAAACAACTAAAAATGTTAATCTAAGCTACCTGCCTAACGGGCAAAAGTCTGGATACACCTCTGTAAAAGTTGAATGGTGTGAGGAATCACGATGGCATCTGGTATGGGGAGTCTATAGGAGTTACGTCGTCAGCGGCGGCCATCTTGAAATCCGGAATATTGGATTTAGGTATGTGTTTCAAATGGAAAGGGGTCCATGTGGCACATCATTTTGAACAACCTCTTTCTCAGAAATACAAACGTGGAATCTGTTTTGCGATATCTTTATTTGTGTAGATGTTATGACCTTTCAAAGTAAGCAATTGCAAACAGGTGATCAAATCTGTTTATTGTTGCAGGAGATCCACAACGGCACTTACACAGCAGAAACGCATTGAAATTGTGTTAATGAGTTGTGTACGAAGTAGCAGAGCGATTGCTGCTGACTCCAATACCCGGCATCCTGAGAGAAATGACATTTTATATATGACAGTATCCAAGTTACTGGACAATTTTCGTGCAGCAGGTTCTGTGGTTGACAAGCCACGCAGTGGATGTCCAAGAACAAAGGAGACTGCAGCAGCAGTTGTAGCATAATTTGCTATGCTACTGAAGTCAGACAGTTTCTGGATGAAAGGTTTGGAGGTAACTGGATAGGTAGGACGGGTTCTATCGAATGGCCACAGTGGTCTCCTAATCTTACACTTCTTGACTTTTATCTGTGGGGGCAGGAGGATCAACTGTGTACGACATAAAAACCAACAATGTAGCCCATCTTTGCCAGCATACTGAGGAGGTGTGTGTCTCTGTTGACCCAAAGATCTTATGACGTGTGCAGCGGGACTGGAAAATTGCGTGTCCAGCGCGGTGGGTATTACATTGAGCATGTACTGTAATGCCGACTCTGATAAGTGTCCTAAGCTTTAACAGGTCATAATTCCTGCACAGATAAGGATATCTCAAAACAGATTTCACGTGTGTATTCCTGAGAAACAGGCAGTTCAAAATGTTGTGCCACATGAGCCCCTTCCCGTTGGAAACACGTAACCCAAATCCAAGATGGCGGATTTCAAGATGGCTGCCGCTGTTGCCGTAGGTCCTATTATTGCGCCCCCACTTGCAGACACTCCATACCAGATGCCATTACGATTCCTCACGCCATTCGACTATTATAAGGGTGTATCCAGACTTTTGCCTTAGCCTGCACATTGTAAGCAGTAGGAAGCTACGACAAAGGGCCAGAGAAGGCGCCGCTTAGGCTACGTGTATGCCATCTTTCTGTAAAGTTAATCTCTTATCTGTTATTCGTCACCATCTTTATCTATCTGAGTTAGCATCCTATCCCTAATGGAACTGATGTCGACAAAATAACAAACTCATAACTTCACTAGTAACAACCACGTTGTCTCGTCACCGTCCCCCCCCCCCCCCCCCTCCACCTTTGTGCAAAGAGTCACTGTGGAGATTGTGTGAATATGGTTACATTTTCTTTTAAAGTAGTCCTTGAATATTGCGTTTCCAAGCATTGGCTGAATTAATACATGATAAAAAATTTCCGAAATTAACGAGAACTTATGGAAGGACTCCTTTCTGATTACTACTCAATTCTTTACCTAATATCCTTCTGAGCGGCAAACATATTATGATATTCAGAGTCACAACATCAGAGTCCCGTTATATGGTTCAGACTTGCATATGATTTTCTTAATCATCATGTTGCATACCATCCACTTGAACATTTAACTGCTGTATTTCTGTCAATTTTAATAGAAATTGTCGTTTCTGACGATCGATAGCTAAAGTAGGCACTGTTTCATGTATTATTTTGGTAATACAGAGGATTCCTGTTGCCGCTTTATGTAATAAAACGTGAAAAAAATGCCTACTCGTGCTACCAAGTGTGATAACTGCCGTCTTATCATGTTCCACACATGCTCAATAAAGGACAGATTTGAAGTGAAGCCATCATACAACCGTTATTCAAGAAATATTGAGGGTATTCAAACCCGTTGTAAATCGCGCGATTATTGCCACAATATGTTTCGGGACAACATTATCCCATTTTCAAGTGCTAAAAACAAAGGAACCAGATAAAACAATCTTCCTCATACCGACAGACCTATAAGGTTAACTGACGTTCTGAGCTATAACCTACCTTATAACTGGGCTGAATAGCTTCAATACTGTGAGGACAGATTTGATGACAGTGCCTGACAGGGAGCTGTCGCAACGCTATATTAGCTGCATTGTCCACACGCATCTCCTTGATGTAGGCGAAAACTGTTTGGTAGTGTCATTGTTAAAATAACCAACAGGCGTCGAGGGCGAAAGAGATCACCGTATCATTTTGCTTAAGAGACCACTGCACGATACGAGTCGCGAATCTGTGTGGTCTGCATCTTCGAAAGATGGTACACGTATAGGGATTCTTCAAGTAATATATTCCAAATGGTTATATGGCTAGTTGCTATAACACGTGGCAGCACGCATTCTGGACACATTACTAAACCTTTCATTTACGAATTCACATTCCGTTTTTATCACAACAAGCCTCCCACTTCCAACATGGTTAGTGTCTTGACATACTGTTTCTGGAAGACGCAGATTCGGTACATCGAACCTGTGGTGTTGTCTCCCATTAGGAAACAGGGGAGTTACTACAAGCATGGGGCACTTAGGGAAAGTACGTGAAGTGGGTGTCCTTCCCTCCCTCCCCCCCCCCCCCTCCCCACCAACATCCCTACCAGCACCCGAAGCCAATTCCAACTCAATAAAAGTCGCACAAACATTTTCTTTCACAGCCAACAACCCCCCACCCTTCCCTTTCCCCCTCACATACACATACTACATTACAGCAGCCGCTCTTCTCCCGCTTGATTTCAAAAGTGAAATAAGCAAGTAAAATTTTTAAAAAAGGACTATTGTATTTTAAAGTACTTTAATGAGGCGAAGTATAATCTTACAATTTTTCCCCAATTTATCTATACATGAAACAGCTATTCGTCCCTACATCATCGAATATTAGACACACTGCACACTATGCAAAGTACATTTTCATTAAATCCAGAACCAAGCTGTTTCTTATGAGAATCTTTATTGAATTAGCAAGACAATCTTCTTACGTTAAGAATACAAACAGGAAGATCAAGTTAAAAAACTGAACAATGTTGCAAAAAGTGAAATAATATCTAATAGTGCACTGCAAGACAAAACAAAAAATGAATAGACAGTTTCAAAGACGTGCATAATTTTGAATATCCCTAGAAAATATAAATCGTTAATGAAATGTATTTGCTTAGTGACCTATATTATTATTTTACTTTACCTTTCTAGTATGTACAAAATAGTCGATTACTTTAGAAAAATCAATGTTTTCTGCTCCTTCACTTTCTACGTAATTTATGCATCTACATATTGACTGTGAATTGCGTAGCAGAGGATGCATTTTACCGAACTATGCATTGAAGTCCATTGCTATCCCATTTGCGGATGGAGCATAGGAAGAATGAATTCTTCTTCGTTTCTGTGCGAGCTGTTACGTATTTCCATCTGCACGATCTTTACGTGATAGACGCTGTAGGAAGCTGGTGAAATTTCGTGGTTTATACATCAAAAAACGAATCTTGAAATTTTCTGAGTTGAGCTCTTGAGAGACGTGCGGCGTAGCGCTTGGCTCATTCGCGCCACCTTTCTCCTACTGATAGTATTTGTAAACTGGGTAACCATTCCTGACCCATTGTACAACATAAGTATTATTTACAAATATTTTTAATTTGGAAAAAGAACACTCATATTTTGCAACAGCCATGGGTTACGTTAAATAGACCAAAACTGCTCTAAACAGAGTTCTTGTTAACATTAGTTGAGCTGAACACAGAAACGAAATGTCGTGAGAAAATTTTATTGAAAGAGTTAACTGTTTCGTTCGTAAGATGAATGTTAGTCAAGTACAGGATGGTGCACGAAAAACCAGTTCCAAGTACAGACTGTTCGCCACGAATATTGTCCTTTACGTCTTATAACGTTATATGATTATTTGCGTGCACTTTCTTTAGATTGTCCCACACATAAAAGTCACAAGTGGTTAGCTCCGGCGAACGCTGCGGCCACAATACTTTGATGACAGTCTTCCTTCATGAATTCGTGAGATTGCCTCGTGCGAAGTGTGATAGGTCGCCCCGTCCTGTTGGAAGACAGTATACGTACGTTCGTGATGGGGCCAGCTGTGGGTTAAATTTCTCAGTGATTCGCATAGAAACAGCAGTGCTTACTACTGTTTCAAAAAATAGAGGATCCACAATCCGACTTGCTCAGACGGTACGCCACAGCCCCATTTTTTCACCGTGACAAGGTTTCTCATTAATCGTAAACGGATTGTTTGTTGATTAGTATCTGGTGTTCTGGACGTTCACATGTCCTGTCAGATGGACACAGGCTTCATTACACATGAACACAGCGGCGGATCCAGCATCCAACTCTCAATTGTTTGACAGTATGTTTTATCTTTAGTTTTTGGGCACATTCATTTTTTAGGGTCTCATCCCTACATGGTGTAAAACACGATGACAGGACCTACGCGAATCTTTCACTTGTTACGACAACTTACCTTTCGACTTCCTTGGACTCTGGATCATTCGTGCTCGAATATCCGCGATCACAGCAGGTGTACGAACGGTCAGGGCTCGATTCTTTTTTGCATTTGTAACTGTCCCTTTAGTACGCCACTTTGTCACAAAATGCTAACTTCCTTGCAAAAACATGCCGCTTTCTTAAACGAACCGGTAGACACGTAAACCTCCCACTCTTGTGAGTCTTTCTTTGAGAGGAAAGATCTCGATGAGATATTTACTTCACATGTCTCAACCAAGTCCAACGGCTTTCGTACTGACGATGCAAAACGTAGCCGCAACAGCTTCGAAACAACAGATGACAACTGGCGGGCGACAATGACCAGTCTAGTACTGAGGGATGGTTTTTCGTGGGCCACCCTGTAGTCTGTCGTGCCATCGTTTGATACCATCTGTTACTGACAGCAACTGAGCTGTATGGCACCGTGGTAAGACACAGGACTCCCATTCAGGAGGACGGCGATCAAATCCCCGTCCTCCCATCCAGACTGAGATTTGCTCCCAAACAGACTGAGGCAAATCAAGGAATGGTTTCTTTGGAAAGATCGTCGCTGATTTCCTTACCCATCCTTGTCCGACCCGTATCTGTGCTCCTCCTCTAATAGCCTGATCGTCAGCGGTACGTTGACTTCCAACACTCCATCCTTGTTTCCGACAGCTCTGTTTCTAAGAACTCTTAGGCAGCTGCAGAACCTTAGGCGGTTCTTTGTGGTGGCTTATATTGAATATGAAAAGTGTAAGATGTTCTTAACAACTATTGATACACTTCGCTTGTTACATTTATTACTCTTAAGAATCATAGCCGGCCGTAGTGGCCGTGCGGTTCTAGGCGCTGCAGTCTGGAACCGAGCGACCGCTACGGTCGCAGGTTCAAATCCTGCCTCGGGCATGGAGATGTGTGATATCCTTAGGTTAGTTAGGTTTAATTAGTTCTAAGTTCTAGGCGACTGATGACCTGATAAGTTAAGTCGCATAGTGCTCAGAGCCATCTTAAGAATCATGTTTATCAGAGCCACAAGAACGCGTCTCTAAGTGCGTGGACGGTCTCGTCTTCGCGAGCGCAACGGATTGATTTGGTATCTTTAGTGTTACTGTACTATGGATGTACTCAAGGAACAAGTTCTTAAGATCTACCACCGTACCATAACGTGATGGTGTGACCAAAATGTTATTACATGTTCTTAACTATTTCGAAGTACAGCTCTGTTTTTCTATTAACCTCTTCGTCCCTACAGCTCCTTTAAGGATTAAATTTAAATTGTGACTTGATTTTTTTTTCACACCATTGTGTACGCTAGTCACGATCGATGCTTCATCATAGCCTTGACCGAAACAATTGCTTACATCTACTCCCTTTCGGTCTAAATGTTCAGTTAGGTGATGTTCGTATCCTTATACAGAATGCTTTTGAGCTGTATAAAGAACAAAAATGATTCGCGTATAGTTAATGCAGACTGATTTCCAAAACAGTCTCTCATTATTATAACATACCGAAAGACTTCTTTTGCGTGATCGATTTTACTAATTTTCCACTTGTCCATCCAATATTAATTTTTCCTATTTTGTTTTTATCTTTCCGGAGGCACCATATCCTCCGGTGCATTACCCCGGCTGCCCCAGCTTAGTTATTCCCCTTATATTATCGTTTGATAGTTTCCTTAATTGTACAGTGATTATTTTCCACATATCGCCTTAGGCCGTTCGAACACGGAGCGACTGTAAAGGAGCGCAAAGGGCAGGCGATCTACAAGGCGCTCAGAAACAGACTGAAAAGCGTGTAAGGGTAGGATATGGTGAGAAATAGCTGTTATGAGAAAAATCCGATACGGTGTGCTGTTTCAGAACCAGCAAATTAACGCGCGCAAATTCAAGCGGCCCGCCCAACGTGTTCTTCGTTTGGTTTCCTAAAACCGAACAAGGGAGTGATAAGAAAAAATCGAACATGAGATGTTAGTAGGGATCGAACCAGAGCCAAGGGCAGAGTAGTCTACGCTATGAGAGCAACTGTACGTGGCGGCCACTTGAATTTTCACGCGCAACGGCCTGGTTGGCTAACTTCAGTGTTAAGTAATTTTGAAACGGCGCAATGTATCAAACTTTCTTCTGAACAGTTATTTCTCAGCACAACTTAGCCTGCAACACCATGACAAGCTTTTCAGACTGTTGCCTACCACCGTGTATGTCGGCAACTGGTTGTCGACCGTCTGGCAGCGCTGTTCCACGCGCAGGGCAGCTCTCAAACGAGAATTGACAGTTGCCGTCAGCGAACGTGGAGATGGGAGTATTGATTGTCGCACCCGAGCATCATTTGGGTATACGCGGAATGCTGGTAATAGAATCAAGTTCATAGGAAAATGGGTTTTTCTATTATTACTGCAGACGAATGAAGAAACGAATAAAATGAGAGGCACTCGTATATCCAAAGAAAGAGAAACTGAAGGCTGTATGTAGCATCGTAGGCGTTGTAACCGAGTCGAAGTTCATAGATTTTTATACAACGACGAGACAGTGCAACAGTGATATGGTGCAGTTGATTTCTTTCGGCATAACACATGATTACTTTTATTTTGAAAACGTTAATGTGTTGAGATTTATAAACGAAGAAATCTGATGGTGGTTTGTGCACATTAAGTTGTGTGTATGTGAATACGATTGTGTTTACATGTATAGATTTTCTATTGTTTCTCCGCCGTTTCCTCTGCTCGTTTGCGTTTTCAATGTAATTTTACAGAAAGACACAGGCTGCTAGTTACACAAAAGAATACTCCTGGCGTGATTTACATATTTTGCACATTTGCTCCCACTGATGGACCAGTCATTTTATTTTGAACTATGAATAAAGAGTATACAACATATGTTGTTGTTGTTGTTGTGGTCCTCAGTCCTGAGACTGGTTTGATGCAGCTCTCCATGCTAATCTATCCTGTGCAAGCTCCTTCATCTCCCAGTACCTACTGCAACCTACATCCTTCTGAATCTGCTTAGTGTATTCATCTCTTGGTCTCCCTCTACGATTTTTACCCTCCACGCTGCCCTCCAATGATAAATTTGTGATCCCTTGACGCCTCAGGACATGTCCTACCAACCGATCTCTTCTTCTAGTCAAGTTGGGCCACAAACTTCTCTTCTCCCCAATCCTATTCAATACCTCCTCATTAGTTACGTGAACTACCCATCTAATCTTCAACATTCATCTGTAGCATCACATTTCGAAAGCTTCTATTCTCTTCTTGTCCAAACTATTTATTGTCCATGTTTCACTTCCATACATGGCTACACTCTATACAAATACTTTCAGAAACGACTTCCTGACACTTAAATCTATACTCGATGTTAACAAATTTCTCTTCTTTAGAAACGCTTTCCTTGCCATTGCCAGTCTACAGTTTATATCCTCTCTACTTCGACCATCATCAGTTAGTTTGCTCCCCAAATAGCAAAACTCCTTTACTACTATAAGTGTCTCATTTCCTAATCTAATTCCCTCAGCATCACCCGACTTAATTCGACTACATTCCATTACCCTCGTTTCACTTTTGTTGATGTTCATCTTATATCCTCCTTTCAAGACACTGTCCATTCCGTTCAACTGCTCTTCCAAGTCCTTTGCCGTCTCTGACAGAATTACAATGTCATCGGCAAACCTCAAAGTTTTTATTTCTTCTCGCTGGATTTTAATACCTACGCCAAATTTTTCTTTTGTTTCCTTTACTGCTTGCTCAATATACAGATTGAATAGCATCGGAGAGAGGTTAAAACCCTGTCTCACTCCCTTCCCATCCGCTGCTTCCCTTTCATGCCCCTCGACTCTTATAACTGCCATCTGGTTTCTGTACTAATTGTAAATAGCCTTTCGCTCCCTGTATTTTACCCATGCCACCTTTAGAATTTGAAAGAGAGTATTCCAGTCAACTTTGTCAAAAGCTTTCTCTAAGTCTACAAATGCTAGAAACGTAGGTTTGCCTTTCCTTAATCTTTCTTCTAAGGTAAGTCGTAAGGTCAGTATTGCCTCACGTGTTCCAACATTTCTACGGAATCCAAACTGATCTTCCCCGAGGTCGGCTTCTACCAGTTTTTCCATTCGTCTGTAAATAATTCGCGTTAGTATTTTGCAGCTGTGGCTTATTAAACTGATAGCTCGGTAATTTTCACATCTGTCAACACCTGCTTTCTTTGGGATTGGAATTATTATATTCTTCTTGAAGTCTGAGGGTATTTCGCCTGTCTCGTACATCTTGCTCACCAGATGGTAGAGTTTTGTCAGGACTGGTTCTCCCAAGGCCGTCAGTAGTTCTAATGGAATGTTGTCTACTCCCGGGGCCTTGTTTCCACTCAGGTCTTTCAGTGCTCTGTCAAACTCTTCACGCAGTATTGTATCTCCCATTTCATCTTCATCTACATCCTCTTTCATTTCCATAATATTGTCCTCAAGTACATCGCCCTTGAATAGACCCTCTATATACTCCTTCCACCTTTCTGCTTTCCCCTCTTTGCTTAGAACTGGGTTTCCATCTGAGCTCTTGATATTCATACAAGTGGCTCTCTTTTCTCCAAAGGTCTCTTTAATTTTCCTGCAGGCTGTATCTATCTTACCCCTAGTCAGATAAGCCTCTACATCCTTACATTTGTCCTCTAGCCATCCCTGCTTAGCCATTTTGCACTTCCTGTCGATCTCATTTTTGAGACGTTTGTATTCCGTTTTGCCTGCTTCATTTACTGCATTTTTATATTTTCTCCTTTCATCAATTAAATTCAATATTTCTTCTGTTACCCAAGGATTTCTACTAGCCCTCGTCTTTTTACCTACTTGATCCTCTGCTTCCTTCACTATTTCATTCCTCAAAGCTACCCATTCTTCTTCTGCTGTATTTCTTTCCCCATTCTTGTCAATTGTTCCCTTATGCTCTCCCTGAAACTTTGTACAACCTCTGGTTCTTTCAGTTTATCCAGATCCCATCTCCTTAAATACCCACCTTTTTGCAGTTTCTTCAGTTTTAATCTACAATTCATAACCAATAAATTGTGGTCAGAGTCCACATCTGCCCCTGGAAATGTCCTACAATTTAAAACCTGGTTCCTGAATCTCTGTGTTACCATTATATAATCTATCTGATACCTTTTAGCATCTCCAGGATTCTTCCATGTATACAACCTTCTTTTATGATTCATGAACCAAGTGTTAGCTATGATTAAGTTATGCTCTGTTCAAAATTCTACCAGACGGCTTCCTGTTTCATTTCTTAGCCCGAATCCATATTCACCTACTATGTTTCCTTCTCTCCCTTTTCCTACTGTCGAATTCCAGTCACCCACGACTATTAAATTTTCGTCTCCCTTCACTACCTGAATAATTTTTTTTTATCTCATCATACATTTCTTCAATTTCTTCATCATCTGCAGAGCTAGTTGGCGTATAAACTTGTACTACTGTAGTAGGCATGGGCTGCGTGTCTACCTTGGCCACTATAATACGTTCACTGTGCTGTTGGTAGTAGCTTACCCGCACTCCTATTTTTTATTCATTATTAAACCTACTCCTGCATTACCCCTAGTTGATTTTGTATTTATAACCCTGTATTCACCTGACCAGAAGTCTTTTTCCTCCTGCCACCGAACTTCACTAATTCCCACCATATCTAACTTTAACCTATCCATTTCCCTTTTTAAATTTTCTAACCTACCTGCCCGATTAAGTGATCTGACATTCCACGCTCCGATTCGTAGAATGTCAGTTTTCTTTCTCCTGATAACGATGTCCTCCTGAGTAGTCCCCGCCCGGAGATCCGAATGGGGGACTATTTTACCTCCGGAATATTTTACCCAAGAGGACGCCATCATAATTTAACCATACAGTAAAGCTGCATGCCGTCGGGAAAAATTACGGCCGTAGTTTCCCCTTGCTTTCAGCCGTTCGCAGTACCACAACAGCAAGGTCGTTTTGGTTAGTGTTACAAGCCCAGATCAGTCAATCATCCAGACTGTTGCCCCTGCAACTACTGAAAAGGCTGCTGCCCCTCTTCAGGAACCACACGTTTGTCTGACCTCTCAACAGATACCCCTCCGTTGTGGTTGCACCTACGGTACGGCTATCTGTATCGTTCAGGCACGCAAGCCTCCCCACCAACGGCAAGGTCCATGGTTCATGGGGGGAGGATACAACATATACATCACACGAAATTGTTTTCCCGCTTCAGACCACACCCTCTCTGTCAAATCCCTCCTGCATTAGCCTGGGAGCCTGTAGTTGTGTAAAATGGAAAGTTTTTGGTGTCCCGTACAAAGCTTATTGTCACAGTTTACTCGTTCATCTTAGAATGAAACGAATAAAGAGGTGTGTTCGAGGAGAGGACGCGACTTGATCGCATGTCAACGCGGATGCCGAGTCACTGGGAACTGGTGGGCCAACGCGTTTCAAACGGTTTACTAGAGAATCAGGTTGCAGTCGCACCGTCTGCGGAGCCGTATTCAACATCCTGGGAAATGATTCGCTTCGGCAACGGGTTTCATTTGGTTCGTTCACTATGTGGAAGGACTTATGATTTCAGCACATAGATCGATTCAAAAACAACTCGTTGCCCACGTGTGTTGATAACGGGTCAGCGGTGAATCAATTCCTGTGTAATTAAACAGGACTCCGAAGACAGCGTGGCTGCACAGTGACTCTCCAGTAAATCACTTGCAGCGCGTCGTCAACCAGTTGCCAGCGACCTGTAAGTCAATGGAAGCAAATGTACAAAAGATTATATAGCATACCGATAGTATTCTTTTGTCTGACAACCGATTTAGACACTCTGTAAAATTAAATTGTCAAGTGGAAGCGAACAGTGAAAAGCCACAAATCTCCGGTACCTGTAAATACAATGGTGTTCACATGCAAAACAAACCACCGTCACCAGGTTTCTGTGTACTTATATCTCACGATATTGGAGTCTTCAATATATAGCTAACGATGTATTTTGGCTGAAGAAATCAATTGCCCCGTAACACTGCAGCACTGTTTAGTCGTTCCATAAGTTGTTGTTGTGGTCTTCAGTCCAGAGACTGGTTTGATGCATCTCTCCATGCTCCTCTATCCTGTGCAAGCTGCTTCATCTCCAGGTACCTACTGCAACCTATATCCTTCTGAATCTGTTTGGTGTATTGATCTCTTGGTCTCCCTCTACGATTATTACCCTCCGCGCTGCCCTCCAATACTAAATTGATGCCTCAGAATATGTCCTACCAACCGATCCCTTCTTCTAGCCAAGTTGTGCCACAAATTTCTCTTCTCCCCAATTCTATTCAATACCTCCTCATTAGTTATGTGATCTACCCCTCTAATCTTCAGCATTCTTCTGTAGCACCACATTTCGAAAGCTTCTACCTCTTTTTGTCTAAACTATTTATCGTCCATGTTTCACTTCCATACATGGCTACACTCCATACAAATACTTTCAGAAAAAACTTCCTGACACTTAAATCTATAATCGATGTTAACAAGTTTCTCTTCTTCAGAAATGCTTTCCTTGCCATTGCCAGTCTACATTTTTTATCTTCTCTACTTCGACGATCATCAGTTATTTTGCCCCCCAAATAGCAAAACTCATTTACTACTTTAAGCGTCTCATTTCCTAATCTAATACCCTCAGCATCGCCCATCGTTCCATAAATAGCCATTAATTTCGAATCTGTTACAGCTCCTTGACTGCTGCAAACAGCCAACACTTTATATTTCTTTGGATGTACGGATGAATCCAAAATTTTCTTATTCGTGTGTAATAATAATAAAGAATCTTATCTTCCTCTGGGCCCGAATCTGTGCACGACGTGGTGAGCGTAATCAAGAGGTGCTCGGTGCGAGGAACAGTACTGCTTGTCCTCGGCGCTCGCAGACGGCAATTTTTCTCAGTCGCCCCGCCTGCGGAACTGCGTTGCCAGCTAGTCGGCACCAGCTGCCGGAGTAGGCGTCCGCCCATTCCCTTCGTTTTCAGTCAATCCGTGTGCACACGACCTTAGAGTAAACAACATATCGGGACGTCACACAGCTCTCAACAATACAGGGTCTCTGCATCGGCCCACGCCGTTGTTTAGCAACAGTCTGAGACGAACCGGCTGGGGTGCAACATGAATGTGTCTGTCCACAGCCAGCAAAATCTTAGGAAAACAGTGAAATCCAGGAAAATCACGGTGCAAGAATACCAGTCAGAAAGTAAGTCACCAACAAACATCTAAGTTCTGCCAATGCATAGGCCAGGATATGATTTCGGGGTGGGTGGGGGGGGGGGGAGGTCAACAAATGAACACCGTAATAAAGTAGAGTTGTATCAGAACAATGTATAAATATATAAACGGATGACCATATATAAACGGATGACTGCTTCATGCTCGTGGACCCATCGTGTTTCACATAGTGCAAGCAAGTTTTTTTGGTGTCCAGTTGGCAACAGTTCGCGAATTTCGTCTCTTAATACGTCAGTACGTTGAGCAGAATGACTGAAGTAAGACCCAAAAGATTGCACAATCCCCACGCAATTTCTGATTCCTGCTCGTGAACATGCGTCAGCAACTGCAAGGTTAAGCGAGTGTGCACTGCAATGTACGTAAAGAGCATGGGCACATTCCTTACAAACATACGCTTGGGCACCACGCAAGTGCCCACTCAAAGCTGCAGCACCGTCATAGCCTTGGACCAACGACATGGCAACAGTCCAGTCCGTGTTTTTTCGATGTTTTAATGATTAGCTTTGCAACGCCGAATCCAGTAACATCGATAGTTGGAATATATTCGAGGAACATTTCCTTAATTTTATAGTGATTAACATTCTCCGAATCAACATACTGTAAAAAAAGTGAAACTTGTTCTACGCGTGCAATGTCATTAGTTTCGTCAGCAAGAATACCAAATATTCTGGTTTTCTTTACCTAATCAATTATTTTACGTTGTATAATTTCACCACAGACTGCTGAGTGGCCAAAAGTACCTTCGCGTTTGGAGCTCTTTCTGATAATGAGGCCTCAGCAATCATTACATCTTCACTGCCTCCACTCGTCACATTAAGACTGGGTGGTTCGACAGTTGAGGCTGCCTCTTTAAATGTACCAGCATGTGAACACCATTTTTTCCAATATTCCAAACCCTTACATTTATTTGTATTGTCAACTTTTCTTTTCTTTGCCACCATTTTTGCGATGCAGATGACCCTATAAAAAAACACTAAAATAAAAAAATAGCAAACATGACACTGGCTATTATTAATTTTATTCGGCTGGTTTTAGTCGTATTGCAAGTGTGCTGATTTAACTTTAGTTAACCACACCCACTAAATGACGGGCAACAGCTACTAGGACAAGAAAATTAGCTTTCTGCCATCCACAAATCTGTGAAGTTCTGAAAACTGAATCACTCAAATCCGAGCTTTGCCCTATTTCTGAGTGGAATTTCAGTCTTGATGAAAAGAAAACCACCGAAATTTCAGACATTTCTCTGGTTCTTCTCAAACTCTTTCGAACTTAAGCATTTAATCGAAAACGTCAAGGTTCCAAATCTGTCGTGCATTAAGTTCTGTATCGATTTGGAAAGAATACTTTACAATTTGATTTCATTTTGTGGTGCAGAGGAGCTACATTAGAAAACACTAGTTTTTCACCTTTAGATAAACACTCGCTTCGTCGCCATAATACGTGCAATATCTGAGATTGGCCAATTTGACGAAAAACGTCCGAGGAGAAAAGTTGTGGAGCATCTAAATATATTGCCAAAATGGCAAAGAAAGTGTCGAAAAACCTAGTTCATTAGTTAATATCGCCAGTTACCAATTTTATGGAAAACTCTTGGTTAGTGACAGTAAAGTTTTGACATTCCATTTTGTAGTATTCATTCTTGTTGTCTCATTTATTTAGCAGTACATTCATTCTCTGGATTTTGTTGCTCCGCTGTCGAAAACGTGTTCTTTCTACAGTTTTTTTTTTTTAACTGCATTGGGCGCTCAGTCCACACGGTAAGCCACTACTTCTATTCAACCGATGCCATAATGACAGTAGAATGGAAACATGCAATATGAACTCCGGCATGTTCGCAACACATGGTTTTCACACAAGCCCTGCCAAAACAAGAGATTTTACCAGCCGAATGAATGCAGCTTTTGTGAACTGTGCAATGAACATTGTGAAAGGTATCATGCAGAAAACTGCAGGAAAAGATAAATGTTAATAATAAAACTAGGACTACAACAACGTGTCTCAGTTTTGTATTTGCACACTGTATTTTCATGAGTAATAAATGTGGCAGTAGAGGACGCAACAGTTATCAGCTGAGGATTGTTTACTTACGTTCGTCAGAGGGAGTCAGCACGACGTCTGAAAGGTTTATTTGTAGTGAAAATGTTATGAACGAAGTAAATTTGACACGGCGAAGGAAAAAGACATACAAACGTTTATTGACAGGGCTAAAACGAGAACATTGGTTTTGGTGAACTGTACCGCTGTTGTTGATAAATGCAGGAAATCTTATTAAAAGGATCATTATGCAAAAACGGGTGCAGACAATGGGAAATATGTCCTACATTTATCGATCGTCAGTTTGTTTTGTGCGAAAAACGTATCACAGGGTTGCATGAAAAACGAAATGCAGATTCCGATTAAAAAGAAATCGGGTTCGTGACTTATTTCAAAATCGATAATGAAATTGGTGACAAAACGGAATAATGACTGGAAAACTCAAGTAAAATTAGAGGTAGGTCACATTGAAGACGATCTTGTTTTTGCCTAAAAAAAATTTAACGTCAGAAACGAACAGTTGAACAAACAGTAAGATCACCGAATATGAACAAAGAAGTTCTGAGTACAAATAACGGAAGGATATCTGAGAGTGCAACGTATAAATCTTCAGAGGATCATTATAATAACGATTAGTGAAGTCGGGCCAACTACTGAGGCATAAAAGCGGTCTTTTTTTTTCGCGTAATGTCCGTGAATGGAACCGACGGGGAGGAGGTGATGGGGTACTTTAGTATCAGTGCCTCACTTACCATGTCGTACCTTACGGAACGCAATTATACAAATGTAAATGTAGAAAGAAATCATTAAAAAAACAGATTATGATATTGCACACACTAGTCGTTTCTCTTCTACATAACTTTACTTAAAATAAACGTTTAAAAAAATTCTCACGACGTCAGTAACAATATCTGCATTTCCGGGAAGCGGGATGCCGATGGTAGTAGTAAACTACTGCCGCGTGAATGAATGACTTCTCACCGTGCCCACTGCCCAGCTTCGGATCTGTGACAACTAGGGTGGCCCTGATACAGGGACTGCGCTACCTGGAATTTCCAGCGCCCCAGACAAACCGCATTCCTTCGAGGCTCAGTCCAACCGTTGGTGGCATTATTGTTGCCAACGCTGTCTCTTCGCTGCCGTATTCCCCTCGTACACTACGCCACGCTGGCATAGCCGCAGTTGGAAAACGCGGTAGCTTTGAAATAAAGATTACATGACAATCGATTTTAAGGTCAATTCTCCCCCTTTTCTTTTTTTTTTTTTGTTTAGCTTCATCAATTTTTCGGGAGGGGGGGGGGGGGTTTGAACTCCCAAAACCCACCCTCTTGGCTAGGCCCACCCAAAACACAGGCATATAATCGATTGTACCTTTTGTGGACGAATAACATAAATTCTCACAGGAATACATATGAACGCAGAGATGTTCCACACTACTTAATCAAGTTTTGTTTGAGGTAGTCCCTGTCGGAGAAGCATGAATTTTATAAATATTGTATCTACAGAAAAATTGGTATACTACAAAATATACATTCTCCTACGATTTATCTGTACCGAGTGACCTCTGTATACACTAGTATGGGGGTAGTTCGTCAAGCCCAGCATCGTGTCTTGAAACACACGTTTTCCAAGCACACATCGTAAGAAATAGCACATTTTCAAATGAATTTCTAAAATTATAGACAAACTTAAAGCAGTAAGCTGTATTTTTGTCAGAAAACTAATTTTTCTTTCAAATTATAGATGTCTTATAAATGGAATGGAATGCGATTTGATATTACTCTTTGTGCCTATATACAATTAAATAACGCAACTTTCATTCTTGTGCCATTGTAGTTCGTATTCTCAACACAAGTACAGTGCGCCCATATTTTCTTAGCTTCGTCTTCCTAGTACGGAACCTGTAGAGGCCGCTGGAATTCGAGCTGCTAGTATGTTAATCATTTCGCTACCAAGTCTGGCGATCAAATGATACTGTGCTTAGTAAACTGACATTATACTCGTCCTTGTTCGGCGATAAGTAAGTTGTAGCAGTGAATATCATTTGTACATGACCTCTTAGGCATAATACCCCATGGACACAACAAGTATTAATCGCTCACTCTAAGAAAAGTCGGGGCAGTGACTGACGGGAGTAATACTTTCAAAAGAAGTTGACCGTATATGACCTCTGTCTGATATTCTCTTGTTTCCGCTAGTTGCCAATCTAAGGTTTTAACACTGTGTGCAGAGAATATCTCCACTATACGCATCAACATATTTAAACAACTTAATATCCAATTACATGCAATATTTCAGTGATCTTTAACTCCGCGTGTTACCTCCGCTTTCGTTTACGAGTACATGAACGCACAGAACACGGCATCGTTTGCTAGCTAAAGTTGACTAAATGATTCGCGTTTCTATACGTCAGACTCACTTCCAAAACCAACTTTGATTACTTTAATGTAGAAAGACGTCACTTGAACGATCGACTTTGCTAATTTTTCGATGTTGGTTCTTTCCATTTTAATTTTTCCTTTTTTCTGTTTCTTTCTTTCGGTTCCCAGGGCCCCCTCAATCTCAAGAGCTTATCAGGCAATTTCCCGGTTAGCGTAGGCTGTTTACGCCCTTGTTACGAAACAGATGCACCTAGATATGGTGGTTGTCTTTTCCGCCGCCCCTAGTTTCGCTGTTAACATATAGATTATATGATACGATCCCGCCAATGAGCACTGACAGTTCGCAACTCCCGCTAGATCCAAAGCTGCACACGCCAACAACAACTCGCCGATTCACACGCAAACGTGACGTAAATGTGATGGAAGAGTTTCAAAGAGAGCCAATTCTCTTCAGCTGGAACACTGACTGTTCCAGCAAACTCTAATTTGCCAAAAACTTAAGTTCCGTATCTTGTTGTAGCTGACCAGTAATTTCCTCTTGAGACATACATGGTGAGATATTCTCTAGGAGATAACTTAGATCATCGGAAGCGTCATTTTAACTATCGTTTGAGCACTGGCAGGAGGATATCAGAAAACACTTCCAGTGTTGTGGCCCAAAAATTTAGGCCTTAAAGTAGGTGGATTTTGGCTTTTCCAAAACAGGTATTTTACATAATTTTACCACTTTTTTACTGCGTAATATTACCCAGAAAGACGACAAAAATTTGTACAATTACGTTGCTCTGCTAGTGGATTTTAGGAGTGCACCTCACACACTAAAAGATTTACAGCTGAAAGGAGAGAATGCAAGGAAGTTGCATTTGCGTAAGAGAAATACTCATTGAATACTTTCAGTTCTGATGCTAAGTCATATCTACCTCATATCTAGTTATGAGGAAATATAATTTGAAATACAATGTGTGCAACAGATGAGTAATCTTTCAATCAAGGTTCAGAAGATGTTATTATTTTATCAAACTTTATGTTATTGAAATTGAATTTCGCACTGCATCCATTTCCACTACAATGTTACTCCAGTTAAAACTAAGTGAGTATTTACGTATTATGGACTGTACTGGCCGTAGAGACCAGTATATTGTACACTGACTCGATAAGTTTTCCATCATTCGCACTTCTGATGACAAAAGAACAACAAAATGACACATTATATAGCTCAAACACCACGAGCTGCACGATCGAGAAAGTAAACCATCGAAAGTAAACCAACGATCACGGTGCAGCGTCAGCGAGAATACTGCTCGCAAGAAATCCGACAATCATGGAACGGTGACGTGACAGCTCACAGCACTGTTGCACCGGCACGGTCTTCGGTGGACCTGTCACAGCACATCACGTTATGGGTGTATGTAAATCGGTTCTTGATAGAACAGCCAACTCCGATTCGAAACTCAACCATTAAATACGTCTCATCCAAGCACGTAACTTACAAACGGCCCAGTCATTATATATTCCTTAATAAAATGATCCAATGCCAGTGACTCAAGGTCACTCAAATTTGTTGCTGGGACCCGCAAGTACCCCGTATACAAATCCTACACAGTTCTTCAGGCAAAGCAAATAAAAATCATTAATATTTCTTTTTTATGTATTCTACACAATCGCACGAGCATTTCGCAGTGCCGTGAACGGTTTCGACCACCAATGGTCATGTTCAGACTAAAGGCACAAGCTGCAAGCGATTTCCGTTGCGTTACCAATAATAGGAGGATGTGTTAGATGCACGTAATGATTTTTTTCCGTGCTGTAATGAAACGCAGCGGAAAACGTTTGCAACAAGTGCGTTTACTCTGAAGATGACCATTGGTTGGTCGAAACCTATTATGGCATTGTGAAATTCGAGAGTGAATGTGTCGAAAAAATAAAAGGTAACTTAATCATTTTACCTTCAAGGAAGTATGTGACGTTTTCGAAAATTACTAAGAGTTCTGTATTTTCATGCTTAGTGCACGGTTCCCCCTTTGTCCACAGCGCAGTGCGTTGATTATTTGCCTTTACTGCCCTTCACCAAAACCCAATTCAGATATGAGTCGTCTAATGCTTGTCTATTCGACTGTTTTCAAATTGCAGTAGTGAATGTTGAAAGCTGTACCGTCAACTTTCATGACAGTTTACATAATAGGAAGACGCGTTAGATTCAGAACAGTAAATCCCTATTCTAAAGAACCGAACTCCCATGTATAAATCACTGAATGAGTATAGTCTGGGTAATTTGCGCTCCGTTTTGACAAAAGCTAGTTTTTCACGCATCTCAATGCTTATGACGTATGAGTTGTACAACGATATAATTTTGCAGGTCCATTCAGTGGAAAGTGGGATACTGTTTGTAAAATGCGTTACGATTGTAATTCACAGTAAAGAAGCAATAAATTAAAACGCCATGCCCGATGCAGCGAAAATGCAGTAAGCAATAATCTTTTCTTCTTTCAAAATTTTGTTGGGAGTAACAGCGAGAAAAGGTTTTAAATTTAAAGTTAGTTAGAAACCTCTAAGTGCTCTCATTCTCAAATACGGGACGAATATAGTCGGATAATTTGCGCGTCGTGAATTATACTGCCCCAAGACATACACTATGTGATCAAAAGTATCCGGTCGCCTGGCTGAAAATGACTTACAAGTTCGTGGCACCATCCGTCGGTAATGCTGGAATTCAATATGGTGTTGGCCCACTTTTTGCCTTGATGACAGCTTCCACTCTCGCAGGCATACGTTCAATCGTGTGCTGGAAGGTTTCTTGGGGAATGGCAGCCCATTCTTCACGGAGTGCTGCACTGAGGAGAGGTATCAATGTCGGTCGGTGAGGCCTGCCACGAAGTCGGCGTTCCAAAACATCCCAAAGGTGGTCTATAGGATTCAGGTCAGGACTCTGTGCAGGCTAGTCCATTACAGGGATGTTATTGTCGTGTAACCATTCCGCCACAGGCCGTGCATTATGAACAGGGCTCGATCGTGGATCGCCATCCCCGAATTGGTCTTCAACAGTTGGAAGCAAGAAGGTGCTTAAAACACCAATGTAGGCCTGTGCTGTGATAGTGCCACGCAAAACAACGACTGCAAGCCCCCTCGATGAAAAACGCGACCACACCACAGCCACCGAATTTTACTGTAGGCACTACACACGCTGGCAGATGACGTTCGACGGGCATTCGCCATACCCACACCCTGCCATCGGATCGCCACATTGTGTACCGTGATTCGTCACTCCACACAACGTTTTTCCACTGTTCAATCGTCCAATGTTTACGCTCCTTACACCATGCGAGGCGTCGTTTGGCATTCACCGGCGCCATGTTGGCTTACGAGCAACCGCTCGGCCATGAAATCCAAGTTGTCTCCTAACTTACATAGTACTTGCAATGGATCCTGATGCAGTTTTGGATTTCTGTGTGATATTCTGGATAGAAGACTGCCTATTACACATCACGACCCTCTTCAACTGTGGACGATCTCTGCCAATCAAGAGACGAGGCCTGTACGCTTTTATGCTGTACGTGTCCCTTCACGTTTCCACTTCACCATTACATCGGAAACAGTGGACCTAGGGATGTTTAGGAGTGTGGAAATCTCGCGTACAGACGTATGACACAAGTGACAGCCAAGCATCTGACCATGTTCGAAGTCTGTGAGTTCCGCGGAGCGCCCCATTCTGCTCTCTCACGATGTCTAATGACTACTGAGGTCGCTGATATGGAGTACTGGTAGAGTAGGTGGCAGCAGAATGCACCTAATATGAAAAACGTATGTTTTTGGGGGTGTCCGGATACTTTTGATCACATAGTGTATACATAATTTCTAAGTGTAATACTTGTTATACTGTGTTCGGATTTAACATAAGATTATAGGCTTACCTCTTAATGAGCAGATTATGACAGCATTTTGAATTTTTAGATTCGTTCAATAATTATACGAACGAACTGAGAACATTTGGAGCATTGTGGGTAGGGCCCTCCGATCATCTCTGGATTTTGACAATCTAACGCACCAGTTGGAGAGAATTTGGTACGATGTCCCTCAGCAGAACATCCAGCTACTCTTCCAATCAATGCCGAGTCGAATGACTGCTTGCCTAAGGACCAGAGATGGGCCAGAGCGTTATTGACATGCATAATTTATGAAGCTGTTTCCCTTGAATAAAACATCCAGTTTTTCTGAAATTGTGATCAATAGTTTGTCTGTGCACGTACATCGCACCTACCGATTTCCGTTCCATTCGTATAATTACTTCGTGGTGCGTCAGTTTCTTCTTTTTTTTCTTAGCGTGTATTACTGTAAGGGCAAGTGTCCTCTATGCGTTTTAGTTTCCTCTAGCGGGAACACGCTGACGAGCAAACTATCACGTCAGAGAATGCATCAGTTTAAAGTGACATGTGATCGTCTCGTGGACCGACCTTGTAATTTTTGATTGGCACGTGGGCCGACCATTTAATTTCTGTGGTAATAGTCATGGATAGTGCGGAATAGACACGAGAGCTTAAAGCGTCTCTTTCTGCCACGTAGTGGGGTCATTCGTGGGAGAAGTTCCATTCCTCCATTATTTTGTACAGGCAGAGCGGAATTTTTCATGGCTTCATGGTGTGGGGAGCCATCGGGTATGACTTCAGGTCATGGCTGGTACCGACACTCCGCCTGCAAAATCGTGTGGAGGCGCTGAGGTTCTCAACGAAAGCAAATGGTGAGTATGCTACGCATTTCCTGATCCATGCTGAACAGCCACTGTCACAGCCAAATTACCCAATCACTGCTACAACATCTGAGTGTTTTTCCTATCCAGAAGCATCGCCTTGCTATGGGTACAGAAGACACCATTCCGCTTAAATACGTCTATTAATCAAATTTCAAGCTTTACCATTTTTCTGCGTCGCCACTGAAAGCTTGATACATAGCAACTGATTGTCTGGACTGATGAACTATGTGTTGGTTCACACCGATATCAAAACACGACTGCAACTACAAAACATACCACGCAAACCTTCTGCCCAACAATTGATGCCTACAGAAGTATCCTCATGTAGGTTATGATCAACATGGTACGTCTCCAACAGTCAAAAAGAGATAGTGTACGGAACATCTCAGAACTGCATCCACAACTTCAACCTGGACGCAAGCGTAAAACATAGATGAACCGTTGGCACATACAAACCAATTGGATTTTGTTGTTCGGTGGCTGTGGAAACCTGAATAATATGATCAAAATCCAGCACGCCTGTGCTACCCATTTCTGTTTCTGGAGCGACTGCTGCCAGGTGGTACTTCAGACACGTAGCGACCTACTCCAGATGACCTGCAATAGGCCTGCGACGTCACGGGCAGCCGGAAGGCGCAGCGCTCGACATTTCTTTGACATTTACTGCCGCTGCCGGAGTCGTCCAGAGATGTGAGCTCTCCTAATGTATGAATACAAGATCAGATTCCAAGTAGATATCTAGGCCTACGTTCGTATTCTGAGAATCGTTATGAAGTGGGTGACAAAGAGTAATTTTTATTGCGTGAAATATCGAAAGAACTTTCCCGTTCCATCCATTGGTGGAACGTGGGAAGATTGGTTGTTTATGTTCCAGTATGCCGCCTCTTGTTAGTGTTATTTTATCTTCATGGATTCTACAGGAGCATATGTGCTTTTAGTCGACACTCACAGCTGCAGAAAGTCTGAGTGTTTGTTTACTTACCGCTTGACCCTTGAGTAGTCGCAAGGGTGACTTATGTCACCCACCGATTTTCTTTTAGTTATGTTGCTCTGTCACGCGGCTACTGCAGGGTTAATATCATAAACAATAGTGTGTCCAAGAAATTCTTCACTTGGGTCGTGTCCGTAGATACTTTACAGTTATTAAAAGTATTTAAAACCCGCCTTTACAACTATTATACCAAAAATAAATGTTTATTTTGTTGTGATAGCAGAAGAGCCAACACCGTGTTACGAGTGGAGGCCGAAATGCACGCGTTTTAGCTTGCTGACGTGAGGTCTGGAACATGACAAGGAATGAGAATTCAGAAAGCGGACGTAATTAGTTTCATACTTAAATTTAATCCATTAATGATGAACGTCGCTCTTGACGGTACATGATTCACAATATTATCTGTTCAGAATACATTCTTGAAGTAATTATAGTAACTGAATATGGCTCCTTGCTAGGTCGTAGCAAATGACGTAGCTGAAGGCTATGCTAAACTGTCGTCTCTGCAAATGAGAGCGTATGTAGACAGTGAACTATCGCTAGCAAAGTCGGCTGTACAACTGGGGCGAGTACTAGGGAGTCTCTCTAGACTAGACCTGCCGTGTGGCGGCGCTCGGTCTGCAATCACTGATAGTGGCTACACGCGGGTCCGACTATACTAACGGACCGCGGCCGATTTAAAGGCTACCACCTAGCAAGTGTGGTGTCTGGCGGTGACACCACATATTTTACCACAGGCGATCGTCTTTTTCATTTCAAATATCGCCATTGGTAGCATTTGTACCTGATTTCCTCATACACCTAGAAGTATCATCTGCCTGTACATTTTTCTGGTATTCCTGCGTCGGCAGTGATGTTTTCTTTCCCTAATTTTACTTTGCCCTTCGGCATTCCACTTTTTTGACGCAAGGCACGACAAGATATAGCTTCACTAATGTATTTGAGTTCTCCTTGCAAAACGTTTAGCGACTAAGTGTTAAAAGAGTTAAGCGAAACGTGTATAGTAACTAAATGGCTCTGAGCACTATGAGACTTAACTTCTGAGGTCATCAGTCCCCTAGAACTTAGAACTACTTAAACCTAACTAACCTAAGGACATCACACACATCCATGCCCGAGGCAGGATTCGAACCTGCGACCGTAGCCGTCGCGCGGTTCCAGACTGTAGTGCCTAGAACGGCTCGGCCACTAAATAGTAACTAAACACGTATTTTTCAGTTATTGCAAGGACGGGACTGAAATACCTTCAATAATAGTGTCACCATTTTCAGGATTCAAGATTTTCAACGGTTTGAAAACCAGATTGTAGAAATCAATAATGAAGTTAGAGAATCAGCAGATTTTGTATTTGTGTAGAACAGTTTGTAACGCTGTTGATAAACTACACTGTCTGTTAAAAAGAAAGGGAAGGAGGGAAAGAAATGAAACTTCCCGGGTTGATAGGATATATGATGTTATTTCAGTGATTACAAAATCGAGGCCAATGCTGAAACAACTTTGCAGTGTGAGCCCAATTATTAGTATGCCATTGCACTCCCCTCTAACGTGGTTGCACTTATTCGGTTGGGATGTGTGTCATAAAATCCTCTCCTGGCACAAGCTGCTTACAGTTGTAACTGGTCCTCGATATCCTCGCTACAGGCACTAGGGGCTGACGTCCGAGCTGGTCCTACATGTGAGTTTTTGAGAGATCTTTGGTCTAGCTGGCCATTGGAGTATCTCAGCATCACACAGTTCATACAGACATGTGCAGTGTGGGAACGAGCATTGCCCTGTTGATAAATGGTACCGCAATCGCTTGAGAGATAACACATCAGGACCCAGAATAGCCACGATGTACTGTTGTGCCGTCATAGTTCCCTCAATAACTACCAGCAGTGACCTGAAGTCAGACCCAGGATTAATACTGCTGTATCTCTCCAAAACACTGGACAAATGAGGTCTCTACTCAGGTCGGCGTTATACTCACTGACAATGGTCATTTGGTGCAGTGCACAAGAGTGAATTGTCTCTGAGCTCAGTGAAAGCATTCATTAGTAGTCCAAGTACCCCAAACACGGCACCAAATCAAATGGTACCGCAATACCGTCGCTTGAGAGATAACACATCAGGACCCAGAATAGCCACGATGTACTGTTGTGCCGTCGTAGTTCCCTCAATAACTACCAGCAGTGACCTGAAGTCAGACCCAGGATTAATACTGCTGTATCTCTCCAAAACACTGGACAAATGAGGTCTCTACTCAGGTCGGCATTATACTCACTGACAATGGTCGTTTGGTGCAGTGCACAAGAGTCAATTGTCTCTGAGCTCAGTGAAAGCATTCATTAGTTGTCCATGTATCCCAAACATGGCACCAAACCAAACCACACTCATTTGTTTGCGATGTTAACATTAGCCGACACAGGTGGTAACTACATGGTCTGGCACCTGCTGCTAGTCTCTAATCAATGGTGGGAAGAACACACAGAATGTTGCAAGGAGTCCATTACTTGATTTTATATGGCAAGTGTAGATGTGAAGCGGTTGTTAGGTGGCAGATTGAATGAATGTCAATTTCGCACCTTACATGAGAGATTTTATATGTCGTAACAAGTAGATGAATATGTCACTTGACATACTTCGGCGATAATGAGGAGATATGCCTATCAGAATGTACAGTATGTAATGCAAAGCGATAATACTCAATTCGACAGTATTAACACACCAAACCCAAAACCTGCATGTCAATGAGCAACTGACGAAAAAAGGTGCTGGAGGAAACATTTTAGTTTGGGGCAGACGCGAGTTGCGTCATGACGGCCCGAGTACAACGGAACGCTTCTAAAAAGAGGTTGGTGACCCGCAGTGAGAGAGGCAACGAACACGCTAGGCGATGCATCGAGGGGAGATGGTAGCGGCGCAGTGCTGCTTGCTATGGAGAAATTCTTTAGAAAACTGTGTTGGAGAATTTCCAGATGGATACAAACAGACCAGCGACACAGTTGATCACGTGAAACGCTCATGTCACGCTCGTGATGTATGCATGTAACTTTTAGGTGCCAGGAGCAGGCACAAAATGTCCAATTGGCTGAAATAAACTTGGAAGGAGTAGAAAGGGGCGATATTTGGACGCAGTTTAAAGGTAGGCCCTCTGCGATTGGCAGAGGTAGTTTCCACAAGATGAAAGAAACACTCCCATTGGTTTGAAAAAGCCATGATGTGAAGCACGAAAGGACACAGGTGGGGGACAGTTTGCTACGAAAGAACCAATACCGAAAACTTAATGGACTCTCCTCTGAACAGCGTGAAGTGTAGAACAGGGCACATTACGCTCTGTACGACGCCAAAAGAGGAATTTTGTGTGAACACTGCGTTCACTCTGGCTGACATTCAGCTAGAAGTTAGCTGAAGAGTCATTGAGCTCCGATAGCAGAGAAACGAAACAGCTACGTAGTTAATTGTTCTTGCAAGAACTGAGAAGGCATTGAAGTATACACACTGCGCCGTCTATGCATGTGTATATCGCCATATTTTCCAGACTAGGGATGAGTGCATGTTTTCTCACCTAACGAGAAGCATCAGTTTCAGCTGATAAAATCAGTAAAAATTTTGATTAGCTTTCTATAGAATTTTCAGAGGGCGACAGCAGCCATGCAGCCAACAGCACATTGCAGCTAAAATGTAAATGCTGCTGGCAGACACGTAAACTTGTTAGTTCACTGGCTTGTGTCCACTATGAACTCGAGCAACCTTGAGTAATCTTTTACTTGTCTTGTCACAAAAACTAACCATCCTCTGTAGACTTTATAGTCATCCTAATAAGTACGAAACTTAGAACCGGAATCGGACGATTTGTCGTAATATTGACCAACTTCACAGTGTAGTAGTAAGAATAATCTTGTAGAGAAACCTCTATTTAAATTTTATATTGTTGTGTTCAGGGTTATTTCTGCTAAACAGGATGTAATGCGTGATCTTGATAACTGTCCTGACATTGTCATGTCACAATCTATGTAAAATCGTGTACTTCTTTGACAATAATTCTGAAATTAAACAAATTGTATACAGCTAAACACCAATGTGCTCCGTCCTACAATAAGGGTCCACTCCTAACCCCAGTCACTGATTCTAGCGACACTAACGCAATCATAGGGTGTTTTTGCTGATGTCTGACGAATGTGAAAAGGAGTGGAGTGTCAGAGGGTTACGATGTGCCTGGCACACAATATGCTGGTCTTTCCTTATGGTGGTCAGATGTGATCGGCCTGAATCTTAAATATGCCTGCCCTCACAATCCTATGCAGTCCAGCGTCATGCCACTCTAACATCAGAATGCACCACGATTTGACGAGGTCCTTATCAAACTCTGCTAGGTGCTGATAACGCTGTCTAAAATGAGTACACGACATTTCAACATGACACTGTTCACGACCCTTATGTACCCTACCAGGCCTGATAACACAGCACTAATTCACTGTGGTGGTCGTTCTACCTGTCACAGATCTTGCAGTTCTAATCGTTTACATAGCCGCCGAAGATGTGTATATGCACGAAGTTAAGCGCTGTCGGACTGGGCTAGCACTTGGATGGGTGACCATCCCGTCTGTCGAGCACTGTTGGCAAGTGGGGTGCACTCAGCCCTTGTGTGGCAAATTGAGGAGCTACTTGGTTGAGAAGTAGCGGCTCCGGCCTCGGAAACTGACATACGGCCGGGAGGGCAGTGTGCTGACCGCATGTCCCTCCGTATCCGCATCCAGTGACGCCTATGGATTGAGGATGACACGGCGGCCGGTCGGTACCGTTGGGCCTTCACGGCCTGTTCGGGAGGAGTGTAGTTTTAGTGTGCGGCAGTTTCACAATGAAGACTCCTATATGTTTGAATGCAAATTTACAATCAGTGTTTGTTATTTGTTTTGACTTGGGGAGAGAGACATGGCCTTCCAGAGAGAAATCCATTCAAAAACGGGAAGCAAGGAATGTAAATATGGTTATTGGGAATTACTAGAAGAGACACGAAAACAAACTGAATTGGAGAATACAATTATGATTGTAATGTAGGGCCGGCCAGAAACACTGCACCCGGACGGCGCTTAAGAACGCAGGCTGCTCTCTGTCGTCTCGGTACAAGTTTCCTCCACCATCGCGTGATGCTGTCTGAGCGGGAATTGCAAACGGCAGAGCGGACGCACACGGAACAAAGACCGGCTTGCACGCGACTTGGTTTCATGTTACCCTCTATTAGGAAATTCAAAAAACTTAACGCTATGTGGTGTGACGAGTGGAATTATACTATTACTGACTTTTTGTGCAATAGGCTATAAAAATAGAAATAAAATAAAGTTGAGTTTGCAGCTGCATTACACCAGTAATATTGTGCGAGCCGCATTGTTCCATGTAAAATTCTTGCATTTCAGTTGAGATACAGAAGAAGAGGCAAAAAATAGTTGCTGTAGTAAGGCAATAAATTATCATAACAACATGTAAAAGAAAAAAAAAATACATACCTAGCGTTCCCTACCGAAATTGGCAAGGCAACAATTCTCAACATAATACATTACAATCAAACAAAATTTTCATCATTATCTAGTTCGCTGAAGACATAATAAAGCTGATATCTGGTACAAACTGTCGGCACACTAAGAGGCGAAGGCAGTTTTACAGATTGTCGTCACTGAGGCTACCAAGTAATAGTGACTTATTTAGTTTCATTACTGAAAACAATCTTTCACGACCATTAGTTGATCCGAACATGGATATCACTTTGGCATCCTTGTTATGGAGACGTGGAAAGTCTTCCTGAGAAAAATCGTTGTAGAACACCTAGACAGTTTTACCGTAAGTGAATTTGTCTTTCAATCAGGAATTAAAATTTAGATCGATCTGTTCCGTTTGCGGATAAAGAGGGGTGCTTTCAACTGATACGGCAAATGATCTTGAAAACATCTCAAAAGCAGATGTGAGGCTGGCAGTGTCCCGAAAACAATTTGAAAACTGTTTCTGTACTTTTTTCAACACTGAAATGAATTGTTCAAAATGCGCAGTTTCTTTAACACCAGAGAGTTTATGGAAGTGGGCGGTGTTCCTTTTTAGATGTCCCTTCCACAATGTAATTTTCATTTTAAATGTATCCACCTCTCCCATTACATCAGATATTAATTGCTTCTCACGTTGCAACGTCTTGTTGAGGGTGTTCAAATGAGCGGTCGAATCAACCAAAAATGCTAGGTCTGCAGTTCATTCTGAATCTTATAATGTTGGTTCCTGTTTTCCTTTTCCTTTCATAAATTGAACAATAGCAGATGTTAACTCGAAAAATTGTTCCAAGCATGCTCCTAAATTACGTCTCTATATGGTGCCTGCAGTTCCATCAAAAACTGTTTAAACTGACGATGTAATAACCCATGTGACTTTCGATAATTTACTATTCGGACCACACCAGTTTCATGACGTGCTCCATCTCTGCAACTCTAGCACAAAGTGCGTCTTGATGCATAAAACAATTAATTCCGAGCAAATTGTCTGCTGATCGTCGTATTTTCTTGCGCAACAGTGCTACGAGTCCATTTTGTGCCCCTTGCATCGCTGGCGCTCTGTCGGCTGTAGCTGAGACGTACATGTTGCAATTCAGGCCAGCGGCTTCAATTGCCTCTTCAATCGTTTTCAGCGAGTCGATTCCTCTCGTTGTGTCTTTCATTGGTAACAAATCTAACAGTTTGTCTGACACGTGCAAACTGATGTCGACTCCACGAATATACGTCGCAATTTGGGCCGTGTCCAAAATGTCTTTCGAATCGTCCAAAGCAACTGAGAAAGCGATGACTTGCTGGCACTGTCAATTAACTGCTTGTAGAAATCCGCTATGCGGCGAGTTGTTGTTTGCCGCGGCAAACTAATTTCGCGAAACTTTTGTACTTCCAACGGAGTCACGAGTTCCGCTACCTCAACAATGAACCCTTTAATGAACTCGCCGTCGCTGAAAGGTGTATTACGTCTGGCTACTTTGAGAGCTATTTTGTTACTTGCTTTTAATGACGGGTCACTACTGCTGGTTGCTGGCTGAAAATAAGAAACAATAGAACGGCTGGTAAACACATCAGATTTCTACAAGCATATACATACAGACACAAACAGCACAAACACAATGATTTTCATGGGTTACTCACGCTGAGATCAGCTGGCTGTGCAACCATACACCTTTTTAAGTCCGCCAACGTGTTTTCTTTGATCACCAACTAAATCTCGAAATTCCTTGTGCATTGCGGCGTAATGCCTCTCTATAGCACATCTGCGGTACCCGGCGATTATGGTAATGTATAATAGGCACTGAGAATTTTCATCCTCCTCTCCGAAAAAGTCCTATAATTCCCACTAATTTTTAAACGGTCGTGACAACGCGCCTCTACACTGCCCTTTTTGAATGTATGTGTCCTTCCAGCAACCACTGTTCCTTTACACTTCGTTTAAACTACAAGCAAATAGCGAGAAATATAAGCGCTGGTACTTCGAGAATATCGCGCCTATGCCAGAAGATACACTATGACCTGAAACGTCACGCCGTACCGTGTACTTCCAAGAAGAACCGAGCAAACTCAAGTGAAAGGCCGAGCCTTGGCACGCCAGCGCCGTGCACGCGTGAAGTTTGGCATCCGTGGCCGGGAATGTAAGCTCTCGAAAGGATTACAAGACATAAGAAAAGAATGAGAACACAGATCTTAGTATGGTGAAGCCACGTGGGTGCATGTACCGATAATGGAGCGGAACAAATAAGTAACAGTTTACTGTGAGGTGCTGAGGTGCGATGAATACTGGTACGACGGTGGTTGCCAGAATGGAAGGCAGCCATTCAGGTTTGGCTTGTGAAGTGACACAGTAGCCCTTGGAGACGTTATAGGTGCAATGCGGCACTAGGATAAAAAGCCATTGACCGCCTGGGGTCTACAACGCAACGGTAGATCCAACCTTGTGCGCCTAAAGGATACTGGAGTCCGCCAGGATCGGAGTCATGAATCACAGCCCTTCATATAAATTGTCCATGTTATTTTTATAGTAAAAAGTAATTTCTAAATTCAAGACATACAGGCAAAAAAGGTCTATCTACAACCAGATCATCTGGGAAGATTGATAACTTTTTCAAAGGAGCAGTTGCTATAAAATGACATTAGAAGGAAAAGTATCTTGGAGCGAGGTACTGGCGCCTGATTGGCTGGCCAAAATATCTGTTGTGTGAGTCACTCTCGAGGCGGTACTGCTCGAAAAACACGCTTCGTCCTGGGTAATCGTGAGCGACGGACCCGCAAGAATTCTCCACCGACACGCGTGAGCTGTCGGATAGGTTTGAGTATAATGGTGCGTGCTCATCATTGGTGAAGTGTGTATCTGTTACCATGCTCCACTTGCGTTTGTTTTCCCTATCCTGGAACAATTCATGGCCTAGCCGTTTTAGGTCTGAATCTGACAGATTTTTTTGTGTGGGTTGGGAATCCGGTGTCGACTTTGTCGTTTTGGTTGGTTACTGCTGTGTTGTTGCACATGCTGTATGTAAGAGTGTTCCATGTATCCATAGTGTGAGGGCACACAAAGGTAAAAATTATTGGTGGGTGTCAACTATACATGACCAGAACCATTCAGATTTCGGTCCGCTGTATTCTACAGGTTACGAAATCGACACGCGCAAGCACAATGCAAGAACAGTTTCAAACCCCTAATGCCACACGCAATGTAACGACTGTACTGCCTGTATGAGTGAGTCTGAAGAGGAATTATGAGCGGTAGTGGATACCAAATGGCTGATGATGACGACGATGGAAGTCCGTGGTGGGTGTATTTTTGTGGGTAAATACGTGAGGAAGACACAGCTTGAGGAATTATTTCTAAGCTGCACGCTGCACTGCCCGTACTTATGGAACACAAAGGAATTACACGTCTTTGCCTTTCTCTGTCAGACAGTAAACCACGTCGACAAACCCATGGCGTACGAGCGCATTTTTTTGTCAGTGGGTGACAGAAAGTAGACCACACTGACCAACATACATGGCGTCGGAGCGCATTATTTCACTTAACGGCAATTTGAGGAGAACACTCTTCAGATTTATGATACGCATATAGTAAGATAAATAATTCGTAACGTCATAACATCATTTTATACAATTTTTTGCTGTATACATTTTTATCTGTTACGTACGTGATTTTGTAATTGAGATATGTTTACTGACAGCCCTTAAAAAATAATGAAATGAATCAACCTACGTTAGTATACTGAAGAATGTGTACGTCAGGGTTCCGCTTTCATTAGACTTCATTAGGACAGTGGGAAATTCAGAGCCGAAAAGTATTCAATCAAGGCATTCTTTATAACCCAAACTATTCGCAACACACTCATAGAAAATTAAAAGATACTAAAAACGCGTTGATGGAACACAGCTTCGCTTTTCTAATGACAGTGCCGGCCGCGGTGGCCGTGCGGTTCTGGCGCTGCAGTCCGGAACCGCGGGACTGCCACGGTCGCAGGTTCGAATCCTGCCTCGGGCATGGGTGTGTGTGATGTCCTTAGGTTAGTTAGGTTTAAGTAGTTCTAAGTTCTAGGGGACTTATGACCTAAGATGTTGAGTCCCATAGTGCTCAGAGCCATTTGAACCATTTCTAATGACAGTGTATTTTTGCTCTAGTATCAAAAAATTTCAACAATGAATGGGAGAACATAATAGACGAAGTATGAAAGTAGGCCTCCAGATCAGCAACACTAAGAATAAAACAATGTGTAACCAACATACCAAAAAGAAAACATTACAAGGAATCTTTTTGCTAGTTATACTTCACAGCTGATAAGTGCTGTATGAAAATCGTAATTTATGGATACATCGACAGCCTCTATGTGAACTGCTTTTGTTTGAATAACTGTTTTTGGTCTTTCAGACCATGCTGAGGTACAAGAACATCAACACAGCGGAGAAATATTCACGTTATGATTTCCATAGACCTCTATCAAGGCAGTATTGTCGAAAGTACTTTAAAATCCCATTTGAAAAAAAAAACACATAAATTTGTTAACTACAATATTAATTCCTCAATACGTTTGACAATACCTTCGTAATTGTCCCACTAACATATATTGTTGAAAAACAGTATCTCCTAGCCTGTTGTTATGTAGATAGTAGGACGTTCATGAAGGGTGTCAGAACATAATTCGCATATAACAACAGCCTAGATCAGGAATGGTAAACCAATGGCACGCTAACTAGTGGAGCGTGACCAAATAATTTTGGCACGGCCTTAATGGGGAATTTACGTAGGCCTACCTAAACGAAATAATTAATTTGATCGTCTGCATTTGAAGTCACAGCACCAAAGTTCTACGGACTACCGGTGCCGAGGCGTCACAGAAGTTGCAGATGACATATCTTCTGTCATACTCACTGTGAGTCACTGTGAGTCACCGGCACATCACAATGTTCGTTACGAACCCGCGATTATATTTATGGCGCTAGAGCCCCCCTAACGTCGTGTGACCATGTCTAACTTGTTACTGTGTCCTGAAAGCTTTAACCGTAGCTGTATTACTAACTGAATTTTAATTATAACAAATTGTTCCCAGAACAATGCGTTTTTAATGAATGTCCTACATGCCGTTGCCTTCAAATGGCATACTCTCTTAATACGCAAGTTACAATAATTGGCGTGCATGTAACGTAAGTGGCGTTCTGCCATCTCATTGATCAACGTTCAAACGCACGTTCAAAATATCTGGCATGCTAGATATTGCTCTGCACATTCCACGCTATGACGTCAGAAACTCGGCAGGCTTAACGCCCAACGATCAACGTTCGGATGCACGGTCCTTTACGAACTTCACCAAAATTCCTCCTGGACACTTTGAGGAACTAGCACTCATGAAAGGAAGAATACAGCGGAAATATGAATTAGCAATAGCCTAGGCGAAATGTGTTGCGAAAAAAAAGCTGTGATGGTCGGTCGTGAGCCGTATATTCATACTTCAGAAAAACCTGTGAAAAGTGGAGTGAAAAAAAAGGCGATCTCAACAGTACTGGAGCAGAAATATAACATTACTGAAAAGTATCATATGGAGCGAGGAAGCGATCCCGGCGAAGTGAGATTCTGCCTGTTGAACAATGTTTTTTGAAATAACTTAGAGAAAGTTGAGGACAAAACGTGTGTCAGGAGTAATACGCTAAAAGAAAGTCTAAGTCATTCGCTGTTGGTCTGAGCGTTGAGCGGCTGGCCGCAAGCGAAGATAGGCACACTAACTTTTAAAGAAAAGGCAACCTCGTTTTTAACATCATTTGTGGAGAAAACACGAGCGTTGCTGACACAGTCGTTCAGCATCGAAAAATGAAGGAAACTGAAGTTGTGTTATGTATTCTCGGAAATTTCTGTCTGCCTTTCCGTTGAATTATTAAAATCAATAAAAAATTTTCAAACTCGAAAACAAACTGTATTTTGAGTTCTAGTTGTTACTTTCTGCTTTTACATTTGTAATTGAAACTTTTGAAAATTTTTTAACTTAGGCTCTTATTTCGACTTCTCCTGATCCCAACTCGACCAGTCAAACACACATTAAATCTAACTCTCAGTAATTCCCACTTTTTGTTAAGTCTCTTCAATTTTGAATCAGACTGCATTTTTCCTAATTGTACGAATGCAAGAGGCGCAAGGCGACTTCTCGTAGATCCTGTAGATGTAGATGAAGATGAAGCTCTGCTCTGTTGATGGTCTGTATGAAGGCCGCCGTTTAAACTATATTCTGGAATGTTTTGAGTTTCCATTACACTATGTTCAGGGCAGCAACTTAATGTAAACAACATAGACTGGCGAAGGCGCCACCATATTTCAAGCCCATTGGAAACGTAGCCGCAATGGTTTCTATCGTCATGTTCAGTGATACTGCAGTGTGCTAGCACGGAATAATTTGTTTTTTTTCCCTTGTTGTTATACCATTACAACTGCTGCTGCTAGTCGCGATTTTTCTTTGTTTATTGTGCTCACGACGAGTTTCGTGGAATAATCGAATACCTGTGTGAGCTCTGATTTCCCTTATTTTATTATGATGATCGTTTTTCCCTAAGCAGGTCGCCGCCAACAAAATATTTTCGCATTTGGAAGAGAAATCTAGTGATCGACGTTTTGGGAGAAGATCCCGCCGCAACGAGAAACGCCTTTGTTTTAAGATGCCCATCCCAATTTCCGTACGTCAGTGACACTCTCTCCCCTATTTCTCGATAATACAAAACGTGCTGCCATTCTTTGACCTTTACCGATGTACTCCGTTCATCATATCAGGTACGAATCCCATAGCGCGCAGCAGTACTCCAAAAGAGTGCAAGCGTAGTGTAGGCAGTTTCTTTCGTAGATCTGTTGCATCTTCTACGTGTTCTGCCAACAAAACACAGTCTTTGGATCGCTTTCCCCACAATATTTACCATGCGTTCTTTCCAATTTAAGTTGTTCGTAATTGCAATAATTACTGGGTATTCATTTGAATTTACGGGCTTTAGATTTGACTGATTTATCGTGTACCCGAAGTTTGACGGATTACTTTTAGCACACATGTGAATGACTTAAAGGATATCTTTTCCAAATCGTTTAGCTATTTGTTTTGAACTTCTGATGGCTTTACTAGGTGGTAAACGACACCTGCAAAAAAATCTGAGACTGCTGCTCAGATTGTCTGCTAAATTGTTTACATAAATAGGGAGCAGCAGAGGGCCTATAACACTACCTTGGCGAGCGCCAGAAGTCACTTCTGTTTTACTCGATGACTTTCCGGCAGTTACTACGAACTGTGACCTCTCTGACAGGAAATCACGAATCCAGTCGCATAACTAATACGATTTTCCATAGACAAGCTGTTTTATTACAAGTCGCTTGTGAGGACGGTGTCGAAAGACTTTTGGAAATCTAGAAATACGGTATCAGTTTGAAACTTCTTGTCAATAGCACTCAACACTTTATGTGAGTAAAGAGCTAGTTGTGTTTCACAAGAACGATGTTTTCAAAATCCGTGTTGACTGTGTGTCAATAGACCGTTTTGTTCGGTAATTCATAATGTTCGAACATAATATATGTTCCAAAACCTTGCTGCATATCGACGTTAATGATACGGGCCTGGAATTTGTTGATTGTTCCTATTGGTGCGACCTGTACAACTTTTCAGTCTTAGGATACGGAACTTTCGTCTAGTGAGCGGTTGTATATGATGTTAAGTATGGGGCTATTGCATCAGCACACTCGGAAAGGAACCTAGTTGCTATACAGTTTGTATCGGAAGACTTGCTTTTATTAAGTGATTTGAGTTGCATAACTTCCCTGTGGATATCTGCTTCCTAGTTACCCATGTTGGCGGCTGTTCTTGATTCGTGTCCTGGAATATTTACGTCGCCGTCTTTGGTGAGGCAATTTCGGAAGTCTGATTTAATAACTGTACTTTAGGGGCACTATCATCGATAGTATTTCCATTGCTATTGCGCAAAGAACGCATTGATTACGTCTTGCCGCTAGCATAATTTACGTAAGTACAGACTCACTTTCTATTTTCCGCCAGGTTTCGAGACGAGGTTTCGTTGTGGAAACTATTATAACCATCTCGCATTGAAGTCCGTGCAAAATTTTGAGCTGAACAGCAATCTTGGAGATTTTGCATTCGTCTCAATTTTTTTGTAGTTGACGTAAATACATATTTTAACACGTAATTGGCTCTGAGCACTATGGGACTTAACTTCTGAGGTCATCAGTCCCTTAGAACTACTTAAACCTAACTAACCTAAGGACATCACACACATCCATGCCCGAGGCAGGATTCGAACCTGCGACCGTAGCGGTCGCATGGTTCCAGAATGTAGCGCCTAGAACCGCTCGGCCACCCCAGCCGGCTTTAACACGTAATTCTAAAGCTTAATTATCGTCAGTTTTGGTGAGAATTATATATATATATATATATATATATATATATATATATATATATATACACATCAAAAAATTTTTGTATCACCTCGGTTCCGAGAATTCCGGAACCTGTACAGAAAATTGGAATAGAGATCAACATTTCCACCCTTTTTACTGCTCATGAAAACCACACATTTCATGTTGTAGCACCATACAGCGAGACCTTCAGAGGTGGTGGTCCAGATTGCTGTACACTCCGGTACTTCTAATACCCAGTAGCACGACACGTTGCATTGATGCATGTCTGTATTCGTCCACAAGTTCATCAAGGCACTGTTGGTCCAGATTGTCCCATTCCTCAACGGCGATTCGGCGTAGATCCCTCAGAGTTGTTGGTGGGTCACGTCATCCATAAACAGCCCTTTTCAGTCCATCCCAGGCATGTTCGATAGGGTCCATGTCTGGAGAACATGCCGGCCACTCTAGTCGAGCGATGTCGTTATCCTGAAGGAAGTCGTTCACAGGATGTACACGATGGGACGCGAATTGTCGTCTATGAAGACGAATGCCTCTCCAGTATGCTGCCGATATGGTTGCACTATCGGTCGGAGGATGGCACTCACGTATCGTACAGCCGTTACGGCGCTTTCCATGGCCATCAGCGGCGTACGTCGACCCCACAATGCCACCTCAAAACAGCAGGGAACTTCCACCTTGCTGCACTCGCTGGACGGTGTGTCTAAGGCGTCCACCATGATAGGATTGCCTCCAAACATTTCTCTGACGATTGTCTGGTTGAAGGCGTATGTGACACTCATCGGTGAAGAGGACGTGATGTCAATCCTGAGCGGTCCATTCGGCGTGTTGTTGGGCCCATCTGTACCGCGCTGCATGATATCGTGGTTGCAAAGATGGACATTGCCATGAGGGTCGGATGTGAAGTTGCGCTCATACAGCCTATTGCGCACAGTTTGAGTCGTAACACGACGTCCTGTGGCTGCACGAAAAGAATTATTCAACATGGTGGCGTTGCTGTCAGGGTTCCTCCGAGCCATAATCCTTAGGTAGCGGTCATCCGCTGCAGTAGCAGCCCTTGGGCGGCTTAAGTGAGGCATATCGACGGTTCCTGTCTATCTGTATCTCCTCCATGTTCGAACAACATCGATTTGGTTCACTCCGAGACGCCTGGACACTTCCCTTGTTGAGAGCCCTTCCTGGCACAAAGTAACGTCGTAACTGCCGTCTGCTTCATATCTCCTGTGCAGCAAGCTACGTAAATTTAAGTATTAACTGTGTTTTTCTTACTTGTCACTTCTTTTTCCGTGTGTTTTTGCTTTTAGGAAGCTATAATTTTCGAGGGCTAGTAATAGTGTTCCATAGATTTCGTGTTTGTTTTGAATACAGTCCATAGACAGTTAATGCTTATTTTCATTGTTTCCAACAAGAAGTGTCTAGTAACCACAGTTTAGTCAGCTATCAGCCGCCTTTAGTGAATTAGCGGTCTAATTAAAAGTTGATTACTTAACTCTCTAAAGTAAATTGTTGATTTCTTAGGATGGACAGGATGTGTGACTGCTGTGTACGGACTCAGGAGGAGCTGACCACTGTTCGCGAACAGCTGAACGTGCTGATGGCTATGGTCAGCCGTCTTCAGGCTGCTGGCTCGGAGTGTTGCGGTTGCGGCTGTGGGGAGTCTGGTGTGCCGCATGGTACACCCCAGGTGTTACATGCTTCACCCACGGTCCCTGCTGTCAATACGTCTTCGTGGGTACCGGGCGCGGTTGGGCCTCCCTCTCACCAAGGGGAGTGGCGGGTTCAACGGCTTTTGCGTCGCACGAGGTGGAGGGTCAATGTGGAGGCTGGCCGTGTGGCATCGCCCGCTCTGCCTATGAGTGGACATGTGGCTGCTCCTTCAGCAAGGTCCGAGCAGGCACTCTGGGGGGGGGGGGGGAGGGGTTTATTAGTGATTGGGAGCTCCAATGTTAGGCGGGTGATGGAGGAAATAGCGGAAAGGTCGGGGAAGAAGGCCAGTGTTTACTCTGTCTGCTTGTCGGGGGGTCTCATCCGAGATGTGGAGGAGGCCCTGTCGGCGGCAATAGAGAACACTGGGTGCACCCGACTGCAAATGTAGGGTCCCCCTGAATAGGTCAGGCGTGCACTACACGCAGGAAGCGGCTACAAGGGTAGCGGAGTACGTGTGGACTGCACATGTGGATTTTTTAGGTTAGAGAATTCCCTCCCTAGGCCCGACAAGATGCCTCCTGAGACGCGACAAGGTAGCAGTAGCCAAAACGCAACAGAGAATGACAATATTAATGTGGTAATAGTATACTGCAGGAGCGTCTATAGAAAGGTCCCAGAACTGCTCTCATTAATAGACGGTCACAATGCCAGCATAGTACTAGGGACGGAAAGTTGGCTGAAACCAGATGTAAACAGTAATGAAATTCTAAACTCAGATTGGAACGTATACCGCAGAGACAGGCTGGACAGTGAAGGGGGAGGCGTGTTTATAGCGATAAAAAGTGCAATAGTATCGAAGGAAATTGACGGAGAGCCGAAATGTGAAATAATTTGGGTGAAGGTCACGGTTAAAGCAGGCTCCAACATGGTAACTAGATGTCTCTATAGGCCCCCTGGCTCAGCAGCTGTTGTGGCAGAACATCTAAAGAAAAATTTGGAAAATATTTCGAGTAGATTTCTCGACCATGTTATAGTTTTGGGTGGAGATTTTAATTTACCAGATATAGGCTGGGATACTCAAACGTTTATAACGAGTGGCAGGGACAAATAATCCAGTGAAATTTTTTAAGTGCATTATCTAAAAACTACATTGAGCAATTAAACAGAGAACCGACTCGTGGCGATAACATATTAGACCTTCTGGTGACAAACAGACCCGAACTATTTGAAACAGCGATTATAAAGCGGTTACAGCTTCGGTGATTTCAGCCTAAAAGAAATATTTAAAAAATGTAGGAAGATTTTTCTGTTTAGCATAAGTGACAAAAAGCAGATTTCAGAGTACTTGACGGCTCAACACAAAAGTTTTATTTCAATTACAGATAGTGTTGAGGATCAGTGGACAAAGTTTAAAAACATCGTACAATATGCATTAGATGAGTATGTGCCAAGCAAGATCGTAAGAGATGGAAAACAGCCACCGTGGTACAACAACCGAGCTAGAAAAGTGCTACGGAAGCAAAGAGAACTTCACAGCAGACATAAACATAGCCAAAGCCTTGCAGACAAACAAAAATTACATGAAGCTAAATGTAGTGTGAGGAGGGTTATGCGAGAGGCGTTCAACGAATTCGAAAGTAAAGTTCTATGTACTAACTTGGCAGAAAATCCTAAGAAATTGTGGTCGTATGTCAAAGCGGTAGGTGGATCAAAACAAATTGCCCAGACACTCCGTGACCAAAATGGTACCGAAACAGAGGGTGACAGACTAAAGGCCGAAATACTAAATGTCTTTTTCCAAAGCTGTTTCATAGAGGAAGACTGCACTGTAGTTCCTTCTCTAGATTGTCGCACATATCACAAAATAGTAGATATCGAAATAGGCGACAGAGGGATAGAGAAACGATTAAAATCGCTCAAAAGAGGAAAGGCCTCTGGACCTGATGGGATACCAGCTCGATTTTACACAGAGTACGCGAAGGAACTTGCCCCCCTTCTTGCAGCGGTGTACCGTAGGTCTCTAGAAGAGCGCAGTGTTCCAAAAGATTGGAAAAGGGCACAGGTCATCCCCGTTCTCAAGCAGGGACGTCGAACAGATGTGCAGAACTGTAGACCTATATCTCTAACGTCGATCAGTTGTAGAATTTTGGAACACGTATTATGTTCGAGTATAATGACTTTTCTGAAGACTAGAAATCTGCTCTGTAGGAATCAGCATGGGTTTCGAAAAAGACGATCGTGTGAAACCCAGCTCGCGCTACTGGTCCGCGAGACTCAGAGGGCCATAGACACGAGTTCCCAGGTAGATGCCGTGTTTCTTGACTTTCGCAAGGCGTTTGATACAGTTCCCCACAATCGTTTAATGAACAAAGTAAGAGCATATGGAGTATCAGACCCATTGTGTGATTGGATTGAAGAGTTCCTAGATACCAGAACGCAGCATATCATTCTCAATGGAGAAAAGTCTTCCGAAGTACGAGTGATTTCATGTGTGCCGCGGGGGAGTGGCGTAGGACCGTTGCTATTCACAATATATACATATGACCTTGTGGATAACATCTGAAGTTTACTGAGGCTTTTTGCGGATGATGTAGTAGTATATCGAGAGGTTATAACAATGGAAAATTGTGCTAAAATGCAGGAGGATCTGCAACAAATTAACGCGTGGTGCAGGGAATGGGAATTGAATCTCATAGACAAGTGTAATGTGCTGTGAATACATAGAAAGAAAGATCATTTGTCATTTATCTACAATATAGCAGGTCAGCAACTGGAAGCAGTTAATTCCATAAATTATCTGGGAGTAGGCATTAGGAGTGATTTAAAATGGAATGACCATATAAAATTAATCGTCGGTAAAGCAGATACCAGACTGAGATTCTTTGGAAGAATCCTAAGGAAATGCAGTCCGAAAACAAAGGAAGTAGGTTACAGTACACTTGTTCGCCCACTGCTTGAATACTGCTCACCGGTGTGGGATTTGTACCAAAAAACGGTTCAAATGGCTCTGAGCACTATGGGACTTACGTTCTGAGGTCATCAGTCCCCTAGAACTTAGAACTACTTAAACCTAACTAACCTAAGAACATCACACACATCCATGCCCGAGGCAGGATTCGAACCTGCTACCGTAGCGGTCTCGCGGTTCGAGACTGTAGAGCCTAGAACCGCTCGGCCACAACGGCCGGCGATCCGTACCAGATAGGGTTGATAGAAGAGATAGAGAAGATCCAACGGAGAGCAGCGCGCTTTGTTACAGGAACATTTAGTAATCGCGAAAGCGTTACGGAGAAGATAGATAAACTCCAGTGGAAGACTCTGCAAGTGAGACGCTCAGTAGCTCGGTACAGGCTTTTGTTGAAGTTTCGAGAACATACCTTCACCGAGGAGAAGCAATATATTGCTCCCTCCTACGCATATCTCGCGAAGAGACCATGAGGGCCGGCCCTGTGGCCAAGCGGTTCTCGGCGCGTCAGTCTGGAACCGCGAGACCGCTACGGTCGCAGGTTCGAATCCTGCCTCGGGCATGGATGTGTATGATGTCTTTAGGTTAGTTAGGTTTAAGTAGTTCTAAGTTCTAGGGGACTGATGACCTCAGATGTTAAGTCCCGTAGTGCTCAGAGCCATTTGAACCATTAGACCATGAGGATAAAATCAGAGAGATTAGAGACCACACAGAGGCATACCGACGATCTTTCTTTCCACGAACGATACGAGACTGGAATAGAAGGGAGAACCGATATAGGTACTCAAGGTACCCTCCGCTACACACCGTCAGGTGGCTTGCGGAGTATGGATGTAAATGTAGATGTAACAATGCGGGCGCGATCGAACCGCGGTATTGACCGTCTAGGCATGGTTGAACTACAGACAACACGAGCCGTGTACCTCCTTCCTGGTGGAATGACTGGAACTGATTGGCTGTCGGACCCATTCCGTCTAATAGACGCTGCTCATGTATGGTTGTGACATCTTTGAACAGTCAAAGGGACTGTGTCTGTGATACAGTATCCACACTTAACGTCTGTCTTCAGGTGCTCTGGGAACCGGGATGATGCAAATATACATATAATGTTCTTTTTGTGTAGCTTTCAACAATTCTAATGGAAGGTGGTATTGTCATATTTCATGTCATATTGCAATAGAATTTTTATTTCTTGGAAAAGAGCAATTACCAGTGCTCCTAAGATGAAAAGACTATAATAACTATTATGAATAGGTCAACATTTGTACCCGCCTTATATTGCTTACGTATCATTGTGTTAGCTTCTTGTTTTTCACATGAATTGTTCACAAAATAGACTAACGTTATTAGTGTTGACATAAATAGCCTGTATTATTAGTTGTAGTTATTTTTTAACAAGCAACTTTACTTCGAAGAAACAGATGTATTGTCGATACATCGAGATGCGGTAGAGAGGTACATTTTAAAAAAGCCTTCTACAATTGTACTTTGAACATAGACTGGGTGTGATTTATCATCCACAAAAATACTTTAAGGTGATATTTCGGTCATAAAAACGTATGATTTTCTAGCATCTGTTACATCTGCCCAACTTAAATGTTCCGTGTGCATGACGTTAGAAAATATGGCGGCCTTTGTTGTTTGTTGTTGCCACTCAAAGCGCTGTAAACCACAGATAGGCTCTCGTTGTTGATCATTTACTCTTTGGCCCAGCGTGAATAGAGCTTCAGCCAACCGCGATCGACAGTCGTCTGTTGCTAGTGTTCGTGCTTAGCAAGCCTGCCCGCATACCGCTTCGTGCTGCCGACCTGGCGGCTACGGAAAACAGGTGTCTGGCACCGGCGCTGCCGCTGCCGCCGCCGCCTCCGCCTTGTGCGGTGCTGGAATTCGGTCGGCCGCGTGGCCGCGTGTCTGTGCGTGAGGCGCTAATGGCCGGCAGGTGAAAGCCGGCGCCGCTGCGGACGCGCTCTGCGATCTGAGGCGGCCCCAACCCCAGCCTCCATACGCGTGCAGCCTAGAAGCGGCCGGATGCCTGAGCGCCGCACACCTCTCACCGCGCCGCCTTCTTCGTAGCGAATTTGTGGCTTCGCCGTCGCTCGTGAATCTTTCCAGGCCGCACCTCAGTTCAAAGATCCCGTCCACTCACTAACAGGGACGCCCTCAATACCACACTGCGGTTTCTGTAATACTTATCAAAAAACTGAAATTGAAGAATGTTATGCCCTCAGAACCATCTCTCGTTATGTGACATATAGACATATTTTCACTTCGTGTAGTCTTATGAAATCACACCGATGTGCAAAACTTAACGACGAAAGTATCTTCCACATGATGTGTCACTGCCCAGTAACACAGCTCGATGAAACTTGGACATATGGCAGATAAACAGCGGTTCTATGCTATACCTCAGGAGGCAGCAGCTTTTCTCGAAGTTCCACTTTCCGTTCTAGTTTAGACAGCATAAGCATGAATAGCATTAAGAGATATAGTGGTAGTTTTTTGTTAATACAGTGTACAGAATATGGTCCTAAGATTCCTTTTTTTTTTTTTTTTTTTTTTTTTTTTTTGGCTGTGTATAGGCCTACCTTGAGTCGTCCCTAATGTTCTCCATCTTGATGCACAACACGAATCAACCCTCAGCACCAAAACAACACCATACTTCTTGTACACTGACAGACTAAGTCTGAACGCGCACATCAACTCAAGAAAGATGTTTGCTACTTCCAGTGATCTTACTAAGGGGCAAATTAGCCCGCCCGGTTGGCCGTGCGGTCTAACGCACGGCTTTCCGGGCGGGAAGGATCGCCTGGTCCCCGACACGAATCCGCCCGGCGGATTTGTGTCAAGGTCCGGTGGACCGGCCAGTCTGTGGATGGCTTTTAGGCGGTTTTCGATCTACCTCGCCGAATGCGGGCTGGTCCCCCTTATTCCGCCTCATTTACACCATGTCGACGATTGCTGCACAAACAAGTTCTCCACGTACGCGTACACCACCATTACTCTACGGCGCAAACATAGGGGTTACACTTGTCTGACGTGAGACGTTCTCTGGGGGGGGGGGGGGGGGGTACACCAGGGGCCGAACCGCACAATAACCCTGGGTTCGGTGTGGGGCGGCGGAGGGGTGAAGTGGACTGCGGTAGTCGTCGTGGGGTTGTGGACCACTGCGGCCGCGGCGGGGACGGAGCCTCTCCGTCGTTTCTAGGTCCCCGGTTAACATACAATACAAGGGGTAAATTTACGCTGCTGGCGAATAAAACTGCAACACCGGAACAGATAGCAAATATGGAAATTTTACTTATTGGGCAGACGCTATGTACTAGAATCAAACCACAATTAAACTTATTAATGATCTGGGGGTATCTAGGACGAGACATTTAGTACACAGTGCCGCCGCCTCTGCCACCAAGAATAGCTCTAAGTGTGGACGTACAGCTATAAATCTTCATTTCGTATAACAGGAATCACAGCTCATATCTTATTCAACAGCAACGGTAAAACAGTTTTATTAAATAATGGTTGGTTTTGTAAAAGCGCTTGCATTAGCTGTAACAAACTGTGTACTAGTTAAACAAACCGGTTGTAGCAGACAGACTGAGCGTGATGTTGGCTGCTACAAATGTGTTATGACAAAGATGCTGACAGGAAAAAATCGCAACACCAAAAAATGATTAATATAGAGTAATGAACTTTCCAGAACACATTTTTCTAGGTCACATACGCAAGATCACAGGTTAATGTAAGCGTGAGATAAGCCATGGCAAATGTGAAATGCTGGCGCATTAATAACCGGTATAATCGCCAGAATGTTGAATGCAAGCATGCAAACGTGCTTCCATTGTCTTATACAGGTGCCGGATGTCAGTATGAGGGCTGGAGTACCATACATGTTGTACGTGGTCCGTCAATACAGGCACGGTTAATGCTGATTGTGAATACTCTGTAGTTGTCGTCCGATGGTATTCCATTTGTGCTCGATTGTAGATAGCTCTGGTGATCGAGCAGGCCAAGGTAACATGTCGACACTCTGTAGAATATGTTGGATTACGACAGCGGTATGTAGACGAACGTTATCCAGTTGAAAAAAAACCCTGGAATGCTGTTCATGAATGGCAGCACCACAGGTCACATCACAAGACTGAAATATAAACTTGCAGGCAGGTTACCTGGTATAATCACGAGAGTGTTCCTGCTGTCAAACGAAAACGCACCGCAAGCCATAACTACAGATGTAGGTCGAGTGTTTCTACCATGCAGACAGGTTGGTTGCATGACCTCAACTGGTCTCCTTGTAACCCGGCCATCACTGTCACGGCGGCAGACCAACTTTCATTAGAAAAGACAACAGACTTCCACAACGTCCTCCAATGAGCTTTCGCTTGACACCACTAAGTCGCATATGGCGGTGGTTTGGAGTCAGTGGAGTGTGCGCTACAGGGAATATGGCTCGGACTGTCCTTGAAGTAACCGATTTCTACCAGTTCTTTGTGTCACTATGGTGCCAACTGCTACTCAGATTGCTGGTACAGATGCAATGCGGAGCGCTGAACACGATGGTCGTCGCTCTCTGTAGAGCGACGTGGCCGTCCGGAACCGAGTCTAGTTGGAACGTACGTTCTCGTGACCACCGCTGCCAGCAATCATTTGCAGAGGCTAAATTCCTGCCAAGGCTTTCTTGAGTATCGCGGAAGGAACATCCAGTTTTTCGTCAAACTGTTACACGACCTCGATCAAACTCAGTGAGGTGTCGATAATGGCGTCTTCGTCGCCTTAAAGAAATTCTTGACTAACATCAACTCACCACGTCCGACCTCAAAGATAACTAACGCTCACGACCGTTACAGCGTGTATTCACAGCAGACCTGATCTGCCTCCGCGTACTGGCGCTACTAGCGCCACTCTTAATGCGACGGGCGCGAAATGCGATTAGACTCAGATGTAGAAACACGCCTAACAACTTTCGTTTATGTCGCACAACTTCTTCTTAGTTTTGCGATTTCCTTCTGTCATTATAATGAGCGTCCGTATTAACTGTGAGACAGATCCACACGTAAGAATTATTGCTGGATTAAAAATGCACGCCAGATTAAATTAAAGCTTTAGAAGATTGAAGTGGTAGCAGTGACAGTTAAGTTTAGGTATTAACAATTCATTCAGAAACACTGATCATGAAAGAGGATTTGCTAACTTGGTGAAACGAAAGCGTGATTTGACACATGAAACTACTTCAAGCACAGTAAAACATTGATTACAGTTAAACTGAGACAAATCAATGGGGAATTGGAGACATCATCTCTGTTCCATAATGAATTTACCACAACCTGCTTACGCATTGATAACAGTGATTGACTGGCTTGAAAGATAAACTGAAGTTTTCATGCAGCTGTGGCTGTACCGTCGAACATGGAAAAAGCTAAACCAAAAATAGCGTTGAGTCCCTAAGTTCCATTCGTCCTAACGTCCCGGTACTAAAAGTTACTCTCACCAAATTAGTTGATGTAACATGAGCAGACCACTGATGGTGTGGGTGGCTGCCATCAAGCGCGCATCTAGGAGTGCTGTGCTAGGACTCCAGAATTGGGCTCAACAGTCCCCACTCCGTACCGCAATGGAGAGCTTCCCTCGAAGTCTGCCGTCCTGATTGAGAGCGAAGCCTAGAGTCTCCCGTCTCATATCACCTCCACAGCCCGGGTATCGGTTCTACAGAAGTTGAAACGAAGACTGTCTTCGTTTCACGCATAGAAAATTTCGTCTGTCAGTTCTCATAAAGTTACAATTTCTCCGCCAATGGTGTAATTGTTTTTTTACTAAAAATTTCGTACCAGAAGCCGGAGACAACGTCAAATCCAACAAAATCGCTTTCTGCCCCTCTATTATCGGAAAAAATCAACTCCGACGCTACGACATACATACGTTACACTGCAGCCACCAACCTGTCGTCATTTTAGCGGCTAGCGTGGTTTTCCCTAGCCATACGAAATAATTAAGAGAAAAAAGTAACTTCCTTGCTTAGCGTCAGCCTGTCAGCCATCTGCCAAGCTACCGTATTTGAGACCCTTAGAAGCCAAGCGGCGTAAGTGACAAATTTTTAATTTTGGAGGTAAGTGCAGAGTTCAGTAGTCAAAGCTGACACAATTCTGCGAGACCAATAGATACGAGTAAGAATAAATCTGGTGCTGACGTCTAGTGGCTAAGACAATCTAATTTTTTCTTTGCAAGTCAAAGGTTATAAGTGTACTTGTGTATCTTGGCTACCGAGTGACTGCAAACAGCTCTTTATTTTCCTGGACGAGTCTTTAACAGAAGCTATTTAATTTACAATCATTATATTGATTCTTCGTGATTTATTATTATTATTTTATTTACTACATACTTCGTTGATGTTATAGATCTTTGTAAACTATAAGAAATAAATGCACATCTGTAGAAAGTGCCTGATCTCTATAAACAGTTTTGTGCAGAAAATAATGTACCACTTGTTAAAGATATGCGTTATCTCACGGCGTGTGAGGCTGTGAAATTTATCAGAGTAATGGACCTACCCAAACTCTGTCACACTCCGCTCAAGACACCACGTTAACTGTAAATTACGCAACAGAATCGCTATCTAGAAATTCCAAAACATAGAATCTTAAGGTAGGGAATTGCAATAATCCTGTTATAAAGCTATCCATTCAATCAATAGAATAAGTCAGTAAATTGAAGGGAAGCTACGTGCTCCTTCTAATAAAAATTCAAATGAAACATAAACCGATTATTTATTATATTAACCAATTACAAAGTATTGGCATCAACATCCCACGAAAAAACAAAGTTAATTGCTGACAACTAACAAGATAGGCAAGCGGAGGGATGGCTACCGTACCTAGCTCCATATTAAATCTTTAATCCAATACAACCCAACGATTAAATTAAAAATCCAGTGGTCGATTGAATACCACATCAAACGATACTGAGGCATGAATCGGGTTTAACGGAGCTGTGGGAATGGCGTGCTTCCTATCTAAATATTAACCCCCATCTAGTGAGCCGTGCTGCTGTATACGCTCATCAATCTGCTGTGGTGGTAAGTCTGAGGACAGAATCAGAATCTCGCTCGTCAGGACTCGGACACCTCCAAGCGCTACAACGTCTTGAACCAGCAACTTATCTCCATCCACCACCAAACCAAGGGTTCCTTTTTTTTTTTCACCAGCTCCCGCCTTGGCAGTTTGCGCCAATCTCTCCACAAACGTCAGTCAGGAAAATATGTTACTCCTTTCCGCCAATAGCGTATCAATGCCACGTTTAAAAAATTCTCGTCCCGGAATGTCGTCAGTCACGGGCCAGTCAGAGCACATCGTCCTCGCTAGTTTCTCCTAGAAATTCCCGTCTGACGTCAGCCGGCCGTGGGTGAATCAGAGTGTCGTTTAACACTTCTGAATTTCCCGAGGCCAAATCAACGTGATGGGCCATCTGCGAGATTTGCCCCAACATTCTAAGACTTGTACTATCCCACCATAAATTGTGATGTCCCAGCTAGCACTTGAAACTGTTGCCCTCGGCCATCCAAAGAGGCGAGTCGTGCAACAGGCTGCTAATCCCGACTTCGTGAAAAGGACCGGTAGGTTCCGAGAGCTTCCATCGGAGGCCACTTGACACACTAAAGGCAGCTCAAACCTCTGAGTGCTCACGACACAGCTGCCGCATTCAGAGCAGTGTGCAGGCTGTGCATTTCAAATGTATTCACAGACTGGAATGATTAACTCCATTACCGAGGGCCACGAAATTTTATGCAATACATTTTCCCTTAATAAATCTAAGTTATGAGACTAAGTAGATGCAACTAAAGTGCCCTGCCTATCGTCAGTCGTGACAAGGGGCAGATAAATTTAGTATAAATGGAAGGAGGGAAGCCAGACAGCTTGCTATAGATTTGTGTTCATTGAAGCCTCCAATCTGGATTTCTATACACCTTGTACTGATACTTGTGTGCTTGATAGTTTGTGGAATCTGATAGTTTATGGAAACCCAAAAATGTTCAGACACTGACTCTTGAAAAGGAATTACGTTTGTTTAAGGTACAGGCAGTTACAGAAGCAAAAGATAAGGTAAAAGAATGTTCAAAATATGACAGTCTGGAAATAGTAGTATGTTTTGACCTACAGAAGACATTCCCTACATCTGTGCTTTCTTGCAGCAGAGCGTATTATGCAAGACAGCTGTGAAACTAGGTTTTGTGAAAACAATTTAGCCTCTAGTGTTACAACAATGTACATTTGGCATGAGAATCAAGCTGCTAGTGGATGCGAAGAAATTGCTTCCGATCCTTCGCGCTATGTAAGTAGACTGTCCACAACAGTTAAACACATCAAAGCTGTTATTGACAACGGTTGGAGTCAATATAAAAGTAAATACATTGTGAATTTCTGGCATTACATTACCCAAAATACAGACATTGAAACTGTAGTTCAGAAATTCATGATTTCTTGTCATTCCTATATGGAATGCGATCAAGATTTTGGAATTACTGAGAAGGCTGCCAGGAAAAATCCTTGGATTTTTGTGCCTGGTGGGTGGGTATCGCTCAGTTTCAAGGCCAGCAGGAAATTTAAGGTAGCCAGATTACTACAATGATTTCATGACACAAAGTGAACTCAATGATTATGTCAAGGACTCAGTGAAAGGCTTGTTAAAATTGCAGTCGTATTTTCGAAAGAAGTCAACCTTCATCTTATTCTACAAAGAATCGCTCAATGCAGAGCTGGAAGATTTTCAAAATATTAATGACAAAAATGCATCGTTGCGGCATAAATACCAGTGTCTTACCTGCTATAGAAATGAATAATGAGAAACGTAAGTTAAAATATCTGAAGTACGAGAGTTACAGACTCTACTTCCCTTAGTGCCACCAGCACATGATGAATATTAACAGAAACTTCCGCATCATGAAGTTGCAAGAACAATGAAGTCAGTTAATCAATTCATGAATAAGTTTAATCAACTCATGAATAAGTTTATTGTTATTCAGAAAATAAACATGGCAGTATGTTAGAAACAGACTCTGAGTAGATTCATAAGTTCAACTCGAGTAACAAGTTACTGCCTACCATTAAAGTGTTCATATTAATTTCACTGTGACCCGTGATTTTGAATTTGCAATAAAAAATTACCAACTGACAAAATTCTGTATTGATTGTTCTGGATAAGGTAGACAGAAAGCTTTGAAAATGTGCAAATACTTATTTTTTTTTTCCTTAAGCTGTTCATTGAATTTCTTGGAGTGTCTCAACTTTGAACATCATTTACTCAAAACTAACATATCAGAGTGTGTTTTCGTGTATCTTGCTGAACGTTTCTTCGACACAAGCCGGACTGCTATTCTCGCTTGGCGGAATTCCCTGGTGCAGAGCTAAAGGTTTCAGGGCAGCTCTGTCTAACAAGGCACAACACATGAAAAGCACCGTTCCCCCGCTTGCCCTCGCCCTTTAATGTGTCTGCCGCCTTGGCTCATTGTGTTCCACAGTCAGTGACAGCGCCACTTAGGCTGCGTCTGGACGTTCGCTTTCACGTGGACAATGAACACGATGCCAGCGGCCTCTACCTGCGTCGGCCAGCTGCCAGTTCTCGGAACACATAGTTCCTTATATGCAGTGGTTCCTTTCTCTTGTGTCATCCTGAATGTCCTGCCCACAAACTGCAGCACGCCACAGCTGCAATTCACCCAAAGAAATAATTATAATAGCATGTACTAGCTCCATATTTAAGAATCATATTCAACCGCTCGTTCGACGAAAGAACGGTACCCAAAGCCTGGAAAGTCGCACAGGTCACACCAAGAAATGCAAGAAATGCAATAAGAGTAATCCACTAAATTACATGCCCATATCATTAACGTCGATATGCAGCAGGGTTTTGGAACATCTGTTGTGTTCGAACATTATGAATTACCTCGAAGAAAACGGTCTATTGACACATAGTCAACACGGATTTAGAAAAGATCGTTCCTGTGAAACACAACTAGCTCTTAACACACACAAATTGTTGAGTGCTATCGACATGGGATTTCAAATTGATTCCGTATTTCTAGATTTCCAGAAGGCTTTTGACAATGTACCACACAAGAGGCTTGTAGTAAAATTGCGTGCTTATGAATACTGTTATAGGCTCTGTGCTGTTCCGTATCTATATAAACGATTTAAGAAACAGTCTGAGCAGCCGTCTTAGCTTGTTTGCATATGATACTGTCATTTATCGTCTAGTAAACTCATCAGAAGATCAAAACAAACTGCAAAATGATTCAGAAAATATATCAGAATGGTGCGAAAATTGGCTATTGGCCCAATGAAAAATGTGAGGTCGTTCACATGAGCGCTAAAAGGAATCCGTTTAACTTCTGTTACACGATAAATCAGTCAAATATTAAGGCCGTAAATTCAACCAAATACCTAGGACTTACAATGACGAACAATTAAAATTGGAAAGAACACATAGAAAATGTAGTGGGGAAGGGAAACCAAAGATTGCGTTTTATTGGCAAAACAGATCTACTACAGAGACTGCCTACACTACGCTTGTCCGACCTCTTTGGGAGTACTACTGCGCGGTGTATGATCCTTACCAGATATAGTTAACGGAAAACATCGAGAAAGTTCAAGGAAGAGGAGCACATTTTATACTATCGCGAAATAGGGGAGAGAGTCACGAACATCATACAGGATTTGAGGTGGACATCATTAAAACAAAGACGTTTTTCATTTCGGCAGAATCTTCTCACGAAATTTGGATTACCAGCTTTCTCCTCCGAATGAGAAAATATTTTGTTCGTGCCGACCTACATAGGGGGAAATGATCATTGTAATAAAATAAGTGAAATCAGAGCTCGTACGGAAAGATATACGTGTTCGTTTTTCCCGTGCGCTGTTCGAGAGTGGAATAAAACTAAGCTAAACTCCGCCCGAACAGGTCATGAAGGTTCAACGGTACCAACCGGCCGCCGTGTCATCCTCAACCCAACGGTGCCACTAGATGTAGTTATGTAGGGGCATGTGCTCAGCACAACGCTCTCCTGGCCGTATGTCAGTTTACGAGACCGGAGTTGCTACTTCTTAGTCGAGTAGCTTCTTAGCTTGCCTCACAAGGGCTGAGTGCACCCCGCTTGCCAACAGCGGTCGGGCGCTGTGGCCGAGCGATTCTAGGAGCTTCAGTCTGGAACCGCGCTGCTGCTACGGTCGAAGGTTCGAATCCTGCCTCGGGCATGGATGTGTGTGATGTCCTTAGGTTACTTAAGTTTAAGTAGTTCTAAGTCTAGGGGACTGATGACCTCAGATGTTAAGTCCTATAGTGCTTAGAGCCATTTTTTGAACAGCGCTCGGCAAATCGGATGGTCACCCATCCAAATGCTTAACTTCGGTGATCTGACGGCAACTGGTGTTACCACTACGGCAAGGCCGTTGGCTCGAGGGTGGAATAATTGATAATTATTGTGAAGGTGGTTCGATGAACCCTCTGCCAAGGCACTTAAGTGTGATTTGCAGAGTTGAAACGTCCCATTCGAAAAATTGTAAATGACTGTGCTTAAACTGACACACAATAGTTTTAGTGCAACGCAATCTGACTTTCAATAATCCCTACAAAAGAATGGCCCTGACTAACAATAACCTATACCTTTCATGAATCACTTACCTCGCAAAAATCTTTGTTACTCGAACTACTGCAATACAGCGAGCGGCACTACTGCCAGCTAAATGAAAGATTCTAACTACTGAAGGCACTAACTACTGATAGGCATACTAAGCAAATGAAAGATTTTGATAGAGAACAAACAATGTATTTACCTTAATAGTGTTCAAAGTCATAATATATATATATCAGTTCATGATATCCAGTACTACAAATTTACTATCTCTGATGGACACACGTCCAGATCATCCACTGTCAAAACTCCGCCATCTCTATCCCCACATCCACCACTGCTGGCGTCTCACCTCCAACTGTGCAATGCTACCCGCTGTTAACAGCCAACTGCCCAACGCTACAATAGCGACTATTGCAACAATGCCGACCAGCCTCAGACTGCACACAGCACAGCCAGTGATTTTCATACAGAGCGCTACGTGGCGTTACCAACATAAAAACCTAAACAGCCTACTTACAGAGTATCCATGTAGATGTAGGTTAATTTTAGTACACTAAAGAAAAGCAAATGAAATTGCCCCGTAAAGTCACTGTTATAGCTTTATTTAATACTAAAAATGTGTTTGAACGAACCGCGTAAATTTCATCACTTTAAATCGAATCTGCATATCACGTTGAATGAAAAGTGTTCAGCCGAAACGGCTTGAAGCTTTTGTCACAAGTCAGACTTCTCTTTTGTTGAATATAAGTTAAAGGAAGGTCATAGATACAAACCAACACAAAAGTGCTACATATAGCCAACAAAGAGCAATTTAGGTACACAATGATTTAGTACAAAACTCCCACCAGGTTTAGTTAGAGCTGAGCACGTGCCCCCCCCCCCCCTCCTCAACTCTTAAGCTTCAGATTATCCAGTCAACAAGCCATACACGCCCTGACCTCAATCCCAATGACCACATTCGTCTCCACAAACTTGAACCACTATATAATTGCCATTGTATCTTATTTAGTTTTTGATTAAAACCTTTAATATTACATGCATACAATCTGTATATTTTAATATTGTACATTTTAGTTATGTCCTGTGCTCGACACTATCCATCTTGCAAATTGTAATTTAACGCTGTAAATTTACACGTTTAGTACATAACGCAAGAGCCGAGCGTTCGATTTGACATTTCTCACCTAATTTCACGTCCAGTGGTTATTGTGTGTGTTGATAGTATCTTTGCTTCTAACCAAGGAGGTGTCTAATGCATGGTCCTACACGCTAGTGTATCTTGTGGACGCTAGTCAGTTGTTTCCTGACGATGGTCCAATAACAATAATAATAGTAAGGATTAGCAGAACAAAAATGCAATTTGTTTGTTTTTCAACTTTAAATATGAAATTCTTCTATCAAGAAGTGTGGCTAGAATTATTGATACAATTCTAAATTTTTGTTACAATATATTTGTGCCATTCATATTCAGAGTCGAAAATGAAATGAGGTGCGCAGTAGGCAAATTTCATTCGTGGGATATATTTAACAACGGATTTATTTCCTTAACATGCGGTTACAGACTCTAGCGACCTGTGGTACCACGCACGTGAAAAAATATCTGCTGTCAAATAAGCATGGATCGGGACTGTGTTTTCGTTATGAGGAGCTCGGGCATTAACTTACGTAAACAGACACCGGAAACTTGTGAAATGTTTAATGGTTCTCACTAAATATTGACTCCAACGGAAAAAGTTTCTGAACGGGATGGTACAGTCGTTAGGAAAGATTGGATTCAGAATCCAGACAAGATCATGATTCATGTTTTCTATGTATCGCACGCCGGGAAGAACAGTGACACAACTCGAAAATTCAATACTTGAGAAAATTCGACTTAAAGAATTAATTCTATTAACCTTAAAGTGAAATAGTATTTGCTTCCTTTAAATTTCAACTAAGTATTGTTGGTAGTAAATTCAGTTACATCTTTCACGCGCATCGGGACACTTCACACGTAGTTTTCAGTGACAAACTAAAAATTGCAGTTTTTCGACGTGTGTCACTTTCCTTGCCAGGATGTGGTATAGTGTTGATGCGTCTTATGAGATCAGTGAGTGCTTTGTTCTTAAAACAATTCCTTTTCACGTTCAATGCACATTGAATCCTTGTCTCATCTCTAAACACACACACACACACATACACACACACACACAGAGAGAGAGAGAGAGAGAGAGAGAGAGAGAGAGAGAAAGCTGAACAACCTCTACAGCTATCGATGTCCAGCAAACAATGTAGATGGTTCCATTTAAATTCAGGTTTATTTCCATCAGAAACCGCGTGCTGCACCACCGTACTAATGAGATCCAAGGTAGGAGGAAGAGCAGCATCGATCGTACATTTTGAATCTGTTTATTTCAGATCGATTTCGGCTACTGTGTAGCTACTTTCAGTGCATTAAATCCAAGTCATGATGACTCATCGTAAATGTAATAACACATGGTATCTCTTGACTCTACAGATAACAAATATCTGTTAGACGGATGTTTGTTATCTGTAACGTCAAGTGATACTACGTGCAATTATAATTACTGTGAGTCATCATGACTTGGATTTAATGCACTTCAGTTATCTGCACAGTAGCTGAAATTGATCTGCAATTACCAGATTAAAAATGTACCACCTTCTTTGTGTCTTGGATCTATTTAAATTTTTCATGAAATCTCAGAACTATCAACGAGGAGGGATTTCTGAATTTCCAAAGCAGTCGTATTCTGAGGAGGACGGAACAAAAAATTTAGGTGTTCTTTTGTATCAAGATCTTAATATTAATCCACAATGTCTTGTAATGTAGAACAAGCAGTAGCCACAACTGTGATTTAAAACGTATGATTTGAAGAGGAAGGAAGGTTTTATTTGTTTTCAAAGTAATGCGGTGGGACCTAGAGACAAACCTTAACTCAGTTCAAAACTAATAGGGGTCGTAAAGATGCCGTCGTGTTGACTAAACCACTCAGAATTTTCTTGAAGACATATGGGAAAGCACTTGATAATTAACAAGGCTGGACAGGGATTTCAATCTTGCACATCCGAATATAATGTCATACAAATTTCAAAGTCTCGTGCATTTTTAATTTTTCAGCCTGAATTCCTGTTGGAGATGCAATATTTGACGTTGAGGTGTAATCACCATATCCGTCAAAAATCTGGGAGTATTCAAAAGACGCGACTTAAAGTGGAACAAAGACATGCAGGTAAGGCAGATGCAGGCAGAAGAAGGAGGTAACTTATAAAACCCTGGCCGGACCAGTCGTTGAGTATTGCCCGTCAATCTATAATCCGAACCAGCCGGGATTTAGAGAGGAAACAGAGAAGACAGAAAGAAGGGCATTGCGGTTCCTTATTGAGTCATTAGTAAGAGCGAAGCATTAGAGAAATCCTTATCCAACTCCATTGGCAGACGCTACCAGAGAGGTTTTGGGCATTGTGAGGCTTACTGTTAAACTTTCGAGAGCGTACGTTCCTAGAAGAGTCAGCAAATATATTTCTCGTTCCTACGTATCTCGCGTGAAAAGATCATGCGGATAAAATTAAAGAGATTGGAGCTCATACGGAGTCCTACCAGTAACTGTTCATTCTTTCCACGGATCTTTCACGACTGGAGCAGAAATGACGGAAAGGGACCGTCTGCCGCAACCATAAGGTGATCTGCCTGGTACAGACATAGATGTAGATCTATAAGCATCAACTGCTCTGTTACGGCACTTCGCATCGGCGCCAGACGGTGTGTGTCCGAGTGGCAAAATACATTTCTGGGAGGTGCACGGGAACTGAAGCATAAATCAAACGTGGGAAGAGTAACCTAACATCACTGTACAATGGTTATATTGTTGAATACCTAACTAATACAATGAAGATCTGCCTGTGGTGCAGTGCAAAGTCCTTTGCTTACTAATGGCGGTGACACTCGCAATTGTAAGTCTGTCTACAATAGTTCTGTTGCGCCTCACTAGAGTTAAAAGTTCCACAGAGCCAACTGTCCTTGCCATGAGTTGAGGTTTCTGAGGTGAGGTAAACACTGAATAGCTGTGTACTTCACTGTACTGCTAAGTAGCTCCGCTGGCGTTTTGGTGGTCTAGACTGGTTGGGCCCCCAAGAGTAACTGGGAAGTAACTCAGAAGTAACTGGCGAGTGACTGGGACTGCCGCTGCAGTCGACGCCTCTGTAAATGTCGTCGAGTACCCAGCCTGGTGGCGCTGCCGCGCAGGGGACGTGCACTGGGCGCCGCTCTGGGCTGGGCGGCTCCCGTTGCACCAGTGGACGGTCTCTGCACTTGTGGTATCAACTTTGGAGTCTTCGACGATGGCGGCCCCCTGTGTGATACCGACTGTGCAACGAAACAGCACGATAGATACGTGCAAAATGCTGAATTGTTAAAGATTTCTGAGCAGAAATCATTTTGCAAACAAACAAAAACTTTTATCCGACTGAGTCAGAGAATTATTACTCATATTAGCAGGCAGTATCTGAAAATCATAGTACTGCGCTTAATGACGGTATTTTTTTGTACGACTTCCGTCTAAGATTTCCACTGTAGGAATCACTGTAGGACATCGTCTGTGACGAAGCGGACAGCGTAGTGCGAATACAAGCTTAGGACGTCGTACTTGTTGACCGAACTTGAACCATCATTGCTGCAGCTTGGAAAAGTGGAGAGAAGTGCCTGTTCTGTTCAACTGTGTTTCGTATCTCAGGACATGTGGTCCCCGAAGACTATGCTCTAGTGATCTGGTCCGTAGATATCTACATATTAGGTTGTTACATAAGAATGTACTGTTTCTGTTTTGCATTTCGGTTGCTATGGATATTTTTATCGCTTGTTATTTGCTATTTGTAGTTCACTGTAGTTATTTGATTTTACATGTTGTCATTTTGTCATTTGGAGATAGTGAGCAGAGCTGTGAAAGCTGGAAAATAGAGTGTCAAGAGGAGAAATCGGAGTACTTCCGACATATTCTTCTGTTTGTGTTCAGTAGAGAAATGACAGCAGTGGAGGAGCCAGGCCGGCCGGTGTAGCCGAGCGGTTCTAGGGGCTTCAGTCTGGAACCGCGCGACCGCTACGGTCGCAGGTTCGAGTCCTGCCTCGGGCATGGCTGTGTATGATGTCCTTAGGTTAGTTAGGTTAAAGTAGTTCTAAGTTCTAGGGGACTGATGACCTCAGATGTTAAGTCCCATAGTGCTCAGGGCCATTTGAACCATTTTTTTTTTTTTTTTTTTGGAGGAGCCAGAAACATTTTCAACATGTATCGGGATTTTGGCAATAGACAGAGCACGGTAAGAAAAGGGTTTTCTCGTTTTAAGGGGGATCGTTTTTTCATGAGTGACTCTCCACGTTCAGGAAGAGCTTCGGGGTTTCATGAAAATAGTTTAAATGCACTAATCCACAATGATACACGTCAGTGTACTCGAGAGCTCGTAGATGTGATGAACTGTGATCATTCCACCATCGTAAGACATTTGTATGCAGTGGGGAAGGCTCAAAAATCGGGTGTGCGGGTACCGCATGTTCGAAGCCAAAATCACGAAAATCAGCTAGTGGCCATATGTCCATCTCCGCTCTCTCGTAAGCAATTGGTTCGTAAACAACACCGACCATTCGTATCCTGTATCGTTACTAACAAAGAGAGGTGATGTCTTTATGCTAACATAGGGAAAAGAAAGGAATGTTTGAGCCCATGCAAAGCAGCATTCCACGTTCCAACACCTGCGCTTGTCCATAACAGATACCTAATGTTATTCACCTGGTGGAAGAACGACTGTATGGTGTACTACTAATTGCTTCCACGAAGTGTAACCATCACTGTTGACATTTATTGTCAGCAACTGGGGCGTCTTGCAGGCGTAATTCAAGACCAGGGCCAGGAAGACAGCGTGAAGTGACGCTACTCCACGATAACGCCCGCCCGCATTCTGTTAGACCGACAAAAAGCTCTACACAGGAGGTGGGCTGCGAATCATTAAGCACCCACCTAATTCACCTCACCTTGCGCCTTGCGCACGCTGTCGTAAAACCTTCATGCAATTTCCTTCCCGGATGAAAATGCACTCCAAACATGACTCGACGAGTTCTTCACCTCAAAACCACGTGATTTTATTGCATTTCATTACGTTAATACTTGTCCCTTTGATTATGACTATGACATTTCGAAATGACGTGGAAAGTGTCAGTTCAACATAAGTTAATTCTTTTTATAGTTACTACTTCATATGAACCATGAACCATGGACCTTGCCGTTGGTGGGGAGGCTTGCGTGCCTCAGTGATACAGATGGCCGTACCACAGGTGCAACCACAACGGAGGGGTATCTGTTGAGAGGCCAGACAAACGTGTGGTTCCTGAAGAGGGGCAGCAGCCTTTTCAGTAGTTGCAGGGGCAACAGTCTGGATGATTGACTGATCTGGTCTTGTTACTCTAACCAAAACGGCCTTGCTGCGCTGGTACTGTGAACGGCTGAAAGCAAGGCGAAACTACGGCCGTAATTTTTCCCGACGGCATGCAGCTTTACTGTATGGTTAAATGATGATGGCGTCCTCTTGGGTAAAATATTCCGGAGGTAAAATAGTCCCCCATTCGGATCTCCGGGCGGGGACTACTCAAGAGGATGTCGTTATCAGGAGAAAGGAAACTGGCGTTCTACGGATCGGAGCGAGGAATGTCAGATCTCTTAATCGGGCAGGTAGGTTAGAAAATTTAAAAAGGGAAATGGATAGGTTAAAGTTAGATATAGTGGGAATTAGTGTAGTTCGGTGGCAGGAGGAACAAGACTTTTGGTCAGGTGACTACAGAGTTATAAACACAAAATCAAATAGGGGTAATGCAGGAGTTGGTTTAATAATGAATAGGAAAATAGGAATGCGGGTAAGCTACTACAAACAGCATAGTGAACGCATTATTTTGGCCAAGATAGATTCGAAGCCCAAGCCTACTACAGTAGTACAAGTTTATATGCCAACTAGCTCTGCAGATGACAAAGAAATTGAAGAAATGTATGATGAAATAAGAGAAATTATTCAGATAGTGAAGGGTGACGAAAATTTAATAGTCATGGGTGACTGGAATTCGGTAGTAGGAAAAGGGACAGAAGGAAACGTAGTAGGTGAATATGGATTGGGGCTAAGAAATGAAAGAGGAAGCCGCCTGGTAGAATTTTGCGCAGAGCACAACTTAATCATAGCTAACACTTGGTTCAAGAATCATAAAAGAAGGCTGCATACAAGGAAGAAGCCTGGAGATACTGACAGGTTTCAGATAGATTATCTAATGGTAAGACAGAGATTTAGGAACCAGGTTTTAAATTGTAAGACATTTCCAGGGGCAGGTGTGGACTCTGACCACAATCTATTGGTTATGACCTGTAGATTAAAACTGAAGAAACTGCAAAAAGGTGGGAATTTAAGGAGATGGGACCTTGATAAACTGAAAGAATCAGAGGTTGTACAGAGTTTTAGGGAGAGAATAAGGGAACAATTGACAGGAATGGGGAAAAGAAATACAGTAGAAGAAGAATGGGTAGATTTGAGGGATGAAGTAGTGAAGGCAGCAGAGGATCAAATAGGTAAAAAGACAAGGCTAGTAGAAATCCTTGGGTAACAGAAGAAATATTGAATTTAATTGATGAAAGGAGAAAATATAAAAATGCAGTAAATGAAGCAGGCAAAAAGGAATACAAGCGTCTCAAAAATGAGATTGACAGGAAGTGCAAAATGGCTAAGCAGGGATGGCTAGAGGACAAATGTAAGGATGTAGAGGCTTATCTCACGAGGGGTAAGATAGATACTGTCTACAGGAAAATTAAAGAGACCTTTGGAGATAAGAGAACCACTTGCTTGAACATCAAGAGCTCAGATGGAAACCCAGTTCTAAGCAAAGAAGGGAAAGCACAAAGGTGGAAGGAGTATATAGAAGGTCTATACAAGGGCGATGTACTTGAGGACAATATTATGGAAATGGAACAGGATGTAGATGAAGATGAAATGGGAGATACGATACTGCGTGAAGAGTTTGACAGAGCACTGAAAGACCTGAGTCGAAACAAGGCCCCCGGAGTAGACAACATTCCATTGGAACTACTGACGGCCTTGGGAGAGCCAGTCCTGACAAAACTCTACCATCTGGTGAGCAAGATGTATGAAACAGGCGAAGTACCCTCAGACTTCAAGAAGAATATAATAATTCCAATCCCAAAGAAAGCAGGTGTTGACAGATGTGAAAATTACCGAACTATCAGTTTAATAAGTCACAGATGCAAAATACTAACGCGAATTCTTTACAGAAGAATGGAAAAACTAGTAGAAGCCGACCTCAGGGAAGATCAGTTTGGATTCCGTAGAAATGTTGGAACACGTGAGGCAATACTGACCCTACGACACATCTTAGAAGCTAGATTAAGGAAGGGCAAACCTACGTTTCTAGCATTTGTAGACTTAGAGAAAGCTTTTGACAATGTTGATTGGAATACTCTCTTTCAAATTCTGAAGGTGGCAGGGGTAAAATACAGGGAGCGAAAGGCTATTTACAATTTGTACGGAAACCAGATGGCGCAGTTATAAGAGTCGAAGGGCATGAAAGGGAAGCGGTGGTTGGGAAGGGAGTGAGACAGGGCTGTAGCCTATCCCCGATGTTATTCAATCTGTATATTGAGCAAGCAGTAAAGGAAACAAAAGCAAAGTTCGGGGTAGGTATTAAAATCCATGGAGAAGAAATAAAAACTTTGAGGTTCACCGATGACATTGTAATTCTGTCAGAGACAGCAAAGGACATGGAAGAGCAGTTGAACGGAATGGATAGTGTCTTGAAAGGAGGATATAAGATGAACATCAACAAAAGCAAAACGAGGATAATGGAATGTAGTCGAATTAAGTCGGGTGACGCTGAGGGAATTAGATTAGGAAATGAGACATTTAAAGTAGTAAAGGAGTTTTGCTATTTGGGGAGCAAAATAACTGATGATGGTCGAAGTAGAGAGGATATAAAATGTAGACTTGCAATGGCAAGGAAAGCGTTTCTGAAGAAGAGAAATTTGTTAACATCGAGTATAGATTTAAGTGTGAGGAAGTCATTTCTGAAAGTATTTGTATGTAGTGTAGCCATGTATGGAAGTGAAACATGGACGATAAATAGTTTGGACAAGAAGAGAATAGAAGCTTTTGAAATGTGGTGCTACAGAAGAATGCTGAAGATTAGATGGGTAGATCACATAATTAATGAGGAAGTATTGAATAGGATTGGGGAGAAGAGAAGATTGTGGCACAACTTGACTAGAAGAAGGGATCGGTTGGTAGGACATGTTCTGAGGCAGCAAGGGATCACCAATTTAGTATTGGAGGGCAGTGTGGAGGGTAAAAATCGTAGAGGGAGACCAAGAGATGAATACACTAAGCAGATTCAGAAGGATGTAGGTTGCGGTAGGTCCTGGGAGATGAAGAGGCTTGTACAGGATAGAGTAGCATGGAGAGCTGCATCAAACCAGTCTCAGGACTGAAGACCACAACAACAACAACTTCATATCTAAAAATTCATCTATTGAGCAGAAGGAGTTGTCATCCAGAAATTCTTTCAATTTGTTTTTAAATGTTGGTTGGCTATTTACCAGGCTTTTAATGCTATTTGGAAAATGAACAAAGATTTTTGTTACGGCATAATTCACCCCATTTTGTGTCAAAGTCAGATTTTACCCAAAATAGTGAAGCTCATCCTTTCTTCTAGTTTTGTAGCTATGCACTTCACTATTATTGTTGAGATGGGATTGGTTATCAATAACAAATTTCATAAATGAATATATATATATATATATATATATATATATATATATATATATATATATATATATTGCGAAGATACTGTGAATATCCCGAGTTTCTTAAATAAATGTCTGCAAGGTGATCTTGGGTGAGTTCCAGCTATTATTCTGATTACACGCTTTTGTGCATTGAATACGTTTTCTCTTAATGATGAATTATCCCAAAATATTAGGCCGAAAGTAGTGATTGAAAACAGGCGTAGTAGGCTAATTTACTGAAATGTTTATGTCCAAAATTTGCAATAATCCTAATAGCATAAGTAGCTAAACCTGACCACTTCAGCAGATCATCAATGTGTTACTTCCATTTCAATTTTTGATCGGTGGACACACCCAGAAATTTTGTATACTGTGTCTTAGCAAAAGACTTCTGTTCAAAGTCTATAGTTATCGATGGTGTTATGCCATACACTGTACAGAACTGCATGCACTGTGTTTTCTCAAAATTTAGGGAGAGTCCATTTGCAGAGAACCAGTCTACAGTCGTGGAATCGAAAAGTTGCCCCAGCGAAGTGAAGAGAATATATTATTGATGACTGAAGTCTCTGTTATGTGTATCTGCTGTGTTTATTAAACTTATGGAAAAGCACTACGAACTTGGGTCAAATGGCTCTGAGCACTATGGGACAACTGCGGAGGTCAACAGTCCTCTAGAACTTAGAACTACTTAAACCTAACTAACCTAAGGACATCACACACATCCATGCCCGAGGCAGGATGCGAACCTGCGACCGTAGCGTCCGCGCAGTTCCAGACTGTATGTAGCGCCTAGAACCGCTCGGCCACCCCAGCCGGTTACTACGAGCTTGCGCACCAATTTAATAGAGGGCTTGTCAGGTACAGACGCTGTCGGAGATCCTCGCACGACATCCATACAGCATAAGAATCATATAGGGACAGTTTTCACCACGATCGCAAACTCTATCACAGCAATGGAAACTTGTTTAAGTGGTAGCGTGCTACTGTCCAGTCTTTTATCGAAGGCTGCATTACTTATAATTCCATACAACTCTGTCATCTTTGCCAATGTTTGTTAAGTGCGGAATTTATCCGTGGGTCGAAATCCACGGTAAACCTTAGGTCTCTCTATAAATTGCCCGGGTAAGTCACTTCAAAGGTCCAAGGACGGCAACGGCATATCGTCTCTAATAGCATCATGCCTGGCGAAGCACTGTGCTGTTAAACAGAACTTTGGTTTAATTACAGCTTTACCTTTCTTACATACCTCTGTATTCTCTCAACTTTTGCTCTCAAGCCGTAAGCGTTCTTGCATCGTCACCGATCACATAAGCCTTGCCACCTTCCGTCTCTCGTCAATATCTCTATCGTCTGCCGATTCTTTTTTCCCCCTCTTGGAACAACACTTGCTTCCAGTTCCCATCAACAAAACCAACCAATCTACTGTCTCGGAATTGTTAGTAACAGTTTTCTTCCAGTTTCTGGCGGAGGATACTTCATAAAGGCAAAGTATAGTCGTATGGAATCATTGATTGGGAATTTCCGAAGGGCAGGTTGAGCCGCTTAATTGGAAAGATTCTTCTAGCCTGCACGCATAGTGACTAGCACCTTTCCTTCGCCAAGTGTAAGAGTTGTGAATTTAAGTGTATCTGACACGTGTGGATGACTGTAAAGGGTGTGCTTAGCACTCTGTCATGTATATATTGTATGGTGGTGAAAGAAGGCAGGGAGTGAAACCCGGTGCGGGTACATGGCCTCCTCCTGTCGAATAGCGCCAAGTGAGCGGCCGAGCTTAACGTCATCCTCCGACAGACGGGACTCCATCAAGAGTGTCGCATGCCCTCACTCCGTGAGACGCTGCGGAGAGGTTTGGAGTTTAATCCAGGAGGTTTGCGTAAAGTCTGATGTTCGGGAACTTTACTCCACCGCCCCTCCTCCGCCTTGGCCTAAGAGTAGCGGACAGCATGTGGCGTTCCCGGGCGGTTAACCTACCATTCAGGTACTGGCCACGCCCCACGTTGCGTATGTTCTGTCACCTGACGAGAGCCAGTGCATCCAATGAGGCAACTACACTCCTGGAAATTGAAATAAGAACACCGTGAATTCATTGTCCCAGGAAGGGGAAATTTTATTGACACATTCCTGGGGTCAGATACATCACATGATCACACTGACAGGACCACAGGCACATAGACACAGGCAACAGAGCATGCACAATGTCGGCACTAGTACAGTGTATATCCACCTTTCGCAGCAATGCAGGCTGCTATTCTCCCATGGAGACGATCGTAGAGATGCTGGATGTAGTCCTGTGGAACGGCTTGCCATGCCATTTCCACCTGGCGCCTCAGTTGGATCAGCGTTCGTGCTGGACGTGCAGACCGCGTGAGACGACGCTTCATCCAGTCCCAAACATGCTCAATGGGGGACAGATCCGGAGATCTTGCTGGCCAGGGTAGTTGACTTACACCTTCTAGAGCACGTTGGGTGGCACGGGATACATGCGGACGTGCATTGTCCTGTTGGAACAGCAAGTTCCCTTGCCGGTCTAGGAATGGTAGAACGATGGGTTCGATGACGGTTTGGATGTACCGTGCACTATTCAGTGTCCCCTCGACGATCACCAGTGGTGTACGGCCAGTGTAGGAGATCGCTCCCCACACCATGATGCCGGGTGTTGGCCCTGTGTGCCTCGGTCGTATGTAGTCCTGATTGTGGCGCTCACCTGCACGGCGCCAAACACGCATACGACCATCATTGGCACCAAGGCAGAAGCGACTCTCATCGCTGAAGACGACTCGTCTCCATTCGTCCCTCCATTCACGCCTGTCGCGACACCACTGGAGGCGAGCTGCACGATGTTGGGGCGTGAGCGGAAGACGGCCTAACGGTGTGCGGGACCGTAGCCCAGCTTCATGGAGACGGTTGCGAATGGTCCTCGCCGATACCCCAGGAGCAACAGTGTCCCTAATTTGCTGGGAAGTGGCGGTGCGGTCCCCTACGGCACTGCGTAGGATCCTACGGTCTTGGCGTGCATCCGTGCGTCGCTGCGGTCCGGTCCCAGGTCGACGGGCACGTGCACCTTCCGCCGACCACTGGCGACAACATCGATGTACTGTGGAGACCTCACGCCCCACGTGTTGAGCAATTCGGCGGTACGTCCACCCGGCCTCCCGCATGCGAACTATACGCCCTCGCTCAAAGTCCGTCAACTGCACATACGGTTCACGTCCACGCTGTCGCGGCATGCTACCAGTGTTAAAGACTGCGATGGAGCTCCGTATGCCACGGTAAACTGGCTGACACTAACGGCGGCGGTGCACAAATGCTGCGCAGCCAGCGCCATTCGACGGCCAACACCGCGGTTCCTGGTGTGTCCGCTGTGCCATGCGTGTGATCATTGCTTGTACAGCCCTCTCGCAGTGTCCGGAGCAAGTATGGTGGGTCTGACACACCGGTGTCAATGTGTTCTTTTTTCCATTTCCAGGAGTGTATATTTTTTGTGCCGCCGCCACTTCTGTCCTCTCCTGTTCCAGTCGCGAATGGTGCGCGTGAAGAACGACTGGTGGTAAGCCCCGGTGCCAGCCTGAATCTCTCTAATGTAACCTCCATGGTCTTTTCGTGTGGTAGTATGTAAGATGAAGCAATATGTTGTTCAAATCTTCTACGAACTTATGCGTTCGGAATTTTAGCCGTAAAGCACCCTGTGATCTACAACACATCTATTGTAGCGTCTGTCACTGGAGTTAGATGACATCTTCATACCGCTTTCGCTCTTACTTAGCGATCCCGTGAAGATCTGTGCTGCTCTTCATAGCATCTTCCATAATTATTACACTACTGGCCATTAAAATTGCTACACCACGAAGATGACGTGCTACAGACGTGAAATTTAGCCGACAGGAAGAAGATGCAGTGATACGCAAATGATTAGCTTTTCAGATCATTCACACAAGGTTGGCATCGGTGGCGACACCTACAACGTGCTTACATGAGGAAAGTTTCCAACCGATTTCTCATACACAAACTGCAGTTGATCAGCGTTGCCTGGTGAAACGTTGTTGTAATGCCTCCTGTAAGGAGGAGAAATGCGACTTTGATAAAGGTCGGATGGTAGCCTACCGCGATTGCGGTTTATCGTATCGCGACACTGCTTCTCGCGTTGGTCGAGATTCAATGACTGTTGCAGAATATGGAATCGGTGGGTTCAGGAGTTTAATACGGAACGCCGTGCTGGATCCCAACGGCCTCGCATCACTAGCAGTCGAGATGACAGGCATCTTATCCGCATGGCTTTAACGGATCGTGCAGCCACGTCTCGATCCCTGAGTCAACACATGGCGACGTTTGCAAGACAACAACTATCTGCAAGAACAGTTAGACGACGTATGCAGCAGTATGGACTATCAGCTCGGAGACCGTGGCTGCGGTTACCCTTGACGCTGCATCACAGACAGGAGCGCCTGCGATGGTGTCCTCAACGACGAATGTCATTTTTTCGTATGAATCCAGGTTCTGTTTACAGCATCATGATGGTCGTATCCGTGTTTGGCGATATCGCGGTGAACGCACATTGGAAGTGTGTATTCGTCATCGCCATACTGGCGTATCACCTGGCGTCATGGTATGGGGTGCCATTGGTTACACATCTCGGTCACCACTTGTTCGCATTGACAGCACTTTGAACAGTGGACGTTACATTTCAGATGTGTTACGACCCGCGGCTCTACCCTTCATTCGATCCCTACGAAATCCTACATTTTAGCTGGATAATCCATGACCGCATACGGCAAGTCCTGTACGGGCCTTTCTGGATACAGAAAATGTTCGAATGCTCCCCTGGCCAGCATATTCTCCAAATCTCTCACCAATTGTAAACGTCTGGTCAATGGTGGCCGAGCAACTGGCCCGTCACAATACGCCAGTCACTACTCGTGATGAACTGTGGTACCGTGTTGAAGCTACATGGTCAGCTGTACCTGTACATGCCATGCAAGCTCTGTTTGACTCAATGCCCAGGCGTATCGAGGCCGTTATTACGGCCAGAGGTGGTCGTTCTGGGTACTGATTTCTCAGGATCTATGCACCCAAATTGCATGGAAATGTAATCACAAGTCAGTTCTAGTATAATATTTTTGTCCAAAGAATACCCGTTTATCATCTGCATTTCTTCTTGGTGTCGCAATTTTAATGCCCAGTAGTGTATATCGAGTGTAGCCGGTACGGGTGCCAGACAGAGGAGCAATACTGAAGAATCGGTCGGAAAAGTGCTTTGTAAGATACCTCCTTTGTGGGTGGACTACATTTTCTGTGGATTTCTTCGAGTGAGTCTCGGTTTGACATCTGTATTTGCAACGATTAGCTTTATGTGGTCGTTTCGTTTTAAATAGCTCCCATGAATTTAATGGATGTAACTGTTTCCACATATTGATGAGCTATACGTTACATTTGATTATGTTGAGCGTCAACTGTCAAACCCCGCAGCGAGATGCGATAATCTTCGTCTTCCTTTAATTCGACCAAGAAGGTTTGAATAAAGGGGAGAGGACGTTATCTATATCGAGCACAGAAGTCGGCTGAAGCATAAGGACATTATCTGTATCGAGCACAGAAATCGATTGCACCATGTCCACCATCTTCATGAGTCTTAGTTGTCTGTTTTTCCGTTAAAGCCGTTTGTTAAACATACTCTCTTAGCATTAATGCACTGGACTGACAGTCATTTCTGAGTACATACTTTGAAACAGTATAGGTTCTTGGGTCAATACTCATCATAAGACAGATGAAATTTTAAATTTTTAACGCCAATTCTCAATCGTCGAGCGTGGTGCACATCGCTGCAAAACAGCTGAACATTTTATTCCTGTTTTGAGTGAGATCGAAGAGCAGCACTGCAATAAGAACACCTTACTAAGATTCATCATTGTGGTGGATCACGTTTCACTTTTTCGGCGTAAGGGCGTCTACCCTTACTCTAACTCTTTTGTTGCGACTTCTCTATACGCAATAGGATCATCAGCAAAGAGCCTCATGCAACTTTACCCGGTATGTCATTAATGTAAATTCAAGGCAATACTAGTTTTGCAACAATAGAAAGCTCTCCTTCTCTGCCAAGCTTTGAAGACACCATACTTGAGAAACACCGCGGCAATCGCCTAGTCCTGAAAGTGACTCTCTTTGCAGCGATGGGAAGCTGTCGCAGAAGCGTTTTTCAAGCTACCTGTTATCGTTTGAAGCTCCTAACACAGGTTAAGCCACTACACTACGCTTGCTGGAACAAGTGCAAGGTCTCTAGCCCAGCTTAGCTTCATGTTCGTGGGGATGGCCTGACCAGAGAAGAAAACACCCACGAGGCTCATTTTCACTTCTCACTCCAGAGGAACCAACTGCTACTTGTCCTGTTGTAATGTGGAGATTTTTCTCTGAAGCTGTCCACTAGCACATTTCAGAGGATGATATGCAAATTACTTCAAACAAGTAGTCGTTCAGTTACACTGCTCTGTAATTGCAGATGTGGGTTAGCATCGCCATTGGCTGTTTCCGTTCCACTGTTTTGTTTTTCTGCTTTTTCTATGTAGTTGCTGGAGGTTTCCAAAACTTGAAAGCTTACAAGTTGGATGCGTGAGATAAGAGTCCTTTTTAAGAAGAATCTGCCGCTGTAAAACCATTGATCTCTCAGCAGAGGCGTTGCCGCAGATAGCCAGGCCGCCATTTCCATCCATTCGATTTCGCTCTCCAGGAGGGTTACGGAATACGCTTTTGCTGTCGAAAGAAACAGGGAACTCATTGCAGAAGTCTTTTAGCTTGATAAGAGGTGGCTTCTCTCATGGCGTGTGCATGTTCCTTACTTCACTTCGCAACAACGTTCGGTTTAATCTTTCAGAATTCAGCTATCTGATTGGGTTACACTGTCATTTTTGGGAGAGCCCGCGCTTTCTCGCTGTGTCGACATGCTGAGTATCTGTTAGCCCCTTTTCAGAGTTGAACCATGGAGTGGGTAAGCTTACCTGAGTTCCTCGACACCGAAGAGCTCCAATGGTTCAACATAGAGAAAATATACAAGAGTAGGAGACCGTTTAACGCCTTCACTGGAGTTTTACTGGTCGGCATTCATAATCTTTGCCTACAATAGCCAGTGAGTTCCTCCTCTGACGGAAAACAGCAAACGACCAGAACAGCCAGAAGGAGAACACTTAATTTTAGGTCTTCGTAAAGTAATGACGTCACTGTAGGATTTGACAGAGTACACATCAGGTTACACTTTTGTTGAGCAAAGACTTGGCTGTGGGGTTTTGTAGAGTAGTCAGGGCCACGGTGACGACAAAGATATCAAAACGAGTGTGTTGGAATGGTTGTCTAATTAGGCGACAGATTTCTACGAGGATGGTATTCAAAAGCCGGTTGTGCGATACGATAAATGCCTTAATATTGGTGGGAATTATGTAGAAAAGTAGATTGAAGTACAGGCTTTCACGTAAAAATAAAATTTCTAAGGAAAAATCTACCTGTTATATCTTTATTTCAAAACGACGCTTACTTAAAAAAAAAAAACACGCCTTGTACAAAACGTCGAGTGCAGCGATTACTCGGTGAGGCGTTTAACGTGCAGCGTCTTGAGAATTCAATTCAGGGTTTTTTGCACTACGACTTGGGTACATTCATTCAAGTAATCGTAAACATGAACTAGGTGGTTCATCGTTTCATCATCGTTAGTGAGCAAATGTTGCCATTTCTTCTACATCTTCTTGACGATACTAGTGTGGACATTTCCGTCTTCAAAGATGACAACAGCCGATTCCACAGAGGTGCACGCGTACCTTCATGGTTTGACGAACGCTCAGACACCGTACTGCATCTCGACTGTACGGCTTAACCACCCAGTCTTAATCCCTTAGTAAATATCTGGGTCTGTTTCGAACTTGGCTGCCAACATCATCGCAATTTTGTAGCTCTACCGGACGTAATCATGAATGACTGACTTGATGTGAATATGGCATAGGGGAGAGTGTTGTACCTGGAGGATAGTACACCTTGGAATACGTGATGTTTCTTGGGGTGTTTTAATCTAACGGCTGACTTTGGAATCAAGCGAAGGAATGCGCACTGGAAAAAGCGATAAGAATTTCTGCGATTTTCAGCCGTTTTTGTTGTTGTGAGACATGGGTGAGCCGTGTTCCGGCTCGCGTTTGCCGTTGACAGGTTGGCGTCGTGTATTCGGATTGTGACCTCTCTTTTTCTTAGTGTGTTCACTGGCGCCACTACGTTTGCTCGCTTCGTCTGTCCGTGAGTGGCAGCAGCGGCTTTTATCGATAGCGAGTACTGGTGGTACTATCTTTGGAGCGACCTCTAGAATTCTGGGTCGTCGTGTGTCGGGATTTCAGTTGGGACGGAGCAGCAGTGACGTCCGAGTATTCGCCTAGGGAGCTGGCGATATATGCACTGCCCGATGGAAGGATGTGGTCGCTAGAGTGCACGACCACGTCGATGTCCGGATTCAGCGAGTTTAAGTTGAATGGATCGTTATATTCGAGTACTGCAACTTTCACTTGTTTGTGTGTCCGTCCGTCGAAGTGATCTCATGCCATCAAGCTGTCAGTTGGCGGTTTTATACTCCGACGTTTTCCTTGCCTGACTTGATTGATCGTTCCGTCGGTCATCTCAGTGGACGACGTGTATCTGGTCTTTCGACCGTTTCTGTGTTCTTAGCGTTCATGTCTACGTGGAGTTCGTCTTGTTGCAGTATAGTGACTGTCTTAGCATTGTTTGAGTTGTTTGTGGAATTGTCTTTTGCGGTTCCATGAACAGGCAGATTGGTCTTAAACCTGTCTGCGTACTAGGATTTGATGCAGCCAACTTGTGTAATTAAATGCTTGTCATTTGACGATGGTAACTGTTATTGTATTGTATTGGTTATCGCATCTTAGGTGGATTTTGCGAGTGTGCTGGTCGGCGTTTAAGGTGACCCTAGTTTGAGTTGCCATCCCGTTAAGTGAGCATAACTCTTGGCTGCCTGTCTCACCGCTTACGCAGCTGTAGGGACTTTTCTCAGGTCGATCCTTGGAGCACTGTCTGTGGATCACTCCCTTCTCTATTTGGTCTGATTGTGTCAATTGTTCAAAAATAATATTCTGTTTAAATTAGTCTTATTGCTTGTGGCCTTCAGCCGACAAATAATTTGAATTCTTTCTTAATAAGGCCTTCAGCCGTCATTGTAGCTTGTGTTACAGTCAATTTTTTTAAAAAAAGATTGTTTTTAAAAAATGATTTCCTTAAATAAAGTGTATGTGTTTACTGTGCAACCAACGGTAACTGATTAGGCAACGTCCACACCTTTTCCAGCTTTCCCTAAGTCCCTACGTATCAATGAGGTCGTGTCTCGTGCAGCATTTGTTATGTTACGAGCGCTACGTACTTAAGTTCTGTATAATATATTAAAAGTGTTTGGAGGATATCGCTAATTCTTCAGTTACAGTTTTATGCTGTGTAAAATTCTATATATTTATAAAATTAGTTACATAAGACGTGGTCGGCTAAGCCGCTCTTCGTCGGCCATGCACCATCTTCTACGTTGAAAGGGAAGAAGGCTTCTACAAGGAAACACGTGATATTTGCAAATGAACTGAGTTTCTTTAATATCTTAAGAATTTTGCCTGACTTGAAAATGGAAATCTGTGTTACTTGCCAATAGCTTATATTTTAAGATGTTTTGAACTTGTTACTGCTGTTTGATTATATAATATTTCTACCCAATTTGATTTCACTTACTGATTGTTGTTGTGTAACAGAGTAATAATATAACACGTAGACGCATAAATACAGTACTGACAATATTTTCTCGATCGTAACACGTTTAAATTTGAATACAGTATTTGTTCCTAGGCAGATGGCCGCGCCATTAAGAAGAACCTTGTTTTTACAAAGTTATTTTAGAAATTTCAGAAACAGACTGCGGCAGACTCAAAGTGAATGCGTCATTTCAAAATATAATAAGAAAATACGCTAAAGCGACGAAAGTCATGGGATAGCGATATTCGCATATACAGATGGCAATAGCAACGCGTACAAGCAAGATATAAAAGGGCGCAGTTGTCATTTGTACTCAGGTGACTCATGTGAAAAGGTTTCCGACACGATCATGCTCTCACGACGGGAATCAACATACTTTGAACGCGGAATAGTTGTTGGAGCTAGACGCATAGGACATTCCATTTCGAAAAGCTGTAGGGAATTCAATATTCTGAGAATCACAGTGTCGAGAGTGTGCTTCGAGTACCAAATTCCAGGTATTGCCTCTCAACAGGGGCAATGCGATGCCGGACGGCCTTCACTTAACGACCGAGAGCAGAGGCATTTGCGTGAAGTTGTCAGTGCCAAAAGGCAAGCAATACTGCGTGAAATAACCGGAGAAATAAATGTGCGACGTACGACGAACGTATCCGTTAAGACAGTGCGGCGAAATCTGGCGTTAATGGACTATGGCGGCAGACGACTAACGTGAGTGCTTTTGCTAATAGCACATCGTATGCGGCGCCTCTCGTGGGCTCGTGACCGCAGCGGTTGGAACCTAAACGACTGGAAAACCACGGGCTTGTCAGATGAGTCCCGACTTCAATTGGTAGGAGCTGCTGGTAGGGTTCGAGTGTGGCGCAGACCCCATGAAGCCATGGACTCAAGTTGTCAACAAGGCGCTGTGCAAGCTGGTGGTGGCTCGATAACGGTGTGGGGTGTGTTTGCAAGGAAAGGACTGGGTCCTTTGGTACAACTGAACCAATTGTTTACTGGAAATGGTTACCAGAATGAGATTTTCACTCTGCAGCGGAGTGTGCGCTGATATGAATCTTCCTGGCAGATTAAAATCGTGTGCCGGACCGAGACTGGAAATCGGGACATTTGCCTTTTGCGGACAAGTGCTCTACCAACTGAGCTACCTAAGCACGACTCACGCCCGTCCTCGCAGCTTTACTTCTGCCAGTATCTCGTCTCCTACCTTCCAAACTTTACAGAAGCTCTCCTGCGAATCTTGCAGAACTAGCACTCCTGAAAAAAAGGATATTGAGGAGACATGGAAGTTTCATATCAGCGCACACTCCGCTGCAGAGAGAAAATCTCATTCTGGAAACATCCCCCAGGTTTGGTTAAACCATGTCTCCCCAATATCCTTTCTTTCAGGAGTGCTAGTTCTGCAAGGTTCGCAGGAGAGCTTTTGTAAAGTTTGGAAGCTAGGAGACGAGGTACTGGCAGAAGTAAAGCTGCGAGGACGGGGCGTGAGTCGTGCTTCTGTAGCTCAGTTTGTAGAGTACTTGACCGCGAAAGGCAAAGATTCCGAGTTCGAGTCTCGGTCCGGCACACAGTTTTAATATGCCAGGAAGTTTTGGAAATGGTTACGTTCGACTACTTGGAGACCACTTGCAGCCATTCACGCGCTTCATGATCCCAAACACATCATCGGGCCACAACTGTTTGCGACTGCTTTGAAGAATATCGTGGACAATTCGAGCGAATGATTTGGCCATCCAGATCGCCCGACGTGAAACCCATCGAACATTTATGGGACACAATCGAGATGTAAGTTCGTACACAAAATCCTGCACCAGTAATACCTTCGCTATTGTGGACAGCTGTGGAGGCAGCATGGCTCAGTGTTCCTACAGGGGACTTCCAACGAAATTAGGAGGTATCCCGCGACTTTTATCACCTCAGTTTCGCCTGGCTAGAGGCGAAAGACAGAAAACTTAAACGGTACAGCACTCTATCCTACTTGAAGAATCATATGGGATCTATTCTTCGACGAGCTGTGGCCATTATCTAGAGGCGATGTTACACGATAACAGCGTAATGCATGTTGGGTGCTTAAGAGAATTACAAAAGGGGGAGGGGTTGGAAATGGGTGAGAAGAAAATGTTTCTCGCCCGTTTTTTGCTTCACAGGCCTAGGTTTCTGCACAGCGCTTGCAGAGGCCACGCGACCCCCGGCGCCGAGCCTGGGGTGTGCAGCGACACGTCCCTCCCACGTACAGGCCGGCGCAGGCCCTCGTGCCCGCTGAGGACTCGGCGCGCCCTAATTAGTATTGGCGAGTGGCCCGCGGGGTAACCTGCGCCCCCTCTTTCCGTGCTTCACCTCCCCAACCAGTTCCTTCCGCCGGAAACCCTCAGCTCAGCCGGCGCACTCCATTCGCCCCCAGAGCGCGAACAGCTCATCGGCTCCAGGTTTATTTAACTCCACACTACAGGCGGTACACGAATGCACAAATACACTGCCAACAATTAAAACTGCAGCACAAGGAAGGACAGAAAATAATGGAATTTCACTTTTATACTTATAGCTACAGTACAGGCTTTTTCGTAAGCACCTCTGGGGTTTCAAAAACCAATTGTTCGAAAATACAAGACATACAGAATATAGACAAACTCAGGGGTGAGTACTTACAACATACATTTTGCTTGCTGTTGTACTGCATCGCTGTGGATTATATTGTTTTAATAAATACAGCAACCAGCCACTTTGTAATGTGCTTTTATTTAAGCTAATACGCGTTTTAAGCTTTCACCCATCTTCAATTAGCGTAATACATATTTGAGTCTCCAGTCAGTAACTGTCGCCAATATTGCGGATACTGGGCTGTTTCTCTGCGAAGCAGAAGTAGAGAAGTCATTTGCGCTTGGAGCGGGTTTGCCTTCAGAAAAATACAACTTTTATCTTTTCTTTTATTCTCGGACATGTTTCGGTGAAGTTTCAGCACCATCAGTGGGCTTTTATTGTCTTTCTTGTTACAACATGCTGTGCTTTTCCTATATTTTTATGTCTTTTATTGCACTTGTTTCCTTTCACAGTTTGTCATTTTTTTCTGGTTTCCCCATTGTCTTCACTGTGAACACTTGCACGGAGTAACTTTCACTGTCACTGTTTCCAACTACTGTAGTGTGTAAACAGTGATAATGAAAAATTATTTCGTGCAGGTGTTCACAGTGAAGACAATGGGGAAACCAGAAAAAAATGCAAAATGTGAAAGAAAACAAGTGCAAGAAAAAACATAAAAATACCGGTAAACCACAGTATGCGGTAACAAGAGAGATAATAAAATCCCACTGATGGTACTGAAACTTCACCGAAATCCGTCTGAGAATAAAAGCAAAGACAAAAATTGTGTTTTGCTCCAGGCGGACCCTCTCCAAAAATAAATCTATTTGTAAGCAAACACGGATAGAAGAGCTTCGGTCTCAAGAAGTAAAAAAAGTCTTTTGCCACATCCATGAACGCGAAAATCGGAATAACAATAAACAGAGGAGAAAGGCATTACATCATCCAATTTGCTGTCGATATTGTAAGTTCTGACTGGAGACTCAAATATGCATTGCGCGAATTGAAGACGGGTGAAAGCCTGAAATGCGTGTTAACTTAAATAAAAATACATAACAAAGCGGCTGATTGGAGTATTTATTAAAATAACACTTACCTGATGTTTTGAGAGCCGCAAACTTAGGGATTTGTTTCGAAGCGAGCCGCATTTTTTAAAGACAGTTACTTAACATCAATGAAGAAACACTGTTTTAGAAATATCATTATTCAACTATTTTATTAAACAACAAGAAACTGAAAGTCAAATTTGTGATGTGTCTTTCGACTGATTGCTTTTGTTGTGAGCTATTTGAAAATTGGTTAACAGCTGGTGAATGGAGTCCGCACAAGCTCATTCCAACGTTCATCAGACAGTACAGATCGATATTTAGATCTGATAAACTTACCAGTTGAGTACAGTGATTCACACCCATAAGTGGCCCCAAAAATCAAGATCAGTCTCTTGACACGTTCTTCTGGAACCTTATTCCAAAATCCAATATTTCAACCACTGCCTACGTTTCAGACCCTTTACTACTTCGTCCTCTTTAAGTTTCACTGACTCTACAGTTGCCGAATCCCTAATAACTGGTGATGAAACGGGATTGCTATCCTCCACAACATCAATAGAATGGATCCAGTAATTGGAAGAAATCTGCTTAGAGCATTACTTGCTGATAGATATCTCACTAGAGTTCATCATCAGGACGGTCGTACTGCTGATTTCTTCTAAGAAGGATTTGAATTGTCGGTGTGGCACGACATTTGAGTGAATATAGCTCACAACTTCTATCACGAGATGCATAACATATTGATCCTGAAAGTATTTAGAAGTTAAATCTTCTCTCTGCATAACACAGTGCGCTGATAGAAATTCAAGGTATGAAGTGTCAGCATTTAAAATCCTCGCAACACTTTGGTTTTTTCTTTTCATAGACAGGTATAAATAATGACAGCCTTCCCAGTAGGCACTGAATATTTACTAAAACATCATCCACGGCTCTTTAATGTCACAACCTGGCGTAGTATCCTTCAATGTAACAACGTTTACGAGCTCTTCTTTCACCTTCAAATCGTGTGATACATAGTTTACAAATATGGCAATTTGCGGTTTATCTTGTTTGTCTGTAGACTCGACGAAAGCCAGTCTCATTGCTGAGCAGTCACTTGCATTTTTTTGAAGTTACTTACAATATCACGAATAATAGCAGAAACTCGTCTCTCTATCGTACAATATGTGATCAAAAGTATCCGGACACCCCCAAAAACATACGTTTTTAATATTAGGTGCATTGTGCCGCCACCTACGGCCAGGTACTCCATATCAGCGACCTCAGTAGTCATTCGACATCGTGAGAGAGCAGAACCCACGGACTTCGAAAGTGGTCAGGTGACTGGGTGTCACTTGTATCATACGTCCGTAAGCGAGATTTCCACACTCCTGAACATCCCTAGGTCCATTGTTTCCGATGTGATAGTGAAGTGGAAACGTGAAGGGACACGCACAGTGCAAAAGCGTACAGACCGGCCTTGTCTTTTGACTGACAGACACCGCCGACAGTCGAAGAGGGTTGTACTGTGTAGTAGGCAGACGTCTGTCCACACCATCACACAGGAATTGCAAACTACATCAGGATCCACTGCAAGTACTATTACAGTTAGGCGGGAGGTGAGAAAACTTGGATTTCATGGTCGAGCGGCTGCTCATAAGCCACACATCACGCCGGTAAACGCCAAACGACGCCTCGCTTGGTGTGAGGAGCGGATACATCGGACGATAGAACAATGGAAAACCGTTGTGCTGAGTGACGAATCACGGAACACAATGTGATGATCCGAATGCAGGGTGTGGGCATGGAGAATGCCCGGTGAACGTCATCTGGCAGCCTGTTTAGTGCCAACAGTAAAATTCGGAGGCTGTGGTGTTATGGTGTGGTCGTGTTTTTCATGAAGGGGGCTTGCACACTTTGTAGTTTTGCGTGACACTATCACAGCACAGGCCTACATTGATGTTTTAAGCACCTTCGTGCTTCCTACTGTTGAAGAGCAATTCGGGGATGGCGACTGCATCTTTCAACACGATCGAGCACCTGTTCACAATGCACGGCCTGTGGCGGGGTGGTTACACGACAATAACATCACTGTAATGAACAGGCCTGCACAGAGTCCTGACCTGAACCCTCGGGATGTTTTGGAACGCCGACTTTGTGCCAGGCCTCACCGACCGACATCGAAACCTCTCCTCAGTGTAGCACTCATAGAAGAATGGGTTGCCATTCCCCAAGAAACCTTCCAGCACCTTATTGAACGTATGAAGCTGTCATCGAGGTTGAGGGTGGGCCAACACCATATTGAATTCCAGCGTTACCGATGGAGGGTGATACGAACTTGTAAGTCATTTTCAGCCAGGTGTCCGGATACTTTTGATCACATAATGTATGTCTAGATGCGAGTACCTGGTCAATCAGTTTTTGTAGTTTCTTATTTTCAGGGTCAAATTTCAAAATATTTTGTAATATTATTCTCTGTGTTGGGTTTCTTTGACTCTACAGTATTAATAGCCGAGGCGAAGCCAGTTTTAGTTGCGTGCTTCCCTACTCTGCCATTGAATTTATTCTTTAATGAGGACAATTTAGTTTTCTTTAAGTGAGAAGCAATACGAATGTCTTTCATAATACCACTGTGATTATATTCATGAACATCTTTGAGATTACTGGCCTTTTATTGTGGTCATGACATTTGACACAAATTACACTTTGTTTTACCGTTTCTCTCCACAAAAACGAATTTCTCCTCCCATTCTTTATAAAATACTCTGTTATCTTCTTCATATTTAATGCTCTTAGATAGTATTGCAACTTTTAGGACACCAGCAATATTCACAAGTTTACTTACTAAATGTTACTGTGCAGAGAAAAATAATCACATTATTAGCTATGAATGTGATAGGCTACTGACTGCCACATCTCGATCCGTGGTGTTAAAAGGCTGGCACAGCATGACGCAGCATTGCCGAACAACAAGGAGGTTCCACAATTGTTAATTTGAGCAAAGAGTTTAATTTGTATTGCATAAGAGTGTATCATTTTTTATTTTTCTATTTTTTAAATCTTTATTATTTTTACATTTTATTTATTGCTATCTTTTTCGCCGTCGTTTCACCCGACATTTGACACGTGTTCCGAACACACCTCCTTCTCCCCCTCTCTGTGCCCACCTTCTCCTACCCCTATCTGTCCACCTCATTCTCTCACCTTTATTCCATCTCCTCCTCCCCAGTCTCTCTGTCTCTTCATCTCCTCCTTCCCCTCTCTTTTTCCATTTCTTCCACCCCTCTCTCTGACCGTATCTTTCTCCATCTCCCTCTAACCATATCCTCCTCCCTCACTCTCTTTCCATCTCCGCCTTCCCCATTTTCTTTTCCAACTGCCCACTGCCACTGTAGATCTTCCACCTGGCTCATGTATCTCCCCCTCCTCCCCTCTCTCTGTCCATTTCCTTCTCATTCTCGCTCTGTCGGTCCTTCCTCTATGCATCTCAATGTGTCCACAGCTATGCTCATCAACACGTGTAGTCCCTATGGTACAGTTCAATAAAGCAGGTCACTAACCCCACACAATGCCTCTCATGCAGGGAGGAAACACATTAGGGGCTTTAAAATAATTTGTTTGCCCCTGATGTACAAGCTGCCATGCAAAAGAAATCGATAAAGCAGGCCAATATTACTCCAATGCAAAATGTCTGTCATGGAAAGCAGCCTAAATGTCAGGACAAGGTAAACTGTTTCTTGCCCCTGACATGTACCTTGCAACGCAAGTCGATGAGGCAGGTGATGCTATTCCCACACATCTGTCCGCCGCTCGTGGTCTCGCGGTAGCGTTCTCGCTTCCCGAGCACGGGGTCCCGGGTTCGATTCCCGGCGGGGTCAAGGATTTTCACCTGCCTCGAGATGACTGGGTGTTTGTGTTGTCCTCATCATTTCATCATCATCCAGGAAAGTGGCGAAATTGGACTGAGCAAAGATTGGGTAATTGTACGGGCGCTGATAACCACGTAGTTGAGCGCCCCACAAACCAAACATCATCATCTCTATTCCCACACAATCTGCCTCAAGTGCAAAGCAAACGACATGACAAGGGGCTGTAAAAACATGTTTTCCCCAGTATCTCAGTTCCTATCGGAGCTAGGAGATTACAAAACCCACAGAGCTGCTACTCATGAGTCTGCTGTTGTGTGCCAAATTTGGTTGAAGTCGCTCGAGGGGTTTTGGAGGATATTCTTGACATACATACATACATACACTTGAAACAAGAGCAGTATGCCAATATGGTTGTGGTCAGTCCTGGGATAGAGCACCTCTCCAAGTTTTTAACTCACAATATAGATCCTCAATGTGGGCATCATTTGTAACACAGCTAGCATCAATATAATAGTCTTGCCATATAGAGACCAACACGGTACAGCCGATATCATTATCGTGACTAGTGAGTCTTCCATATTATATGGCTGTGGAGACGAGAACACACGATCTTTGGCATAACCCAATAAGAAGAAATTGCATGGAGTTAAATCAGAAAACTGTAGCGAAGTCATGATGGGGAGCATGACCGACACAGTGCTGAGGCAGTTCTTCATTGAGGTAATCACGACCGTCTGAAAGAACTTTAGCGGGGCTCTGCCTTGTATACGAAACCAGTCATAGGTTTCTCCAAAAAAAAAAAAAAAAAAAAAAAAAAAAGTAGTCAGACTTTTGAAGAGAACGTGGTACAAAAGATTTTAACTTTAGGTGAATCAAAAATGTGCACCACAACCTCGTGTGGATTTTCGTTGCTGCAACCACACACGTTATGACGATTCACCTACCAGACACACGAAATGTGGCTTCGTCACTGGAAACCAACTTCTGTGAAATGTCTTCTTCCGCCAATAGCCGCTGCAAGTCATTGCAGAAGTCAGAACAGATGTCATTGTCCCGAATAATCATGTAATAACTGCAGCCGCGATGATTTCATACTCAAACGTTTGAGTAGGATGCGCGACAGTTAACTGTGGTACCTGAACGTGATGTCGATTTCTTCGGGTTTCTGACGAATGATCCCCACAGACGCTCCACCATCTCTGCTGACGGTCCCGACCGATTTGGTATCTGTGCACCACTTAAGTAGCCAGTCTCGCGGAATGCGTGTCATGGACTGTTTTGACAAACTGCCTATTGGCTTCTGTCTCGGGTTCTTCGGCCGAAGTTCATCTAATGATTTTTCTGACGTTTCGCCAGCACGAGTGGCTGGCATTGTCAAAACTTCACCCTCCATTGCCAGTGGTGAACTGGAGCCGAGCTCGCGGCCGCATACTATATGTACCCGGCGCGCCAACGTCCGAGGGCTTCTCCGCGGTCATTTCTGGTGCGGTTCTCCTCTTGCTACCTGCGACGGTCGTTCGCTGCAGTACGGGAAGCCAGGATCCGTTTACCTTAAGACTTTCCTCTTTCTTGTTCAAACTGTTCGCGTGTTTTTGTATTTTTACAGCTTCTCTGAACAAGCGCGTGTGATAGTGCTTCTCTACAGCCAGAACTTCCATGTCGGCGAATTTTATTACGTGGTCGGTCTCATTCAGTGCGTGCTCTGCCACGGCCGATTTCTCCACCTGCCCCAACCTACAATGTCGCTTATGCTCTTTGATCCTGGTGTTAATGGATAGTCCAGTGATTCCGACATAAACTTTTCCGCATGTGCATGGTATACGATATATTCCCGACATTACAAGTGGGTCTCTTTTCTCATTCGCCGATCTAAGACACTCTTTGATCTTCCTTGTCGGTTTGAAAATCGTCTTTACGCCATGTTTGCGCAATATACGGCCGATTCTGTCCGTCACTCTGGGAATGTATGGCAGAAAGGCCGTACCCGACATTTCTTTCTCTGGTTCCTTACTTCGCCGAGTGTTTGGCTCTGTTACACTTCTAATATAATTTGTGGAGTACCCATTGCTCCTCAGGACAGTTTCTAGGTGTTGCATTTCTCGTTTGAGGTGTTGAGGCTCACATATTCGTCCTGCTCTCGTTACGAGCGTACTAATCATGCCTCTTTTCTGGCTCGGGTGGTGGTTTGACATTTAGTGCAGGTATCGGTCCGTGTGTCGGTTTTCGATAGACGCTGTGTCCCAGGTTTTCGCCGTCCCTTGTGACCAGCACATCTAGAAATGGCAATTTCTTATCCTTTTCTACTTCCATGGTAAATGTTATGTTGGCATGGAGGCTGTTCAAGTGTCTTAGGAAGTCACCGAGCTGTTCTTCACCATGGCTCCACACCACGAAAGTATCATCGACGTACCTGTACCACACCTTAGGTTTGCAAGTCGCCGAGTCCAGTGCCTGTGCTTCGAATTGTTCCATGAAGAAGTTGGCCACCACTGGACTGAGAGGACTACCCATGGCGACGTCTTCCAGCTGTTCGTAGAAATCGCCATTCCACGTGAAATAGCTCGTGGTGAGACATGCATGGAAGAGCTTTCTGATGTCTTGCGGAGAAATGGAACCGATGTGCTCCAGAGCGTCACTGAGTGGCACTTTCGTAAATAACGAAACAACATCAAAGCTGAACACGATGTCGTTTGGTGCAAGTTTCAGTTTCTTCAGCTTCTCAATGAAATGTCCCGAGTCTTTAATGTATGTGTCGGTCTTCCCCACGTGGCTGGAGCAGAGAGGCCAAGTGTTTTGCCAGTTTATATGTCGGTGATCCAGGAGCGCTAACGATCGGTCTCAGTGGAACGTTGTTCTTATGGATCTTGGGTAATCCATACAGGCGAGGTGGTAGAGCTTCTGTGTTGCGCAGGTTTCTCTGTATGTCCGCCGGCAGAGAAGACGCCTTGATTAATCGATTCGTATTCCGTGTGATACGCTGCGTCGGATCTGCGCTTAGTTTTCGGTACGTCGTCGGATCTAATAGGTCTCGGATCTTTCGCTCATAATCTTCGGTCTTCATTACGACGGTCGCATTCCCCTTATCGGCAGGCAGTACCAATATACTCTTGTCGGCGTTGAGATTCTTAATGGCTTGTACCTCTTCTTTCTTCAGGTTGCAAGCTGGTGGTTTCTGTGTGTAGACCGTCATTGATTAATTCTTAATTTCTTTGCGTGTTTTTGGTACTTGCATTGTTTAATTCATAAATTTCGGGCGTATTATAGTATTTGAGAGTTGTAGCATCGCGTTTTAGTACCTGAATAGTGTAAATTCGCGTAGTCGTCTGTCATCTGTTTTTGATTTGAACGGCCAGTGTCGGTTGGTCACAGTCAGTGTGCTCCCTGCCGCCGTTGGATAAGCAACTGCAGCAGCAAGTCGTATACTCCTAGCTCACTCATTTGTTACATAGTTTAATTCTTAATTTCTTTGCGTGTTTTTGGTACTTGCATTGTTTAATTCATAAATTTCGGGCGTATTATAGTATTTGAGAGTTGTAGCATCGCGTTTTAGTACCCGAATAGTATAAAATCGCGTAGTCTCCTTCCGCCGCCGAGCAGTGTTTCAGCAGTGCACAAGTGGCAGCATTACTGCATTTACTAGGCAATCTTGTATTTTAATAACCGTTTAAATTTTGTGTCGATTTGTTTGCGCTCTCTGTAGATTAGTTCAGACGTTCTTTGCACAACAGTTTTTAGCATGGATAGGGACTGCAACTGCTGTGTTCGGATGCAGGCTGAGTTGGCATCCCATCGCTCCCAGCTTCAGACAGTGTTGGCTTCGGTCACACAGCTTGAAGCTGTTGCCAATGGGAATCACTGTGGGGGTCCGGATGGGGGTTTGTCGGGGACGGCCAGCTCGTCCCACGCATCCCCCGATCGGACTACGACTGTGGTTGCCCGGGATACTGCCCGCATTGAGGCCGATCCCTCACCTGTGGTAGAGTGGGAGGTCGTCTCAAGGTGTGGCAGGGGGCGAAAGACATTCCGGAGGGCTGAACGGAAGGCCTCTCCAGTTTGTCTGACGAACCGGTTTCAGGCTCTGTCTCAGGCTGATACTGATCTTCGGCCTCACATGGCTGCTTGTCCTGTTCCAGAGGTTGCCCCTCAGTCTGCAAGATCCGGGCAGTCGCAGAGGGTGGGCTTACTGGTAGTTGGGAGCTCCAACGTCAGGCGCGTAATGGGGCCCCTTAGGGATATGGCAGCAACGGAGGGGAAGAAAACCAAAGTGCACACCGTGTGCATACCGGGGGGAGTCATTCCAGATGTGGAAAGGGTCCTTCCGGATGCCATGAAGGGTACAGGGTGCACCCATCTGCAGGTGGTCGCTCATGTCGGCACCAATGATGTGTGTCGCTATGGATCAGAGGAAATCCTCTCTGGCTTCCGGCGGCTATCTGATTTGGTGAAGACTGCCAGTCTCGCTAGCGGGATGAAAGCAGAGCTCACCATCTGCAGCATCGTCGACAGGACTGACTGCGGACCTTTGGTACAGAGCCGAGTGGAGGGTCTGAATCAGAGGCTGAGACGGTTCTGCGACCGTGTGGGCTGCAGATTCCTCGACTTGCGCCATAGGGTGGTGGGGTTTCGGGTTCCGCTGGATAGGTCAGGAGTCCACTACACGCAACAAGCGGCTACACGGGTAGCAGGGGTTGTGTGGCGTGGGCTGGGCGGTTTTTTAGGTTAGATGGCCTCGGGCAAGTACAGAAAGGGCAACAGCCTCAACGGGTGCGGGGCAAAGTCAGGACATGCGGGGACCAAGCAGCAATCGGTATTGTAATTGTAAACTGTCGAAGCTGCGTTGGTAAAGTACCGGAACTTCAAGCGCTGATAGAAAGCACCGAAGCTGAAATCGTTATAGGTACAGAAAGCTGGCTGAAGCCAGAGATAAATTCTGACGAAATTTTTACAAAGGTACAGACGGTGTTTAGAAAGGATAGATTGCATGCAACCGGTGGTGGAGTGTTCGTCGCTGTTAGTAGTAGTTTATCCTGTAGTGAAGTAGAAGTGGATAGTTCCTGTGAATTATTATGGGTGGAGGTTACACTCAACAACCGAGCTAGGTTAATAATTGGCTCCTTTTACCGACCCCCCGACTCAGTAGCATTAGTGGCAGAACAACTGAGAGAAAATTTGGAATACATTTCACATAAATTTTCTCAGCATGTTATGGTTTTAGGTGGAGATTTCAATTTACCAGATATAGACTGGGACACTCAGATGTTTAGGACGGGTAGTAGGGACAGAGCATCGAGTGACATTATACTGAGTGCACTATCCGAAAATTACCTCGAGCAATTAAACAGAGAACCGACTCATGGAGATAACATCTTGGACCTACTGATAACAAACAGACCCGAACTTTTCGACTCTGTAAGTGCAGAACAGGGATCAGTGATCATAAGGCCGTTGCAGCATCCCTGAATATGGAAGTTAATAGGAATATAAAAAAAGGGAGGAAGGTTTATCTGTTTAGCAAGAGTAATAGAAGGCAGATTTCAGACTACCTAACAGATCAAAACGAAAATTTCTGTTCCGACACTGACAATGTTGAGTGTTTATGGAAAAAGTTCAAGGCAATCGTAAAATGCGTTTTAGACAGGTACGTGCCGAGTAAAACTGTGAGGGACGGGAAAAACCCACCGTGGTACAACAACAAAGTTAGGAAACTACTGCGAAAGCAAAGAGAGCTTCACTCCAAGTTTAAACGCAGCCAAAACCTCTCAGACAAACAGAAGCTAAACGATGTCAAAGTTAGCGTAAGGAGGGCTATGCGTGAAGCGTTCAGTGAATTCGAATGTAAAATACTAGGTACCGACTTGACAGAAAATCCTAGGAAGTTCTGGTCTTACGTTAAATCAGTAAGTGGCTCGATACATCATGTCCAGACACTCCGGGATGATGATGGCATTGAAACAGAGGATGACACGCGTAAAGCTGAAATACTAAACACCTTTTTCCAAAGCTGTTTCACAGAGGAAGACTGCACTGCAGTTCCTTCTCTAAATCCTCGCACAAACGAAAAAATGGCTGACATCGAAATAAGTGTACAAGGAATAGAAAAGCAACTGGAATCACTCAACAGAGGAAAGTCCACTGGATCTGACGGGATACCAATTCGATTCTACACAGGGTACACAGGGTACACGAAAAGAGCACAGGTAGTCCCAGTCTTCAAGAAGGGTCGTCGAGCAGATGCGCAAAACTATAGACCTATATCTCTGACGTCGATCTGTTGTAGAATTTTAGAACATGTGTTTTGCTCGAGTATCATGTCGTTTTTGGAAACTCAGAATCTACTATGTAGGAATCAACATGGATTCCGGAAACAGCGATCGTGTGAGACCCAACTTGCTTTATTTGTTCATGAGACCCAGAAAATATTAGATACAGGCTCCCAGGTAGATGCTATTTTTCTTGACTTCCGGAAGGCGTTCGATACAGTTCCGCACTGTCGCCTGATAAACAAAGTAAGAGCCTACGGAATATCAGACCAGCTGTGTGGCTGGATTGAAGAGTTTTTAGCAAACAGAACACAGCATGTTGTTATCAACGGAGAGACGTCTACAGACATTAAAGTAACGTCTGGCGTGCCACAGGGGAGTGTTATGGGACCATTGCTTTTCACAATATATATAAATGACCTAGTAGATAGTGTCGGAAGTTCCATGCGGCTTTTCGCGGATGATGCTGTAGTATACAGAGAAGTTGCAGCATTAGAAAATTGTAGCGAAATGCAGGAAATGCCACTGCTCTCATTAATAAACGATCACAACGCCCATATAGTACTAGGGACAGAAAGTTGGCTGAAACCAGACGTAAACAGTAACGAAATCCTAAACTCAGATTGGAATGTATACCGCAGAGACAGGCTGAACAGTGAAGGGGGAGGCGTGTTTATTGCGGTAAGAAGTGCAATAGTATCGAAGGAAATTGACGGAGATCCGAAATGTGAAATGATTTGGGTGAAGGTCGCGGTTAAAGCAGGCTCAGACATGGTAATTGGATGTCTCTATAGGCCCCCTGGCTCAGCAGCTGTTGTGGCTGAGCACCTGAAGGATAATTTGGAAAATATTTCGAGTAGATTTCCCCACCATGTTATAGTTCTGGGTGGAGATTTTAATTTGCCGGATATAGACTGGGAGACTCAGACGTTCATAACGGGTGGCAGGGACAAAGAATCCAGTGAAATTTTTTTAAGTGCTTTATCTGAAAACTACCTTGAGCAGTTAAACAGAGAACTGACTCGTGGCGATAACATATTAGACCTTCTGGTGACAAACAGACCCGAACTATTTGAAAAAGTTAACGCAGAACAGGGAATCAGCGATCATAAAGCGGTTACGGCATCGATGATTTCAGCCATAAATAGGAATATTAAAAAGGGTAGGAAGATTTTTCTGTTTAGAAAAAGTGACATAAAGCAGATTTCAGAGTACCTGTTAGCTCAACACAAAAGTTTTGTCTCAAGTACTGATAGTGTTGAGGATCAGTGGACAAAGTTCAAAACCATTGTACAATATGCGTTAGATGAGTATGTGCCAAGCAAGATCGTAAGAGATGGAAAAGAGCCACCGTGGTTCAACAACCGAGTTAGAAAACTGCTGCGGAAGCAAAGGGAACTTCACAGCAAACATAAACATAGCCAAAGCCTTGCAGACAAACAAAAATTACGCGAAGCGAAATGTAGTGTGAAGAGAGCTATGCGAGAGGCGTTCAATGAATTCGAAAGTAAAGTTCTATGTACTGACTTGGCAGAAAATCCTAAGAAATTTTGGTCTTATGTCAAAGCGGTAGGTGGATCAAAACAAAATGTCCAGACACTCTGTGACCAAAATGGTACTGAAACAGAGGATGACAGACTAAAGGCCGAAATACTAAATTCTTTTTCCAAAGTTGTTTCACAGAGGAGGATTGCACTGTAGTTCCTTCTCTAGATTGTCGCACAGATGACAAAATGGTAGATATCGAAATAGACGACAGAGGGATAGAGAAACAATTAAAATCGCTCAAAAGAGGAAAGGCCTCTGGACCTGATGGGATACCAGTTCAATTTTACACAGAGTACGCGAAGGAACTTGCCCCCCTTCTTGCAGCGGTGTACCGTAGGTCTCTAGAAGAGCGTAGCGTTCCAAAGGATTGGAAAAGGGCACAGGTCATCCCCGTTTTCAAGAAGGGACGTCGAACAGATGTGCAGAACTATAGACCTATATCTCTAACGTCGATCAGTTGTAGAATTTTGGAACACGTATTGTGTTCGAGTATAATGACTTTTCTGGAGACTAGAAATCTACTCTGTAGGAATCAGCATGGGTTTCGAAAAAGACGGTCATGTGAAACCCAGCTCGCGCTATTCGTCCACGAGACTCAGAGGGCCATAGACACGGGTTCACAGGTAGATGCCGTGTTTCTTGACTTCCGCAAGGCGTTCGATACAGTTCCCCACAGTCGTTTATTGAACAAAGTAAGAGCATATGGACTATCAGACCAATTGTGTGATTGGATTGAGGAGTTCCTAGATAACAGGACGCAGCATGTTATTCTCAATGGAGAAAAGTCTTCCGAAGTAAGAGTAATTTCAGGTGTGCCGCAGGGGAGTGTCATAGGACCGTTGCTATTCACAATATACATAAATGACCTGGTGGATGACATCGGAAGTTCACTGAGGCTTTTTGCAGATGATGCTGTGGTGTATCGAGAGGTTGTAACAATGGAAAATTGTACTGAAATACAGGAGGATCTGCAGCGAATTGACGCATGGTGCAGGGAATGGCAACTGAATCTCAATGTAGACAAGTGTAATGTGCTGCGAATACACAGAAAGATAGATCCTTTATCATTTAGCTACAAAATAGCAGGTCAGCAACTGGAAGCAGTTAATACCATAAATTATCTGGGAGTACGCATTAGGAGTGATTTAAAATGGAACGATCATATAATGTTGATTGTCGGTAAAGCAGATGCCAGACTGAGATTCATTGGAAGAATCCTAAGGAAATGCAATCCGAAAACAAAGGAAGTAGGTTACAGTACGCTTGCTCGCCCACTGCTTGAATACTGCTCAGCAGTGTGGGATCCGTACCAGATAAGGTTGATACAAGACATAGAGAAGATCCAACGGAGAGCAGCGCGCTTCGTTACAGGATCATTTAGTAATCGCGAAAGCGTTACGGAGATGATAGATAAGCTCCAGTGGAAGACTCTGCAGGAGAGACGCTCAGTAGCTCGGTACGGGCTTTTGTCAAAGTTTCGAGAACATACCTTCACCGAAGAGTCAAGCAGTATATTACTCCCTCCTACGTATATCTCGCGAAGAGACCATGAGGATAAAATCAGAGAGATTAGAGCCCACACAGAGGCATACCGACAATCCTTCTTTCCACGAACAATACGAGACTGGAATAGAAGGGAGAACCGATAGAGGTACTGAAGGTACCCTCCGCCACACACCGTCAGGTGGCTTGCGGAGTATGGATGTAGATGTAGATGTAGATGTAGAAGATCTGCAGCGGATAGGCACTTGGTGCAGGGAGTGGCAACTGACCCTTAACATAGACAAATGTAATGTATTGCGAATACATAGAAAGAAGGATCCTTTATCGTATGATTATATGATAGCGGAACAAACACTGGTAGCAGTTACTTCTGTAAAATATCTGGGAGTATGCGTGCGGAACGATTTGAAGTGGAACGATCATATAAAATTAATTGTTGGTAAGGCGGCTACCAGGTTGAGATTCATTGGGAGAGTCCTTAGAAAATGTAGTCCATCAACGAAGGAGGTGGCTTACAAAACACTCGTTCGACCTATACTTGAGTATTGCTCATCAGTGTGGGATCCGTACCAGATCGGGTTGACGGAGGAGATAGAGAAGATCCAAAGAAGAGCGGCGCGTTTCGTCACAGGGTTATTTGGTAACCGTGATAGCGTTACGGAGATGTTTAACAAACTCAAGTGGCAGACTCTGCAAGAGAGGCGCTCTGCATCGCGGTGCAGCTTGCTCGCCAGGTTTCGAGAGGGTGCGTTTCTGGATGAGGTATCGAATATATTGCTTCCCCCTACTTATACCTCCCGAGGAGATCACGAATGTAAAATTAGAGAGATTAGAGCGCGCACAGAGGCTTTCAGACAGTCGTTCTTCCCGCGAACCATACGCGACTGGAACAGGAAAGGGAGGTAATGACAGTGGCACGTAAAGTGCCCTCCGCCACACACCGTTGGGTGGCTTGCGGAGTATAAATGTAGATGTAGATGTAGATCCTGCATATTTCCCAGCAAATCTGAACATGTCCTGGAATTTTGGAAAGCGAAGTTGATTGTGTGTGAGTGCCTGAACTTTGATAATTGTATGAAAATACAAAATTAAACTTTTCACTCGAGGGAAGACTTGCACCAAGGACCTCTCGTTCCGCAGCTGCTCACGCTAACCACGGGACCATGGCACTCCTAAGCTCGCACTACCCTTGATGTTGCATATCTTTCGCATGGACTACTCAGTTTGTATATTTTGCTTATTTTTTCATAGTTCCACACAACTTCTTCCTGTTTTCCTGATTGATCTGTGTTCAGTTTTTCAAGGCCTATCCACTGTGCCAACTTATAACTAAATCTGAGGGGGGTGCGATGGGGAGGTTCCGTTGTTAGTGAAAGTGCGGGTACTTCAGACATTGCGCAGCGCTAGCAGGCCAGCCGTTAGCTCGCCTGCACTTGTGCCACCCGGTTTAGCGCCGAGCGTTAAATGCAGTGGTTTCCGATTGGCGTGTTGCTATGAACTGATAGGAGGAGGAATTCGTTCCAGAAAGTTCCACGGCAGAGGCCGAACTTTCGTTCGTGACTGGCTGGAGACTTTAAAGTGAGGGTAGTGGAGTATGATCCGGTGTACTGAGAGTATGATTCGCCCACCCTTGGATAGGGAAAAGGGAACAGAGGTGAGCTGGGGGCCAGCAATCCTTAGAGAGGGTCAGACACTCTTGTCTGAAATCCCGAGCTTGAGATATTCTGTTTGAACCTCTGCGTTCGACAGAACTTTTGTATCGGGTATTGGGTAGCGCACATTGTCGTTCGTTTAAGACGACCTGAACTTCGCCTTGTGGTTGGGAGTTCTCGTCTTGTGTCTGGATAAACAGTTATCAGCGGAGCTCTTACTCTGTTCTTTACTGTCGTTGAAGAAGTTACTGAATTCCGCCTTTGGCTGGGAGTTCACGTCTGACGTTCGTTGTAGGCAGTGAAACGACAGTGTTTATACTTGGCAGTTTCGGGACAGTAGTCTGCTGCCTAAGAGTTTAGATTTCAGCACACTGTGCATTACGGATCCGCAGTCTTGGTCGCAGAGCACCATAATACGAGAGTCGCCATTGCACTCTGTTAGCATGTTGTTTACGATGGTGAAATAGCTATGCGTCCGGCTTTCAGGGCTGATAACGTAATTTGCTGGAAACATTTGCAAATGTTTCTCCACCGAGGTTTACGTCATTCCATTCGGGTAGATTCTTCTAGTTTTCAGTGCGGAAGTTAAAGTGGCTCATTCTGTGTAGAGATTTTCAGATCGCATTACTCACAGCTATGCAGAATGTGGCAAAAGATACCCAATATCAGTCCGTTTATTATGCGTCCACTGCACATTTTGTCATTTGTTATTTGTTCACTTGGGTAGAATGGTTTAATTTAAATAAACTACATTTTCCAAATTAAGGATTTTATCCTTTTCATTTATCCTTTTAGTAGAAGTCCGTGGAGAACAAATAAAAACTTTGAGGTTCGCCGATGACGTAATTCTGTCAGAGACAGCAAAGGACTTAGAAGAGCAATTGAATGGAATGGTAGCGTCTTGAAAGGCGGATATAAGATGAACATCAACAAAAGCAAAACGAGGATAATGGAATGTAGTCGAATCAAGTCGGGTGATGCTGAGGGAATTAGATTACGAAATGAGACACTTAAAGTAGTAAAGGAGTTTTGCTATTTGGGGAGCAAAATAACTGATGATGGTCGAAGTAGAGAGGATATAAAATGTAAACTGGCAATGGCAAGGAAAGCGTTTCTGAAGAAGAGAAATTTGTTAAGATCGAGTATAGACTTAAGTGTCAGGAAGTCGTTTATGTAAGTATTTGTATGGAGTGTAGCCATGTATGGAAGTGAAACATGGATGTTAACTAGTTTGGAGAAGAGAATAGAAGCTTTCAAAATGTGGTGCTACAGAAGAGTTCTGAAGATCGGATGGGTAGATCACGTAACTAATGAGGAGGTATTGAATAGAATTGGGGAGAAAAGGAGTTTGTGGCACAGCTTGACAAGAAGAAGGGATCGGTTGGTAGGACATGTTCTGAGGCATGAAGGGATCACCAATTTAGTATTGGAGGGCAGCGTGGAGGGTAAAAATCGTCGAGGGAGGCCAGGAGATGAATACACTAAACAGATACAGATGGATGTAGGTTGCAGTAGGTACTAGGAGATGAAGAAGCTTGCATAGGATAGAGTAGCATGGAGAGCTGCAGCTGTATCAAATCAGTCTCAGGACTGAAGACCACAACAACAACAGTAGAAGTGTAGTTTTCTATTCATCATTTGATTTTTTTGTGTATTTTGAGATTATTGCATACTGCTGGAGAAAGCAGGTAGTCGAGATCAGCAGGGTTCTGATCTTGCTGAACAGTTAATGTTTTCAAATAATTCTGTCCTAATATACCTTACCTGGGGTTTTTATCAATGTGAGAGCTACCATTCAAGATCGGTTTTTAAGGTAATTCCGTAGCGGGATTAACACATCCTTTAGCTACATATCTCGCAACTCACTGTTGAGCGGTATAAGGGGTACACACACACATACACACACACACACACACACACACACACACACACACACACACACACACACACAAACAAAATAAATAACGAGGGGAGTAGTATTAGAAATCACGAAGTTTTCATTATCACAATGGAAAGCAAAAGTTAGGTAATTAATTTGTGTTAGACGATACACCTCTGCAGTCCTGGAGCGCAATGAAATCCCAGCCCGACAATAGCACGCCGCTAGAGGAGCGAAATCAGAACGTTGCATCTCATAGATAAAGTGGAGAAGGGTTGCACTATTTTGTTTGGTCTCCCCTATCTTCGTGTGCTGTGACGTGGGGATTTCAGTATGTGATAGGACTGCACAGGTGTACCTGAAAACAAAGAAAAAATCGTGTACATACCTTTTATCTTTTCGAGTTAATAATTAAAACTTCATGAATATGCCTTGCTCGGTCCGCAATACGTCAATTTAGAAGCGTAACGTTACACTCCGAACTGAAATACAGATCTAATAATTACTTTCCCGAAAATTCCACCCTGTTGGGCTCGAAAAGATATGTTACAAAAGTACTGCGGCATTGTCATCATTATGCGTGACAATACGCGTGGGCCGGCTCCATCCTATCGCGTGTGGCCGCGTCGCGTGTGGCAGGTGTGAAGCGTGAAGCACGTGCAGGCGGTGTCGGCGTGCGGCGCGTGGGCGCAGGCGCAACAGGTTGGTGGGTGTGGGTGGCCGCCACCAGCAGGCAGCGCAGCTGTTCAGCGTGGGCGGGTGCGGGGGTGCGGTGCGGACGACGCCCCGCACTGTGCTGCCACCTGAGACAAGCGTCCCTGACGTCTCTGCTGTCCAGTGGCGCGGCTGCTCCGTAATCCAGTTCACGCGTTAACAGTTATGCCGCCTGACTTCGGCGTTCAATGTTTACTTCAACTTGTGTAATTACAAACAAAAAGCCATCTACATAGCTCACGTCCCTAATGCGCGCTCGTGCGCATGCGCTTGGCTCGGAGGTAGCCGGTTCAAATCTACGAGTGCCATTTCAAAACTTGTGCACAGAATGTATGAGTGTCGCAACAGTGGAACGATTCCCACACCGAAACGTAAGTTGTGAGCTGGACTTTCAGCTATCATCACGTGTTTCCAGTGCTACGATGGCTTCTGTTTTGAGTGAAACTTTCTGATGTGAAATGAAAGGAGAAAATGACTTAGGTCCACAAATCTCATGGAATGACCAGCTCTCTTACATCAAGACTGAAACTTCGAGGGGGGGAAACACCGAAATTCATAACGCTCTAATAGAGTTAATGAGGACAGTGTACTGTATCGAAGCTTAGTGTCACGGTGTGCTTCCCGTTTCCGCGTAGGTCGGTACCTGCAACAGAATGGAGTGATACTAACAGATAGAGTGTCCAAGAAAACCACAGCAAAAAGATGATATTACACTGACTTCCTGCGAAATTATTTGCGGCCAGAGATCAAAGAAGGTCCGAAGTTTTCGCAGCTGGAGTGCTTATCCTTCATGATAACGCACGAGCGCATACTACCGAACCAGTCCGCAGAGTTTTGGAGAATTATGGATGGGAAATCCTTCCCGTTTTCAAATCACTGGAAAGGCTCTTCTGATGCGGTGAGCTGAGTAATCAATACAGGCCAACGAATACGGCGGCCTAACAGGAATACAAGACTTCCCGAAATACTGGACAGCTGTTATTGAGAAGAATAGAGATTAAATTGAAGGCTGTAAAATTATTTTGTGAATTAAACAAAAACTGAACCATAATTTTACAATGTGCAAAATTTTTGAAATGATCATCGTGCTCTACATTTATTTCCCAAGGGCAATTTAATTTATTTTCCATACCATCAACCTGCAGCATCTGTGGATTACCAAGAGGAGGACCGAATGAAAAATCTGTAGTGTCTATTGCCATTCTAGCGGTGTGGCTTTATGTTGCGGTACACTAACTGGTACTCATTCATCTTTGTACGCTCCATTCTTGTATGTCCCCGTAATTTTCTTGTAACTGTGTAATGTTTACTGACGTAGATTTTCAGGACAGAATCTACAATTTTGAGCTGTGTTTTCAGCACAGTTTTCCACAAGGACATGACGGCAAATATCAAGCAGTCCGTCCAAACTAATACCATCCACAAGACTGACACCACCACCCTTCATAATAAACGGCGCATTCGACATCGCTACCCCACCTGCAAGTCCAACTACACTGATCTGCAAGTGCGAGGACGCACTGAAAAACAATGCCTCCGAATTTTTTATGTGAAAACTCTTAAACATTTAAAAAAAAATAAAACACACTTTATTAACATTTTACATCTTTATTCTCCATGTCTACAGACTTGCAGCCTTCTGCTGGTAGAAGATTCCGAATTGTAGCATGTAACATGGCGGCGTGCATGAGAGACGGCGTGCTGTAATCGAGTTTCGAATTCGAAGAGTTCGTCCACACGTGGAGCAGCCTCTCCATCAGCAGGGCAATGTCAGGCCACACACGAGCGCTGCGGCATCAGCAGCAATCCGACGCCTTGGCTTCACCGTCACTGATCGTCCCCCATTCAGTTCCGAATTGGCCCTATCCGATTTTCGTCAGTTTCCAAAACATAAAGAATACCTTCGAGGATTTCACTTTGACAGAGACGAAGCGGTGGAAGCAGGGGTGAAAAAATGGTTCAAATGGCTCTGAGCACTATGGGACTCAACATCTTAGGTCATAAGTCCCCTAGAACTTAGAACTACTTACACCTAGCTAACCTAAGGACATCACACACACCCATGCCCGAGGCAGGATTCGAACCTGCGACCGTAGCAGTCCCGCGGTTCCGGACTGCAGCGCCAGAACCGCTAGACCACCGCGGCCGGCGGAAGCAGGGGTGAGGTTTAGACTCCGTCAACAAAGTGAAGCATTCTAGCGTGACTGTATCAACAGACAGGTTTATCGGTGGGAGAAATGTGTTCGTGCCAGGGTGACTATGTTGGGAAATAAAAATGTACATGATTAGGCGTGAAAAATAAAGATGTACAATGTTAATACATTTTGTGTTATTTAAAAAGTTTTAAGATTTTTCACATAAAGAATTCAGAGGCATTACTTTTCAGCACGACCTCGGTGTTACCTAACATATTAATTAAATGGTTCAAATGGATCTGAGCACTATGGAACTTAACATCTGAGGTCATCAGTTCCCTAGAAGTTAGAACTACTTAAACCTAACTAACCTAAGGACATCACACACATTCATGCCCGAGGCAGGATTCGAACCTGCGACCGTAGCGGTCGCGCGGTGCCAGACTGTAGGGCCTAGAACCGCTTGGCCAATCGGGCCGGCCTTATTAATGACGCAGTGGCTTTGAATGAAAGTGCGGGAGCGTGTTTCCAGAGGTCTTTCACTCGAGCACGGAAAGTTGGACGACACACGGGATGAGGCCAGCGTGACTATAACGCCAAATGCAACACGAGGCCACTGAAGGAACGGGAAAAGAGACAGCGTGTGTCAGTCAGCGAGCAGTTGTTGTCCACTGTGTTGGTGTTCTTCATTGCAACATGGTCGGCAGATAATAATTGGATGACTTCACGTAAGCAAGAATCATTGCAGTAGCTTAGGAGTTTGTTGTTGCTCACAACACTGTTTCACGTGCACAGAGAGCGTTCCGAAACGCAGGCAACGCTACCCTGAGGAGAGAGAGTAGTTCACTACGGTCAGCTACATTATACAGCATACAACGAGGTGAAATTCAACAACATACTGCCTAAAATAAGACATTTTCGCAGTATTACTGTTGTAATTTTGAGTAATGGAGTAATTTTTTATGTAATATATTTTGTCACTATTTTGTAAATACAGGGCTATTACAAATGATTGAAGTGATTTCATAAATTCACTGTAGCTCCATTCATTGACATATAGTCACGACACACTTCAGATACGTAGAAAAACTCATAAAGTTTTGTTCGGCTGAAGCCGCACTTCAGGTTTCTGCCGCCAGAGCGCTCGAGAGCACAGTGAGACAAAATGGAGACAGGAGCCGAGAAAGCGTATGTCGTGCTTGAAATGCACTCACATCAGTCAGTCATAACAGTGCAACGACACTTCACGACGAAGTTCAACAAAGATCCACGAACTGCTAACTCCATTCGGCGATGGTATGCGCAGTTTAAAGCTTCTGGATGCCTCTGTAAGGGGAAATCAACGGGTCGGCCTGCAGTGAGCGAAGAAACGGTTGAACGCGTGCGGGCAAGTTTCACGCGTAGCCCGCGGAAGTCGACGAATAAAGCAAGCAGGGAGCTAAACGTACCACAGCCGACGGTTTGGAAAATCTTATGGAAAAGGCATTTCTTAAACAGGAGATTGGAAAACCGATGGATCGGTCGTGGTGGAGATCATGATCAGCAATTCATGTCATGGCCTCCACGCTCTCCCGACTTAACCCCATGCGATTTCTTTCAGTGGGATTATGTGAAAGATTCAGTGTTTAAACCTCCTCTACCAAGAAACGTGCCAGAACTGCGAACTCGCATCAACGATGCTTTCGAACTCATTGATGGGGACATGCTGCGCCGAGTGTGGGAGGAACTTGATTATCGGCTTGATGTCTGCCGAATCACTAAAGGGGCACATATCGAACATTTGTGAATGCCTAAAAAAACTTTTTGAGTTTTTGTATGTGTGTGCAAAGCATTGTGAAAATATCTCAAATAATAAAGTTATTGTAGAGCTGTGAAATCGCTTCAATCATTTGTAATAACCCTGTATATTCTTGTGTCTGAATATGACTATGTGATTTAAGTGCAATATCTAGAAAATAATTATGGTGTAATAACAATTGGTAACCACGCTGGTCTGGTCAAGGCGATTTGCCATTGTGAACAGTCAAAGTGTTTATCTGAAGTAGGGAACACAATCGCTTTGCGCGGACGCGCAAAGAGCAAGTTGAATCTGAAGCGAGTCTTGTACAGTTGAGTCTGACAGAAGCACTCAGGCGTAATGCTTGCTACCGGTATGTCGGCACGTTGTAAGGTATCAAACTCGAAGAAATGTCTGTTATGACAAGGCAAAATTACTGTGTTAATTGGACGCAGTGCAATAAACATCAAATGGAATTAATAAGAAAGAAAATCACTGTGGGTCCAAAATAGTTTACTGCAAAGCGACGCTAAGAAGAGTCTGTTGCCATGCGCTGTCGGCGTTTATTACCTTTCGCAGCACCGGTAGCCACTCACTGAAGTAAGACCGGTCCAACTTTAATATTTAGAAGTATATCAAGGCTAGCCAGCCTAGCACTTTCATTTTGTGAATAATTACTAACTTAACGTTAACACTGTGTTACAACCGCTTAAGCCGGAACAGTTACGAAGTAGGGTCCTATCCTTTCATTATCAATTAAAACCGAGTGTCACTGTTGATGATAAAGAGACTAAAATGCTGAGATAATTTAATTTTGATAATTTGTTTAAAAATTAAAAGTTATCAAAATTTTAAAAAATAATTGAGATTGGTAAGTAATGATAGTGGATCTTGTCGCTCAGCGAAATCTTCACTTGAAAAACCGGTATTCAGTGATTTTCAAAAAATAATTTCAGTGAGGTTTTAAAGATTATTGTAGATCAGAATGTTTAATTTATTTGTGTGATCTATATTTTCTGCTCTCATTTCCAAAATACGTAACAGTGTTACGCAAAATTTAATCAGTAGTTATTTAATGGAAGTTGCGCAATAATAAGACATATTTTGCTTAACAGAAAATATTTATTTAAGAACATTCTAATAGTAGAAATTATGGTAGAGTGCTCGAAGCTATTTACTACGCAAACTGAGTGCCAAACAATTAGCAATCAAGTGCATACGCTTAGCGTAATTTGCTTCACTGATTTCACGATTAGATTTATTTCATGTTGCTAACTGTGATTTTGAATCTGAGATCGATTCAGTGTCATTGTACCCGTTCCCGCCTGATTGTCTTGCATTAATTATTACATAAATATTTTTCGAAGTTGATTAACAGTTATACAATACTGTTCGCTCCCATCGCGAGCTGGCGACCGTTTTCTATAACCACTGCAAGCTAAATTTAAAATAAAATGTAACATCATTATCTGAAATGTCACTAACTACTTTGCAGATTTTATCATATAGCAAAATTCGTTCGATCGTTATTGCGTAGAAGCTGTTGCGCAATAACGGTTCGGTTATAACTGATTCTACGTTTTTTTCATTTAATTTGTTCTCGAAACCGATGCTCTTTCCCAGATGACAGGGACATTGGGAACACGTGTCATCAATTATTTCAATTATCCGAAAGTGTAGGTCCATTATAAAGGCACCAACGTCAAACAACAGTCACTTCTGGCAGGACTGCAAGGATCGCAATATCTCCCGTTACAGTGACACGGTAACGGTGTAGGGTAGACTCTTTCCCCGACTGCCAGTACCGTTGGGTTCCGTTAACACCCATATATCGGCGACACCGTTTGCGATGGTGCAGGGAGCACAGGGAATGATCCAACGAGGAGTGGGGTCGCGTGCCCTTCTGCGGTGATGCGGTGAGAGCAGTTTCACACTCAGTAGTGGTTCTGGATTGGTTCAAATGGCTCTGAGCACTATGGGACTCAACATCTTAGGTCATAAGTCCCCTAGAACTTAGAACTACTTAAACCTAACTAACCTAAGGACATCACACACACCCATGCCCGAGGCAGGATTCGAAACTGCGACCGTAGCAGTCCCGCGGTTCCGGACTGCAGCGCCAGAACCGCTAGACCACCGCGGCCGGCAGTGGTTCTGGACGTACCGTCATAAGGTGGGAGGTGGGAACACGTAATGCAGCCAGGAACATTGTTGAACATGATCGTTTTAATGTTATGATGTGGGAAAGCACCGACGTACCGACTCCAAATCTTTGAACACGGTAAACTCTGCGGTCAAGTTTATTGTGACACTGTACTCTTTCCCCATGTCCAACAGGTGCATTCGGCCCGGCTTCATTTTTATGGACGACAACGCGCTACCTCATCGGAGAGCGCGTAGGTGGTGGAGTTCTTGGAATGAAAGGATATCGGCGAACTGCCTGGCTTCCAATTTTTTTTAAGTTTTCTAAAACAGCAACAATTCGCACTTTGCATTTTTTATTGTGACCGTTTTAGCTCTTCAAACGACCAAATGCATCATCAGAGTATACAGTTTAAAGTTCGCTGACAACATTAAAGATTCCATTTACAGTTGGCTGGCAGCTCTAAAGATTAATTTCGCTGTATGTTTAGAGCTGTCAGCCAAGTGTGTAAACAACCTGTAATGCTGTCAGCCAAGTGTGTAGGCAATCGTTAATGCTGTCAGCCAACTTTAAACTGTATATTCTGATGATGCTCTTGTTCATTTGAAGAGCGAAACCGGTCATAGTAAAAAATAGAAAGTGCGACTTGTGGCTGGTTTCGAAAACTTAATTTTAACAGTCGCTCTTGCAGACAGTGCCTGCTCTTGTCTTTTTTTTTTGCCAGGACCGTTATTATAAGCCGAAATTTAAGAAGAATTGTGTGGCACCGAGGTTAATCTTGTACAATACGGAGTACAGCAATTATTTAAAGTTACTGAGAAGCCGTGATTTCTGATTGACTGCTAACGTGAATGGGTTTACTGGACGATAATTATAAACACCACTATAATGTGACAGACAATAAAAAAGAAGTCCAGAAAGTAAATATGAAATATAATTTGACTGAAAATCTACATACTAAATTGCCTTCCTGTAATGAAGTTACATGCGGCATAGATAAAGTAAGGGTGTACGTTAGTAGTTGACATCAAATGCTGAGCAGCACTTTGCATCACTGTGACACTATGGACTGTTACAAACCGGTTACTTGAAGGACAGCTTCGAGTCAGATGCCCTGTAGCGTACATTCCACTGATCTCAAAACTCAATCATTTGCGGCTTCAGTGGAGTCAATCGAGAGTTCATTGTTGGTCAGGATGGAGGCCTGTTGTGTTTTCTGATGAAATCTGATTCTGCCTTGGTGCCAGTGATGACCGTGTGTTGTTTAGGAGAACGACACTTGAGGCCGTGCAACCAACCTGTCTGCGTTCTAGGCACACTGAATATCCACCTAGAGTTACGATCTGAGTTGCGATTTCGTATGACAGCAAGAACACTGTCGTGGTTATCCCAGGCAACCCAACTTCAAATTTGTATGTCAGACTGATGATTTGACCTCTCGAGCTGCCACTCACGAACAGCATTCCAGGGAGTGTTTTCCCACAGGATAACGCTGTCTCATATACCGCTGTTGTAACGCAACATGCTCTCCAGAGTGTCCACATTTCGCCCTGCTTGGTCGATCACCAGATCTGTCCCCAGTCGAGAACATGTGGGACTTTATCCGACGACAACTCCAGCGTCATCTTGAAACAGCATTAACCGTCCCTGTATTGGCATGCATGGAATTCCATGCAACATGCATGGAACTCCGTCCCACAAACTGACACCCGACACCTGTGCAACACAATGCATGCACGCTGACAGACAACATCCTCCGATCCTCACCAGCTCTTGCCAGTACCTCTTCATTCCTGACTTTATCATGCCACCTGATCTTTATTATGCTCCATATCCACATTTTTCAAGCTTCAAGTCTCATTTCGTCCTACTTTCTCAATGTCCATGTTTCTGCTCTGTACAAGGCTACACTCAATATCTGGCATTTCATTAGTCTCTTGCTTAATTCTCTGTTCAAACCACTAGCTGAGAGACGTTTCTGCTTTTGAAACGCCTCTTTCGCCAGTGTCTTTGGCATCCTGCTCACAATGTATATCTTCCCTAATCCAACTTCTCAAATACTTGGATGCTCTCACCCACGCTCTACTGCAGAGTTCGAATTTATTCAGGGAACCATGTCTCCCTTAGTATCCTTTGTTCCAGGGGCGCTGGTCTCATAAGGTACTCAGGAAAACTTCTGCGAGGTTTGGAAGATAGGCCATGCGGTACTGGCAGAAGTGGAACTATGGGGACGGGTCGTGAGTCGTGCTTGGATAGTTCAGTCATAGGCCGCTCATTCCTTTATTGTGTTCGAGCTTAGAATATGCTCAAGAATTCTGCAGCAGATACTGGCCGTTTAAAGTAAATTGAGTTTATGCCTCTTACTTACCTGTACAACATATGCATGCTGTTGATGGAATGCTCTTCACGGACGTCTACTATCTACAAATTGGGATGTACACTCTCTACATAAAAACAAAGTGCTTCTCGTAATAATCTATGTCTGTTAATCAGGATGGTGGCTTGGGGTGGATTACAATTCCATGCGTCTGCGGTTTCTGGTTTGGTTCTCAGAATTTTTTCTGTCACTTATCTCTACAACTTTGGCAGTGATCTGTTAATGTGCCACTGGCAAGTTGCTCCGTGGTTCGGAGTCACTCAAAGTTAGCTGGCAGGGTTGGCCAGCCAGCCAGTGGTTGACTGTTTGAAAGAGTGAAATTAAGATGCGAGTGCTTTAACCCAAAGGCGAAAAGACAGATGGCAATAACCTATCAACTGAAGAAAAGTGTCTTACCAATATTGTGATAATCAAATATCCGTTCATTATCAATGGGTAGAATGAAATTAAAAGTCTACATTCGGCTGATTTACTGATACGACCGGAGAACTGAAGATTTACGAAGGAAAAAAAAGCAACCAAAGGAAGATGGCGATAATCTGGCTGATCCGATAGTCCGGCTCGCGTCAGAAATTTTCCCGAATTTTAACTTGGCGTGGATGGCAGTACAGCCGGAAGCCTTCGAGAAACACCGGAAGCCTTCGAGAAACATCGGAATAGATCAGCGCGGAGCCTCGTGAATAACAGTGTTGTCTGCGAAGGCTTATACTGTCGCCAAGTTCCACCAACTGCATTATTAGCTTTGTGCTACTATCAGCGATTGTTCGTTATATCTAAATTTACAGTACCTACATTTGCGTTAGTGCTGTACAGTTTTATTTAATAGTTATTTAAATAAGTCTTTGTTCTGCATCAGTAATCAGATACTTCTACGATTGTCAAGTAGACTACAGTACAGTAAAAAGTCTGTACGTACAGTGAATATTTTTTCGAATAGAGCAAAGATGCGGCTAAAACGGCATGACACAAACATGTGCAGTTGACAATCCAACAAAACTGGACATCGTAAGAAGACAAGAAAAAGGTGAGAAACGAAGCAGTATTATGAGTAAATTTAATATCGCACCTTTCTTTAATATATATCGCATATCTCTTTAAAATACGGTATTAACAATAATACAACGCTTCTGAAGTTATGTATCTGGACATTATACAAAATAACTTACGTCGAAAAAAAGTTCTGTCCCAGTAAGAAGTCAAAATTTTTGCAATGTTCCAGAGGACTGAGAAAAAAATTATCAGCTAAACCATCAGTAGTAGATACCAATCCGACATATTCCGTGCTCTGAGCATCGTCCGATATCTGTGCTATTCTTAAAGACAGTGATACCATTTAAACTGCACCAAATTCTTGGTAAAATTTTTTATTAATGATCTTGGTCTATCTTTTCAAATCAATAGTGCTTATTTTACTTCGTAATTGGCGTACAAAAAATCATGTATGTGTACTGAACACTTCTAAAACTTTGAGCCGTAAACTGATTTAAGGGAGCAGTATAGTATTCGAGTTTTAATTCAGTTTTATTTTTTACAGAAAAGTAGTACGTACTTTTAATTGTTCTACGGTAATCTCTCCTGCTGTTTTTAATAAATCAGTTGTTTTTGTACGTCAATGCTATGGTTTTATTTATATCTCTCTTTTTAAACCACGTTTTTAAAATATGACCTTCGTAATCCCTCATATCTGATAATCCGGCACTGATAGATCGCCGAGCATGTCGGATTACCAAGGTCGCACTGTGTCTTGAAGAACGCATATGCGATAATCCCTTAAAAGATTTTTGCAACGACACTGTACCATAACCTAGCAGACGTTATTTCATTTAATCCGCAGCTACTCAACTTTGCCTGAAACGGCTAGACGACAGATAACGCCGCTACGCTGTCGACTTTGACACCGTCCCTAGAGCAACCGGTGCCGCTTAACAAGCAGCTCTTCCGGCTGACAGCGGCTCGCCCATCGATCATAGCTGGGATTTAATGGGACTCCACTTACTCCTGCCTCGGAATATCGACAGATTGTCCCATTAGTCAGATCACATCTCGCATGTTACACACGGTGCCAATGCACATGAATTACGTGCGACCGTTTCACATATGTAGCAGCTTGTTTCACGCTCTGTTGTCACATCAAGTCACTGAACTGCTTAATTATTTCACACTCACGTTATTATTCCACACGTACTGCTGCTGTATCTGAGTTTGGAGATGACTACTGCTAATTTCTAATTCTTTTCTTTCTTCATTCACTTGCCACAACATTTTTGACATGGTTCTACTAGCAACTAAACTCTATGCTCGTGTCCCCTGATTGGTTATACAACATATATTGCTTGTGTGTCTGAAACAGCAGATAAATGCTGTCATAGTCATTTCGTACCTTAATATGCTAAAGATTTGACACGCATCTGCTATAATTAATTACCAGTCTCTGTGCTTTTGCACCCACCAACTGGCTCACTCGGTTATTCCTCGCGCATTGGTTCTGGACTGAAGAAAGGGGAGGCCGTCTCATTTATATTATTTAACCTCATCTTAGAAAAGATTTCTAGGGAATTTGCAACAACTGAAGTCACAGAATCCAGCAACAGGTTGTAAAGGTTACTAGACTCGCTTAAGCGGATGTTGTAGCATTAGTAAGCGATTTCAGGACAAAAGTAATTAGAATGATTCAAAACGACTATAAACTTACTGAGAAATGAGACCTTTATGTTAATGAGGAGAAAATACAATGAATTGTTTCTGACAACATTCCTGAGCAGTTGACTATCGTCATTCAGCGGTTTCTGCGTCATGCACAGCCTTTGCCCACAAATATAGTTGAAGGTCTGAAGATGATCATGTAATGATCGAAACAGATCACCTTTCAATAAACGTGCCTTGTGATCTAGACTGTTTTATAGTTAATTTTCGAAGAAATAATACCTGCTAATAAGTAAGTAAAACTCAGTTGACTTACCCTGGGCTGTCGGATGTCTTAACTTCCTAGAGATGCGACCACTTTAAGTATTTAGGATGTCTTTCCAGTAAGGAAACTATAACAGATAAGGAAGCAGCCGTACGTCTAACAGCTGCGAACAGAACACTTCGCAGTTATACCAAAATCCAAAGGGTAAAAAAGCTCTGTACTAAGTTCAAAATTCTCTTACATCATTCTACTTTAATGCCACTGTTATTACACTCCTGGAAATTGAAATAAGAACACCGTGAATTCATTGTCCCAGGAAGGGGAAACTTTATTGACACATTCCTGGGGTCAGATACATCACATGATCACACTGACAGAACCACAGGCACATAGACACAGGCAACAGAGCATGCACAATGTCGGCACTAGTACAGTGTATATCCACCTTTCGCAGCAATGCAGGCTGCTATTCTCCCATGGAGACGATCGTAGAGATGCTGGATGTAGTCCTGTGGAACGGCTTGCCATGCCATTTCCACCTGGCGCCTCAGTTGGACCAGCGTTCGTGCTGGACGTGCAGACCGCGTGAGACGACGCTTCATCCAGTCCCAAACATGCTCAATGGGGGACAGATCCGGAGATCTTGCTGGCCAGGGTAGTTGACTTACACCTTCTAGAGCACGTTGGGTGGCACGGGATACATGCGGACGTGCATTGTCCTGTTGGAACAGCAAGTTCCCTTGCCGGTCTAGGAATGGTAGAACGATGGGTTCGATGACGGTTTGGATGTACCGTGCACTATTCAGTGTCCCCTCGACGATCACCAGTGGTGTACGGCCAGTGTAGGAGATCGCTCCCCACACCATGATGCCGGGTGTTGGCCCTGTGTGCCTCGGTCGTATGCAGTCCTGATTGTGGCGCTCACCTGCACGGCGCCAAACACGCATACGACCATCATTGGCACCAAGGCAGAAGCGACTCTCATCGCTGAAGACGACACGTCTCCATTCGTCCCTCCATTCACGCCTGTCGCGACACCACTGGAGGCGGGCTGCACGATGTTGGGGCGTGAGCAGAAGACGGCCTAACGGTGTGCGGGACCGTAGCCCAGCTTCATGGAGACGGTTGCGAATGGTCCTCGCCGATACCCCAGGAGCAACAGTGTCCCTAATTTGCTGGGAAGTGGCGGTGCGGTCCCCTACGGCACTGCGTAGGATCCTACGGTCTTGGCGTGCATCCGTGCGTCGCTGCGGTCCGGTCCCAGGTCGACGGGCACGTGCACCTTCCGCCGACCACTGGCGACAACATCGATGTACTGTGGAGACCTCACGCCCCATGTGTTGAGCAATTCGGCGGTACGTCCACCCGGCCTCACGCATGCCCACTATACGCCCTCGCTCAAAGTCCGTCAACTGCACATACGGTTCACGTCTACGCTGTCGCGGCATGCTACCAGTGTTAAAGACTGCGATGGAGCTCCGTATGCCACGGCAAACTGGCTGACACTGACGGCGGCGGTGCACAAATGCTGCGCAGCTAGCGCCATTCGACGGCCAACACCGCGGTTCCTGGTGTGTCCGCTGTGCCGAGCGTGTGATCATTGCTTGTACAGCCCTCTCGCAGTGTCCGGAGCAAGTATGGTGGGTCTGACACACCGGTGTCAATGTGTTCTTTTTTCCATTTCCAGGAGTGTATATGGGAATGATGTGTTAACGTTTAGAGGTAGGGATGAGGAAACGCTATTAACATTCGAAAGGAAAACGTTAACAAAGCTTTTGGACAGATGAAGTGTTACAGGGCCGTTACTTTCACAATCTGTAGATAAATGTTCTGACTAGGGAACCTCACCTATACGTCATCACCGATTTCGTTAAAACTTACGGTATATGCAGGGGATTTGTTGTAAATCAAAGTGACGGATGTGGAAGCCCCAGAATACCCAAGCATTAAGGGAAAAAAAGACAGCATTTTTGGCGTGGCTCGCATGAGGCATGAACCTCTTGTGTTAACGTAGTTTCCAGGCAGTTTTGGCGCAGGGGGTGCTGGGATCGAGTCCTTTCGGAGAAACTTTTTTTTCTTTTTTTAAGTTTTACTTTGCGTAGACTACAAATAAACCGAAATAAATCTCAATATATTGTATTCAGTATTACCTTCGGCAAGCCACCTGACGGTGTGTGACGGAGGGTACTTCTAACACCAAAAACTCATTCTCCCTTTCCCTTTTCTATTCGTGAGTGGCGCATGGGAAGAATGCTTCTTGGTAAGTCTCTATATTAGATGTAATTTCTCGAATTTTCCAGTTGTGGTAGTTTCACGAGACGATTGTAGTAATGTTTCCCGACTACTCCCGGCAAGTGCTCTCTCGAAATTTCAGTACTAGACTTTTCTGTGATGCACACCGACTTTCTTGTAGCCTTTGCCACTGGAGTTTGTCTAGCTTCTCTGTAACGTTCTCGGGCCGAGCTGAACGTTCCCGCATTCGCTAGAGCAACACTGCGATGTCTACTTGTGTTTTTACTGACAGGTAAATAAATTCACCAAAGAGTTCAGAACTGTCCTTATGTCACTCGGAGAGAAAAAGAAATAACATCGCCACAAACATGCATCAAAATATATTCCATTGATAATATTTGGTGAACTGACGCACTACGCGTGGTTTGCTGTCACCCTGTGCGAACAGAGATAATCTTTTATGAATGTAAATAAAGTTAATTTTTCTACAGAAACTCTGAATCCATCATGTTATTGCAAAAATTCGAGGTTTATAACGTCTGCAAGATACGAAGACAATTACTGTTTCGCGTGTTTTTTCGATGAATATCATCCCAGCGCATATAAATCATGAACTGTAAAATAATAAAATCTAATAACACAAGGCCGAGACGGTTCGAAGAATGTGAAAAAGATCTTAGGCAGATTGGTATCTCAGAGAGAGAAATTCCTGACAGGAACAAATTTAGAAGATTGGTGAACAACTACCAAGGTTTCAAAATGGCATCAACGTCCAAAAGACGGAAAGGACCTTTGTCCGAAGAGCATAAATAGGCACTTCTTGATGGGCTGAGAAGATACTGGCAGGAAGTCAAAGCTGGAACAAGAACAAGACCTAGACACTAAAATTAAATTGGTTGTTACCACACAGTCCATAGAGGCTCAACTCGATACAGAAAAAAAAAGGTATCTAATTTTATATACGGAGTTCTTGACTACACTTTACAGTCGCTTCCCGAATATTTATTTGCAATACAAAATTTTAGTTTATGGTTCCGTTCAAACTTTTTATGACAATATTAATAAATTATTGAGCATTATTTCGGTGTAAATAAAGTTAAAATTGAAAAGAAGAAAAGAAAACGTAGTTTCCCTATGACCATCGGATTACATTCTGTACTCTTGCCGCTGCGCCAACCGCTGACTGGAAACTACGCTGGTACACTGTCCAGTCACATTAACGTGACCACCACCTATGTTTGACGTCAACGTGCAATAACTGAAAACAGACGGCAGTAGGTAGCATTATAAAAGGACGGCATATAAAGCGTGTCGGGGGGACGCGAAATACAGTGCAGTCGTTGTCGTAATGCAGGAATGAAGTGATTAATTAGACGTCCAAAAAGGTATGATCATTTGCTTTAGGGCCAAGGGTCGAATGTTCACGTACCATCGTGGTTTAAGTACACCGTGCATGGCAAAACTAGGCTGTTCAAAACCGGCGCCGCGGGCCACTGACGACAGGAGTGTACGACGGCTGCGGAGATGTCCCCTCAATGCCGGCCAGTGTGGCCCAGCGGTTAAAGGCGCTACAGTCTGGAACCGCGTGGCCGCTACGGTCGCAGGTTCGAATCCTGCCTCGGGCATGGATGTGTGTGATGTCCTTAGGTTAGTTAGGTTTAAGTAGTTCTAAGTTCTAGGGGACTGATGACCTTAGAAGTTAAGTCCCATAATGCTCAGAGCCATTTGAACAATTTTTTGTCCCCTCAATGACGTTCAGAGACCGTTGCTTCTTAATGGCCTTCACAGTAGGCGCCTGGTGCATGCACCTGGCTGACTGCTGTTCATCGGCGACGAAGACTCGAATTTGCAGGCTCAGCAGCTGGACGTCAAATGAGTGGCAGCAGGTGGCCTTTCCGGATGAATTACATTTAATGTTTCACAGATGGTCCTTGGGGTGTAGGGTGTGAAACGTCTGAAAGCGAACAAGGAGGGAGCTTTATGGTGCTGCGTATGTTTTCGTGGTATTTCCTGTTACCTCGTCATTATGGCACAGTGGTTCAGCACAGGTATTCGTATATCCCTGGGAACCATTTGCACACCTACGTGCAGTTTGTTATATCCTCGCCACGATGGCAATCTTCCAGCAGGATAATGGAACGTGGCAGTCAGATCGCAGTGTACGTTAATGGTTCGAAGAGCACCAGGATGAATTTACCGAATTTCCCCGGCCAGCAAACCCTCTGGATTAAAACGCAATCGAAAATCTATGGAAGGACATCGATGGGGCTGTTCGCGCCACGGATCCTTAACCGACAGACTTAGCGCAGTTCGCCATGACACTGGAGTCGGCATGGCTCTTCACCCCTGTCGGTACCTTTCAGAACCTCACTGAGTCTCTTCCTGCACGTTCGAGCTGCGATACGTGGTTATTCAGGCTTCTGACATGTGGTCACATTAATGTGTCTGGACAGCGTATAAATGGCTCATGACTGGCCCGACTTCTGGCGAGGGGTCATGAGCCAAAGGTCATATTTTTTTCTGAACGCTTGGCCATCTGGAGCTCTCACTTCTGTTGCCTAAATTTCTGGCCAAGCCCTTTATATGCCACAAATTTTGACGAAAAGGTTCATGGCGCGTAGATGCGGTATCATTGTGAGTGACAACGTCGGGAACTCCATGAAGCAGTTCCTGGATTACGATGTTGCAGTCTCAAAGTTAGAAAACTGTAGCGCGAAATCCCGGGGATATCTACAGAGGACCGAAGCTTGATGTAGGAATTAGCAGTAAAAAAATGCAGAGTATTACCCAAACTAGGCGGAAAGATCAATGACTATTCAGTTACAGGATTGGTGGTCAGTCGCTGCAAACAGTAATAGTAGTAATTTGTCCAACAGTGTGCTTGCGAAGAGCGTTATCGTGGGCGACTTCATAAAACTAGTTACAGAAAAAGCAGATTATAGAGTGATATTCCTGAAAAATCCTAAGGAAAAGTAATTCACACAAGTAACACTTTTAGTCCGATATTGCAGTGCCGGTGTTATTCTGATGACGACGCACTGCGGCGACCACAGCCGTTACTAAACACATCAGATGAATGCGCCATTGCGAATAATAACTACCATTAGCTGTTGAATGGAACGGCGACAACGAAAATTTGTGCCGGAACGGGACTCGAACCCAGATTTCCCGCTTGTCGTGAGCGGTCTCTTTACCTTTATTTTTTTTTGGGGGGGGGGGGGGTGCGGGGCGGGGGTTTGATCTCATTTTGCTCTATTTTGCTCGTTGAATTCTTTCGGAGCGGACGTCCGATGACACCCGTTCAGGCTCTTCGTTGATCCGTTCACTCAGTTCTTTTATTACAGAGGACAGCTAACCTTCTGACCGAATACGCTGAGCTACCGTGCCAGCGTACCATTTGGCTATCCGTGCACGTCTCCCTGCCAGATCCAAACTTCCATACGTCGTCAGTCACACGTCTAAGATCTGTACTCGCACATGCACTATGTATTTTCCCGTACAGATCAGACGTTGTGCTTCGAAGTCGCATGCCCGGTATTGGCAGATAAATCATTGTCGTCCTTCCATTCTACAGCTGATGTTAGTCATTATTCGCAACTGCGAATTCATCTGATGTGTAATATTAAATCAGTTTTCCGTCGGGACTTGGCTGAAAATGATAATAATATTAAACAGGAAACACTTCCTAATGACCTGCAAGATTATATTTATTTCCTCGCGAAACGGCTTTCGGCTTCATTTTCAGGTGACAACTGAATGTCGTAAAGAAAGATAAAATGACGTACGACTTACACAGGTATTATTTACACAAAAGTTAACAAAAGTGACGACATGTGGAGTGTTTACGTAGTAAAGTATAGCAATTTTTTGTCATGCAGTAACAGTTACTTTAACTAAAAAAGAAAACAAAGGTTTTTATGTGGAAAAACGTTTAACAGCTGATGAAAAATAAAGTTGAATTTACAATTTCAGTGTAGTATTTTGTAACTAAAACTTACACAGGGAAAATGGAAACTGAATTTGGTCATTTAATGCTAAGCTGAAATTGTGTGTTAGAGGCCGGCCGCTGTGGTCGAGAGGTTCTAGGCGCTTCAGTCCGGAACCGCGCTGCTGCTACGGTCGCACGTTCGAATCCTGCCTCGGGTATGGACGTGTGTGATGTCCTTAGGTTAGTTAGGTTTAAGTAGTTCTAAGTCTAGGGGACTGATGACCTCTGATGTTAACCCCCATAGTGTTTAGAGCCGTTAGAAGCATCTGTGTTAGATGTTTATTGATTTCTAGTATATGCGTCAGGAACATCATTCTGCTTTTCTTAACAGAATGTAAACATCGCATTCTACATCACATGACCGGTTTTCTACTAAAAGAAGATCGGCAGAAGTAGAATCTTTTTCTCTAAGTCTCCAGCTTCCCTCATGTTCAGAAACGTTATCCTTTTTTAGTTCATGTAACTATTTTCGCATGACAAAAAATTGTAATACTCTCATTCGTAAACACTCCGCGTTGTTAGTTTTGTTATCTCCGGTGTAAATAATATCTGTATACGTCGCACGTCATATTATCAGCGTCTGTGGTTTTCAGCTGTCACCTGAAGATGGCCTAAAAAGTCAAAAGCTGGTTCATGATGAAATAAATATCATTTTGCAGGTCACTAGGTAGTGTTTCCTATTTAATATTAGCAACACTTCACTTACAGAACCCTCTTTTCTCGGATTTTTGAGTACTGCTTGTCAGTCTGGTTGCGTTATCAGACAACAGAGGGGATATGTATTTATTTTGTTTGACCAGAGTACGGCGTTAAGGACGTCTTATGCATTGCACTAAGAACAACATATACCAAAAAATATTGCAAAAATATTCTCAATTTTTGTGCCTGCTCCTGGAGCAGTTACGTACATTTGAGATAATATTATGAGAACATTTATAATTACCAACAGAAATAACGCTGTTGTTGTTACGATATTTAGTCGGAAGACTGGTTTGATGCAGCTGTCTTCGCTACTTAATCCTGTGCAGGCCTGTTCATCTTCATATAATCACTGTAACCTACATCGTTTTGGACTTGCTTCCTGTATATGTCTTGGCCTCCTTCCAGAATTTAAACCCACGACACTTCCCTCCATTGCTAAATTGGCACTCCCTTGATAACTCAGAATGTACACTCCTGGAAATTGAAATAAGAACACCGTGAATTCATTGTCCCAGGAAGGGGAAACTTTATTGACACATTCCTGGGGTCAGATACATCACATGATCACACTGACAGAACCACAGGCACATAGACACAGGCAACAGAGCATGCACAATGTCGGCACTAGTACAGTGTATATCCACCTTTCGCAGCAATGCAGGCTGCTATTCTCCCATGGAGACGATCGTAGAGATGCTGGATGTAGTCCTGTGGAACGGCTTGCCATGCCATTTCCACCTGGCGCCTCAGTTGGACCAGCGTTCGTGCTGGACGTGCAGACCGCGTGAGACGACGCTTCATCCAGTCCCAAACATGCTCAATGGGGGACAGATCCGGAGATCTTGCTGGCCAGGGTAGCTGACTTACACCTTCTAGAGCACGTTGGGTGGCACGGGATACATGCGGACGTGCATTGTCCTGTTGGAACAGCAAGTTCCCTTGCCGGTCTAGGAATGGTAGAACGATGGGTTCGATGACGGTTTGGATGTACCGTGCACTATTCAGTGTCCCCTCGACGATCACCAGTGGTGTACGGCCAGTGTAGGAGATCGCTCCCCACACCATGATGCCGGGTGTTGGCCCTGTGTGCCTCGGTCGTATGCAGTCCTGATTGTAGCGCTCACCTGCACGGCGCCAAACACGCATACGACCATCATTGGCACCAAGGCAGAAGCGACTCTCATCGCTGAAGACGACACGTCTCCATTCGTCCCTCCATTCACGCCTGTCGCGACACCACTGGAGGCGGGCTGCACGATGTTGGGGCGTGAGCGGAAGACGGCCTAACGGTGTGCGGGACCGTAGCCCAGCTTCATGGAGACGGTTGCGAATGGTCCTCGCCGATACCCCAGGAGCAACAGTGTCCCTAATTTGCTGGGAAGTGGCGGTGCGGTCCCCTACGGCACTGCGTAGGATCCTACGGTCTTGGCGTGCATCCGTGCGTCGCTGCGGTCCGGTCCCAGGTCGACGGGCACGTGCACCTTCCGCCGACCACTGGCGACAACATCGATGTACTGTGGAGACCTCACGCCCCATGTGTTGAGCAATTCGGCGGTACGTCCACCCGGCCTCACGCATGCCCACTATACGCCCTCGCTCAAAGTCCGTCAACTGCACATACGGTTCACGTCTACGCTGTCGCGGCATGCTACCAGTGTTAAAGACTGCGATGGAGCTCCGTATGCCACGGCAAACTGGCTGACACTGACGGCGGCGGTGCACAAATGCTGCGCAGCTAGCGCCATTCGACGGCCAACACCGCGGTTCCTGGTGTGTCCGCTGTGCCGTGCGTGTGATCATTGCTTATACAGCCCTCTCGCAGTGTCCGGAGCAAGTATGGTGGTTCTGACACACCGGAGTCAATGTGTTCTTTTTTCCATTTCCAGGAGTGTATTCAGTCAACCGATCCTTTCTTTTAGTCAAGTTATGCCACGAATTTATTTTCTCCCCAGCTCTTTACAGTACTTCCTCATTGGTTACATTACCCATCTAATCTTCAGCATTCTTCTGTAGCACCCTATTTCAGAAGCTTCTATTCTCTTCTTGTCTAAACTATTTATCGTCCATGTTCCACTTCCATACGTGGCTACAATCTAAACAAATACTTTCAAAAAAGAACTCCTAACACTAAAATCTACACTCAATGTCAACAAATTTCTCTCCTTCAGAAATGCTTTTCTTGCCATTGCTGGTCTACATTTTATATCCTCTCTACTTCGGCCATCATCAGTTATTTTAATGCTCGAATATCAAAACTCATCTACTACTTTAAGTGTCTCGTTCGCTAATCTAATTACTTGGCACCACCTTATTTAACTCGACAACATTCCATTATCCTTGTTTTGTTTTTGTTTACGTTCATCGTATATCCTCCTCTGATACACTGTCCATTCTGTTCAACTGCTTTTCGAAGTCCTTTGCTGTCTCTGTCAGAATTATAATGTCATTGGCAAACCTCACAGTTTTTATTTCTTCTCCCTTAACTTTAAATTCTTCCATAAATTTTTCTTCGGTTTCCTTCAGCGCTTGTTCAAAAGAAGGTTGAATAACATCGGGGATAGGCTATAAACTTGTCTCAGTCCCTTCTCAGCCATTGTTTTCCTTCCATGCCCTTCGACTCTCATAATGGCCGTCTGGTTTCATTACAAGCTGTACACAACCTTTAAATTCATGTGTTTTACTTCTGCTACTTTCAGAATTTTAAAACTTGCATTGTAGGCATCATCGCCACAAGCTCTCTCAAAGCCTTCAAATGCTACAAACATAGGTTCGACTTTCTTTAAGGTATGTTTCCGTCGGTGCGACTAAAGCGATTATCGTTGAACAATGATCGTGGAACGATAATCGTAGAGCACGATGCTTTGCATTTCTTATGGAGCGGCGTTGCTTCGAGCACCTGCCGACACAGGCATTAACGACGATAGTCGTACGGGAGAAGGCTCACTGCAGTCGTCAGCCATTCATAATGGCTCCTTCGTTTTCTGACGGAGATGACGAAAATCTTGTCGAGGAAGTGGTGAGTCATCCATAATTGTGGCAGTTGTCTAAAGTGTCCTATAAAGGTCGAAGAGTCAGCTACATGGGCTGAGCTAGCCGATAAAGTTGGAAAATCAAATAAGTTGTTTGTTATTTACATAATTGTATTTACTTTTAATAATTACGTGTATAATTTGCAATGTAAAATGTGTTGACGAAAAAGCGAGACAAAATAAATAAGTTTTTAATGTTCTCAATAACTATGTTATGTAATGTTGTGCAATTTGTGTACAGAGTTGGCAAAAATATTAATGATAATTATGATAATAATAGTGTTAATAATAATAATAATAATGTTTTAAAATATTTGTAACACTTTGTTCGTAACTGAGACCAGTGGCGCAAGGTTTTTCAGATAGTAGTAAATAATAGTACCGTAATTAATTTTTGTTGGTTCTATCAACTTGTAGGTCTTTCCAGACCAATCACCCATCGGTGCTGAAATATGCAACAAATAAACCTCTTACTTCAAATCCTTCAACATAAGTATACCCACGAGCTCTTGCCAAACTAATCAAATTGTCTCTGGGCGACTTTAACGAAGGGTCTGATTCCTGATAAGCAGATCCAGTTTTTGCTATATAGGCATCCCCCAGTATATTGTGAAAGCGGCAGGAAAGTATTATAGCGTCGTCGCAGTATTGGAGAGTAAATTTATTGGGGGTACAAAAAAATGTGAAAAACTTGTTCTAATAAGCCAAACGCATTTTCAAAAGTTCTGCAATCACGGCACAGTTTGTATTTAAACACAGCTTTCCTCGCGGGTATGGTTTCAACATGTTTTGATGCTAGCGAAACGCATGATCCCCGACGAGTACATGAGGTACCACCATGTCGGAGGTGGGTTGCTCGCTTAGGAGTGGAAGCAGAGCCCCACTGTAGGAAAATTCCTGGATCTCCTTCTCCATAGGATCCCACGTCTATATAAATGACTTACAATTTGCGTCAACGACAGCCAGAAGCACTATTGAGAAAAACCCTTTGTTCTTATGAAAAAGAGAGGAGTAGTTTTTAGGGCATGTACTGTAGTTCAATAAAGTTTTACTTCGATGGCTCCCGAAGAACTGGGAAAATCTTGTATCAACTCAGATTCTTTTGCTTATTACACATAAGTTTTTTTGAGTGACGCTAACGTATGTTGTATGATTTTACTAATTTTACTTACAGTTAATCGGAACTGAAACTGCAGCGAATGGAAGAATTCACCAGTTGCAAAATACCTGGAAATAAGAACGAGCAAATCATTATTACTTAATAAATTACTATCAGTTATTACATTCTAAATGTTTGTATTGATTTACTTAGTACAAATCTGTTTGGTGTGTGTGTGTGTGTGTGTGTGTGTGTGTGTGTGTGTGTGAAATCTTATGGGACTTAACTGCTAAGGTCATCAGTCCCTAAGGTTACACACTACTTAACCTAAATTATCCTAAGGACAAACACACACACCCATGCCCGAGGGAGGACTCGAACCTCCGCCGGGACCAGGCGAAATTTGTTTGGTGATCAAAGCAAATTTCACTGACGCAAACCTCAGCACCAACGTTTAACTTGCTGACACAAATTTCAACAACGCCAACAGCAAAGCCGATTCTGTCTTCTTGTAATAACAGAACAGACAAAGGAAAAAGATCAGACAGTAGAGAAAAATTGCAGACAATCTGAACAAGAGGCACTCCGAGGGAAACGAAGTTATGAAGGTATTGCCTGTAGAGGAAAGAGAGGATGATGTAGACGTCTTTTTTAAAACTTTGGCCAAATCCATTAAAAAATTAACATCTGCTCCGCAGCAACAAGCAAAAAGGCAACGTTACACGTTGTAGTTCAGTATGGCTCCTACTGTATCTCCGATAGTCACAGGTTTTGCAGTAATTCTTCAGCTACTGTTGCGCCTCAATCATTATCGCTAAATTCTGAAGAAGATTATTCACATCAAAGCTCTCAAACCTCAAATTCCTTCTCAACTACGAGAAGTTTTGCCGTTGGAAATGAAGCTCTTATATAAAATATTGATAGATGTAGAATCTATTGCGTCCTACAATTTGTATATTTGGAACTTTTATCTTTCAATAAATTTGTTCAACATACATTGATTTCTATTATCCTTGTTTTTTTTTTATCCGTGCAAGTTTTAAAATGCAAGACAGTAGAATTTCTGAGTGTAAAAAACAAGAGCATATACCCCAAAGGCAATAGAAAGTTTCCCTTTCGATGTTGTATAATTCTTTGTAGATATCGCCTCGATCAATCCTAGAACGAAGGCAAACTGCCCAATGGAAAGACGAAAAAATTAGGAGAACTTCTTGTTGTCCTCACGCAGATGGGTGATGATCGTTGTTCGACATAGTCCGCCTTCATTTCTGAGCTCAACCATACGGTGTACTTTGGCTCTTTTCGTCCCATAGGTCTGGGAAAGTATTTCGTCGTCTTCCATCTCATCAATCAGAAGGCATTTAAGTAACACACTTTTACGCTTACTGAACATTAAATTCATTATATCAACCTTCGCTAGAGCGATATGACTACGAATGGAATCACGAGACTAGTGATAGATCGACAAACCTCATACGTTCGGAGGAAAGTGGTAACCAACGACTACCGTTCAACGTTTAATCGTTCAACAATAAACGATCGTCTTGATAGTTGCACAGAGTTTCTAAAGTACCTCGGACCTATCTTCTAAGATACGTCATAGGGTCGGTTTTACCTCGTATGTACCATTTCTCTGAAACCGAAACTGATTTGAGGTCGGCTTCTACCATTCTTCCGTTCTTCTGTAAATAATTCGTTGTTGAAAAATACTGATACACAATTAATAACAGTGAATAGTAATATTGTTAATCTACATAAACAAAAATTTAAATTTTCATTTGTTGAAAACCGTTGATCTCTGAATGTTCTTGACCATATGCTTTGAAATAATGGCATATATAAGGAAAACATTGTTAGCAAAAATCTCAGGAAGTACCTTTCCGATTTACTTCAAATTTTCACACGTTACTGCAATAAACGTTTAGACTCATATGCACTGTATACTTTCCAGTATAAATATACAGTATATATGCATATAAAATATGCAATAGTGAAAGGTTGTTAGCAAACAGGAAAGTTGTATTTACAGCTTACTGGATTATGATTAGAATGCTACTACAGAATATGAATCTGCAAAAACAATAAAAAAGGTTCAAGGTTAGAGAGAGGGTGGGAAGAGGAGATGGCCAAAAGGGATGGGAGGAAATGTACATAGAAAACGTAAAAGAGGAGAGCAACAGAGAGAGTGGCAGAACGAGATGGAGTGAGGGGGGGGGGAGAGAAGATGGACAGAGAAAGAGGGGAGTTGATGGCTGAGAGAGGAAGAGAGAGAGAGGGGATAGGAAGGGGTGAAGAGAGAGAGCAGGAGGAGAAAATGGACAGAGAGAGAGGGAGGAGAAGATGGACAGAGAGATGGGGAAGGAGGAGGAGTTGGACAAAGAAAAGGGGAAAGGAAGATGAACAGAGACAAGGGAGAGAAGGAGTTTAGAACGTTTATCCAATTCCCATACATATTAGAAACGTTTGTTTTCTATTTTCTTTCTTTTCAATTTAAGCAGACTAAGCCACAGCAAAGCGTGGCCGTGTACAGCTAGTAATAATAATAATAATAATAATAATTGGCATTAATAATAACAATAATACTGATTAGCTTAGCTCATCTGAAGCCGTGTTTTTATCATCAGTCCCGGAAGGGATGAGGAAGTTTGTGACCTATTCTTCTTGAAGAGGTGCTAATCAGTTATGTCAGAAGCCTTTCCGGATCAGAGATAGCTGACGTACGCTAACGACTAGATGGGGACAGGTCTACTGATTTACACGATTTCAGCGTACCTTGTCCGCTGTAGTGGCATGTCGTTAGTTAGGCGTAGCAACATGAATGTACGCTAATGATCCCACCGCTATACTACTGTTTGCAGGCTGCCTGCCGGAGATTATACGCCCTCTGCCAATCAGAAGCCTCTTGTGTGGCTATCGCGCAGCAAACAGAGCGTGCGCGTGGCAAACAGCGGCGCATATTGCCCGTTTCTGTGGAAGCAACCACGGCACTGCGCCGTCACCCTCTCATCTTCGCAACGTTCTGAGAGGTCCAGAAAGTGCTATAGGCTGCTACAGCAGATAGTAATAACTCACAATTTATGCGCCAAATGTGCTTGATGACAACACAGAGAAGCTGAAAAAAGAAGTGCTGCACGAATTGCGCTAAACAGATGTTTCATTTTCTCCAACTGTATTTATAACTCGGAGGGCGCTCCTTAGATCCGGGGCGCAGTGTTGATTCTTAACTGTAATAATTTTGATGTTAGGTCCTGCCTGGAACACGACAGGTGTGTGAGAGATGTAATGGGACTGACAACACTGCGAGCGATCTGACAACGCTGTGTTGTTCTGCTTGTGTAGACCGATCTGTTCATCCCTTGTTGACGCTCAGTTTCAGTTTTAGTTCCATACAGCCGTCAAGTTATTTTCCAGAGCGCCATCAGTGGAGTTGTATTTTTGTCGTGTGTTACGAAAATGGAACAATGGAATTTAGAGCAACGTTATCCCATCAAGTTTTGTGTTAAACTTCTGGATTCCACGAGTGTGACCTTTGAACAGTTGAAACAGGCCTGTGAGGAACATTGCTTCTGTTTATGGATCATATGTTGAAAACAATAGACTGGCTGGGTAAGATTAAGATATGTGAACACAAAATAAGCAGTCTTGCATATGCGGATGACTTAGTTGTGATGGCAGATTCGATTGAAAGTTTGCAAAGTAATATTTCAGAGCTAGATCAGAAATGTAAGGACTATGGTATGAAGATTAGCATCTCCAAAACGAAAGTAATGTCAGTGGGAAAGAAATATAAACGGATTGAGTGCCAAATAGGAGGAACAAAGTTAGAACAGGTGGACGGTTTCAAGTACTTAGGATGCATATTCTCACAGGATGGCAACATAGTGAAAGAACTGGAAGCGAGGTGTAGCAAAGCTAATGCAGTGAGCGCTCAGCTACGATCTACTCTCTTCTGCAAGAAGGAAGTCAGTACCAAGACTAAGTTATCTGTGCACCTTCAATCTTTCGACCAATTTTGTTGTATGGGAGCGAAAGCTGGGTGGATTCAGGTTACCTTATCAACAAGGTTGAGGTTACGGATATGAAAGTAGCTAGGATGATTGCAGGTACTAGTAGATGGGAACAATGGCAGGAGGGTGTCCACAATGAGGAAATCAACGAAAAACTGGGAATGAACTCTATAGATGTAGCAGTCAGGGCGAACAGGTTTAGATGGTGGGGTCATGTTACACGCATGGGAGAAGCAAGGTTACCCAAGAGACTCATGGATTCAGCAGTAGAGGGTAGGAGGAGTCGGGGCAGATCGAGGAGAAGGTATCTGGATTCGGTTAAGAATGATTTTGAAGTAATAGGTATAACATCAGAAGAGGCACCATGTTAGGACTGAATAGGGGATCATGGAGGAACTGTATAAGGGGGGCTATGCTCCAGACTGAACGCTGAAAGGCATAATCAGTCTTAAATGATGATGATGATGATGATGTTTTGCACATGCGGAAGGCTTGTGCCAAAATGCTGCCCGGAAACCTCACAACTGAGCAAAAGGATAATCGGAAAAACGTGTGCATTGATCTTCTTGAGAGTATTACCAATGACCACAAAGGTGATGAATGCTGGATTTTTGAGCAGGATCCTAAGACAATGCGGCAAAGTGAGGTGTGGCAGGCTGAGACATCTCCTGGACCGAAAAAAGCTCGAATGGACAAATCAAAAAATGGTTGAAATGGCTCTGAGCACTATGGGAATTAACATCTGAGGTCATCAGTCTCCTAGAACTTAGAACTACTTAAACCTAACTAACCACACACATCCATGCCAAAGGCAGGATTCGAACCTGCGACCGTAGCAGTCGCGCGGTTCCGGACTGAAGCGCCTAGGACCGATCGGCCACCGCGGCCGGCGACAAATCAGAGATCGAAACAATACTGATCTGCTTCTTTGACAGCTGGGGCACCGTAAATAAAGAATTTGTTCCTCCAGGACAAACTGTCAACCAAGTATTTTACGAAGATGTCCTTGCAAGGCTCAAGAAAAGGTTACATCGACATTGCAGACAAGTGGAAGCTGCATCATGACAACGCCCCATGTCACTCGGCCAGTTCCATCTCGTAATTTTTGACCTCAAAAGGCATTCCTTTAGTTCCACAGCCATCTATTCCTCTTATCTCAGTCCTTGTGACTTTCCGCTATTCCAGAAACTGAAAAATGTCTTAAAAGGACGTCATTTTGGCTCTTGATGACATTCAGAAGAATCTGACCACTATGTTAAAGTCCCTACCAGTTGAAGCGTACCAGCGCTGCTATCAAGACTGGGAACAACGACTCCGCCAAAGTATAACTGTCGAAAGGAACTACTTTGAAGAAGACAATATTGTTGTTTGAAAGAAATAAAAGCTTTGGTAGATAAAAATCAGTCTCATTATTTTTCTCACACACGTCGTAGGTTGTGTACTTTACGCTCTTTTGTTTACGAGGTTCCACATTTTACATACAGTAATGCGATTTTCAGTTTGTCCCTTTCGGCACGGTGAACAATTCAGGATGAAAGGCGAGAATCGGTATTGGATTCACAGCGAGGGGGGACGGGAGAATTCAGTTTGTCGGGCCAGTGCAGGCTGACAATGGCCTCTGTAATCCAGAGGCCGAGGCAGACTGCGTTTCGGCCGCGCTGAAAGGCTGCCTCACGCCGCGCCCGAATAATCCGCCCTGATTGGACGTCGCCAGCACTACTATCACCACCACCAGCACCAACTAGCCTGTCGCGTCGAGCCGCATGCTGCCCGAACCCGTCAAAGTGCCCTCGGCTCTTCATGCCACTCTTGTTCGCTGATGCAAGTTGTCCAGGTGTAAGGCCAGTACGCACTGGAACTCTTGTGTCGACTCATGTCGCGATTCAGAATCCTTGCTGCGCCGATTCATTGTTCGTACTCAACCCAATCGCTACCTCGAGACAAAACACCGTGTCCACACCAAGATTCATGTTGCAGACAAGCGCGAAAAATGTCGGAGCGCGTTGCTTCCTCTGGAATTTCGTTAGCTGTTTTTGTATAACTAATAATGCTAATACACGTAAGAGAAAACGACAAAGAAGGCGGTGGTTTCGCAAATTATTTGATGACGGGACTCAGTGCGGGAATAGTCTGTTGTACACTTTAATGGTGGAAGATGCCGTAGGTCTTAGAAACTTTCTGAGATTGTTCGCAACTGATTAACAAATTGTCTTAGCCAAAGTTGATATTCAAATTTATAAGAATAGTACCCAGAGTGAAAATCTCGTTCTGGAAACATCCCCCAGGCTGTGGCTAAGGCATTTGCAACGAACCCTAAGAAACAAAATGAGATTAAAAAAGACGATAGAGCACTTGCCCGCGAAAGGCAAAGGTCGAGTTCGAGTCTCGGTCCGGTACCCGGTTTTAATGTGCCAGGAAGTTTCAAATCAACGTCCTGCTTCGCTCCAGAGGTGTGCGAGGCTATCATTCGTTCTTTGAAGGAGTTCATAAGGTATGTAACTAATGAACGTGAAACATTAAATGCAGTGTAAAAGTTTTTTTATTATTGTGGATGAATTTTGACTGCAAAACGTAGGAAAACACTGAACATTCACACACATGCAAAGATCATTATCAAACATTGAAGGGACAATAAAACATATCAATCTTCTTTCTCACTAGAATTGCTGATATAACTTTATAAGATGCACAATAATTACAGACTGTTTAGCTCATGTTGCTGGACTGAAACTTGGGCTGAACAATGTAGTAATCCGTATAAGCTGGCTGAGGTACAGGTGAAGACATTGACCCACATAAGTTGTTCGTGGGCCTAATATGATCTGAATGATCAGCATTTTGAAGATCGAACAAAATACTGGTAGTTTTCTGTTTGGCAGTGTTCGCTTCTGATAATGGGCTCTTGCTGTTCCTCTAAGAATCAGCAACGAAATCCGCAAATACAGAACAACTGTTCCTTTTTGTCACGGCCTCAATTGTAGATTTTATGCAAGTAAAGGCTTCTACTCTGACGTCTTCAGAAGCTGGCGATGATGCTTTCAATCGCTTTTTATTTTGCAAAGGATTCGTCTCTCTCTGACGTGCATTTTCACTTTGGCAATGTGACTGTTCCTTCTGAGTAAAAAGTTCGGAATCCTCCTCTTGCCACGAGACGTTTGACAGATCACTGTATACAAAACCATCCTGAAACAAAATAATTATCTCTCAATTATTAAAAAATCATTAACATCAAATAAACAGTTGTCGCAACTTATCATTATTTTACAGCCACCTGAACTGAATAAGCTATACATGGTCATGAAGTTATCTAACCCTTCTTTTTTTTACAGAGACGTAGAACAAGTGCTGATTGGTTACTTCTAGCTGAAGGATTTTCGACTAGGTGGAATTTCCTTCACTGTATTGCCAATATTGGTGGAAGACACCTTATGGAAGTGGTAGCACGTATTTTAACTACAAAGGATTTCTTAGCATCCTGCCGCTGGCAGTGGTGATGATAATTATAATATTAAATACCTAGGCGTATGTTGTCAGGGACGCATTTCGGACGTAAGAGGATTTTTTACTCTTCATTACACCAAGATCTGATTAATGGACAACTGGATTTTTCTCAGCCTGTGCCACTAAATGAAAGAGAAATTACTGTTCCTTATGTGTTTGTTGCAGATGACGCATTTCCATTACTTCCAAAGCTGATGAAACCTTTTTCCGCTCGTAGCGATGGTTTAATAAAGCCACAAAGAGTATTCAACTATTGCTTGAGCCGGACTCTTAATGCTTTTAAAACCCATTGATTTGCATCCTAAGAAAGTAAAAACAATGGCTTTTGCTTGTGCCTACTTGCATTACTTCCTTCGAAGAAATGCATCATCGAGGAACGTATATACTCTACCTGGCTCTACGGATGTAGAGGATGCTGATGAGAATTTCATTTCCACAAGCATCACGAGATCTGAAACTTCACCATCTGAGGCACTGATCTCCTTAAAAAATATTCCAAGGAAATAGGCGAACGGTGCGAAGGAAATACGGAATAAATTTAGCGAGTACTTTGTGTCAGACGACCGGTTTAGTAGTGTAGCAAAATGAAAAACGTATAAAACAGGATAACTACTTCTTGTACTTTCAATATCACCACAAACAGCTACGTTATTGTGTGCACTGCATTTCACAGTTGAATGTATCTATCAGCAAGTAAGTATCCAATCGAAAAATTCAATGTTTTACTACTCATTTATAAAAGGTTCTTAAACATAGGTAACTCCATGTAAAATTCTCTTAAAAATAATTTTTTTTATTTACTTGATCGTCATCTGTGCTCTCGGCAGCATTTCTGCTGCCTCTGGACTCTATAACAGGCAATGAGGATTAGAAAGGTTCACAACCGAACTAACTACATTTCACTGGTGAAGTTTCACTTTTTATGTTCTCAATTTTTTTGCACTCGCGCCGAAAGAGTTCTTCAGTCATATTCGTAATGCGGAAAAGGAGCAATTTATCTGATGTTTAGAATGGTATGTTCATTGGCTTTCATCCCAAAGGTGAAGGCATTTCCGAAATGCCTAAGTCTGTAAACTGTTCACTTTCAGTCGTGGTTAATGTATACTGTGTCTGACAAAACGGCGCTGTCCAAAAGCGGCGCCGAAGCAACTGTGGTGTATAACAGGACATAGATTACAGATGATGGTCCCCAAAGATAGATGCATACTTGTGTTGACGCATTGTGCCTTCCAGAATGACACCATCACCTAGGGAGTGCCACGAAAACATTCCCCAGAGCATAACGCTCCCTCCTCCGGCCGCGACCCTCCGATGGTTGTTGCAGGGTGTTTGCTGTTAAGACGTTTCACACTGTTGGAGCACAAAACATGATTCATCTGAAAAGGCCACCCATCGCCACTCAGAGGGCATCCAGTTGCGGTACTGGCGTGCGAATTCCAATATTCGTCGCTGATGAACAGAAGGGTGCATGAATCAGGCGGCTGTTGAGGAGGCCTATCGCAGCAACGACCGCTGAACAGTCGTTGAGGAGACGCTGTTGGCAGCCCCCTGGTTCATTTAGGCGCTCAGTTGCTCAACAGTTGCACTTATATTCGCCCACACACATTTCCGCAGCCAGTCCAGTGCTATAACACTTTACAGCACATGTCGCTTATCAACTTCCAATTGTTTCAGTTGGATCTATTTAGTCATCATTACATCACTTGGTTTATGTAAACAGTGATCTCCAACACTGAGCCTTAAAACAAGTAATTGAATGTAAAACCACCTGAAGATGGACACAAGCCCGTAACAAGTCGTGCATCAAATAAAATCACCTTCTGTTGTCATTGGTAGCAGTTATTATTCTACACCCTAAAAGGGACAGTGACGGAGTTCAACTGCATCCGTTATGGATAACATTCTCTTAACGGACCTTACTCTGTTTCAAGATACAAGAGGGTGCACGACCGGTAAAATATGTATTTAAGTAAGTGTCCTCATGTTATATAAATAGTTCTAAAAATACAAAACTTTTTCTCACCATAAATTTCTTTACTTCAAGAATTAACAATATATTCCAAATAGCTTTAACATAGTGTATAGCTTTAACATACTACAAAGCATTAATATAGTATATGGCGTAACAAAAATAAACTTTAGAAAATGCCGGAAACTGCTATTGTCGATGTCTAGTGCGCATCCCTTCTCGTTATTCTAAAATCAGTTAGTAGACTGAAGCACCGACCAAAAAACATAATGTGTTCGTAGGAACACTATCCTCTAAGTAAAACTCTCTCCGCTAGCTGTATACCCCGCATATTTGTTACACGCCGGCGTTCCTAACGATACTTCGCGATGTTTATAATATTACTTGAAAATACAGCTCTTCGGTTGCACAGGAAAAAAATTTTTCAACTTTACCTAGGTTTCAACTGCTCTAAGGCAGCCGTCATCAGAAGTAAAAAAAAATTTTACATTACCTATAACATAGTTTTGGAATAACATAAAAATTATTAAATTAAACATATGTAATAAAATTACATCATAGCTAACTGCTGCGGTACAGTAGACAAAGAAAGCATACTTACATAGAGTAAATAGTTATGAAATGGTTTAGAGCCACAGTGCTCACGCTAAAGATAAAAATATATTTGTACATTATAAAATTTTCCTAGGAATGCACAACAATTTTTTACTTCTGATGAAGGCTGCCTTAGAGCAGTTGAAACCTAGGTGAAGTCGAAAAATTTTTTACCTGTGCAACCGAAGAGCTGTATTTTCAAGTAATATTATAAATTTCGTCTACGGTTGCTGCATTATCAGCCATGTTCAAAATTGTAAACCTTCGCGATGTTTCAATTACCGTTTCATTAATATTGCTCATACGTTTCTGTGCGAAAAAGTTAAGAAGCTAGACTGATACTCATGAGAATCGGGGTTCAGACAGGTTCCGGAATTCCAAATTTGGATTTTATACGGAAATTCTCTGACTTTGACGGGACTCTCAAAAACATTCACGCAGCTTGCCGTTACTGAGAATCACTTTACTTACCGTGTAATTTTCTTAACGATCTTCTTAAAATAGCTCTCTTAATTCTTGTTCGTCTTACTTTTCTTATTCAATTATCCTCTCGTTGGAAGTAGATTTAGTTCAATTTTACTCATAGCATGATATTTTCTGATTCTATCCTGGTGCTACTTATTTCAATATTTTCGGCTCTTCATCGCTAGCTAATATAGTATGGGATCTTAACCACCGTGCTTTGTGTATTAGCTTGAGGTTTTCGCTTTTATCGTATGCAAATTTTTGCTAATTTAGATCAGTTATGGTATCAGTTGCTGACTACTTGCGTCAGATTCAGGAGCGGAAAGATTTCATTAAATATTTTTAGCAGTTTTAAAATTATGTACCCACTATCTAATCCAGAATGAGATTTTCACTCTGCACCGGAGTGTGCACTGATGCGAAACTTCCGGACAGATTAAAACTGTGTGCCGGACCGAGACTCGAACTCGGGACCATTGCCTTTTCCGGGCCAGTTCTCTCCCAACTGAGGAGTGCTTGGGTACAAACACTTGGCCGTGAAAGGCAATGGTCCCGAGTTCGAGTCTCGGTCCGGCATACAGTTTTAATCTGTCAGGAAGTTTCCACTATCTAATGTATAATGACTTTGTTTCTTTTAACATTTTCACGTGAAAATATTAGTCAATTAGACTGTAGCATCTAAATTTAAACGAGATCTGTAATTCTCATTGCTCATGATTTGTATATTATTTATTAATCTGCATAACTGTGATTTTCGCTTGCCACTTACCTGTCGTCCGAAAGTGATTGATTTCAGCCAAATTACACTTCGTTTTGAATTATGAGTCCCACTCTGCTCTATATAACGGCGTAGGTAGCACGAAGCTATCTCTCGTGTAGGACACATCAAACAGGTTTCTGGCGAACACGAGAGCAGCGTGATTGATCCCTTCTGGTCTGTTGACGACTAATTAAACGCCAGCTGACACACTGCCCGGACAAATTTCTCTCTGGACCTCGGTCAACGACAAAGCCGTCTATGGTTTCAGGTTTAGTCCGACTGCCCGCATCACGTCAGTTCACGAGTTCTCTGTGACGTTAGCAGGGGCGGGAGGATTTCATTTCAACAGATACAAGGCAGCAGGTGGCAATGTAGCGCAGTTGTTGATAGATTTAGTACTGATTACATCCTGCTCTTAATGCAATAGTTTTCACGACTGCTGATTCATATTTTCAAAGTGTACATAAACACTAATTTTACTTACCAGTTACCAATTTACACAAACTATGGCTTACATTGATTTACCGTCTACACATCTTGAAACAAAACAGAAAATTAACAGGAGTAACTCCTATTACGTGTAGTAATCCTTCTAACGACCCTACGACAACAAAGGTCAAAAATTAATTATGATTGTAGTGTTGCTCACGCTGATAAATATTGCATTTTCGGTCAACAACAAAGTTATATTATGTGGCCGGTGTCATTAGAGCACAGTTAATAAAGTCATTTCATAAAATAATGGATAAACTAGGCACTCATCTTTTCGTGTTTCCCACGCTGGTCTCGTTGTGAACTCATGGCTCAATCGTCTAAAATCTAGGTGGTGATGATTCCAAGCTCGGATGCAAAGAGGCCTAGGTGTTATTCTGCGATATTCAAAAGTTTTATAGATGCGTTTCATAAACCATTCTTGAAGATTAAACTTTTGCAAGTTAGCACAATGGGGATGTAAAAAAGTAATCAGCACTCCGAATTTAACTTACACTTCTTTTTTATTACTTTTGTTGCAATATCATTTCACAATATAAAACATACTTGAAAATATCTTCCGTACTGTTAAAGTTCACATTTCGTAAAATGACTACAATTTGCGTTTTTTCAACATGGCGACCAAGACTTGACTCTTCAATAACCACTTACGTGCCCAAAAATCAGAGTTACAAGTACGTCAAAGATCATAGTGACAAAAGAAAGGATACAAATAAGAATAATATCATTGCAATATAAACATATCGATGTATCAAAGTACTTCTACATTAATGAAATCAAATCTGAATGTTGTCACAGAAATATGTTAACTATTTTACAGAAACACAATAGAATATTGCTGGTATCGAGAGGTTGAGGTGAGGTGCCGTAATGGTTACGTAATTAAAGTGCCATTACATCCTTTAAAGCACGAACATATTTGATTCCATAAAATAGCAGTTGAAGCTGTAAAAATTCAAAACACTCTTGAAAATATACCCGGTGTAACGTGTAACTACAGCCCACAGCAGGTTAAACTGAACAGGAAAGAGGTACACGGATTGATGGGATGAGGTCACTTAGTCGTTTGGGGGGGAGGGGGGGGGCAGAGACCTTTATATCCAAATGAACTACAGAAATAACAGTTCGGTCATATTCTGATTTATTTGAATGGATAACCAGTTTACGACCGTGCACCCAGTGCGTCGCTCTCTTTTTAAGAGGTGATGATGGCTATAAAGTCGAATCCTGTTATCGCCGTAAGTCAAAACTCGTTCAAGACTGAATTATTCGTTTTACATTGATAGAATCGTTAAGAAAGGTGACCCCATCTCACCGAAAATATCTACACCAACTTATGAATTGGATTTGAGGGGACCAAATGACTCTCGGTGACAGGGAAGAAACTAAAATCAACTTAAATTTGCAGGTGACACTGTGCTGTTTGCATATAATCAAGAAGAATAGTAGAACAACATAGAAGAACTCTGCGAAGTGAGTGCGTTTTATTGTTTACTTCGCTTTATCGTTAAGTATTTGTCTCTCCATTATTTTCAAAAGCTTGCTGGTCTGATTACCAAAAAGTGCCATTTCCCAACCTTCAAACTCTTTTAATTTGAAACACAAATAACAGTTCTGCCTCCTGAGAACAAGTTTATTTCAAAAAATCGTAGCAAAAGCGATGCGTTCTGGAGAGATCTTCAGTATGGTGTATCAATAATACTGCATAATAATGCATTGAGCAAGCATAAAACGAAAACCACCAAACACAACATTTTAACCTCGAAGCACATAAATCAACTTTTGGTAACTTAGTATGCTTCTGTCAACCAATTACAGCATAGGAAACGTCACGTCACATTTCTGGAACTACAACAAAACATCCTTAATTTTTATTTCAATATTTATTAAATATTATTTTTATTATTTTGCGAATGAATTTGTGGTGCCGTCAGAAATACGCCTGCATGGTGTCAGTTGTTCTTGCTGTGGTTGACATACAAGAAAACCGATGGCGCATCATGTTGATTTAAGTGCTAAAGCTTTAGAAGCGTGTTTGGTGGTTTTCGTATTTACATTTGCGCACTACAAAGAATACAATTTAACTGATATTCTTCAGTCATAATCTCTCCAAATCTCGTTAATTTTCGTTCGATTTATTGTGCAAAGATGTGGAGAAATGTGACGTCGGCGAACAACGCTGTTACCAGGACGGTGGCCGTTTGAATTAAGCTCTTTATGTGTATCTCATCTAGGACATCAGTTCTTTTCACGAGAATGAACAGTCATTTTAAGGTTATACGCCAGTCTCAGCCTTGAGGAGAAATTCCGACGTTAAATAAAAAGCAGTTAGTAATAAGCAAACAACAGCGTTCAGATCGAAATATATTTATATGGAAACGGTGAAAATGCCAGACTTCGCGACACCTTGCAGACAGAGCCGATTTAGTGTTATGTCGTTAAAAAATCGCCTACTTTTCCATATTTTTCGCATTATTGTTTCCACGAAATTTCCATGTGACTGCGTAACAACTGTATTTCTGTGCTACCTAGGCAAGACTCATAAGAAATTTGCTCTCTGACAAAGCAATTTCTGTTTATTTAGTCGCAGTCTATCATTCGTTGAACAGATTTGTGATGGCTGCGGGCTTTCCAGATAACTAACTACGCACCCTCGGACTCGGAGTTGCAATATTAAAAGTTTTGGCTGGTTTCGTTGTCTAGGGGCTGGGATACGTAGTTGCCGCATTACAAGCCAAATAGTGCTGAGTCTACAGAATACAATTTGAATACACACATGAATCGAATGGTAGAAGGTTCCTATCACTCGGCAATTGCGAATTAATATAGAAATTTATAAATGAAAGACTACAATTAAATAAAATCTGCAGGTACTATTTTAACGACTTTAAATGATGAGTACGATAGAAGAAGTATTTTTGAGAATGCCGTATATTTCTGTAAAACACTTATTGGTTTCGATAGTCCAGCAGTTACATGAACTATAACTTGAATAACAGGGAAACAATAGATCCCTACTGCACGAAATTAGTTATGAACAACAACGTAGCTCACGGCATATTCACTTCTAAACGCACAGTATGACTTCACTGCGCCACGGAAATCACATAGGAGCACAAGTCGGCACTCCGAAATATTTCTATCTTCCGCGACCACGCGAAAAGTATGGTTCAGACGGCTCTGACCACTATGGGACTTAATTTCTGAGGTGATCAGTCCCCTAGAACTTACAACTAAAAACCTAACTAACCTAAGGACATCACACACATCGATGCCCGAGGCAGTATTCGAACTTGCCACCGTAGCGGTCGCGCGGTTCCAGACTGTAGCGCCTAGAACCGCTCGGCCACTTGGGCCGGCCCACGCGCAAAGTGCTCCACTGTCCACGTCTTTCCCGTGACTCTAGCGTCCAGCACTTTCCGTGCCCTGTGCGACTGTCCGTGTCCTGTGCCGTCCTGCCCAGAACTACCTCGTGTCCTCTCCGGAAACACGCTTCCATCCAGTCTCCCAATCCCACTCCCGGGTTCCCGGGTTCGATTCCCGGCGGGGTCAGGGATTTTCTCTGCCTCGTGATGGCTGGGTGTTGTGTGCTGTCCTTAGGTTAGTTAGGTTTAAGTAGTTCTAAGTTCTAGGGGACTGATGACCATAGATGTTAAGTCCCATAGTGCTCAGAGCCGAGCCGAGCCAGTCTCCCAATTCACGAGCGCTGTGACTGGTTAGAGCGCTCGCGCTATGTCTTCAAGCCAATGCACCCACACAACATAATGAAACACATTTAAATACTTGAAATTGAATAAATATTCCTACGGCTGGACCATAAACACGCTCTAACACACATTATTAAATACATAAACAATTAAATAAACATGTATCAAAAGAAAAGCAGCAAAACGTAGGCCAGGAACCTAATGTCTCTGTACTTTCTAAAAAACAGTAAATAATTGACCACTTTATTCATCAATAGTTTATATCGGATATTAACAAAGGCATAGATGAATCAATATATTTATAATCATGCTGCTACCGTTTTTTCGTGTAACTGTGGAGTACTTATGGCTTGGCTTTGACTTCCAATAACTCATGTACTATTTAAATTACATGCCTGTAATTCATACCAATTTAGATTTACACTAATAGCTTTCTAAAGACACGGCGATTGACAAGATCGGATGAAGCGTTTGTATTTTGGAAATTCGTTGTTGGGTGTTACTTGTATAATTTACCGTCAGATACTGAACTTTAAACTAATAAAGATATTGAAAATCTGATTACACCATCATAGTCGTCGTGCAAATAATGGTAATGTACATGTTTCTTTTTGAGGTATCATGATTCATCTGGCTACTATTAATTTCTATACGAACTGTGAAATGTCTGCCATTGAGGCTTCAAGACGTCCGCCATCTTTGGCACTCCCGGCGTGCCTCCTCCATCGACACAAAGCACCGTCCTCGTCACAGCGGAATTCCTAGCCACGCGGCCGGTGGACCTCGCGCTGGGGCTACCTACCCCTCCTGCAACGGCCGATGTCCGGCGCCACACTAGCAGAACGGCCCGAGCGGTGGCCGCCAACTCTGAACTTAGAATACAGGGTGATTCAAAAAGAATACCACAACTTTAAAAATGTGTATTTAATGAAAGAAACATAATATAACCTTCTGTTGTACATCATTACAAAGAGTATTTAAAAAGGTTTTTTTTTCACTCAAAAACAAGTACAGAGATGTTCAATATGGCCCCCTCCAGACACTCGAGCAATATCAACCCGATACTCTAACTCGTTCCACACTCTCTGTAGCATATCAGGCGTAACAGTTTGGATAGCTGCTGTTATTTCTCGTTTCAAATCATCAATGGTGGCTGGGAGAGGTGGCCGAAACACCATATCCTTAACATACCCCCATAAGAAAAAATCGCAGGGGGTAAGATCAGGGCTTCTTGGAGGCCAGTGATGAAGTGCTCTGTCACGGGCTGACTGGCGGCCGATCCATCGCCTCGGGTAGTTGACGTTCAGGTAGTTACGGACAGATAAGTGCCAATGTGGTGGCGCTCCATCCTGCTGAAATATGAATTGTTGTGCTTCTTGTTCGAGCTGAGGGAACAGCCAAATGCTTGCTGGATGCGGGCTACATTTTCATCACTCGTTCTCAGCCGTCCAGAACTTTTCCCTTTGCACAAACACCCATTCTCTGTAAACTGTTCATACCAACGTTTAATACACCACCTATCAGGAGGTTTAACACCATACTTCGTTCGAAATGCACGCTGAACAACTGTCGTCGATTCACTTCTGCCGTACTCAATAACACAAAAAGCTTTCTGTTGAGCGGTCGCCATATTGGCATCAACTGACGCTGACGCCTAGTCAACAGCGCCTCAAGCGAACAAATGTACAACTAAATGAAACTTTATAGCTCCCTTAATTCGCCGACAGATAGTGCTTATCTCTGCCTTTTGTCGTTGCAGAGTTTTAAATTCCTAAAGTTGTGGTATTCTTTTTGAATCACCCTGTATTTTCAGGGCGTCACAACTCGCCCGTTACCTCACACGGCTGTTTATGCTTATTTTCAGTGGTTGAGTAAATGTACTTGGCCTGTAGTTTACATTTTACAATTATGCTGTTGAAAGGAATCCGGTGACCTCAAACCTAGTCCGACAGCACTTTTTTACATTATTTCTCAGTATCACAAATACTAATGCCTGCCAATGCCGTTTGAATGGACCTTTTTTTATTAACGCTTGCTCTACATCACAGCTCCAGGCTGTGACAGAAGCACGTGACAGGACAATGGATCGAAGAATGAAACTTTTGTGCTCGGCGGTGAGGCACATTGTTTTTAACGTTTCATTCCCTGTGCTTAGGGACATGATGAGCTGTTTGAGATCTCGCCTCGTTGTAGAGATAAGACCTTTGCAGGAATGTCGCAGCAAACTGAGTCAAATGGCAGGTAACACGGAACAGCAAGTGCTAAGGTGTTGGTTGAACTCAACATGCCCAGAAAGAAAAAAATATTTTACACAACGTTTACTCGTCTCAGCGGCATTCGAACAATATTGACAATAATAAACAACTAAATTCCAGAGAAAGGTAATATTTCGGCTAACATAAAATTATATTGTTTGAGATGGTATCTGTTCTTTCGGACATGTTCGAAAGAGCAAATACCATCGGTGACCAAGCAGCTCGTTAGAATGAAATTACAATGAAATGGACACGCTTAGCTGCTTACAGGCGTTGACATACGTCAATGGAGAGACATGAAAATGTTTGCCCCGACCGGGGGATCTCCTGCTTACAGGGCAGACGCTCCATCCATCTGAGCCACTGAGGACACAGAGGAGAGCGCGCCTGCAGGGACTTATCTCTGGCACGCCTCCCGCGAAACCCTCATTCTCAACGTATTGTCCCGCACTACATTCGTAGTGCCCCTGCCCATTATACTCACTACTCGCGGCGCGTTGCCGATTCCCGTAAGAGTTCGGGCACTGCTTGTGCATTCGCACAGAAGAAGAAGATGGTCAAGTGGCCAGTGAGCCTTAACTATATATTTACTAAGATGGTATCAGTTGTTTCGGACATGTTCGAAAGAACAGATACCATCGGTCACCAAGCAGTTCGTTAGAATGAAATTACAATGAAATGAACACCCTTAGCTGCTTACGAATGTAGTGCGGGACAATACGTTCAGAATGTGGATTTCGCGGGAGGCGTGCGAGAGATAAGTCCCTGCAGTCGGGCTATCCTCTGCGTGCTCGGTGGCTCAGATGGGGCCGGCACGGTAGATCAGCGTGTTCGGTCAGAGGGTTAGCTCCCCTCTGTAATAAAAAAAAACTGAGTGACTAGATCAATAATGAACTTCAACGGGCGTCAGGGAACGTTCCCAACGAACAATTACAACGACCTAAAACGAACAAACTGATATTAAAAAAAATGGATGGAGCGTCTGCCATGTAAGCAGGAGATCCCAGGTTCGAGTCCCGGTCGGGGCAAACATTTTCATGTGTCCCCGTTGACGTATGCCAACGCCTGTAAGCAGCTAACGGTGTTCATTTCACTGTAATAACATAGAATTATTTTGCCTTCTTCCAAAACAAACATTTTAGAGCCACCATAAATTTATTAACGACTCACGCATTCTGAATGGCACCTCTAATTATACATTTGGCAAAAACTTTAAAATTTTGCTCATCTGAGTTTTAAATCTCATAAACAGTGAAAGAACCAATATTAATAGAATTTACAAGTTTCACAACAGTTTTCCGTTGTTCAGTAGATGAGTTGATAAACTCCCAAATTCAAAAGTAAACAACGAAAGCATTATCAGTATTCAAGTCATGAGATGCCTCTCAATATCGTGTCGGACCTCCTTTTACCCGGCGAAGTGCAGCAAATCGACGTGGCGTTGAGTCAGGAAGTCGCTGGAAGTACCTTGCAGAAATATTGAGCTGTGCCGTCCATAAAGTATGATGTGGATGTAGATGCCGGGTGCAGGATTATGCGCATGAACCGACCTCTCGATTATGTCCCATAATTCTTCGATAGCATTTACGTCAGGCGAGCTGAGCAGCCAAACCACTAGCTCGAATTGTCCACAATGTTCTTCAAACAAGTCGCGAACATCTGTGACCCGGTGACATGCCGCATTGTAATCCATAAAAATTCCATCGTTATTTGGCAACATGAAGTCCATGAATGGCTGCAAATGGTGTCCAAATAGCAGAGCACAGCCATTCCCAGTCAACGATCGGCTTAGCTGGACAATATAAACTCGGCCCACAACATTATGGAGCCACCACAAGCTTTCACAATGTGTTGTTGACAAATTGGGTCAATGACTTCGTGGGGTCTGTGCCACACTCGAATCCTATCATTAGCTCTTACCAATTAAAATCGGCACTCATCTCGCCAGGTCACGATTTTTCAGTCGTCTAGATATGGTAATGATCCCAGGAATGGCGCTGCAGGCGATGTCGTGCTGTTACCAAAGGCACTCACGTCGATCATATGCTGCCATAGCCCATTAACGCCAAATTCCGCCGCACTGTCTTATTGGTTACCTTCATTGTTAGTCGTACACTGATTTCTGCGGTTATTTCACGCAGTGTTGCTTGTCTGTTAGCACTGACAACTCTATACAAAACCCGCTGCTCCCGGAGGCCGTCAACCTCTGCGTTGTCCGTGGTGAGAGTTCTTGGCACACTTTGACAATGTGGATCTTGGAATATTGAATTCGCTAACGATTTCCGAAAAGGAATGTGCCATGCGTCTAGCTCCAACTACCATTACATGTTCCAAGTTTTGTGTTAGCAGAAGAGCCAACACCGTGTTACGATTGGAGGCCGAAATGCACGCGTTTTACCTCACGCAGGCTGGCGTGAAGAGGGAGGAACTATACTGACGTGAGGTCTGGAACACGACAAGGAATGAGAATTCAGAAAGCGGACATAATTAGTTTGATACTTAACTTTAATCCATTAATGATGAACGTCGCTTTTGACGGTACATGATTCACAATATTATCTGTTCAGAATACATTCTTGAGGAATATGGCGCCTTGCTAGGTCGTAGCAAATGACGTAGCTGAAGGCTATGCTAAACTGTCGTCTCTGCAAATGAGAGAGTATGTAGACAGTGAACCATCACTAGCAAAGTCGGCTGTACAACTGGGGCGAGTGCTAGGGAGTCTCTCTAGACTAGACGTGCCGTGTGGCGGCGCTCGGTCTGCAATCAATGATAGTGGCGACACGCGGGTCCGACGTATACTAACGGACCGCGGCCGATTTAAAGGCTACCACCTAGCAAGAAGTGTGGTGTCTGGCGGTGACACCACACCAAGTCTTTTAATTCCCGTGGTGTGGCCATAATCACGTCGGAAACCTTTTCACATGAATCGCCCGAGCACATATGACAGCGCCACAAATGCCCTGCTCTTTCGGACCTTGTGTACGCGATACTATTGCTATTTTGTATATGTGCATATCGCTATACGGTGACTTTTGTCATCTCAGTGTAAATCACAGTTCAAAAAGCTGAAAACAAATACATTTGGTTAATAATCAGGCGTTGACGTAAGGTGACCGCCTGAAACTTAGCGCAGACATCGCTCGGTCCTTTCACTCAGCTCAGATTAGGTACTCTACAACACTCACAGGGTAACAATTGAAATTACATAGCCACAAGGTGAGAACAACTGAAACGGATTACAGATCGCTCGCCGAAAAATCTCATGTAACCCTTTCAGACCTTGAGTATCAACGATGTTAGTTTCTATGTTTTGGCTCAGTAGTCTGCAACTTTTTTTAAAAAAAATTAGCACTTTAACACATGAATGATGAAAAGGGAACAAACAATTCAAAAGATTAATATTTGATGACAGTTTTAAGACATAGACCCATAAAAACGTAACACACAAATTAAATAGATTTTTCTATACTCAGCCATGATTGCAGCAAACAGTAAATGCGTTTCAGGTTTGGCAAGGCTCTGTTTTTTGCAAGTGGACTAAGCAATAACTCTGCAGAATGGTGATCCACATCGAGGAGTAAGAAAAATATAACAGTCGCTAATCAAAGTTAGACAGCGTTATATGCGAGAACTCAAATTAAATTACTATCACAAAGTCTCGCTCAAAGATAAGGGTTTTCGCGAATCACAACCAGTATTCTAGTCACCTGTAAGAAAAAGACCCTCACCTTTTTCTTTCTACGCTGGTCCTTGGCTGTATGGCAAATACTGGTCGCTGGGCAGGCACAAACTGAAGGAGTGCATGCGCAATTCTCTGCTCTTTTCCTGCGCTGTAATGTTGTTGTAGCGTCGTCCACGAAGCTCCTCGTAGAGCTTCCAAAGTCAACCACGAGATCGTTTATACACATTGTAAATAGTAATGATCCTATAAATTTCCTTTCAGTACTGAACGTGCCGACTCCGAAGACGCGAACTTGTGACTATGAAGGCAGAGGGAAGCAGTAATTCTTCAAATGCCGTGGGCACATCTTTTGCAGCTTCAGATTAACATCTGTAACATCGCGAACCGGACCTCCGTCCTCGGTGAGGTCTCTTGCGGAACTGCAGAACTGCAAGCAAAAATCCTCCCCTCCCCCTTTACGAATATTACGCGTACAGTTAAATCAAGTTGGCGAGCAGTTCTACTGCTTCTGGCGGAATGCCGTACTACTAGTTCTGGCGGAATGCTCGAAGCCGTCGCTATGATAAGAAGAACACTGAAGTTTCAGGAGAATCAGGTATTGATGCTAACGCACGCGCGGCTCACGATATTGGGATAGTAGAATTCCGAGAGAGGAAACTTGGGAAAGGATTTTCGGTTCTGGCATTTTATCTCAACGAGCTGAAATCTTCTGAGTACCTTTAGCTGGAACCTGGGAATTGACTTATTTTTTATTTGTTTCTGGAACGACATTATCCATATTACAATATAATCCGGAATGAAACGTCCATTCTGCATCGTAGAGTGCGCCGTTTTGAAACTTTCTCGGCGATTTAAACTGTGTTGGACTGGGACTCGAACTTGAGAACTTTTCCTATTCGGGACAGTCTTCTAATGGGCTGAGCTGTCCATGCACGACTCTTAGTCTTACTTCCGCCAACTTTCTACTTTCCAACATTCACAGACGTTGTTTTGAACAACGTTTTGGGGCTAGCACTCCTGGAAGAAAAGATATCGCGGAGAAGTCGCTTAGCCACAGCCAAGGGGATTATTTCCAGAAAGAAACTTTCAGTCTGCAGACGAGTGTGTGCTGCAGTCTGCAACCGTGAGACCGCTACGGTCGCAGGTTCGAATCCTGCCTCGGGCATGGATGTGTGTGATGTCCTTAGGTTAGTTAGGTTTAACTAGTTCTAAGTTCTAGGGGACTAGTGACCTCAGATGTTGAGTCCCATTGTCCTTAGGTTAGTTAGGTTTAACTAGTTCTAAGTTCTATGGGACTAATGACCTCAGAAGTTGAGTCCCATAGTGCTCAGAGCCATTTGTACCATTTGAGTGTGTGCTTCTTTGAAAGTTTCTGAGAGATTAATAGTCCATTCAGGATCCACACTCGAAGCAGGAGCCTTACTAAGTTTCGGGTTCTATCCCCCGTCCGAGTCACATTTTTAATCTGCCACAGTGTTTCGAAACAGTATGAGCACATAATGTGTGTATGTGCGTTCCTCAGTGTGTACGCTCGATAGTAGGACTGTAGTTGTCCACTGCGTGATTTGTAACTGTGCTCACAGTTTGTTCTTCGTTGCTAGTTTCAGACAGTACCGTCAGTCTTTTCGCAGCGGGAACGCGAAGAAGTAATGCAGCTGGTTGCAGCAACGAATCAGCTTTGTGGAATACGAGCTGTGAACCTCTCGCCTGCTTCGCTAATGAGCGCTGTAACGCTTTTAACTGCGTCTGAGATAGCAGTTTCTGCATGTTGCTCGCAGATACTAATGTGGTAAATGCACTTTTGCGGAGCTCGGATGCAGATCCGTTCCGTTTTACGACAGAAGTCGCTCTGCGCGTGGGGCTTTATGGGGTTTGATTCACCGCCGCCCTGCCTCTGACTGCAGCTGGTGCTCCCGCTTGCGTACAGAGCAGCTGCTCGTGTTGTGCGTGCGTTTGCAGTCGTAGAAGAAAAGCGAACGAAAAGCTAAAAAGAAAAAAAAAACTTGGCCGAGTACTGTTTTTTGCGTTGCTTGCTCTTTGTTCGCGCACAAAGCACAGGTAGACAGACGCCCCTGCAAGATATGCCATTTCGCGAATGAGGCCATTCGCTTTTCATGCACCTGTGTTACTCTACAGACGAAAGAAAACAAATCAGTGTTGAGGGCGTTACAGGTCGTACAAGGCCTAATGAATTCATGCGACCCGGGGGAACTAGAGCTTGCATGTTAAGACAATTAAAAATAGCACCAAGGGACTCGGCGCTAGCATGTCAAGAGAACAGTGTTCTCTCTCTCTCTCTCTCTGCCTCTCTCTCTTTCAAATAGACAAACACACACACACAGACACATACACACACAAACACACACACAACGCTTCTCGCTCACACAGGCTCAAAAGTTTTCTAAATTTAAGACTTTCAGCTTTAAATGCGAACATTTAAGGTTAAATTTGTCGGTAATCTTGTGAATATCAGCAGAAACTACAACTGTTGTAACCAGTAACGTTTATTATCACTTCCGCAACACGTTTCAGTGGGGTGCGCCACCATCATCAGATGAATTTACGCCTTATAGTAAGTCATGTACGTGGGGTGGCTATAAAATAACGGAACTACTGCCGTAAAACGTTTCATTTCAAAAACACTCATATTTAGTTATGTCATCCTCTTCTATCCCTACAACACTCCATGCGAATTTTCGATTGACGGAAACAGTGCTGGACGTCTTCCTCCGTGAGCTGCTTGACGGCATGTGCTGCTTTTTCTTTCACTATTTCAAAGGACTGAAATCTTGTTCCCTTTAATGCAGATTCGACCTCGGAAATAGACAAAAGTCACGTGGCGCTACTTCAGGTGAATAAGATGGATGTCTAATACTGGGATGCTATTCTTTGGTAGAAACCTATTCACAGACGATGCCGTATTCGTCGGTGTGTTGTTTTGATGCAGTATACATGACTTGTTCTCCCACAATTCGGGTCATTCTTTTTCTTCTTATTTTATCACGGTATTGACCAAAAACCTTAAGGTAGTAATGTTGATTAATAGTCTGACCTTCAGAAACCCAATGAAGATACACAATTGCATGAAGATCGAAAAACACAATCAGTATCCCTCTCAATTTTGTTTTGCTCATTTAGGCTTTTTTCGCTCTCGGTGACGTTGTGCTCTTCCAGTGCGAGAATTGGCGCTTAGTTTCTGCATCATAAATAAAAAAGCCAATATTCGTCGCACGTTATCACTCTCTCTAAGAAATTAGGATCATTTTCTGTGTTATGCATTATGCCTGTACAAACATTTTCACCAGCCTCTTTTTTGTTTGATCGTGGGAATTTTCAACGCCAGTTTCGCACACACTTTTTTCATGTTAAACTGGTTATGTAAAATTTTCCTTACTCATTCTTTGTCAGTTCCAACAGTTTCAGCCGTCAACTGAATACTCAACCGAAGGCCAGACAAAATCAGATTACGTACTTTATCTATGTTTTCATTCCTTTCCGATGTTGAAGGACGTCCCGGGCGTAAGCCACATTAAACATCTCGGCCATCTTGGATATGCTTGAACCACTCAAAAATTCACATACCCCACAAATAGTCTTCGCCTTACTCGTTTAGTAAAAGATAGGGTTCAGAAGTGGTTTCTCCACATTTCATGTGAAACTTGATGAAAATTTGTTGCTTTATCGCCACACTTATCAGTTTTCCGTCAAAACAAAATACCAGTCTCTTACACAAACGAAGGCCACGGTCACACTGATTTGCAACCAGACGCCAGAGTTGCCGTATGCGACTGAAAGCCTTCACGCTTCACAGCTATTGGTCGTTCATACTTGGTGCATGCGTACTTACTCTGTGACAGCATCAGTCCCATGATTTTGTAGCCACACCTCTATCTATTGTATGTACGACCTTGAAGTAGCTTGTGGCATTGTCTGGTAGCCGAGTCAACTCATGTCAAGCCTATCAGCTATATCTCTTGCTTAGAGAGGTTTAAGAACGTACGGGAAACAGGTTAAAGCATGCGCGTGGGGTTATGAGATACTGTAGTAACTTATCACGTAATTATACAAAACTGGATTACTATCAATAATACACCTAAAGAAATCTACCAGCTTCCTTTCTTTGCCGGCCGAAGTGGCCTAGCGGTTCTAGGCTCTACAGTCTGGAACCGCGCGACCGCTACGGTCGCAGGTTCGAATCCTGCCTCGGGCATGGATGTGTGTGATGTCCTTAGGTTAGTTAGGTTTAAGTAGTTCTAAGTTCTAGGGGACTGATGACCTCAGAAGTTAAGTCCTATAGTGCTTAGAGCCATCAGAAATCTCCTTTCTTTTTTCCGTCTAGGAATTATAAACATGGTTTTGAATACCCAACATCTTACCAAAAATAAATAACGTGAAGATATTCGGACAACCTCAGCGATCAACATTAATTTTGTTGACCATTCTAACACTACTGTTCCCTAAGTTCAGTTAAAAATCTTGCTGCATAAATTTTAATTGACGTCTGCTTTTCTTTAGCCAAACGGTCTGCTGTGTAAATGTGTAGATGAATAGAACGGGGAACAGCAGTGCACTTTGCTAAAAGAGAGTCTTCCACAACTTTTATAATAAAAGCTGTTCACAAACTGACAATATTCTATTATGTTTCTGATACAATTTCGATTAAAGTCACAAGTTTCAATAAAAATGGCGAACGTGGTACACACTTAATTCACAGAGCACAACCCAAACATACTATGTCGCTCAAAATCAAAGGCTGCTCTCGTGGACAACACTACAATGACTGTCGTGTACGGAACCTAAGCAAAGATTTATTTACCGCTATCGGCGCGTAGCCAAATATATTACAGCTTGCCTACATATATTAAAGCTTGGAGAACCGGTAGTTAATCAAAATAATCATGGAACAATTTTTCTGCACGTGTGGGTGAACAGTTGCAAAGAAAATATGACTCCTGAGATAAGCAAGATTTATAGAAATAAAATAATGATGTGTTACTGAACATTATTTTCAAATGGAGATTTTGTGAATTTTACGAAAGATCTCACGTCGCTAAAATAAGAAGTATCTTGTACTTTCTTTTATGTGAGAGGTTTTCATGAAAAATTACACGATTTCTTAATTGAATGAAAAATAAAATGTTATTAGAAAATTTTGTTGTCAAATATTGCATAATGCGAAATGTATACCAGTTACTGTCAAATGAAACAATCGGAATTTGTAAGTTAATTGTCGCTGTTGTGGTCTTCAGTCCTGAGCCGTGGCGGCTCTGATCATGTCGGTATGGCGTTCCACAGACGCCACTAACTACTTAGGTGGACAATATCGATTCGATGGTGTGTCGCGAGCACACACAAACACACACACACACACACACACACACACACACACACACACGTGCGCGGAGAGAGAGAGAGTGCTTAGTTGACAGTCAAAACAAAGCAAGCTAACCAGCAATGCTGAGAGAATTCGTGAACTACAATAACTACCAAATGGAATGAATGATCAGTACACTGATAGTCAAAAGAAGAGGAGTTGGTTTGTATCTTCGCAGCTCGGCCTCCAACAGTTTCCTGACCATGAAGTCACAGTTATTTACACCTGATTAACCTGGGTATAAAATACCTTCTGTGGTTTGCGCCTATCCTGTTACTGACAGGGTGAACCTCTGACAGTATTGTAACTCTTTTAGCATAACATGGTAGACCATTAGCTACAGTTCTGCAAAACACAATATAATAACATTACCAAGCATAATTCCACTTCAGGATCATACCACCCATACACACTCACCATCTGATGATACATGAACAATGGGAATGTAGGCAATGTTGTATGGAGGGGAAACTGTTACTTTAGTTACTAGTACTCTTCTACATCTAACAAAATCCCTGAGTAAAAACAGGTTGCATGTGGTAAAAAATGTAAACCAGTGGTCTACGTAAGTGATGCCTCTAAGGAAACAGAATTATTTTTAACTGCACAATACTGAACTAATTATCTGAGTGTTTTCGAGATATTACATTATGCTTAAGTTGCACTGAATGTAGTCTTCGACACTAAACAGTATACAATGTTCAGCATTTCTTGTTTGAGAAATGGGAGGAAGGAGTGGGGGGGGGGCGGGGCGGGGGAGGGAGCATAGTAAAAAAAGCAGCACTCTAAAAATACATAACCGAAAGTAGTGATGTTGTACATAGAGTATGTATAGTGTCAAAACACAGTATGGCAGTTAGGTACAAGCATACAGTAAACAATTTCATATCTGTCTATGTGGATGCACACATAAATTTCTTTACTTTTCTTGATTTTCCTTGAATATCTGTGCCTTTGTCTTTGCACATTCTCTCAAAATTATTTAGGAGAGTTTTGGATGCACATACAGATATATATTCTAATTTAGGTAATAGAGTTATACAGCAAACATATACACTCAGCATCAATGACTGCAGTGTTAATCAGCCTTCTGAAACATAGATTGTGAGCAACTGACAGCTGCTTTCCACATGCTATGAATTGCTGCAGGTACTTTTCTAGTAGCAAAGATACCGTGTGCTATACCAGTGTTACAGTAAAGACTGCCTCTTTAGATCGCAAGGTTAGTTGACCTCTGTTCAACCATTTCACAAAATTATAAGAAGAGTCCATTTCGATTTCTTCATCTAACTGCAACTATGCACAGCATGTATCACACACTCACTTCTGTAAAGCTTTCATAACAGCATAGCCTCCAATGCAAGTTACAACAGCCAAAGTAACAGAGGGTATGTCATCTAGTGTAAAGTTTAAATTCATGAGGTCTGAAAACACATGTAAATCAACAGTTTAATCTTTACACTGATGAACAGGAATTAAGGTTTACACATGTACGTTTCCACTGTTGGCAGCATACAGTGCATCATTCTTCAATCTAAGTTTCCTCTCATTTTCTAAAACCTGAACATAGCTAATGTAATAACAGTCACCACTCAGTTGCTGGTAGGATCCAAACCGACTCTCTAAATTATCGGACTGAAATTTGGGTAGCTGTATATAAACCATCTGATATTCCTCAAATAAGCAGGGAATTACTTCCAGGAAGGATTCTGTAGTCAAAATTAAAGATTGAAATGTTTGTGCAGTTAAAGCAACATTTGATGGGATAGACTGCCGTCCGCAGCTCGTGGTCGTGCGGTAGCGTTCTCGCTTCCCACGCCCGGGTTCCCGGGTTCGATTCCCGGCGGGGTCAGGGATTTTCTCTGCCCCGTGATGACTGGGTGTTGTGTGATCTCCTTAGGTTAGTTAGGTTTAAGTAGTTCTAAGTTCTAGGGGACTGATAACCATAGATGTTAAGTCCCATAGTGCTCAGAGCCATTTGAATTTGAACCATTTGGCAGACTGCCTACAAATTTTAAGCCAGTGAAGCATAGCGTTTAAAAACTTCAACTGATTAACGAACGTGATTCTTATAGCTTCTCTGTATGAATCATTGAACCTTTGGCCTTCAGATACACTTTTAAGGTTACAAATTTTCCACCAGCTTACAATAATTTGAATGAAAATAGCAGTCTGATTTATCTCTACAGAAATGTTGCGTGTTTCAGTGCCATTACATTATTATCACTGAATAGTCTGAGCTATTTTAATATTTTGCTTTTGTATAGACGAAGGATACGAAACCTTGGTTGAAAGTTTGTGGCCATACCTGACCAATGAGTTTTCATCTCTCTCATACCGAAGTTCCATATGCTTGTACTGTGCTGGCAACATGACAGAATGGTTAGTCATATCAGGAAAATGCAGTGTTTTGTTCACATTTCATTTTGTTTCCCAGTTATTTCTGATGGATTTCAATATGTGCACAGTGTCAAACATGAAAAACAGCTTCCTAGAAGCATCCAGAGGATGTACAACGTTAGGTTGCAAGATTTTATTTGGAGTGAAGAATTCATAAACTTTTCTGTTCACATTATTATTATCATCTGCTACAAGGCTGACAACTTTGAAACCAGTACTTTCTACTATGGTCAATAATTTATCTTTTAAAGACTTCAGCTGTTCTGATGCCGTACTGGCAAGTGGTATAATAGCTACATCAACATATTTTGGAAAACAGGGAACCATAAATACTTGAGCTGTCTTGGTACAGGTCTCAGCATCAAAAACACTGCTTCCATGTATTTCTCCAAACTCAAAGGAGATCTGTGGCTGGACATAAATCTCATCCATTAACAGAGAAACTAACAATTGATGTGGCTTCAAATAACAACCCTGTTTTTCAGGGACTGACAACGTTCTAATGATAAGCTGACTAGTTGATAATTGCAAATAAGTTTCTGAAGGGTACGTGGGTGTGGAAGAAAAATAACATCACATTTACAGAGAGCATTATAAGCAGAAACTGAATGAACATGTAAACAGCTAGCAAGTATCATGGTATTTGTTGCCATAATGCCTGTTGTTTTTTTGGTATTTGTGACAGGGCAAGTTGTTATACACAAAATTTTAAATATTTATTTTCTTCATAATTGGGTGTGCTTTGCAGACACTGGATGGCACATTCTAAATTATTTTTTATATTTGGAACTATTTCCTTTTTCTCCATTTCTAACGTAAGTTTCTAAAGTGTTTGCAGAGTTTAGTAACTTTGGATTATTTGAAAAGGACTTGACAACCAATTTATTGGCTCCAGCATTTATATTTATACTGTACTCAAATCAGAATTTATTGTGATGAAGGAAGTGATACAAGGAACTCCATTGGCAAGTCCTGAGATACAAAAGTGCATTTTATCATCTTCCTTCATCACAGACCACATACTACCGTTAATATTTCTGTGTTCTAAAAGTTAAGTTATGCCACCTAGACTTTCCAATGAATCCTGCTGAAGATAACACTCATGGATTTCAGTAATCTCCCGAACAGCCTTTTGCATGTTGTCTTCTTCTATAGCTGCAAGATTTCGAACAGTGCTATGGTGTGTTTGGAAATATTGTGGCCACAGCATCATCTGTTAGTCTAGGAATTACCATTGATAAAACTTTTAACTCTCCCTTGTCCATAATTTTGTCCACACTAATTCATACGACTCATCGAAATGTTTTACGCAAACACCTAGTTGTTTGACTTTAGAAAAGTGAATTGGAATGTGTCTAACCTAAACATTACAACGATTTTCATCCGATGACAATTCTTTCCGTTTTCGTTTTGTAATTAGATTTGCACCCAAAGGTAGGCCCGAATTGCTGACGTCACGAACACGGGGCGCGGCCTGTCTTTCTCGTGGGCCTCGAGTCGGCTTGTACGCCACACTTCGCGAACGCTCGGCTCCGTGCAGGGCCAACGAGAAATCGATATTTAATTGAAAAGACATCCACTAAAGGTCTCAACTTTGTCGTGTGTTATCGAGAACTTTCTCGCATTTAGACGCAGTCAAGAATTATTAAACTCGCCTGAAAAAGTTACTCGTTCCCCGCCGGAGACGGGTGTTGGCACTCGTACTGCAGTACCACGTGCTGTGACGTACACAGCATGGCCTGTTTCTCTCGTGGGCCTCGGCGCTGTCTGTAATGACGTGGCAAACATTAGTCTTTCTTCTTCCTTTCCTACAGGCGCGTTCTTGCGTTTCTCCGGAAATCGTAGTGAAAGACGTCTGACGCAAAAGAAACGAGTCTGATGATGCAGTTACCAAATCAGTTAGTTGGGAGGGGGGCGGGAGTGACCTCTCGTTCACGTAGTAGCACACGTTCTTCTGCAAACGGAGAGACAGCAACTGTCGATGACATGCCTCGCTCAGGCCGCCCAAGGGCTACTACTGCCTTGGATGACCGCTACCTACTGATCATGGTTCGGAGGAATCGTGACAGCAACGCCACCATCTTTATTAATGCTTTTCGTGCAGCCACAGGACGTCGTGTTACGACTCAAACTGTGCGAAATAGGCTGTATGATGCACAACTTCACTCCCGACGTCCATGGCGAGGTCCATCTTTGCAACCACGACACCATGACCGCTACCTACTGATCATGGTTCGGAGGAATCGTGACAGCAACGCCACCATCTTTATTAATGCTTTTCGTGCAGCCACAGGACGTCGTGTTACGACTCAAACTGTGTGAAATAGGCTGTATGATGCACAACTTCACTCCCGACGTCCATGGCGAGGTCCATCTTTGCAACCACGACACCATGCAGCGCGGCACAGATGGGCCCAGCAACATGCCGAATGGACCACTCAGGATTGGCATCACGTTCTCTCCACCGATGAGTGTCGCATATGCCTTCAGCCAGACAATATGCCTTCAACCAAACAATCGTCGGAGACGTCTTTGGAGGTAACCCGGTCAGGCTGAACGCCTATCCAGCGAGTGCAGCAAGGTGGAGGTTCCCTGCTGTTTTGGGGTGGCATTATGTGGAGCCTACGTACGCAGCTGGTGGTCATGGACGGCGCCGTAACGGCTGTACGATACGTGAATGCCATCCTCCGATGGATAGTGGAACCATATCAGCAGCATATTGGCGAGGCATTCGTCTTCATGGACGACAAATCGCTCCCCCATCGTGTACATCTTGTGAATGACTTCCTTCGGGATAACATGGCTCGACTAGAGTGGCCAGCATGTTCTCCAGATATGAACCCTATCGAACATGCCTGGGATGGATTGAAAAGGGATGTTTATGGACGACGTGTCCCACCAACCACTCTGAGAGATCTACCCCGAATCGTCATTGAGGAGCGGGACGATCTGAACCAACAGTGTCTTGATGAACTTATAGATAGTATGCCACGACGAATAAGGGCATGCATCAATGCAAGAGGATGTGCTACTGGGTATTAGAGGTACCGGCGTGTTCAGCAACCTGGAACACCACCTCTGAAGATCTCGATGTATGGTGGTACAATATGCAATGTGTGGTTTTCATGAGCAATAAAAAAGGTGGAAATGATGTTTATGTTGATCTCTATTCCAATTTTCTGTACAAGTTCCGGAGCTCTCGGAACCGAGGTGATACAAAACTTTTTTTGATGTGTGTGTATAACATAACAGCAAGGGTCCCAACACACTTTTCCTTGGCATCCGTCGAAAACTCTCCATCCAAGATAACATGCTGCGTGCTCCGTACCAAGAAATCAGCATGTCCTCTACAGATAAATACGGAAAAATTCTCACTGTTTTTAATGAAGAATATTCGTCCTATTACTACAGAGAATAGTCTTACTGATATCCATTTAACGGCTCTCTGATACTAAATATCCAGACCTACCTCCAAAATAAAATATTTCACAATTTCGTTTCCTTTTATCATAAGTTTTAGCTTCATTAGCTAAATACATTATTTATACGTTTATTCCTCTACAATTAAAGGCCGTTCCGTTTGGCTGAAAACGCCGTGTTGCCTGTTGATTCCTGTCTCGGGTTCTTCGGCCCGAAACCGAGGCCAACAGCCAATAAATCAATAAGTGGCCACGAAAGACGCAATAATTTTGTACTGGGTGAAAATACCGGTGTCATCACCCGCCCAGATAGCCGTGTGTGTTAAAGCACAGCTACCGGGGAGGTGCGCCGGTACCGGAGCATATCCACCCAGTGAATTAACGACGAAGCTCGGTGTGCCGACCAGCGTAGATGCGGTTTTTAGGCGGTTTCCCACATCGCACTAGGTGAATACTAGGTTGGTACTCAAGCCTATCCTCAGTTACACGAATCGCAAACATTTAGAACACTCGCTAACTTTCACGCACATGGATGGAGTACACATTTACTGTTATTCATTGCCGGCCAGTGTGGCCGAGCGGTTCCAGGTGCTACAGTCTGGAATCGAGCGACCGCTACGGTCGCAGGTTCGAATCCTGCCTCGGGCATGGATGTGTGTGATGTCCTTAGGTTAGTTAGGTTTAAGTAGTTCTAAGTTCTAGGGGACTGATGACCTCAGATGTTAAGTCCCATAGGGCTCACACCCACTTGTTATTCATTGCGCTCCTTCCTTGTTCTATACTTGTCACAACGATCCCGCAGTTCACTCTCTCCTACTAGTTTCGATGTGTATAACATCGATCTATGAAAATAATTATTAGTTTTTCATTTAGTAATACAGCATCACCACTGGGGAACGAACACTGTGTGATGGGATGGACCTGATCAGCCAAAATGGTCACGTAATGCTTGGCAGTAATACGACCTTGCAAAGTAACTATGGAACTCATGTAATACCGCATAATGACTGTACAAATAATCGTAGAACCCCGCCAGGATTTACTGTCAGGGCGTGAACCCAGCCAGAAGTTCTAATCAGTGTGAAACAAGACTCATCTGACCAAATTACTTGCTTCCATTTTTCCATAGTTCATGTGTTACGGCTTCGGCACCACGTTTCCCTGTTATCGACATTTGCATCACTGATGGGTGGTTTTGAAAATCCAGCCCGCCTTGAAATTCCCTGTTTATTGAACCCTCTTCATATTGTTCCGGTGCTGACAAGGTTCGAATGCGCGACTTTCAAGTTTACAGTGACTTTTGCAGCTACCGTCCTCCTATTTTTCGTCGCACTCCATTCAACTACCGTCTGTCACGCCCACTCAACACATACTTTCGTCCGCGTTGTGACTTAGCGGGTGATATTTTCCCGTTTCCATTGTATGCTGTATAAATCTTCCGTAGATGCCTCCTGCAATAACAAACACTACAGCTACCATGGTTATGGAAACAGCCACCATATGAACAGCAACAATTTGCCCACATTTGAATTCACTTAGCTTCGACATAGTGCAATCACAACTGTTCTGAGCACTACTGACGGGCCGCCGCGGTGGCCGAGCGGTTCTAGGCGCTTCAGTCAGGACCCGCGCGACTGCTACGGTCGCAGGTTCAAATCCTGCCTCGGGCATGGATGTGTGTGATGTCGTTAGGTTAGTTAGGTTTAAGTAGTTCTAAGTTCTAGGGGACTGATGACCTCCGATATTAAGTCCCATAGTGCTCAGAGCCATTTGAACCATTTTTGAACTATTGACGGTTGCAATTTATTGAGGACATTGCACAGATGTTATTCGTGGTCCAACAAAACAGCACAACCTGCAGCCTTGGCTCTAATCTGCATTTATGTTCAGGCATTCGTTTCACGCGGTGTTCGCATATGTTTTATCCAACCCCTGCAGTTCTTAGAAACATAGTCTACACATTGCATTTATAATAATGTCGCTATACCGTGTAATGCTATTTGTGTTTTCACAGTCTAGCTGTAACGTAGTAAATTACCACGATAGTCGCTGCCTGTGTCAAAAGCTGATACTGCCTTTGTTTTATTTAACAGCTACTGTTTATCTCTTGCTGCCATCTCAAAAAATAATGGTTCAAATGGCTCTGAGCACTGTGGGACTTAACTTCTGAGGTCATCAGTCCCCTAGAACTTAGAACTACTTAAACCTAACTAACCTAAGGACATCACACACATCCATGACCGAGGCAAGATTCGAACCTGCAACTGTAGCGGTCGCGCGGTTCCAGACTGTAGCGCCTAGAACCGCTCGGCGACTCCGGCCGGCTGCCATCTCAAAAATTACATGAACACACTACTACATTTCTAGTGAAATCGTTAATTTCCATGTATAACAAGAGAGAAACGTTTACCATACACTACCATTCTTGCTATGCATATTTACAATTAACATTGATATAAGATATTTAAAGAGATTTTTGCGCAATGTGCAATTATATACTGTGTAATACATGCTAACTGCACTCTTCTCGTGAATAATTCTTTTATGGGCATTGTTCCTTCTGGAGCTGCTTGCTAGAAGAACTTCGTATGTATGAGTGAAAAGTACAAAACTGTGGGGATTTTACGGTTTCAAATTATACCTTTCATAGTTAACTGGCTTTCGATCAAAAACCAGTCTCTATAACTTCTTAACTTATTTTTCAGGTGGATCCCAAGTTACTTTAACACACAGAATTTCAGTTAATGTATTATCATTGTTGTTGTTGTTGTTGTTGTTGTGGTCTTCAGTCCTGAGACTGGTTTGATGCAGCTCTCCATGTTACTCTACCCTGTGCAAGCTTCTTCATCTCCCAATACGTACTGCAGCCTATACCCTTCTGATTCTGTTTAGTGTATTCATCTCTTGGTCTCCCTCTACGATTTTTACCCTCCACGCTACCCTCCAATACTAAATTGGTGATCCCTTCATGCCTCAGAACATGTCCTACCAACCGATCCCTTCTTCTTGTCAAGCTGTGCCACAAACTCCTTTTCTCCCCAATTCTATTCAATACCTCCTCATTAGTTACGTGATCTACCCACCTAATCTTCAGAATTATTCTGTAGCACCACATTTCGAAAGCTTCTATTCTTTTCTTGTCCAAACTGTTTATTGTCCATGTTTCACTTCCATACATGGCTACACTCCATACAAATACTTTCAGAAACGACTTCCTGACACTTAAATCTATACTCGATGTTAACAAATTTCTCTTCTTCAGAAACGCTTTCCTTGCCATTGCTAGTCTACATTAGATGATTTTCTGTAATAAAAAGCGAGAGTTGTACTGTCACAAAGTGTTTCACGGTGTCATGACATACACAATGTACGTTTATACCCAAAAAGGAAATGTAATTACTTAACAGTAATTCTTGTCTACCTAGTTCTGTAGCTCCATGGCACTAGCCTGACAATTAACCTGTTACTCAGACCTCAGCACCAGCGTTAATTGCTCTTCTTTCGTCAGTTACCGTGGGAAAACTTTCCTCTTCGAAAGCATTTAACAGGGGCATTTGATCCCGTACCACTTAATAGCGTTCTTATGAAAAGGATCAAATTCCAAGAGCCCTCGGCGCGTAGTGATTAATTACTAATAACAGATGTTTTCCAACTCCCATCACAGGCACCCCTCAGTTCAAGAGGACTGCTAATTGCTTATCTCTCTGAGGGCTCGCCAACAGTGGCACTCAGGTTAGACGTGAAAGTTCAACTAACAACAGAGGAACTGCGCCTACACTCCCTTAAGCTGACATAAATCGCAATGTCTTTAAGCAGCGTTACGAATACAAATCCATACATTAATAATGTAACAAAATCTTCGTGTCTGTGGTTTACTTAACACAGAATGTTGCATCGACACAGAATAAATGATACTGTTTGGGCTAGTAAGCAATAATCTGTCGCGGCATACCAGTTCAGGAATGGTCTTCGATATTCAGTTGTGTCCTTAAGGTTCGTTTCCACCGATTAAAATTTTGCGTATTACCGAAAATATGGCTCGCATTGCAGGCTCATGTTCATCAACGTTGCTGTCCCTGTTTGCGGCAAGGCATTTCCGGGTCGGAAATGTTTACGCTGGCCATAGTATTGCCGCGAAACGGACAAAACGCAACTAGTCGAAGAAAGTACCACTCTTCACAAGGAAAAAAGTTAGCATGAAAAAGAGAAATTGATTTTGTGGACGCCTTCTTAAGTAAACGAACTTCTACGGAAAATTTAACTGAGGCTGGATATATAGCGCGTGTGTTTCAACATGAGACAAGTAAATATCTCGAAAACGCCGGAGCATGTGAAAACAAATGTTGTAAGTGAAAATTTAATATTAGTTAAGGGGACATCTGTCTGTACTACAGCTTGTCACGTGCTAACCACCCTTCCTGTGTGGGCGAGCTTTACTTCGTATTTTCAAGTGGGAACCCCCATTATCGTTGCACATTCGGATACTTCGCCAAAAAATAAGTACGTTTTACACAAACTATTGTTTTTCATTAGTTGTAGATGGCGATGTAATCAGTAAAAATCAAGTGACCCTGTTTTTGCAATTAAGAGGCGATGCATTTGATTCATTTCACTTACGACGTAAATGTAAATCTTTGTGTTCTAACGGTTGATATTTATGTTCGAATTTTCCTTTACTTTTGTAAATTTGACTGTACAGTACATACAATATGGCTAGATATCGACATTGGAATTTTGTGGTAAGTTCTATGGGACCAAACTGCTGAGGTCATCGGTCCCTAGGCTTACACACTACTTAATCTAACTTAAACTAACTTACGGTAATGACTACACACACACACACACACACACACACACACACACACACACACACACCCATGCCCAAGCGAGGACTCGAACCTCCGACGGGGATAGCCGCGCGAACTATAGCAAGGCGCCCTAGACCGCACGGCCACCCTGCGTGGCAGACATCGACATTAATGGCGAAGATGGTAACGTAAATTCTGCTCCCTACGGGGTTGATTGTGGAGAATCACGAATCGTCGGAATCCTTGAGTTTGGTGGCCGCCCTCGAACTCCGCCGTCAGGATGATTGATTTCGTGTGTGTTTCCATCCAACTACACAATAGAAACGACAGCCATTGTCATAAGGTAAAATGTTCAGAAATGATGGATCTGCCATGGGTACTCACCAAAATGAAGCACCTCAATGATAAGAGGCAAGAGGCGTCGCCGATATCAAGCATCCCGATTGGAACACATCGTTGTATCCAGTACTACTCTACATGTTGTTTCTAATTAGACCTTGAAAAGGCTGACCATAAGTAAATCTCGAACATAAATATCAACTGTTAGAACACAAAGGTCTAAATTGACGACTTATATGAAATGTAGAATCAAATGTGACGGTTATTAATTGCAAAAGCAGACAAACTTGACCGCTGTAAATTACTCGCGTCCGGCCATCCTAATTTAGGTTTTCTATGATTTCCCCCAATCGCTACAGGCAAATGCTGGTATGGTTCCTTTGAAAGGGCACGGCCGATTTTCTCCACCACCCTTCCATAATCCGATGGGCCCGATGACGTCGCTGTTTGGCCACCTCCCCAAAATCACCAAACCAACCTGACGATTACAGCGCCATCTACCACGAATGAAAAACAATGGTTTGAGTAAACGTACATATTTTTTTGGCGTAGAATCCGAGTATGCAATGAAAATGGGGGTTCCCATTTGAAAATACAAAATTGAGCCCTCCTACGCAGGCGGGGTGGTTAGCAGGTGGCCAGTTATAGCACTGATAGATGTACCCTTCACTAATATTAACTTGTCACCTCGCACTTTTTTTTTCGTGCTATGCGTCGTTTTCGAGACTTTACTTGTCTCAAGTAAAATAAACACCCTGTATACCTTCCATATGATTTCACCTTGAAGTCGAAACAAGATTTTTAATATATATGGTTCAAGCAATTGTTCCGAGAAGTAGTAAGATCAATACCACTTAAAGAATGTAGATCAGTTAACACCAGACTAGCACTGACACTTCGTTTTTTTTTTCCTACTGGTGAATCTGAAACGTATCTGTTAATAGGAAATAAAAATCCTGGGCTAAATTGTAACGTACCTATTAATGGGGGTGCTAAATAATACAGAACTTCCTTGGAGTGGAAGGTCAATTGAAATACTATCTGTCATTTGAATAAAGGTTTGCACAACGGAACTGTCAAAGAACAGTCTGAGAAGCTTGTAAGGGTAGGAAGGTTACGCTGAGAAATTATTATTGAAAAAAAAAATTCGAAAAGTTGTGTCGTTTCCGAGTTAATTAGCACTGTAGTCAACCAGTCAAGCCGTTGCGGGTGCAAATTCAAGTGGCACGGCAGATACAATTAGTATCAGTTCTTCTCCTGGCGTAGGTGATGGCGCGCGAGACTGTTCCTCCTTTGGCTTGGGTTCAATCCTTACTACCGTCCCATATCCAATTCTTGTATCGCTGTCTAGTTCGGTTTTAAGAAACCAAACGAAGGGGCACGGTTGGAGACATCGTGTCTGGCCCGCCGCTTGAATTTGCGCGTGCCTCATTGGCTAACTGGAAAGCTAATTAATTCGGAAACAGTGCAACATATCGAATTTTTTCTTCGTAATTACTTCTCAGTACGAGCTACCCTGCAACACCTTTACAGTCTCTTCAGACTGCTTCTGACCACCTTTTATAAGGATGGCTGTAGGACTGGTTAATCCATAATCAAAGAGAGACAGCGCTTAGCAATTATCGAATTGACAGTAAAAGCGAATCAATTTCTTCACATTTGTTTTACTAGAATTTACACACATAGAGAAAAACTAAAAATGACGAACCGAACGTCTTCGTTCAAAGTTAATACATGCACATGAAGAATTCTACTCTGTCATACATAATGAACACACGACTGGCCCGGAAGGTGCTGGGAAACGTAGTATAAAAGAGGTGTTACAGTAGAGTCTCAGTAGTCCGACTCACATGTCGGATTATAGAAATTGTCCGATTACTGGAATTTCAATGAAAATTGCTGGTTTTTTATATTAAAACATTTAATTGACTCACAGAACAAAACCTTAATACTATGAACACTCAGATCATATGCTTATAGCGACAAATATATTAACTGAAAAAACAAAAATAACTTAATTTTTAATGTATTAATCGTTTTTCCGTTCATGTTCATCAGTCGACTTCTTCTGTGATATGAAGCGGTCAATCTTCTTTTTTTTTAATCCCGAGATCAAAGAGATTTTTAAAAGTTTCTCTTGCAGCCTCGTTAGAACTAAAATATCAGCTGCTTCTACGTCGTTTTCCCCAGCCTACGTGTGTTAAATGCGCTCACAGCATCGCTATGTCGTACGGTCTGTACTGGCAACGTTTCCGAGTGTTGTTCATTGTCATATGTAATTAATGTCTTGGATAATTTCGTTATCACTCATCAGCTGAAAATTTTTGTCTTCATTTCCGAATAGCCAGTCATTTACATGGCTAAAAGAGTTTCGCAATCATTTGTACAGATATCGTCAATTGTCTCTTGGAGCTGCATGATTTCCTCGTCCTTAATGGGTTCGACATCTTCCTCAGTCCCTTTACCTTCCTTAAGAAAATTTTTATACTCGTTTGATAAAGGAAGATCTGGCCACAGTTTATCCCACGCAGATACCAATGGGGGGGGGGGGGGGGGGGGACGACGACATCACTTTTATCAAACCGTTTTTGGATTTAAGTTCATCTTCATCTGGAAGTCCGGGGCAGTTGTCCAACACCAACGAAGCTTTCTGACACAAACTTTGCTTCTTGATGAACTTTTTGACCGATGGCACGAACGCCTCGTGAAACCACTCACTGAACAATTCCGGGTCATCCAAGCTTTGTTTTGGTGTTTATATTTGACTGGTAGAAGTTTTGCATTTTTGAACGCTCTAGGATTTTTGATTTTCCTACGACAAGCAGCTCAAGTTTGGGTGTCCCACTGGCATTACAGCATGGAATAAATGTGAGCCTATCTTGAGACATTTTTCTGCCAGGAGCACTTTCCTCTGCTTTGAGGACGAATGTTTTGTTGGGCAAAAGTCTCCATAACAATCCGTCCACATTATAAACCCAATCAGGACAAAGATTCAACTCTTCCAAAGATTTAGATCTTCTAAAGTTTTCTTGAATTTTTGTTTGTACGGCTCTACAGCTTCGAAGTCACAAGACAGTTTTCCTCCTGTTGTCGTTATCGAGCGGAAATCAAATCTTTTTTTTTTAACTTAGCAAGTCATACGGTACTCGAGCGCATTGACTTCTTTCATGATTTCTCTATAGAAAAACCTCGCTTTTTCTTTGATAAGATCTCCTGAGACTGGAGTGTCTACTACGTTCCTGAAGAAACCATGTGTACAAGCGTCTTCAATTAATGGGCACTCACCGGTTTTTATCACTTTCATGTCACTACTTTTGCCGTTCAAATTGTGCACAAACTCCTCAGTTTTATCACGATTTTTTAATGTCACAAATGGTAGCACGCCCAGCGCCATAAAATGAAGCTTAATCGTTAATTTTTTCTCCTCTGTTTAACTTTTTAATAATTTCGAATTTTTCAGGCAAAGTCATCGTCTTTACGTTTTTCACTACCTGCGTCAGACATATTGCAGGAAAGATACGAAACACTCACTAACACTATCACAGTCAAGTTAAAGAGGGTACTAATTCGATTGCACAATGTACGCAATAATCAACAGCTGGTGGCTGACTACGTGTTGTTTGCTGAACTGTTCACTTGAAGTGTCTGCACCCGTCCACGCCACGTGATCCCGGCTCGTTGTGCCGGACGACTGAACGTGTCGGACTGGCTAGGTGAAGGATTATAGGGACTCTGCTGTACTTCCAGGAATCGTGACTGAATAGAATTTTAACGACATGGCAGAAATAACTGCTTTACAAACGCTCCAAGGAGAGGTTTCATTCAGTCACGCACAGGAAATCAGACATGCACTTTGCAAGGTAACGAGCAAGACATGGTAACTTGAGGGTCACCGTAATAAGCGTCCACTCTCGAATCGAGAAATAATTGAAATAAGTAAAATAAAAATTCTGAATACGGCTTTAAGTAACACGCAAAGTTATCGTGACGTTCATAAAATGTTCAGTTCAGTCACCGAAGCGTCACAGCACTGCAGTCGGATCCCCACTGCCACGAAAAACTCTGCGTTTTTGAACAGTGTGCTGCACGCCAAACATGTGTCTCAACTTACACTTTCGCACATTGAAAGTCTTTTGCACCAAGATTGGAACCCGAATGTATACTCCAGCGAACCCGGGCCTCAAATGACAATACTGAAACCTGAATGTCTGCTCCACCGAACTCGGACTCTGAAAGGTTTCTGAACTTTTCGTCTCTCTAATTCTGGCAGCCCACCGAAAAAAGAAACCGCCAAAGCCCGCGTCAACCAAGTACGGCTCCTGATTGTTTGTTGGCCTGTCAGAGGAAGGAAAATTGTTCTCGGAAGTCCCCTGCTGTGTTCCGATAAAAGCCAGAGAAGTCCGCGTAACATAAGACCCGGCAAGCAGAGCTGTAGTCTCGTCGTTAGCCTGTGTGAGAAGCCAAAATGCTCCCGCCTTCCCCTTCCATTCATACTATTTTCGAAATATCTGAACTAGACCACGAAGCCAAAAAAAAATAATAATAATAATAAAGGGCGTATTTTCCAGTAAAATTTTAGCGCGGAGGACCCGTGGGTTGCCTGAAAACAGTGCGCAAGGGACAGTCCGACACAAAGCCGTCAGTATACATGAAGTTGCGTGGAGCTTTGAGGAACATACAGGCCGCTCTGTGAGCAAAGCATTACTCCAGATTTTAATGACATTCTTTCAATAAAAGCTGTCTTGCTTATTCCTTGCTATATTCAGAGGAGCATCAAAATATACATAAATTTAGTAAAAAAGGAAACTATCTACTTGCAATTACTTCTGCTCCGCTAGTGCTTGCATTGGAATGACTGTCGGAAATTAATCTTAAACGACTCTTCATCACAACAAGATGTCTCACTCAAAGTGCAAATAGTGAGACGTACACCGGCGTCTTACTATGTTCCCTTTGATAACATATTACTTCGTTATCCATTGTCTGACTGAAAACCCATATTAGATGGCCTGGGTAAGCAATAAGGAGTCCGGATCCGTATCATTGTTTATTAATCATGAACACCTAAAGAATACAAGACACACTTCTTTCGGAGAGGTTGATAACGTTAGCAAACAGGTAGCAAGTGGCAAAAGCAAATAAACAGTCAAGAAAGGCAGAAAGATAAACAGAGATAGAACAGATACATCTCAATTCTTACAGAAGTGTTATGTGCCTCTTTAAAATAAAATACTGACCGATATGGCTACTCGTACCAGAAGTTTGCAATGTTTATTAGAAGGACTCAAAGAATTTAGTAAAATGTGATAATACATAACCGTGATTCACCAGTACATTGACGGTATTAAGAATTTTATAAATGCGATAGATCTACGAGAAATGTGAAAAGTAGAAAGTAACATATGCAGTAAGACCTCTGGTTGCAGATGTATCACATTTATGAAATTCATGGTTCTGTAGTACATGATAGTGTTCCTACATCCGCACGGAAAATTTCGAACTGAACTCAACTTGCCACACCATAGTTGGCAATGCGAATCGATACCATAGACATTAGCGAGGGCTCGCTGCAAACAAACCACAACGACCCATTGGAGGTGCTCCTGATGGCCAAGACCCTCCCCCCTCCCCCTACCCCCATGGTCACAACACTATCTTAAACACAGGCGAGCTCTCAAGTGTCTCACGGTAAGGAGTACAATTAGATGCTACACCATATCCAAAACTGATGATCGCGCATTAAGTTACAAGCAGCATTGACACATTTTGGGCTGAAATATGGAAGAAAATGATCTCCTCCACGCCAAACAGAAAGGATTTCGAAACTATTGAGCATGAGAAACCAACGCGCGCTTTGAGACTGGTTAGAGGTAACGTAATGCTAGTCTCTGTAAGAAAATATATTGGATGTTTTGTAGCAAAGAGCAGTTAAATGGATATCATTAAGAATATTGTGTGTATTAATATGACAAATAATATTTTTTAGAAAGAGGGATAATTTTTACGTATTTATCTGTAGAGGACATAATTTTACATGAAGATACGTGCAGCCCAGCTTGCTGAGCTCACTATGCATTCTTCGTCGTTGAATTTAAGGTTTTAATTCGAATGAGGCATATATTACTATTTTTCTTTTTCATTACTGTCAAAGAAACGTTAACGCTCGAAATGTGATTACTCACGTGATTATAACTGAGAAAGATAGTCTGTTTAGAAGAATACAAATCTTTAATATTTTCTTTTTAATTACAAATCATACAAAAGTAATAATACGCTAAAAAGATGAAAAAAACCTTTTTTAGTCTATGAGAGAAGTACGTGATATATGAAGGTAAGAATGGTTGGTGTCTGCTGGGACTTGGGGCTCTTCAGAGATTCTACTAAAACATATCTTAAGAGAAGACGATAGTACACAAAAATCTCGAAACGTTGCTATCTGACAGCAGCAATTACTTATTTTTACTTTTGAATTTCATACGATCATCTACCACATAGATGAAGTGGCACATTCTAATTAATGTTACGTTTGTTAATGTGTGTGTGCGAGTTTGTTGAACGTTCGGCTGAGACTGACAAACCACAGGCCACGATAATATATGTTGCTCTTATGATGTGTGTGTGTGTGTGTGTGTGTGTGTGTGTGTGTGTGTGCGTGTGCTCGCGGCGAGCTCGGCTTTAACTCCAGTTTACACAACTATTGCTGAGCTAATTCCACAACTCCCACATTTCGGTACTCAAAGCGTAATCATCCCACACATATTCCTATCCTCGCTACACAGGCGCACTGCACAAAAAGTATTACGGGCATAGGAACATCTCCACTGGACGCTCCAAGACTGCCTGGACTTATTGCAACGCTTTGGTACAGGGTGAGGAAAGGGTATGATTAGGTCGAACGAATCATGATGATGTTGCACAGAAGAATAGTAATGAAATTATTGTATGGCACTGATGCCCGGGAGTCCCCAGCTGAGGAAGTTCGGCGGCCGAGTTGCAAGTCTCTTCAGTTGACGCCACATTGGGTGACTTGAGTGTCGCTGACGTTGAAATGATAATGAGGGCAACAAAACACCCGAGCAGAGAAAATCTCCGACCCGGCTGGAAATCGAACCCGAGCCTGCAGCACGGCAGTCAAACGCACTGACCACTTACTAAAAGGGAGGGACAGAATAGTAATTAAGTGCTTTTTCTTTGAATTTCACTAGGATGATTCCAACAAGGGAAACTTCCCATCGCACCCCCTCAGATTTAATGGTAAGATGGCCGAGTGGGTAGCCTGTCAAAAACTAAACACAGGTCAAGCATGAAAACAGGAAGCTGGAGAACTGCACTGTGAAAAAAAGAGCAAAGTAGAAACAGTGAACGGTCCACGAACACGAAGTGCAATAAAGACGCGTTGACATCGTAATGGCGTCGTGGGTAAGTGGTCATGGTGTTGGACTTTCATGCAGGCGAACCGTGCTCAAAAATCCCTCATGCCATTTTTTTTATTTTTTTCGCAACGTTATGGAGCTGTCCGTCCGATCATTGAAATGTTTCTTCTCTTTCTGTAGTCTAGGCAGTTGCCGTACTATATATTGGTTATAGAATATGAGTCATGTGGTAAGAATACGTTACTGTCGCAAGTAAATGTGATGAATTTGTGAGTGCAGGCAAGATACCATACAGACGTCTCACAGAAATGAAAACAACAAATAAACGGGTGTGAACTATGTTACGACAAAGGAATTCAAGAGTCGAAACTTCCAAAACAGAACGCAACTTCAACAACGTTAAAAATGTTTTGGACAGAGCACATAAAAACTGTGTGATTGTGAAACTGTTCCGTTCATTTGTTACACTTAATGTGACAAACTATTATGTTTTCATTATTTCCTTGAGAGTGACCACATTCACATTCATACGAACACATATATCGGGCAAGGAGGCATATCTCACTCACTTACCCCTCGTACAAATTAGGTACCTCGGTAAGAGATTCCTATTATAGGACACACCAGATGTGTTTTCCGGTGGACTTGTCGCGTTGTCATCAAACGTTTGCAGATCCCATTCGAAAGCCACTTCCGTTCGGCTGCTATTAGAGTAGTTGTACAGAATCAACGGTCATTATAGGTACCTATCTTACACCTCGCTGTTGCAAATGAACGTTACACCACGACACAGACACAAATTTGAATAAGGCGAACAGTGGAAAAAAACTGACACGAGAGAGTTCCGAACATGGCTCGACCGCTCGACCGCATGGCATTCCAACTCTGTAACCACTTTTTTAGGGTAAAGGAATGGTCTCGAGGGGCAAAGTGGGCAGGGTCATTGTACGAAGTCTGGCCACGATGTGTATGTCGCCAAACAGGAATTTATGGAGGGGATAAATGGCCTCAGGAGATTACTCATTTATTTATTGACAAAAAATAAATACGCCTTTTCCATGACTTGTCTCTGAAAAAAAGGGAAAATACACACAAAGCTACACTTCTGTAACATGGACATGCGGCGTCGATACTCCACGGACGCCGCCGCCCCATTTTCATGTCATGTCTTCTCGTAATGTCGTGTAGGTACCGTTATCTGTTCATCTCCTTGAGTGAATGTTTCTAATCTATCTCCTGAGATGAATAACCTGCAAATCGTGGAAGATGATCCCCAAGAAGTTCGAAAAGCACTGACTATACTTAGGGTTCTTCACAAGAGCACAATGACGATCGTTTAAATAGCTGCAAAAATCCATCAGCCCTATGACACCTCCTCCAAGTAAATAATAAATCGCGTGACCTCTGATCCATGTGGCAGCGTTGTGTTTTGCCCTCGGGTAATAAACAGCGTCCGGGTAGAAGAGAATACGGGAGTCGAATCCGTAAAAAGAGAGCCAAAATGTGACGCACAAAATACCAGATCTCTTCTGCTGGCGTACAACGTAGCCCGCGTTCGTCTGTAGCCGGGACATTGCAGTTCACACATAAAGGCGAACCTGTAAAATGGATCCTATGGAGTCTCTCTAGAGTAATTTGTTTTCTATTCACTGTCAAGTACCAGGTCGAACGTACGTCTGAATCTAGAGTTACCGCGCCGACAGTCCGTCTTACTACGTTCCAATGCACGGTAGGACATTTCAGTTCGTCGACATTAGTCGACCGGCAGCGAAGTAGTGTGCGATAGATGTCACTGGCTGTTAGTAAGACGGGGAGAACGTCCCGTCGGTAGCTACACTCCAGACAAAACCTCCCAAAGCAGGAAAAGTTCACCGGTATCTCAGTAAGAGCCACCGGAGTGTCAAGGGAATATGGTGCCAGAGCCTCCATCAGTAAGGACGTGAGGCTGGTCGGGCATCGTCGCCAAAGCTTGAGGTGCATGTTAACTTACAGAGACATTGCTCAGTCATGGACGCTGACGAGGCCAAGTCCGCCCCTTTCTTGCCATGACGCTCCGAGCTTGTTTGCGCTACATGCGGAATACGTGATGCCTGATAGGCATTAACAAATTCGGTCCGTTGATGAAGGTCCAAAGCACGATGTGTTGCAAGATGCTCGGATAATTAAGGGTCGTCGTGCGTGAGATGTCGTCCGTGATGTCGATACCAAGACAGCGGATTTTATCGCACAGTCTGAGTGAGACGACGCTTGCAGGTGTCGTGCCAATGCCAGTATTCAAAGTCATCGATTTGTGTACATTTATACGGCTCCCCGAAGCTTCACTGTAAGTGGCTAACCAATCCAAATCTCTGCGAACATCATGTTCCTCACAAAGAGTGAACATCAGATCATCTGCATCCGCAGTGAACCTAAAAACGAAGCCACCAAGAGACAAAACCGTGAGGCGGTGTCGCAGACCGCACAACAAAGTTTCTAATGTTAAAGCGTGCATTAATGTCGATAAAGGGCATCCCTGTCTAACAGAGTGGCAGAATTTGCAAGATATTTGACAGTGTATCGTTGACAAGCACTTTCGATGTTGCGCCAATTACGAGACGGAGTGCCATCTCGACGAAAGCGCCCGGGTAATGCATATTCTGAAGAACAGCAATTAATTACATGCGACTGACGCCATCAGATGCTTGACTGAAAACCATCGCAGCCAGCGCTCCCGCTACGCGACGCACCTAATTCGAGCTGCCAGTAAACGTGTGATTTTCATATCACAGTTCAAGAAAGTTAATGGTCGATAGTACGTAATACGTGATCCTCCGCGAGGTTAACGGATGGGGATGATACCGTCCGTAAATGTAGCCGGAAGTTGCACCTCTGGTGTCATGAGCTCTTGACATATAGTGGTCCAGTAGGGCGCCAATAGTCTCTGGAACGTCCTACAAAACTCCAAGGGTTATTCATCCGGTCCTGGTGACTTATTGGGTGCCCCTTTTCCTATCGCATTCAACACTTTTTCAGTCACCAGTCCTAGCAGTTACTGTTGAAGTTCCAGAGTAACCTTTGCCTGCTTCAAGCCAGCGGCACAGTAATGGTCTCTGAATCAGATCTCTTCTCCGCGCGCTATTGCTATGGTCTTCATTCCAAAGACTAGTTTGATGCAGCTCTCCACGCTACTCTGTCCTGTGTAGGCTTCATCTCCAAGTAACTACTGCAACCTATATCCTTCTGAACCTTGTTACTGTAATCATCTTTTGGCCTCCCTCTACGGTTTTTACCCCCCACGCTTCCCTCCACTACTAAACTGGTGATCCCTTGATGCCTCAGAATGTGTGCTACCAGGTTGTGCCACAAATTTCTCTTCTGCCCAGTTCTATTCAGTCCCTCCTCATTAGTTACGTGATCTACCCCTCTACTCTTGAGCATTCCTCTGTAGCACCACATTTCAAAAGCTTCCATTCTCTTCCTGTCTAAACTATTTATTGTCCTTGTTTCGCTTCCTTACATGACTACACTCCATACAAATACTTTCAGAAACAAGTTCCTGACACTTAAATCGATACTCGTTGTTAACAAATTTCTCTACTTCAGAAACGATTTTCTTGTCATTGCCAGTCTACTTTTTATATCCTCCCTACTTCGACCATCATCAGTTATTTTGCTTCACAAACAGCAAAACTCATCTACTACTTAGTCTCGTTACCTAATCTAATTCCCTCAGCATCACCTGATTTAATTCGGTTACATTCCATTATCTTAGTTTTGCTTTTGTTGATGTTCATCTTATATCCTCTTTTCAAGACACTGTCCATTCCAATCAACTGCTCTTCCAAGTCATTTGCTGTCTCTGACAGAATTACAATGTCATCGGCAAACCTTGAAGTTTTTATTTCTTCACCCTGGTCGTTAATTCTTACTCCAAATCTTTCTTTTGTTTCCTTTACTCCAAACTCAATATACAGATTGAATAACATAGGGGAAAGGCTACAACCTTGTCTTACTCCCTTCCGCAATCACTGCTTCCCTTTGATACCCCTCGACTCTTATAACTGTCATCTACTTTCTGTACAAATTGTAAATAGCCTTTCGCCTCCTGCATTTTATCCCTGCCACCTTTATGAGTTGAAAGAGAGCATTCCTGTGAACATTACGAAAAGTTTTCTCTAAGTCTACAGATGGTGTAAACGTGGGTTTGGCTTTCCTTAACCTATCTTCTATGAGAAAGCGTAGCGTCAGTATTGCCTCGCTTGTTGTACATTTCTCCTGAATCCAAACTGATCTTCCCTCAGATCGGCTTCTACCAGTTTATCTTCTGTAACGGATTCTTGTTAGTATTTTGTAACCGTGACTTATTAAACTGATAGTTCGGTAATTTTCACATCTTCTCCGCGTAGAAGTGCGAATAAAGGTTAAAATATGCATTAATTATGTCTCTTTGCGTGATGTGACGGAAGCCATCTCATGGACGTCACCTCATGGATCGATGTCCTGTGCCTCCGCTTTCTTTCCATGGCTATATGGTACACAGAGGACCGTTGGTTGGCGATTCTGACCGTTTCTTGACATGTGCGGATGATTGTTTGACGTGGCAACGTCAAAATGCTCGCTTTTGATCGGTGGACAGTCATCTGGTGGTCCGGTGATGGGGCCGTGAAGGAACACTACCCGAGGATGGCGTAGTAAAATTGTACAGTGCTGCCGCCATGCCGAAGCTTCACTACGAAGTCTTCAAGGTACGTCGAAGGCTCGGCTCGGCTCGGCTCGGCTTGGCACAGTCCAGCCGCCATGTACACGCTCCTCGTCGCCGTAGGCGCTGTCTCCATGTTTCTCCTACTGCAGCTTGACATTCCGGTGAGGCCAGGTGAGCGGTGTTACATTGGCTGCGGCTGCGCCACACTTGTTGGCGTCCAAGCGCAATGGTACAGATGTAAGCAGTGTGGTCAGTAAATGCTGATGGCCACAACTCATAGCCATGACAGCATCCCTGATAGAGCAGGAAGTATATATCCTATCAATTGCGCTGGACGAATATTCCGTAATGTGCATGAAACACTATCTATCAGCATAGATGATGTCCCAAGTGTCTACACCAAACAGAATTCGCGAATGACAGCGCCGAGTGCTGGGCATGGTGAATGCTGAGAAATTTGGTCCTTGGGAGATTGTGTACAATTAAAATCACCCCCAGTCACCATATGATCTATCCTGTTTTGACATAATTGTGTTAATTACTCAGTAAAGAATATCGAACGTTCACGTCACCGGACGGTGCTAAACGTTGACGAGGTTTATTCCTTGGACAGTGAGCACCATGCCCCTGGCATTCGCTAGGTAACGTATATCGGTGGCTATTAAAGCTTCTTTGAGAAGTATTTAGAGGCCACTGTCCGTATCCGAAGCGTGTGATATGCATATCGTGTATCCGAAGATGTCCCGGAAGCCGAGAACGTGTGCCTCCTGCAATAAGGCCACGTCAATATCGGCCGCATAAAGTGTGTCGCGTAACAATGACAACATTTCGTGCAGCCAGAAGGTGCTGGTGTCAATCGTCGCGAATCGATATGACTGTCGTTCGCCCTCGAAGGCAGCGGCAGTCATCGGTGTATGCCGTGGCGACGGTTTTGGTCACCCCCACGGCAGCCCTGTCGTCTCTATTATCATGCTGTCCGCAGGGCAGGAGGTGGGGAAGATTGACTCCCCTTCTTCTGTAGGGTAAGTGATGTGCCCGACAAAGAGTCGTCTTCCACATCGTCCGCCCACGACTCACTGGAGAGAGGCCGTCGGTGTGGTCATCGGCTACCAAAGAGGCCCTTGTTGTGATTTCTTGCGGCTGCGATGATGTTCCATCGCCCCCTCCATCTCCGAACGGGTCTCCAGGAGTCAAAAAGCCCATCGTCTCAGTTCCTAAAAAGGGAGTAGTGTCAGTAGACGCCTCCGGAGCAGGAGCATCCACGACACTGTCTAAATCGGTACGATCGTGTATATCTGTCCGCAAAAGACAGTCGTCAGACCGCGTCCGGTTGGTGTTTCTTGTGCTTGCGGGACGAGAGCTTCTTCCGGACGTGTGTCTGCATGTCAGAATGCGAATGTAGATCCGACTCCTCTGCGCCTTCCGAGAGGTAAAGCTTGGCTTGGCGGGACTCGTGGATCAACGTCCATCCGGTCGTTGTGCGGGGGTAGTTGCTGTTCGGGTTTATCTGGCGACTCCGTCTGCAGAGAGCGGACGGTATGTGCCTCATCAATAACGTATCCGTCTGTCTGCGGTAGTAACTGATCCCTATCCCCAGCGTCCGACGCCGCAGGTGGCGCCACCTGTGCGCCAGACGTCGTAGGTGCCCTCACTTTTGCATAAGTAAAGGGTAGAATTGATGGAGAAAGATGTACCGCTTCTCCTGACAGAATCTGGGTGATCAGCCGCTGGAAACAATCAAAGCTAACATGACCAAAATATGGTTCAAATGGCTCCAAGCACTATGGGACTTAACATCTGAGGTCATCAGTCCCCTAGACTTAGGACTACTTAAACCTAACTAACCTAGAACTACTTAAACCTAACTAACCTAAGGACATCACACACATCCATGCCCGAGGCAGGATCCGAACCTGCCACCGGAGCGGTCACGCGGTTCCAGACTGAAGCGCCTAGAACCGCTCGGCCACACGGGCCGGCTAAATGCGAAGGCGACATTCTTCTTGAGGAGAACTACTGAGAAAATTTAGAGAACCATTATCTGGGGCTGACTGCAGAACGATTCTACATTTCGCCGAAGGACCACGAAGATAACGTTAGAGATATTAAAGCTCAGGAAGGCATACTGACAGTCGTTTTCCCCTCGCTGTTTCTGTGAGTGGAACTGGAAAGAAAATGACTCCTAGTGGTACTGGGTTTGTGTAATCAGTGCAGTGCAAAACTGTCACAGGATGCTCAATGCAATACAATAAAAAAACTACAAGAAATGTATTGTGTATCGAGGATTCTTCAACATTTAAGGGAGTCCACTTTCCAGTGCGAATCAAGGAATATTTCTCTTCCCCCAACACACATCTCACGTAATGGCCACGGGTCAAATTTAAGAAATTTTGGCTTGGGTGATAATAGTGCTCGTGCGCTATCGTGGTTAGAGCTACCATGGAGATGACTAAACAACACTACTCCGCTCTGCGCTAGTCCATGTTAACGTTTTTAAATAACGAGTAATTTCTATTCGTTAAATTTGTATTGCTTTGAAATATTGCGTTATTTCATTGTAAACTATGAATGAAGTGTTAAGTTTTACGTTTTCTGCCTGTGTACTCGGAGCGTTATCGGTAGCCTCTGTTGTTGTATATGACGAACCGGACTATCTCAAGGACACGCCACGGATTGAATTCTGGACTTTCTGTCACTCAAGTAAAAGGAGTTACTTAAATACTACGTGAGCTGCACATTATTTTTTTTCTTTCTTAGAACCATCGGGAAGATAAAAAATAGCAATGCTCCTTTTTGCATACCACTCACAACTGTAAGTGGAAAAATGGGGTCGATACTGGTGTAATGTACATCCTGTGCCAAACGCCATGCAGTCGTCAGCAGAGTAGGGATGGGAAAAAAGCGACCGATACCGGTATTTTAATTCTGAATTACCGGTATTTTTCGGTAATTATTTGATCTCGATTATAGCTGGTGTTTATATTTTTTACAATAACCGGGTAAAAAACCGAAATATCCGTTAACCATAGTACTAATTTTTTTGTTTTTAAATAAACTTTTTTAAAGGACGAGTAGTTTTTATCCGTTAAATTTGTGTTGCTTTGAAATATTCCGTGATTATAGAAAATTGTGGAAATGCGATCAGCGCTATTTTAATAACAATGCCGACAGAAAAGAACAACAGCGTGGCCCAAAACATGGTACGCGTGCACATGCAGCGTGTAGGACTTGCCCCACCTGGTCTATATGATAGTTCAGTCGTCGGACGTCATTTGTATTTCAGATTGGCACTATCTCTAGCCTGGAAGTATTTTACGAAGTGCGGTATCAGTCAAGTATAATGCTCTATTTGGTTTAAAAGATTAAAGACGAGATGAGCTACAACAAACTTGCGACATAACATAACGAGAAAACGTAAAACTTAACACTTCATTCACAGCTTACAATGAAATAACGCAATATTTCATAGCAATACAAATTTTACGAGTAAAAATTAGTCCTTATTTAAAAACGTTTCTTTAAAAACGAATAATTTTAGCAATATGTCTAGCTGATAGGCTCTGAGCACTATGGGACTTAACTTCTGAGGTCATCAGTCCCCTAGCACTTAGAACTACTTAAACCTAACTAACCTAAGGATATCACACACACCCATGCCCGAGGCAGGATTCGAACCTGCGACCGTAGCGGTCGCGCGGTTCCAGACTGTAGCGCCTAGAACCGCTGGGCCACCCCGGTCGGCTGTCTAACTAATATTTCGGTTTTTACCGTTATTAGTAAAAAATAAAAACAACTGTTATAACCGAGAGCAAAGCAGCTGATCTTCTACCTGTACCTGCACAACATGCATCTGTCTGCTTTCAGTCCTTCAAAACGAACAAATTATCAAGAAAAATAATGTTTTTCATCCTCAGTTTTCACTCTTTAGCACTGGTTATTCGCAACGCCATCATAGTGGTATAATCCCAGATAAAACACGATTTTTGAGTAGAGTTTCAGAAAATTACGGTCAGAAGGAGAGTACCGGTGATTTTTTGTGGTAGTCAACCACTCATCACTTCTCGAGGAAAGCAACGAATGGTGAACGGACTAATTTTTCTTTTATTTGTCTATTTAATTTAATATTTCGACTCTCTGTATCTTAAAACTGAGAGAGACAAAATTTTTCAAGCATTTTTACAGTTCTACGTTTATTACAGGAAATCAATAAAAACCCGAAAACCATTTTGTTTTGAGCGGTTTTACTAGCCCTGTTAAACTGACTTTGAGAAAACCCGATGTAACCGAAAACCGGTTGTTTGAACGAAGCCGCCATCCCTACAGCAGTGTACTGTTATGGAAGTGCATGTAAGAAACTTGGTGATTTCCAGAACCTCAGTTTCGAAAAGGAGGCATTAGCCACATTTCTCACACTATAAGTACGTTTGCGGCTGCGAACTTTCGCAAGTCGTGTTCACTTGGCCGACGCCATGGCACACTATCCTCCCCGCGTTTCTGCCATCGCGGAGAACCAGCCGACATTCGCTGGACGCATTAATCAACACGCCGTTTGGCGTGTCGCACAGATTCGCTGACAAATTAGTTGTAACGAGGTTTCCCGATTCGCGGCCACACACATGCGTCGCGCTCAACGAAATGTGATTACATTCGTCCTCACACCACTGCGCTCCTCGTAATTAAACAGAGCTCATACTGCGGGGTAATGAAACTCGGTCATTCCCTACGATTAATCACTTACGAACATATTTTTTTAAAAAATAATAGTTTGTTCGAATATCTTTCTGTACCATATAACAACATTGCTCGGTATCGCCTTATTCCGGCTAATGAAAGATTCTCAGGTGTTCGTACAAAGCAATAAATAAATAAATGCGGTAATCTGTTAGAATTTTCACAGATATTGGAAAAGCGTCTTATAAAGGAGGTAAAGAAAGAGTTATAAGTGTCGCTACGTCACAAGTATATTGACAAGGAACCCCTTGAGTGTGAGATCTCAAGTTCAGTCTTTAGTAAGACTCATTTGAAAGTGTCATGTTAACAATTGTGACATGAAAAATATTAGCTGCTAATGACTCACTATGTGCATCAGGAGTGAGACAGAAAATAAGCGTCCGGGAGGTGAAGATATCACCTTCTGCGGCATGTATATGTCACACTTCACAAAATGAACATTGTCGAGATTCAATAAATGTTCAAATCAAACCCTTAACTTGCACCATGAACACCGTATGAAAAATTGCGCGCCACAGTGATCACAAAGGTTTGCACTATCAGGATCGAAAGCGAACTCTTTGGGAGTTACAAATCGTGCGGAACGTTCAGCTAGGTATCCATTCTTAAAGAATGCATATGGAATCATGTGGATGAGAACTAATGGAGTGTAATGGCTTGTGCCTGAATGCAAAACAGTCTCAAGTGGAGCTTACCGTGGAAGTGGCTAGCCTTTAATGCGCAGCTGCAGATAGGACGATAATGTTTTATAGGCACGCAAAAAACAAACATCCAGAAGCTGAATGTGTCTATTGGTTTCAGGTTTTCAAGACGCTTTTCCACTTTTCGGGAAGCATAATTTGCCCCAAAGGATTTGGATTTTTATACGCGGATCAGGAATCAGGCAAAAGCAGGTTATTTTGACCAGCTACTGGCCAACAGCAAGGCTCGAACCAGTCCTGTAGTTCTCTCACAACCACTTTCCCACTCTTTCTTGTTGTACTGCCCTTTCAAGATCACGCACACGAGAAACAGTGGTAGGCGGCACAGCACCTCCAACCTCTCGCAATACATTAAATAACTTTCCAGGCAATTTACCATCCAAATTAACAGTAGGCATAATTGTATACGGATGCGTTAAGGCAGTTGATCTTGATACATCTCTCTTGGTACCTCTAATTTCCAGGGTTCCTTTCATTTGTATTTGCTCTTCGAATCCCGATTGATCGGAGTTGCTTGAAATTTCGTTATCTTACATTTTCCAATTCTAGAGGGCTGTTTGAAGTTATGCAGCCATCCATTGCTTCCCTTGAAATCACTGAAGCCTATGTCGCACACAATTTAATGCGCATTCCACTGATCCGTCTTGCAGAAACGCTAATAATTCATCTGCGAATTCTTTTGGGAACCTTTCTGACGAAATGTCAACTTCGGCAACTGTTGTTGTAGATATAATGCAATGTTTGCTGTGTTTATCATTGCTCTAATTTGTATCAACACCACTGTCGACTAAGTAGTTCAACTACGCTCCATAGCCTCATCCTGTGCTCATCATTCGACACCTCTAATCTCGCTTCCTGTTGCCATAAGCAGTCAATATTGTGGTTAAATGGTAGATAACATTTGGGGCGTTGAATGTCGTATACATCGTTGCAACCTCGCAATCAAAGCGTCCTTTGTGAATATCATTATCGTCACCATCACCAGCCATTTTCTACCGAATGCCAGATACATACATCTTCCGAACACGCATTCGGTCTTCAGCAAAATCTTATTTATGAAAACATTTCTTGCATCAGACATTGCCACACTGCTCGGATTGCACCTGCTGAAACTGCTTGACGAAATACATAAATCATCCATTTTTTATATAGCTTTGTTTATGCCAAGGCACGATCCGTGGACTATTCGGGACGAGTTTATTTTGAAATCCAGGATTAATTACCCACATGAGAAATTGAGTTACACAGTCGTACCAAGGAGAGTGAATCGCTTACTTTCTTCAGGTTGCATCTTGAATGAAATCTCTTGCTCTGCAGCAATGTATTCAATGAAGTGCATCTTGTCAGCAATCTTCCAACTGAGCAAGTCTCAGTGGTTGAAAAGCTGCTTTGGTATACTGAAAAGATGAGAAAATACACAGTTTTATATGAAATTCAGACAAACTAGCTCGCTCTGTTCGTTCACGATGTCCAGAAAGCTTTAGATAGCAAAGCCCGGGTTGATACAGTACCTCCTGATCTCCTGAAAGCTTTCGATACTATTTCGCACAGTTACTTAGCAAACAATTTTTAAAAAAGTAAAAAGTCTTCTTTATGGAATTCCGGAAAAAAATCAAATTTTGATCTGTACGACAATATATAGTATGTCGGTCGTAATGATACAACAACACCAGGAGCGGAAGCAGCGAACGGTAACAATAACAACAATAATAGTAATAATTTCGTGAGGCTCAACGGCCGGTTGCAAGTCTTTCGACTGGATGCCTTTCCGGCAACTCCAGTATCCTTAATATATCCCAGTTATCCAACCAGGGAAAGGGGTCCTACAGTTCAACGTGGAATCCGAACCACGCGTCATTCTTGGCGAGCTGTGGCAGGCGGAGTACAGCCGTGGGTGTAGATAAGAAAGTGTAACTGGTTAGTTTTAGCGGTGTTTCCACTGGAAATTCTCCTTGATGTGCATCCTGGTGCCCTCACATCGCTTCAACTGAATACTGGATGGTTCTTTCCAGATGACTACGCTCCACATCTTTGCAGGCCCTAGCGATGATAGTTTGTACTCCTCTGATGTTCTGGTTGTATCTGAACGTTAAAAAGGGAGAATTCCAACATCCTTGTGCGTGATATGCGGCACCTATTCTCAGCGTAAAATAAACATGGTTATCGGACACTATCAGCGGGAGAGCCATCTCGCATTATGAAAAATATAATCTCCTTGTTAGATAAGTTTTATTTGCCCAGATCACAGTAACTACATCTAGCTATAGACGACTAGTTTCGGAAAATTTCAGTTACCGTCTTCAGATCATCTGCACTGATCAAACATTGTGTCACTGTATCATTTCATCATAAACATATAGGAGCTCAAATCGATGGAACAGGCGCACCAGTGTAGCGTCATATGTGAAGTAATAAAAACATAATCGAGGGTTTCAGTTACAATGTCTGCCACGTGACTTTAAAATTCTAAGAAAAATGACAAAAACGTTAAAATTTTATATTAGTATGGCAACAAAGTTTAAATTTGGTCAATTAATTACCATTCGTGTTCTGTATAAGTATCTAGAATATACGAAGATCTGAAGCCACTGATTTCAAGAAATTTGTGTATTTCGTTTGCACGTTGTCAATTTTGAAATTCAAATTGAAGGGAACAATGAAATAATGTGTTACAGCATTCTTAGAGCAGAATGAGATTCTCACTCTGCAGCGGAGTGTGCGCTGATATGAAACTTCCTGGCAGATTAAAACTGTGTGCCCGACCGAGACTCGAACTCGGTACCTTTGCCTTTCGCGGGCAAGTGCTCTACCATCTGAGCTACCGAAGCACGACTCACGCCCGGTACTCACAGCTTTACTTCTGCCAGTACCTCGTCTCCTACCTTCCAAACTTTACAGAAGCTCTCCTGCGAACCTTGCAGAACTAGCACTCCTGAAAGAAAGGATATTGCGGAGACATGGCTTAGCCACAGCCTGGGGGATGTTTCCAGAATGAGATTTTCACTCTGCAGCGGAGTGTGCGCTGATATGAAACTTCCTGGCAGATTAAATTCTTAGAGCAAGTACGGATTTCATAATTAATAACATAATGCTATATTATATTATTTTTATTCTGTTCTGATTAACAATGTGAAAACGTAAGTGCTTATATAAGTTTCAGCATTAAGGAATAGACATTATTTTTATTTTTTTTTACTCGCCAAATCAATGCCATGCTTTTAAGGTCCTTTTCTGCAGGTCTTTGCTTACACATTTCGTCATCCACATCTGTATTCACACTTTGAATCACTTTGCTGTTTTCAGTCACTTGTTTTTAGTACCGCAACGAGCCTCATTCGCCCATTACGCACCAAAATGCTTCACCAACCGTTTCTACAGGTCAACCACCTTTGCCTCTCTCCAATAGGAATGCCAACTGGCAATGGATGTGGATGAAAAGAAGCCCATGTTTGGCATTTCTTTTGGATATGATGGTCGAGACTCTTTCCTCGTTTCGTCTGGGCTGCATTATGCAGCAGTTTCCTCACTCACCATCTTGGCTATAAACACACTCACTGCTCACAACTATAGCTCGCAGAAGACTTACTGATGCTTTCTCTACCACCATAGAAGCAAGGCAGCGAGAGTGGTTTGTTAGTTAGTTACATGCTGCTTAGATTATTTGAACGATGCTTTTACCGAAATCATGTGGAACGAGTAACATTACAGGATATATGTATGTTATTAAAGTTAACATTGATGAAAACGTGATCTGGTGCGAAGCATTATGATTGCACATGTTGTGGGTTTTGAAATGGAAAAAAAAAACGAAGTAGTTCTGCTCACGTTGCAGTTAACCGAAATTGTCATGTGATAGATTTTGATAATCACCCCCTTTTTATGGTAGACACTCAGAAAAGTTACTGGTAAAACACATTTGGTACTTAAGGTTATTACTTAGTCTGTCCTTGTTGACAGCTGACAACACTCTTGAATTGTAGGTGTCCTCTTTCGCCTTGCATGTACCTCAAATTAATGACTTCTATTTGTCGTCAGTGTTTTATGATCGCTAGACGGAAGTAGGTCTACATACATGGGAAAGAATTTCTCATGGCGTGAGTGCGAACGCGACCAGACTCAGCTTTCTACGCAGCTGTTAACGACTTTCAGAGGCCTCAGCAAGATGCACACACACACACACACACACACACACACACACATAGCCGGCGCCGATCTCTCTGGTTTACTCTCACTCTCGCGATCGTAACCATCTGGTGCTTTTCTCGGCAGTGAAAGTATAATACAGGACCCTAGCTTTTTTCCATAAAGTGGATAAATCGTTCAGTGTAAGAGGTGCTGTTCCTTTTCCTATTCGCAGAGAATCCACAGCGGTTGCTATGTTAAAAAAAATTTATTGTAGTTCAATCAGTGGCTACACGGAATTTGTGCCTAATATCTGAACAGAGGCATTTGCATTTCGAGCTAAACAGACGACACAACTTTCTGTTTATCAAACTTTTCTATTCCATCTTGTCTCGTGCATTCTCCTCTCCCATTGTCGTTTTTCCTTGTTTTTCTTCACGTTGTTTTCGAGGAGGCTTAGCGTTAACGTGCCTTGGACCTTACAGACAGGCAGAGAACTAGTTTGGTTTGACAAGAACAGGAATGGAAACGAGTCCCAAAGTAATATTCGCATGAAGTGATTTGGTGGAGCTACAGAAGACGCGTATCAGGATGGCCTTGAAGCCATATCATCTAGAAGAACCAACGTGTTCCTTAAAAGACTTGTAACATCAGCATCCTGAGGAGGGCGCAAAGCAATCGGTTTTGATTCGTGTCTTTTATTATATCTTTTCGCTGGTTTTGTTGCATCGATCAATTAGGCAGCTCTGTTCAGTTTTACCTATGTACTGACCCCTGTCAGAGTTCATAAAATATTGTCAGTTAGAAAAAAAACTGGAGAAACAGTTACCAGTTTAATTCTATTCCTGACTGTTAAATTATATGGACGTAAAAACGAAAGACACTAGCAGTTTGGAAAGCGCGTCATTTATTAGCTGGATATGTATAAACGATTCGAGGATTGCCGAGTCCAAGGTGGAAGAACAAACCGTTCTTAAACTTATATAACTGATGCAGTAATTTCTCTTCAGATATAATTATATTGTTAACTGGATTTTAGCCAAGTCACAATTGCGGCAGATTTCCGGAGAGTGATCAACCTCTAGCCGCCCGTAAGAGAAGGAAAAGATTTTACATGCGGTACTTGAAGGAAGGAAGAAGACCAACTGATGTAATCTAGTGCAATATTGGATTGCATTAGTGCTACACAAGCACATGAAAGCGATGTCTGCATTTACATGTGTACTGTCTGTTTAGTCAAGTGTGATCTGAAGCATGAGGCTAGTGAGGAGTGCTTGAAAACGGCTAACAGTCGAAATTAGTTAACAGCACGGACAATAAATATATTGCATCCTGTTTGGACCATGTTTCCTTTCCTTAAAAAAGAAGATGGTAGTTTAACGTCCCGTCGACATTGAAGTCATTAGAGACAGAGCACAAGTTCGGATCGTCACATGGACGGGGAAGGAAATCAGCCGTGCTCTTGCAAAGGAATCATACCGGCATTTGCCTGGAGATATTTAGGAAAATCGCGGAAAAATGAAATCTGGATGGCGGAGATATATACTGTCGTCCTCCTCAGGTTACTGCGCTACCTTGCTGGGTGCAGGCAAGATTTGAGAGGCGGTTTGCCGTTGCCTGCTGATTTCTTTTCATTTCGCCCTGTTGCAGTTGTGTCCATTGTTTATTGACTCTTATTTATGACAGTCACATTTTCAGTGAATAACAAGGCACGCTGTGAAAGTCAGAGAGTGAAAGAGAAAATATTTTTAAATATGCTAATAAACATAACATTAGGCAGGCGCTTGATGTAGCTGTATAAGAGAAACATAGGTTAAAGATTGTGATCTAGAGAGGATGACCGTCTCGTAATCGTCGAAGATAATGTAGCATGCATAAAACTGAATTTGTGAGCATTATGGAAAAATGTAGATAAAATTACGTAATGTAAGGATCATTATGTAAAAACTGATTTTAATTGGAAACGAGAAATCAACAAGGAAGAAACTGTAGGATTTGAAATGATGGAGAGTGAAAGATGTTCAGTGAACACATAAAGCACGATAAACCGACGTGATATGCAGAATGCACTAAAGAACAAGTCCTTGTAAACCTCTTACCAGAATAAAAGACAAGACCATAGAGATGTGATGATAAACTCAGGCCTAGTCTAATGTAAACAGGGAAGGAATAATACTTAAGCCACATTGCGTGACAAGCACCCGTCCGGATAGTAAGTAACATTTAAAGTTGAGTATGGAGAATTTCGATAGGACATCCCTAGAACTGTGGCTCGAAAAAATGTCAGGATTGTCGAATTTCGTAAATCAAACCGCAGCTGCTAATACTAGTGGCCAATCTTGGAACAAAAGACTACACAATGAGGATATAAACTTGCTGCACCAATTTGGCAGCCTTACGGGTTCCAACCCCATGAGAGAAGTGAAGAAGCTACAGGATATAGCATGTGAGCTGGCACTCCAGGAAATGAAAGAGATGGCACGTGGGAAACGCTTCAACATCCTCAGCCGCAACCAGCATTAGTTTTGTGCTGTTTATTGTTGTTATACGTACTAAATTACGATTTCAAGAAGGAGTAAAGTAATATGTGCGGATTAGGGTAAAATCTGGATGTCTCCAAATTAGCCTGTTTAAATAATTCGCCGTCTAGAGATAATGAGGAAAGGGTTTAGTCCTTAATCTCTTTTATACAGATATAAATCTCGTCAGGCATTAGACTCGTTGCACCTTTGATATCTTTGGTAACGTGACATGCCAGTCCTTGTAGTTTTCCGTTACTTTCCCATGGATGATGTCGGACAAGGCTAATATTAGGATCTGCGGTTAGTAGTTGTAAGAGAATGACATGTCCAGTTGTAAAGAAGAACCGCAGTCAGTCGCAGAAATCCGTAATTTATTGCAGATCTAGATTTCGACTATAACATAAATATCAGCGGCGTATTGCCAGAAGAGGCATAAACTTGTCAGATCATAATCATGCGGCAACTGAGGCTAGCAGTTACATGGTAGAAACAAATGCTAGCGTCAATTGCCACATGTTTATGTCCTGACATGGTTATGCCTATATGACGCTTCTGGTAATCCAACGATGATGACTGTTATAGAGGACTGTGATTTTGTTCTCGTTGAAATCTAGATCTGCAATAAATAACAGATTTCTGCAACTGACTGCGGCCCTTCTTTACATTTGAATATTAAACAGTAGCCGTTGACCATCGGTATCAAATGGATTCCAGTTTAGTTAGAGTGACATGACAATCTCATAATACCAGAAGTGTCCTCAATTCCTAATAGTTGTCTATTCGTGAGCCACAAATATCTGGGCTGTGCTTGGTTCCCATACTGTCAGACTGATTTATAGGTATATGATATTTTCTCATGAGACAAAATAATTTGCTGCAGAGCTATATTTCAAGTACAACGGTACGCAAAGTCAAAGTTCACGTATGGTAATCTGTTCTTACGTTTTCTCTAATTACCTTTTTTCCTCTTTTTTGGTAATTTAAAAAGAAAAGGAAACTGGTTTGAGCTTCATGTAAATCGTTTTTCTTTCATGACTCAGTTACAGTTCTAAATTTAGGCTATTGCATGTTTGCTAATTGACTAGCGAGCCCATGTATAGAATTACCAGGGTATGGTAATGTGCTCCAATAACCGCATTTCAGTTAAAACACTGGAGTAGCGACATCAGCAAAGTAAAGGCGCAATAGTTTATTAGTGAATCTGAAATTGTCTGGTATTCCCAATAATGTTGCTCATTGTGTGCCACTGAGTGAAAACATTTGTATCCTTAAGAGTTTTCATCATAAGAAGACTGTAAAAAAATTATATATGAGTTGAACGTGTGAGTAATGTTAATTCTTGTATTGCTATAAAATAAATACAACTACGTTCAGAAAGAAATAAAACAATAGCATAATGTGTGGAGCTGTCATTATAACGTGAAAGTAATGTTAATTCTTGTTGTTGTTGTTGTTTTTGTGGTTTTCAGTCCGGAGACTGGTTTGATGCAGCTGTCCATGCTACTCTATCATGTGCAAGCTTATTCATCTCCAAGTAACTACTACACCATACATCCTTCTGCATCTGCTTCGTGTATTCTTCTCTTGGACTCCCTCTACGATTTTTACCCTCCACGCTGCCCTCCAGTTCTAGCTTGGTGATCCCTTGATGCCTCAGAACATGTCCTACCAACCCTTATTCTAGTCACATTGTGCCACAAATTCCTTTTCTCCCCAATTCTGTTCAGTAGCTCTTCATTAGTTACGTGATCTATCCATCTAACCTTCAGCATTCTTCTGTGGCATCACATTTCGAAAGCTTTTATTCTCTTCTTTCTACTCTCTTCTTGTCTAAACTATTTATCATCCATGTTTCACATGTATACGTGGCTACGCTCCTTACAAATACTTTTAGGAAAGACATCCTGACACTTAAATCTATACTCAGTGTTAACAAATTTCTCTTCTACAGAAACGCTTTTCTTGCCATTGCCAGTCTAAATTTTATATCCTCCCTACTTCGACCATCATCAGTTATTTTGCTCCCTAAATAGCAAACTTATCTACTACTTTACCTGTCTCATTTCCTTAATAATTCCCTCAGTATCAGCTGATTTAATTTAACTACATACAATTCTTCTCGTTTTGCTTTAGTTGATGTTTATCTTATATTCTCCTTTGAAGACACTGTCGACTCTGTTCAACTACTCTTCCAGGTCCTTTGCTGTCTCTGTCAGAATCACAATGTCATGGACAAACCTCAAAGTTTTTTTTTTCTTCTCCACGGATTTTAATTCCTACTCCAAATTTTTCTTTTGTTTCCTTTACTGCTTGCTCAATATATGGATGGAATAACATCGGGGATAGGCTGCAACGCTGTTTCATTCCCTTCCCAACCACTGCTTCCATTTCGTGCCTCTCGACTCTTATAACTGCCATCTGGTTTGTGTACAAACTGTAAATAGCTTTTCGCTCTCTTTCTTTCACCCCTGCCACATTCAGAATTTGAAAGAGAGTATTCCAGTCAACATAGTCAAAAGCTTTCTCTAAGTCTACAAATGCTAGAAACGTAGGTTTGTCTTACCATAATCTATCTTCTAAGATAAGTCGTAGGGACAGTATTGCCTCATGTGTTCCAGCATTTCTACGGTATCCAAACTGATCTTCCCCAAGGTCGGCTTCTATCACTTTTTCTATTCGTCTGTAAAGAATTCGTGTCAGTATTTTGCAGCCGTAACTTATTAAACTGACCTGCAATTTTCACAGCTGTCAACAACTGCTTTCTTTGGGGTTGGAATTATTATATTCTTCTTGAAGTCTGAGGATATTTCGCCTGTCTCACACATCTTGCTCACCAGATGGTACAGTTCTGTCATGGCTGGCTCTCCCAAGGCCGTCAGGAGTTCTAATGGAATGTTGTCTACTCCGAGGGCCTTGTTTCGACTCAGGTCTTTCAGTGCTCTGTCAAACTCTTCACGCAGTATCATATCTTCCATTTCATCTTCATCTACATCCTCTTCCATTTACTTAATATTGTCTTCAAGTACATCGACCTTGTAGAGAGCCTCTATATACTCCTTCCACCTTTCTGCTTTCCCTTCTTTGCTTAGAACTCGGTTTCCATTAACGCTCTTGATATTCATGCAAGTGGTTCTCCTTTCTCCAAAGGTCTCTTTAATTTTCCTGTAGGCAGACTCTATCTTACCCCAAGTGAGATAAGCCTCTACATACTTACATTTGTCCTCTAGCCACCCCTGATTAGCCATTTTGCACTTCCTGTCGATCTCATTTTTGAGACGTTTGTATTCCTTTTTGCCTGCTTCATTTACTGCATTTTTATATTTTCTCCGTTCATCAATTACATTCAATATCCCTTCTGTTATCCTTCTACTAGCCCTCGTCTTTTTACCTACTTGATACTCTGCTGCCTTCACTATTTAAACTCTCATAGCTACCCTTCCTTCTTTTAATGTATTTCTTTCCCCTGTTCTTGTCAATCGTTCCCTAATGCTCTCTCTGAAACTCTGTACAACCTCTGGTTCTTTCAGTTCATCCAGGTCCCATCTCCTTAAATTCCCACCTTTTTGCAGTTTCTCCAGTTTTAATCTACAATTCATAACCAACAGATTGTGGTCAGAGTCGACATCTGCCCTTGGAAATGTCTTACAATTTAAAACCTGGTTTCTAAATCTGTGTCTTACCATTATGTAATCTATGTGAAACCTTCCAGTGGCTCCAGGCCTCTTCCACGTATACAGCCTTCTTTCATGATTCTTAAATCAAGTGTTAGCTATGATTAAGCTATGCTCTGTGCAAAATTCTACCAGGCGACTTCCTCTTTCGCTCCTTACCCTCATTCCATATTCACCTACTACTTTTCCTTCTCTTCCTTTTCCTACAGTCGAATTCCAATCCCCCATGACTATAAAATTTTTGTCTTCCTTCACTGTCTGAATAATTTCTTTCATCTCATCATAAATTTCTTCAATCTCTTCGTCATCTGCGGACCTAGTTGGCCTATACATTTGTACTACTGGGAAGGCGTGGGCTTCGTATCTATCTTGGCCACAATAATGCGTTCACTATGCTGTTCGTCGTAGCTTACCTGCGCTCATATTTTTTATTCATTATTAAACTTACTTCTGCATTACCCTTACTTGATTTTGTATTTATAACCCTGTATTCACCTTACCAGAAGTCTTGTTCCTCCTTCCACCGAACTTCACTAATTACCACTATATCTGATTTTAACCTATCCTGTTCCCTTTTTAAATTTTCCAACTTACATGTCCAGTTAAGGGATCTGACATTCCACGCTCCGACCTGTAGAACGCCAGTTTTCTTTCTCCTGATAACGACGTCCTCCTGAGTAGTCCCCTCCCGGAGATCCGAATGAGGGACTATTTTACCTCCGGAATATGTTGCATAAGAGGACGCCATCATTTAATCATACAGTAAAGCTGCATGCCCTCAGGTCAAATTACGGCTGTAGTTTCCCATTGCTTTCAGCCGTTCGCAGTACCAGAACAGCAAGACCGTTCTGGTTAATGTTACAAGACCAGATCAGTCAATCATCCAGTCTGCTGCCCCTGCAACTATTGAAAAGGCTGCTACGCCTCTTCAGGAACCACATGTTTGTCTGGCCTCTCAACAGATACCCTTCCGTTGTGGTTGGACCTACGGTACGGCTATCTGTATCGCTGAGGCACGCAAGCCTCCCCACCAACGGCAAGGTCCATGGTTCATTGTGTGTGTGTGTGGGGGGGGGGGGGTAATTCTCATATGGATATTAAGTGAATATATTTATGTCAATCTCATTTTTTAAAGTTTGTGTTCCTTGCGCATGCTTCATTTGCTGAATTTTTAAATTTTCTCCGTTCATCAATTAAATTCAATATCTCTTGTGTTATCCAAGGATTTCTAGTAGGCTTTGTCTTATTACCAATTTGATCCTCTGCTACCTCCACTATTTTATCTCTTAAAGCTACTCATTCGTCTTCTACTGTATTTCTTTCCCCTGATCAGTTGTTGCCTAATGCTCCCTTCGAAACAATTAGATTGACAAGAAGTGCAAAACTGCTAAGCAGGAATGGCTAGAGGACAAATGTAAGGATTTAGAAGTACGTTTCACCAGAGGAAAGACAGATACCGCCTTAGGTAGATTAAACAGGCGTTTTTGGAAAAGAGAAGCCGCTGTATTAATATCAAGAGTTCAGGAGGAAAACCAGTTCTAAGCAAAGAAGGGAAAGCTGTAAGGTGGAGGGTCTATGTAGAGGGTTTATACAAGACAGATGAACTTGAAGCAATGTTATAGGAAGGAAAGTGGATGTAGCTCAATATGAGATGGGAGATATGATACTGCGAGTAGATTTGAAAGAGCTCTGAAACAAGGGTCCCCGGTAGACGATATTCCGTCAGAACTGGTGATAGCCATGACAAAACTTTTCCATCTGGTGAGCAAGACGTATGAGACAGGCGAAATATCCTCAGACTGCAAGCAGAAGTGGTAATTCCATTTCCAAAGTAAGCAGTTGCTGACAGGTGTGAGAATGACCGAACTATCAGTTTAATAAGTTATGATTGCAAAATACTAACTCGAATTTTTTACAGAAGTATGGAAAACTGGTAGCAACCGATCTCTGGGAAGATCAGATTGGATTCCGGAGAAATTTAAGACTGCACGGCACAAAACTGATCTACGACTTCTCTTAGAAGACATTGAGGAAAGATAAACCTGCATTTATAGACGTAGAGAAAGCTTTTGACAGTATTGACTGGAATACTCTCTTTGAAATTCTGAAGGCAGTAGCGATAAAATACATTGAGTGAAAGGCTATTTACATCTGGTTGAAGAGAATGGACATTCTCTTGAAAGGAGGTTTAAGATGAACATCAACAAAAGCAAAACAACGTTAATCGAATGTAGTCTAATTAGGTCAGGTGAGGCTAGGGGAATTAGATTAGAAACCAAGACACTTAAAACAGAAACTATTTTTGCTATTTGGGCAGTAAAATAACTAATGAAGGCAATGGCAAGAAAAGCATTTCTGAAGAGAGAAATTTGTTAATATTGAATATAGGTTTAAGTGTTAGGAAGTCTTTTCTGATAGTATTCGTGTGGACTGAAGCCGTTGATGGAAGAGAAACATGGATGATAAACTGTTTAGAGAAATAGAGAATAGAAGCTTTCGAAATGTGGTGCTACAGAAGAATGTTGAAGGCTAGATGGGTCTATCACGTAACTAATAAGGATGTACTGACTAGAATTAGGGAGACAAAAAATTTGTGGCACAACTTGACCAAAAGAAGGTATCGGTTGGTAGGACACATCCTGAGACATGAAGGGTTCACCAGTGTAGTACTGGAGGAAAGAGTGAGGGCAAAAAATCGTAGAGGGAGACCAACAAATGAATACAGCAATCAGATTCGGAAGGATGTATGTTGCAGTCGTTATTCGGAGATGAATTGTTTCATTTAAGTAATGTTAATTTTTGTACGGATATAAAATAAATATTGTAGGTAAAAAAAGCCGTACGTATTAGCAAGCGGCTTCCGAGATTCGGGGAGAGGCGTAGGCCCCACATTAGAGCCCGTCCGGCGGTTTAAACAACAATGTCAAGTGTGCCAGTCGGTTCTCACACTTACACATGACTAACATTAGACGCATGCAAATGTAGTACGCAATTTCCATCCTATGAATCGAGTGGGCGTGGGGGGGAGGGGAGGCGATATATAGTAACCACTGTCAGTTCGCCAGTGCCCCAAAAATGATGATTTGATATGCAAATAAATATAGTCATGACGTACTTTTTCCTTTTTTTATTGTATTATCGCATAGGCCACACTTAGGAGCATTCTTTACCACTCTTAGTTCCTCCATTTCTAAATAAAAAGTGTAGTATGTATGAGTTAGGAACATAAATTATCTCCCCAATGTGGACACCATAGTAAACCAACAAGCACGTAAATACGAGGGCTATCCACAAAGTACATTACGTTTTGGAATTCAAAATAAATAAAGTATTGGAATTTTTTTTATTATATACAGATGAAAGCCACACTTAAATACTACTTTTCTACATAGTTGCCATTTAAATTAAGGCACTTATCGTAGCGATGGACGAGCTTGGAAATTCCTTCGTCGTAAAATTCGGCCACTTGCGCCTTCAACCACGTGGTTACCTCTTTTGGGACAGAAAAGGTGTGATTTTTGTGGATTTCCTGGAAGGAGGCACTACAATAAACTCTCAAAGGTATTGCCAAACTCTGTACAACCTCAGAAGAGCAATACAAAACAAGTGCAGGGGAAAGTTGGGCTCAAAGATCTTGCTGATTCACGACAAAGCCCGGGCCTACACGGCAAATGCCACTCGTGAAGTTCTCGAATCTTTTAAGTGGGAGTTGTTTCCTCATCCGCCGTACAGTCGCGACCTCGCACCGAGCGACTTCCACTTATTCCCAGCAATGAAGAAGTGGTTGGCTATGCAGCGTTTTGATGACGACGCACAGCTTCAAGAAGAGGTAACCACGTGGTTGAAGGCGTAGGCGGCCGAATTTTACGACGAAGGAATTTCCAAGCTCGTCCATCGCTACGATAAGTGCCTTAATTTAAATGGCAACTATGTAGAAAAGTAGTATTTAAGTGTGGCTTTCATCTGTATATAATAAAAAAATTTCCAATACTTTATTTATTTTTAATTCCAAAACGTAATGTACTTTGTGGATAGCCCTCGTAGCATGGTCACAGTGTGCTTAAGAAAAGGACACTATCCCCTTCTACCCAGGGAGGAGAAGTCCATTTGCCTAGGATTGGTGGTAAGTAGCACAAGGAAAATGCTACCACTGAATTATGGAGATAGCAATTTCGGACTGTCATTCAGTTTTATATGAGAAAGACGGATCGTCCTATTCGGACATTGGTCAGGAAGCAGTAGTTCATTCGCCGGCACTAAGTGATTTCATCCCAGCTCACTCGCCGTTCACTATTGATCCACCCGCAGACTCTCTTGCATTAATGATTTTCATTACCAAATGGTATGAATAAATAACAACTGCGTCCAACGTCCATTATGATCGCTCCAGAATCGAAAACGAGAACTGCAGCAAAACTGAGAAAGATGATATTCTCTCAAATCCTGCTACCAACATGCACAGTACATCAGTATTCGCAGGACATACTACTTTCACCGTCGTCAGCTGTTTCAAAAGTTCAAGTGCTGTAATGAGGATACTAGCCTTAGTTCGCAGTTCCTCTGAAAAAGGACCCAGGGACATACAAATCTCGAGAGTAATGCTCTATGAACGTACGTGAAAAGTAAAATCTATTCATTTTGATAACAGCAAAATTAAATAATATTCAACAATACCTTGAATACGAAGTATTACATTTATAACTTTCCCAACCAGACTGTTTATTTGACAGCGTATAAACACATAGAAATACTCCTATTTCGCATTATTAGTTAGACTCGTTGTAAATCTAAATAACGATTAGTTTCAACACACTCATCTCACTGCAACTGCAAATGAAAAATCATCATTCCATGAAAAAAAATGAAGTGTTACTGTTCATTTAAACCATTTGGTGAACCTTGTAAGTAGGCTGTTTATGTTTTCTTATTGGCAACGTTACGTAGCGCTCTGTATGAAAATCGCTGGCTGTGCTGTGTGCAGTCTGTGGCTAGTTTGCATTATTGTCTGCCATTGTAGTGTTGGGCAGCTGGATGTGAACAGCGCGTAGTGTTGCGCAGTTGGAGGTGAGCCGCCAGCAGTGGTGGATGTGGGGAGAGAAATGGCGGAGTTTTGAAATTTGTGATACTGGATATCATGAACTGCTATATACATTATGACTTTTGAACACTATTGAGGTAAATACATTGTTTGTTCTCTATCAAAATCTTTCATTTGCTAACTATGCCTATCAGTAGTTAGTGCCTTCCGTAGTTTGAATCTTTTATTTAGCTGGCAGTAGTGGCGCTCGCTGTATTGCAGTAGTTCGAGTAACGAAGATTTTTGTGAGGTAAGTGATTTGTGAAATGTATCACAATGCCGGCGAAAATTTTTTGGACAATGTTATATTCATAAGATTTTGTTTCTACACACCTGCAACGCAAATTCTCGACCCGTGAAATTTTGTATATGAGACTGTCACTGTAGCGGAAACTGCTGTCGTAAATATTTTGGTAAGAAAGTTAAGTGACCACCTTCACGTAATGCGTCGTGGGCACCCAGCTGTGTGACAGACGCCTGGAAAAAAGCCATTAGTGTGTGCCTTTCAGAGGCACAGGTGGAGAAAAGAAAAAAAAAAGGAGGCCATTATCCTCGCTATTGACATTCCTTTGTAGAAAGCATCGTAAATACGACACCCTCAAACTTGAAAACATGATTACACTGTAGAGTTCTTAATTTATTATATTTACTGAAATGAAATGATGAGAAACATTTCATGTCTATTGTCCTGCGAGTTGAAAGATTGTTTACTGCATTATGAAATGCCACATGGCTAGTGAATGACATTTCACGCCTTGCTTTGCCTATTTTGTTTAATATCTAGTTTCTAGCTGCACTGCAGCATTGGTTAAAATAAAATTTAATAGATGTACTAATATAGATATTTTATGCCTACAGATCCAGTAAATAACCATTTTATAATCTACATAAAAAAAATGAGGGAGCACAAAAAGACATTTCCCTTCACAGGAATTGCATACATAATTTTTGTCAGTGACTGGGTAACTTATTTAGTAGTATAATTTAAGGTGATGCATCACCCTAGTGTTACGATGTGACATAGGTATTAAACATGGCCATTTTTACTGTAATATTTTTTCTGCTTGAGCTTTGTCATGTTTAGATATAAGTTATTGCATTTGCTGCTGCTGTTTGCCAGGCATAGTGCTACTAAATTTCACTTTACATTACTCTGTTAAGCCAGTTTTACTATTGATTTATTTTTCTTGTTTGCTGCTCATTGCCTTATATTAGTTGTAATACTGCTGCTTGGTTTGCCAATTTGCATTTTTTTGTCCTTGCAGTTTGTGTTAATTTGTTATGTGCTGCTGCATTGCCTCGTCCATTGGTATATATATCTGAGCTCAGTAGATTTAAGTTAGCTTAAGAGGGGGTAGACTATATAAGAAACTATGATGGAATGGAAGAAATGCATTGAGAAGCTATAAGAAAATGGTTTGGCCAAAAAAGTAGTGTACAGTGGAGAAAAACTATTTTTGAAAGAGGATGTGAACAGAATACAGAAAGCATGCTTGGATAGGATTTTTTTGGCTGGAGCAAATGTCGAAATAAGAGGAACGATCTATGGAATGAAGTTTTGGGTTGGACTGCAGTACCAAATGTTACACTGAAAACAAACCCTGTCCTTTCCTTTTGTGTTATCCCACTATGTGTTTGTGTACCCTTGTGTATTTGTTTTCTTCCTGTCTCTGTGTAGTTTCATAGAATTTTTTTCTCTTCTAATACTAAGCTACATTCACTATGATGAGGAATACTGTTATCCTCAAACATAATTGGCATTAATAATATGTTATTTACCTTGTAAATATGCTTAGACATTATTTATTCTGTTTTGTTTTAATGCTCATGTGTAAAGTTGATGTTTCAAAAGTTATGCTGATCTTTTATGTATTTACTTATGTCATAACTCATGTAACATTGATGTATATGTTATTTCGATTCTTTTGTAAAGCCTGTATTACTACAAATGTTATCTGTATTGTTATGTTCTTTAATGATATATTTTGTACCTTTGTTATTGTATTCTTATGATATAGAATTGTAATTGACACCAGTTCATCATATTATTAACTTGTAAGTTACATTTCACTGCACACGTTTCTGTTGGTCATAGTATATGGACAATATGTGAGAAGTAGGGACTGTTAGTGTTTGCACGTGTGTTGATAATTCAGCAAGGGACTGGTTAACAGAATTGCTGGTTCTAAGGACTTTCCAAAAAAAAATTTTTTGTGAGTGCACAAGTGGTGGTTTATGGACTTGCTATATTGTCCGCAAGACTCTTCAATGGTGATTGTGCACCTGCACAGTCGCAACAGATGGTTGCTGGCCGTCTCTACAAGGACTACAGTGGGTCTGCATCTTTGATGACTCACCAGTACCATTATTTCTACAAGGACCACAGTGGGTCTGCACCTCTGATGGCCCACCAACGCCATAATCTCTACCAGGACTACAGTGGGTCTACTCTGTGATGACCTACCTACCAATATTCTTCAAAACTGCGACAGACTCTGCTGTGGGTTTGCTCTGTTGTGGACCATTACCTGTCTGCATGTCAAGAGTCAGCACTGTCTTTCCATTGGAAGGACAACACTACGTCTTCAAGACTGCATGGAAATCCACTACTTCAGTGTGCATTTTCTTTTACTGCTCAGACTTTGAGAAAAACACTGCAATTTTACTGTGATGAACGATCAGGACTGTCTTTATGGACTGTGAGAAAATTTTAGCCTTTGACCAACATTTTATTGATAAGTGTGTGCATTTGATTTCTTTGTTATTGTAATTATGAAAAATTTTTTCAAACCTATATTGGACACTGCCCAAAACAATTTGTAAATTTTTTTGTGGGGAGCATGGGGGCTATGTAAGTAGGCTGTTTATGTTTTCTTATTGGCAACGTTACGTAGCGCTCTGTATGAAAATCACTGGCTGTGCTGTGTGCTGTCTGTAGCTAGTTTGCATTGTTGTATGCCATTGTAGTGTTGGGCAGCTGGATGTGAACAGCGCGTAGCGTTGCGCAGTTGGAGGTGAGCCGCCAGCAGTGGTGGATGTGGGGAGAGAAATGGCGGAGTTTTGAAATTTGTAATACTGGATATCATGAACTGCTATGTACATTATGACTTTTGAACACTATTGAGGTAAATACATTGTTTGTTCTCTATCAAAATCTTTCATTTGCTAACTACGCCTATCAGTAGTTAGTGCCTTCCGTAGTTTGAATCTTTTATTTAGCTGGCAGTAGTGGCGCTCGCTGTATTGCAGTAGTTCGAGTAACGACGATTTTTGTGAGGTAAGTGATTTGTGAATGGTATAGGTTAATGTTAGTCAGGGCCATTCTTTTGTAGGGATTTTTGAAAGTCAGATTGCGTTGCGCTAAAAATATTGTGTGTCAGTTTAAGCACAGTCATGTATCATTTTTCTAAGGGGACGTTTCAACCTGTCTGAAGGATTTCTACAATTGCCAAATAAACTTTATTTAAAAACAACTATCGTAAACATTTGATTAACGTGTAGGGTAACTCTGCACCGCTTCTAATGTGTATTTACACGTTAACTATTCCTTATGTGAGTCTGAAAACAAACAAAGTGGTTGTATTTGTTCAGACATCCGTACAGTTACCATATGCCACGTATGTCGTCGATGACACGCCCAGACAGCCAGTCGGCGAAGGAAGAAGCATATTCGCTGCTAATGCAACACTTAACACGTGTAATAACGTCAACCTAGCACATGATCCCGTGTTGAGGAAAAGCAATTGCGATTAGTAATGGAATACGAATACGACGAACAGTGATGTCTAGAAAATGTATCTTTAATTCAAAATTACAGTGTGTTTAATACAAAGGGCTTTTTATCAGCAATGTGTAAGAACAAGGCAGATGTACCCATAAAGTTACTCTTTAATAGGATAATGAAAGAAACCAAGACAAGTAACCCAGAGAAATATATTAACATGTCCCTTATGTTCATGATTTTGCCATTATGCCAAGGAGTAAAATCGAGAGACACAGGAAAGACCACCAGTGCAGAGGACTGCGAACACAAATAGCCTACATAAAGTGTTTTTTGCGGCAGTATTCATCGAAATTGTTATGTGGACACTAACAACTACGAAAGAAAGGTTATTAGCGTGGAGCAGGAACAGAATACAGCTGAAAATACTGGGTGGTTATAGTTAAACTTTCGTTACTTGAGCCAGTGCAGGCGGAAAAGTATTTACCATGCAGGTACCCAATTTGAAAGGAATGATGTTCATACTGTGCAGTGCAGGATGTACGTAGTTAGTAGTGTTAGTGTGGACTACAGCTGCAGACAGTCAAAGTGGTCTGGACAAGGTGAGTACGACATTACTCGTAAAGCTGCTTTATCAAAACAACAGCAATACGGCATTAAAAGAATATTAAGGTAGTCTCTTTCCGCACCAGGTTTAAAGACCATGATACAGAAGTTCGAATTAACTGATGATTTGGGACTTGCTCGTGGGAGGGGCCGATGGCCAATTACGGCACTAATTGTTGAAGAAGTTACTGTAGTCATCGCTGAGATAGCTGGAAGCGATGTGCGATCTTCTAGCACTGCATGAGCTGTGTCCCGACAGCTGAACATTCACTGGTCCACCTTTCGAAAAGAGATCACCACGTTTGGACTGATTTCTGGCTGCGGGGATACCTGAAGAACAGGGTTTATCAACGTTACACCAACACATGTTGGAAAAAATTGGTTCAAATGGCTCTGAGCACTACGGGACTTAACTTCTGAGGTCATTAGTCCCCTAGAACTTAGAACTACTTAAACCTAACTAACCTAAGGACATCACACACACCCATGCCCGAGGCAGGATTCGAACCTGCGACCGCAGCGGTCGCGCGGTTCCAGACGGTAGCACCTAGAACCGCTCGGCCACTCCGGCCGGCACACACGTTGGAGGTTGAAGATGATCATAGAGAGAGTGAAAGCCAACATCCGACTTGTTTTGGGCAGCCGTAGAGCAGTTTCTAGTACCGTTCCATGCTGTCGTGCATGCAGATGGTCGTCACATTAGTTTGTAACCAGTGATGTAGCAATTAACAAATGTTACCCTCTCATGTGGGAATTAAAATATGTTTCTATTCATGATTTATTTCTCTTCCGCATGTCCTTACAAATATTTCCACAATGTTTCAGTCTCCAACGGTCACTCGTTTTTCAAGGGGGCCTTCTCACATAGCCAGAGTTTAATTAGAACCACCCTCTATATTGACCGCGGAATGAATTTTCAAAGTTCAGAGAATTCTCATAGCCTTATGGAGAACATCGATCACTGGCAGGAGTCAATAACGCAAAAAAGTAGCTATGCACAAGAGGCTTCCTGTTTTTTGTCATTTATCATCTGACTGGTTTGACGTGGTCCACTATGTATTTATTTCTCCTGCGTTGTTAACCTCTTTATCTCAGAGCAACTCTTTCCCCCCCCCCCCCTCCGGAGCTAGCTCCGTCTAGTACTACGGAGGTTATTCTCTGATATCTTAAGACATGTCCAATCGTCTTCCTCCTTCTTCTTGTCAGTGTTTTCCATATGTGCCTTTCTTCACAGAGTCTGCAGAGAACCTCCTCCTTATCACATCAGTCTCTCTAATTTTCGATATCCTTCTGTACCACCACATCTAAAACTCTCCGATTCTCTGCTTTTTCAGTTTTTGCCACAGCCCATGAGTCACTACGATATAATGCTGTACTAGAAACGAACGATGTTTTCCTCAGGTTAAGACAGATGTTTGATGCTAGTCTATTTCTTTTGGCCAGGAATGCCCTCTTTATCTGTACTAATCTGCTTGTTATGTCCTCCTTGGTTCTTCCGTCATATGCGCCTTTGTTTCCAAGGAAGCAGAGTTCCTTAACTTCGCCTACTTCGAGGTCTCGAATTTTGATGTTAAGTCTCTTGCTAGTCTCATTTCTGCTACTCCTCATTTCTTTTTCTGATCCTTACTCTCAGTTCATATTCTGCACTCGTTAGACTGTTTATTTCATTCGACACGTCCTGTAATTCTTCTTCTCTTTTACTGAGGGTAGCAATATCGTCAGCGAATCTTATAGCTGAAATTCTTTCACCCTGAATTTCAGTGCGCGCTTAAAATTTTGTTTTATTTCCGTAATTGCTTCTTAGATGCATGGATTGAATAGTTTCGAGCGACTGACTAAATTTCTGTCTTATGCGCTTTTAAATCCGAGCACTTCATTCTTAGTCTTCCATTCTTACAGTTTCCTCTTGGTCCTTGTACATACTGTATTTTACCCGTCTTTCCCTACAGCTTACTCCTGTTTTCCTCATAATCTTGCATCATTTTACGTCGTCGAACGCTTTTTCCATGTCAACAAATCCTACGAACGCGGCTCGATTTAGTAAGGTATACATGCTGTGTTCTAGGTCGATCGGTGTGGTTGAAAATTAGGTCTTCATACGCCACGGTCACAGTGAAGACACTTTTACTGTTCCATGATGACCGGTGTCGACAGTCTTACGCTGCCATCACCTGATGGAACTTGTTATAAAATGTCTATGTTACATTATATGAAGTCAAAGCATAAAAGACTCACCCCACTGATACATGTAAACTCTTGGTTCCGTTAGTAATCGTATCAGAATTGCCTCTATCATGCTCTTGTATTTCCCGTAATAGAAACAAAAGTAGCAAACTTCATCAAGAAATAGAAGAAAGTGTAGAAGACTTTGGTTAGAGGAAGCAGAAGCCTTAAACACAATTAAATGGTTCAAATGGCTCTGAGCACTATGGGACTTAACATCTGAGGTCATCACTCCCCTAGAACGTAGAACTACTTAAACCTAACTAACCTAAGGACAACACACACATCCATGTCCGAGGAAGGATTCGAACGTGCGACTGTAGCGGTCGCGCCGTTCCAGACTGAAGCGCCTAGAACCGCTCGGCCACTCCGGCTGGCAAACACAATTAAGTTTTAGGGATGTACAAAATTAAGTATAATGGAGAAAACTTCTGTGTTTGATACCTAAAACTGTCTTCTAACATACCTTTCACACCTATGGGGAACATTTGCAGCAATGAAACACTGACAGGTACGTAAAAAACTGAAGGGGACCCAAATCGACGTTGATGTCACAAGTCAGAGACAGTCATACACATTCGGCATAAGGGTGAAATTGTGGTCGTCTCTTTTCCGGACAAGTGTCACTATAAATTCTGGACAGTTTGAGTTTTGTACGCAGTTGTTAGTGTTTTATCTCTGAAGCCGTTCACTGCAGACAAGGTCCAAACGGTAGTGAATATTTGTCTCTAGACCACAGACACTTTGACCGGAAGGTTTGCCAGATGTAGCACCGGCCGTAGATGATTTTATGAGAGAAGTTTGTGACATCGAAAGTCTGAGACTGCATATAATGTCGAGATGACTAAATAAGTTAGTAAAAGCATATAGGAACCTCCTGAAAAGAATAAAAAATACTTAGTTGGTCGCTATATTAATGACAAATAGGGAAATTCCGTGTGGCTAGGGCCTCTCGTCGGGTAGACCGTTCGCCTGGTGCAAGGCTTTCGAGTTGACGCGACTTCGACGACATGCGTGTCGATGGGGATGAAATGATGATGATAAGAACAACACCAGTCCCTGAGCGGAGAAAATCTCCGACCCAACCGGGAATCGAACCCGGGCCGTTACGCATGACATTCCGTTGCGCTGACCACTCAGCTACCAGGGCGGACATATTAATGATGAAAAGCTTGTATAGTGCGCTGAAAGAATGAGCTCATGGAACCTTCCCAAGAATGGATTTTCTGCTCAGACATCAGGAATTGGAAATGGTCGTGATCGTCCATGATTACCAGAGGGTCCCTTTAGTATCACGTCTGTTTCTCGTCTAGTATAAGACTCCAAACGGCTTGCTGGAAAGTGACCTAGAACCGGAGGCTCAGCACAAGCATTCCAGAAACTACACGACTTGTCGAGTGCTCGAGGAATGCTGTGGTGTGTGTCTTCATCACGTCGCGAAACCAAAGTGAATCCACGTCCAGATGTCGAGGGGTTGGGCCGCCACCCCTCATTACAGATGCCGGACGTCGCAGGCTGTGCAGACTGTTAAAACAGGACAGGCGGCGAACTGTGGCGGAACTAACGCCCAGACTGTAGCAGTGGGCAGAGTACAAGTGTGTCTGAACATACAGTGGACCGAACACTCCTAAAGATGGGCCTCTGCAGCCGACGACCCATGCATGTATCAATGTTAACAGCACGGCATCGGCAACTACGACTGAAATGAACAAGTGACCATTGGCACTGGACGTTGACGCAGTGGAAAAGCGTTGCATGGTCTGATGTATCCCGATACCTTCTTCACCGTACTGATGGGAAGGCGCGAATCCGTCCTCTTCCAGGTGAACACCTCCTTGACACATACTGTGGGACGGAGATCAGCTGGCGGTGGCTCAATTATACTTTGGGTAACATTCACGTGGTCATCCATGCGTCCAGTGGGGCTCGTACAAGGAACCATAACGTCCAAGGAGTATCATACACTGGTTGCAGACCACTTATACCCCTTCATAAGGATCATGTCTCCCGACGGCAGTGGCATTGTTCGATAAGATAATGTGCCTTGCCACAAGGCCTGGAGTGTGATGGAGTGGTTCTTCTTCTTCCACGCAGGAGGGTCGTACAGACACACCGCCGTTTGAGTCTCGTACAGATTCCCGTATGGAGGACATAGTGATAGACATCCTTGGGGTTGTGAAGCAGCTGAATAGGTTGAAAATAAATAAATCGCCAGGTCCTGATGGGATTCCACTTCCGTTTTACAGAGAGTACTCTACGGCATTGGCTCCTTACTTAGCTTGCATTTATCACGAATCTCTTGCCCAATGTGAAGTTCTGAGCGACTGGAAAAAAGCACAGGTGACGCCTATATATAAGAAGGGTAGAAGGACGGATCCTCAAAATTACAGACCAATATCCTTAACATCGGTTTGTTGCAGGATTCTCGAACATATTCTCAGTTCTAATATAATGAATTTCCTTGAGACAGAGAAGTCGCCTTGCATGCATCAGCACGGCTTTAGAAAGCATCGCTCCTGCAAAACGCAACTCGCCCTTTTTTCACATGATATCTTGCGAACCATGGATGGAGGGTGTCAGACGGATGCCATATTCCTTGACTTCCTTTAAGCGTTTGACTCGGTGCCCTACTGCAGACTCCTAACTAAGGTACGAGCATATGGGATTGGTTCCCAAACATGTGAGTGGCTCGAAGACTTCTTAAGTAATAGAACCCAGTACGTTGTCCTCGATGGTGAGTGTTCATCGGAGGTGAGGGTATCATCTGGAGTGCCCCAGGGAAGTGTGGTAGGTCCGCTGTTGTTTTCTATCTACATAAATGATCTTTTGGATAGGGTGGGTAGCAATGTGCGGCTGTTTGCGGATGATGCTGTGGTGTACGGGTAGGTGTTGTCGTTGAGTGACTGTAGGAGGATACAAGATGACTTGGACAGGATTTGTGATATGGTGTAAAGAATGGCAGGTAACTCTAAATATAGATAAGTGTAAATTAACGCAGATGAATAGGAAAAAGACTCCTGTAATGTTTGAATACTCCATTAGTAGTGTAGCAATTGACACATTCACGTCGATTAAGTATTAGGGCGTAACATTGCAGAGCGATATGAAGTGGGACAAGCATGTAATGGCAGTTGTGGGGAAGGCGGATAGTCGTCTTCGGTTCATTGGTAGAATTTTGGGAAGATGTGGTTCATCTGTAAAGGAGACCGCTTATAAAACACTAATACGACCTATTCTTGAGTACTGCTCGAGCGTTTGGGATCCCTATCAGGTCGGATTGAGGGAGGACGCAGAAGCAATTCAGAGGCGGGCTGCTAGATGTGTTGCTGGTAGGTTTGATCATCACGCGAGTGTTACGAAAATGCTTCAGGAACTTGGGTGGGAGTCTAGAGGAAAGGAGGCGTTCTTTTCGTGAACCGCTACTGAGGAAATTTAGAGAACTAGCATTTGAGGCTGACTGCAGTACAATTTTACTGCCGCCAACTTACATTTCGCGGAAAGACCACAAAGATAAGATAAGAGAGATCAGGGCTCGTACAGAGGCATATAGGCAGTCATTTTTCCCTCGTTCTGTTTGGGGGTGGAACAGGGAGAGAAGATGCTAGTTGTGGTACGAGGTACCCTCCGCCACGCACCGTATGGTGGATTGCGGAGCATGTATGTAGATGTAGAAAGCGTCTGTCAAATCTGATGTCCCACTGCAGCCCAGAAACGTGTTACATAAGTTTTTTGGTGGTAATGTTGTTGCAGAGAGTGGCTTCATATTAATAGTTTATTTGACCGTCGCTATATGTGTAACAGTCCTTCTTTTCTGGAGCGCTATATATTCAAACGACACATGAACACTTAAAATGAAAGTAAGTACGGACACGAAGATTAGAATTTATGATTTTACGTTTTACTCATCTCGCGGATGTACACAAAGAAACTGGAGTTTCTATTTCTGCTGGAACTGCATTGGAGTTGCTTGCATCAAATATGTAATTCATAAATTTCGTATTCTTAACTTTAGAAATACGATATTATATCCAGTTATAACATTTCGTATTTTTTCCCCAAGAGTGCAAATAGATACAAAAGTGTGGTTTGTTTTTAAAATACATTCGGCTGGAATGCATGACAGAGATGGCAAAACTGTACGACAGACAGAAAACTAGTGGCAGAGGCGAGAGTGAGGATTGTTTTTGAGACTTAAAATGACGAAGCTTTCATTACAAGACAGCGTGTAATCATTTATTTCTTATTCGTGTGGTGTGGCATCCCTTGAATTTCTTAATTGCGAGAAATCTTCAGAAGATTGTTGTTTGTTGATGTTTCTTCATGGTTTTCCGTCATCCTTTTCGTAGCTGTGAATGATGCTTGTTTCTTCATGTTGTCAATTAACTGGCATCTTCTTCTACTCTTTACTACTAGACCCTTCTCATCCATTGTTGAGTGAGACATGTGCTGACGGTGTCACGGATGTGTCTAATGTGAGTTCAAAGAAGGGGGAACGTCGTGTGACAACAAAACAAGACACTTTCGACCTCGCAACAGCCGGTCTGACGACATGATTGAGCGAATGCAAAAAGTTGTTTTAGTGGCTCGCCGAATGACTTTGGAACACGTCGGCTTCAAGGTCGGCATTTCCGTCGGATCTCCGCACATAATACGGCACGAAGACCTAAAAATGCGAAAAAGTCTTCCAGGTGGGTGCCATGAATTCACTTTGGAAAAAGTTCAGCCATTGATATCTATACTAGCAATGACTGTTCGAAATATTTCTAAGTCACAAACTTTTATCAAAAAATTTCATTGTTCCAACCAACGCCTGAACTCGTGCGTCTCACTGTCCACGCAAACTTTACCATATAATGTCACCCACAAACACACGAACATCAAAAGTCATCGTAATATGCTTCCACCTCACGCTCAAAAAATTCGTCGTATGACCAACCACCAAAGTAAGCAACTTATAACTATACCATCATTGTTATGAGTATATGCTGTATATTTTCCAACCGCTACATGCTTAAAACATACATTACATATACATTTAGATAAGTTTCAGTCTGATTTTAGTTATTATATGCTTAACATTGCTGAATGACAAACTTTTAGTTAGGGGTGCAAAAAAAAAAAAGTTCACGTCTTTGTTCAATATTAACTTACTAAATTCTCACTACACAAACATAAACCAATTGCGACAATAGGTTAAATCAATCACACTGATGCTAATTTATAGTTACATGTGGAGAACTCTTTGTTTTGGCAGTATCTTCTAGGATACTGAAAAGTTTATTTATAGCAATTTCTGTATTCGTTAAACAACACAATAAACATGGTCATTTAATAGCTACCTTCAGCATCCACCCAAATGTGTGTCGTAAGCGTAAGTATCGAGTATGTTCGACTTGTTATCGGTTTTATACACAATTTTGCATTCAAATGTTGTCAGTTCACACATGGGAATAGTTTAGTGAAGTCGTATCTCTTGCAATTTCAACCACGTCATTAACTTTTCTATAGATTCTCAGATCCTGTTTATCTACCTGGCCCAGCCACTTCACTGCATCTTGCCAGCCACATTACGCTCAACCGAACAGCCGAACCCCCAGTTTTAGAATACCTTGCATAGAGGACATGGCGATCGCTAGATTATAACTATAAGAAGCCCTGCCATGCATAGTGGTTTGCAGTGTGTGTGTGTGTGTGTGTGTGTGTGTGTGTGTGTAGATGTAGATGTCACTGACCGATCATCACTTGGTAACGCCGTGCACTTACTGCATGTTTTGTTTGTTTTAGAGTATAATTACTAAAGCCCAGGGAAAACGACCCTGAGTAATTTCTTTAATATGATGGCAATATTATTTTCTCGTTGTAATTGTAGCGATAGAAACACACTGACTGAATTGTATTGGTTTTGTAAGAAAGTTAACTACTGTAATTTTATGCAGATAAAACGATAATAATGTACTCTATTTACGTTCGTTTATTTAATATTAATCGGAAATATCGAACTGACGTACAGTTATAAATAATAAATATGATTAACACAATACAGCCCTCTAATTGAATTACCATAACCTAGTACAGTTTGCCCCTGCTTCACCCTCGCCCATTAACAGAGTTCCAGGATCAGAAGACGCACTGGCCAGCGCTTTCATCGCGCCTTCGTGCACGCAGCTGCACGCCCACAGTGGAGGGAGTCTCGGCTCAGATTCCCACAGCCATCCATCAACACGTCACGCACGACGTTGGCTGAAGCCTCCCTGACAAACGACAGTCTACGGTCAGCAGTGGCTGCGCTCCGACAGTGTCGAGTGGTGGCGGTACTGAGGGGCAGAGGGGGCTGACGTGTCCCGGACGCGCGTCGCACACAGCTGGGAGGGAATTCTGACGGGGGAACGAGGGCGGGGCACTTCCCGCGGACGTCCCGATCTCTCATTAACAACAGGCAGTTGTCACGTGGGGTGCAGTTGGCTGACAACAACGACCAACATAACATACCTTTATTCCATGTTAAAAATGGTGCCATTTGGTATCAGTGGAAGAATTTTTAATGCTGGCCATCGCTACACCGCCGTGAATTTTAAACACTGTTATTCTAATATGCATCTGACTAATTAAGCTCGCACACTTGGACGACGAATGGGGAGAGAATTTGCAGTGAACTATCCCAAGGAACAAACCCGGAATTATCTTCATCTACATCAACATTTACTCTCTACAGGTCACCTTATGGTGGCGAAGAGTACTTCGTGCAGTTCATTCACTTCCCGTCTTTCTTGCACCAGCAGGAAATGGAAAGCGGGAAAAATTGTTGGTAGACCTCCGTGTGACCTCAAATCTCTCCAATTTATTGTCTCTTCTACGTACGTGCGCTCTCGGAATTTTAATAGTAACCCACACAGTAATGCTCAACACCTCTCCTGTAGGGTCTGCCACCGGAGCGCTTTCGCGCTTGCCAGAGGAACCTGTGACGAAACACCCTGCTCTTCTTTCGACTTTTCAGTTGCCTTTACCAGTTCTGTTTGGCAAGGATGCCAGTCTAACACGCATACCTGTAAGTTACATCCTTCGTGAGTGGGATACGCCTCCTAAGGATTCTTACAATGAATCTCAGTCCGGCATCTTGCACTTTTTACCATTAGATTATGTAGCAGTTTCACTTTAACGCGTTCCGTGCGCATATCCTCAGATAGTTAATGGGTATGACTTCTTCCCACGACTGTTCGAAAACGGTATAATATTACAATAACGCGCCGTTCCGTCTCCTTATGCGCATTACATTGCATTATGTTCGGGTTCAAAAGCCAATTCCGGTACCAGGCGTCGATCCTCCTTAGGTCTTTCTTCATTTCACCACAGTTTTCTAGCCATGCGTCTTTTATATACACTGTGAACTATACAGATCCTATAACATAATACAGACAAGGCTATTATCTTTCATCTACTGTGTTTAATATCTGCGCCGGCCGCGGTGGTCTAGCGGTTCTAGGCGCGCAGTCCGGAACCGCGCGACTGCTACGGTCGCAGGTTCGAATCCTGCCTCGGGCATGGATGTGTGTGATGTCCTTAGGTTAGTTAGGTTTAAGTAGTTCTAAGTTCTAGGGGACTGATGACCACAGTAGTTAAGTCCCATAGTGCTCAGAGCCATTTGAATCATTTTTTAATATCTGCTTAGAGGATTTAGTTAAAAATTGCTTGCCACAAAAGTGTGGTTGAAAGCAGGAATAAGAAGAAGAAAAGAGATTACTGAGTGGAAATGAAAAGACAGTTTATATTTTAACAGAAACAAACACCATCTATAAAGTGTATGCAATGACGAAAAATGATTTTCGCAAGGCACTCAAGTATTAGGGAAGCTAAAATTTATGATGACCTTGTGGAACAAGTTGATAACTTCAGGTACATATGATGCAAAGTAGCCAGTAACATGACTTGTAATCAAAGAAAAATAACATTAGACAAACGGTTAAGGAAAAAATTAGTAAAGTGATTTGTATGGAGCGTTGCACTGTGTGGTGCCTAAATAGACACTGCGGTGAAAAAGGGAGATATTAAAAGAGGAAGGAAATAGTCTAGGATAATGGATGAGAAGGGTCTAGTAGTAAAGAGTAGAAGAAGATGCCAGTTAATTGACAACATGAAGAAACAAGCATCATTCACAGCTACGAAAAGGATAACGGCAAACCGGGAAGAAACATCAACAAACAACAATCTTCTGAAGATTTCTCGCAATTAAGAATGCATTCTGTGTTCCATATGCAAGGAAGTCCTCAATCCAGTGATGAAATTGATTTGATATTCCGTATGCTCGACTTCTGCTCGTTAAGCGACAGTTAAGCGACAACTTGGGCGACGGTATCTACTGCCCTCTTTTCTGGTTCTCCTGTATTGATTTAGGGAGATCTAATTCCTAATGGTGATTTGAACTCCGATCCTCCAATCGGCACTCGAGTATCTTAATTACAGCTCCGCGTCATTATGAATATGAGTGTGTTGCATGGAAACCTCACAGCCTTTTTTTTTTTCACTGAAACTATGCACGTTGAAGTCGCAGTGCGGCATATACTTAAAATCTGTATCACTCCGTTGCCGTTTGAAATTTTCGCTTTGGAACATATCTTATCCAACAAGAGAGATACGCCGGTTTTGACAGCACACTTCCATCCTCAGGGGCCTACGTGAGCTTTTTCTGCTGTAATTTATATAGTTAAGGACAGCGTCAAGTGGTACTCTTCTATAACAGCTGAAAAACTACAATCGCCTGAAGTATTAACAGTTACTTTATTGAAACACTTCGTATAAAAACGTACAGTATTTTACGCACAGCGTCATTAAACACATGCAGTCTTATGCCGCATTATAATCGCAATTCACACTGAAACACGTTTCAATGGCGGTGCATGCTCACCTGCGTGAAAATATCTCCATGGTAAAGAGCTCTTACATACCGTCGAAAGATGATGACATCTAAAGTAAAACAGAATTTTCTCACATTTAGGAATTTGTTTTAAAATGTGAAATTACTGATAGGAAAGGCAGATGCCAGACTGAGATTCATTCGAAGAATCCTCTGGAAGTGAAATCCAGCCACGAAGGAGGTAGCTTGCAAAACCTTCATTCGTCCGACACTTGAGTATTGCTCGTCGGTTTGGGAACCTCACTCCCATAGGACAGATTAAACCGGATCAGGTTTCGTCACATGTTTGTTTTGTAAGCGCGAAAGCATCGCAAAGATGCGCAAAGATGTTCATGCTTCTCCTGTGGCAGACGATTCAAGGGAAGCGTTGTGCATTGTGGTTTTGTGGAAATTCTGAGAGCGTACCTTCTTAGACTAGTCAACCAAGATATTACTTCCCCCTAGTATATTTCACGAAAAGACCACGAAGCCAAATTTAGAGAGGTTTGGGCTCGCGTAGAGACTTACCAACAATTGTTCATCCCGTGAACCAGCGCGACTGGAAAATGGAAGCGGGGAAAAGAAACAGTGATACACAAAGTACCCCCCACCTCACACAGAAACGTGGGTTGCGGCCTACAGGCGTAGATATCTGTCACTAACATGAGAACTATATGTAAACAATGATTTGGAAATGTCTATATTGAAATAGATAATGATCAGAAACCTTAGGTAATAGACTACATGGTGACCTTGACGTTCCTGTTGACAGTGGCCAGCTGCATAATCTCTTTCCTGGACCCCTACGAATAATACTAGATCGCATGCTAGATACGTGCCTCTTTATACGTAATAATTGCAAAATTAGATAATCAGAGCTTTGCGCACTCGACGAGCGATCTCAAATACAAGAGCTACGAGGGTTGGAACTTTAATAGTGGCAACTATTTATTTACAGCTCGTACAAAATAGATACGTGTTTCAAAGTTTTACTGACCTTCAGAGTAGCCTCCAGTATTGCGTATAACCCGTTGCCAGCGATGTGGTTATCGTAGGATACTCTTAGCAGCGCCAGTTGTGTTGACAGTTCGAGCGGCGCCGGCCGCGGTGGTCTTGCGGTTCTAGGCGCTACAGTCCGGAACCGCGGGACTGCTACGGTCGCAGGTTCGAATCCTGCCGGGGGCATGGATGTGTGTGATGTCCTTAGGTTAGTTAGGTTTAAGTAGTTTTAAGTTCTAGGGGACTGATGACCTAAGATGTTAAGTCCCATAGTGCTCAGAGCCATTTGAGCCATTTTTAGTTCGAGCGGCGCGGTCTATTGCCCGATGAATTTGTAGCAGTTCTGAAGCGAATACCGTAAAGTGTTTCCTTCAGTTTAGAAATCGAGTTGAACTCACGAGGGCTTAAGCCAGGGGAGTGCAGTAGGTGGTATAGCACTTAGCAGCCCCATCAGTCAAACAAATCAGTAACAGCTTGCACTGAACGTGCTTGAGCATTGTCCGCCAGAAGAAAAAATGGCGGGGAGTTTCAATTCCAACAGGATAATGCATGCAAAACCCGTACTTATCTTTATTATTATTCATTAACATTCATTATCATTTATTATTATTTATTATCATTTATTATTATTTATTATTATTGATCTGCCTCCAGTACAAAATTCCCTCCAACTTCAAATTCCAACACGATAATGGCTGCAAAACCTTACTTTTGTTTATTATTATTCATTATTATTCATTATCATTTATTAACATTCATTATCATTCACTGTCAGATATTGTCATTCATTATCATTTATTAAAATTATTATTATTTATTATTATAGGCCTACCTCCACTAGAAAATTGCGCCAAATTCAAATTCCAACACGATAATGTCTCGAAAACAGTCCTATTTATTATTATCACTTATTATTTATTCAAGATGTCCGATTTTCTCTGCGAGAAAGTCATTTTCCTTACATCCATAACAAAAATCTATCACAAGTTCAAATCCCAACACCATAATTGAACTTTCTCCGTCACTTATCTTTTTTCACTGGTAGCCTATCATAATCGCGTCAAATAATAAACTGCACTTATAGTAACGTAAGTAACGTCCTTTGATTTTGCAGAGGGGAAGGGACTGAAGACTTTATTTCAAGCAGTACGGTCATCACTTGCTCTCCAAAACAGTCAGCACACACATCTTCGATATCGCATTGCAGTCGCCACGACGTCCGCGCTCCAACTGAATTAGTTCAAATCCTCGCCACGCCCTGGCCAGCGCGCGGAGACACTGCCGACGCCTGCCACGTGAGGCGGCAAGTACGTTCTCGTTTTCACCGCAATTCGGTGTATATTAGGTTAGTTTATATCTATGCGCTAATCAGTTTTCTGGATGCTTTAGTCACGTGATATAGCCAGCGTTCTAGTCGTATGCGGCTACGTGTTCGGTATGTGGTTTAAAGCACTGTCTACTTGCGATCGCTAACGGTGAACCCGTCGGTCATCAGAGGACTTCCATCTCATGTGTGATGAAAGTTGACACATTCCTCTAAACGCACATTGATTTACGCGATCCCCACCGTGTCGCATGCTTGGTGTAAAATAGAGACTTCAGCGTCATAACTAAGTTAGCTATGGGTATTTGTGAGGGGCTGTTATCATTGTGTACACACTTACCCGACAGACGGGCTGCTAATAATATAGACCTGATGGAGTAATAGTATTATTTCTGACCTGTGATCTGGTGTGATCATTGGTCACTATACGTGTCCGCATGGCTATATTGGGCTCGTATCATAGAAAGGAAAAGTTTTACGATTGGAGTAGAGATAGCTCAGCGTAGAGTGACCGGGGAGAAGGATGTATGTCTGACAGAACGGAAAAGTAAGCGATCTAAGGTTATTGCCCGTTTTTAAGTGCTGAACATTTTAGTCTTAGGTGTGTGTGTGTGTTTATGTTCTCTATCTCTCTCTCTCTCTCTCTCTCTCTCTCTCCTACCGGAACCTTCGATGCACCGATCACGGACTCTAGAACAATGCTTTACACGTGATAGATTGGATGATTTACTTAAAAATGTATCGAAGTAATCTGTGTATAAGTATCGCTCCGTTCTTGTTCTTCTTAACTGTATGCTATTAAATTAAGGCATTTTGAGATCTGTTACTATAGATCGATATGGTGTGCTAAGCTCCAAGACTTGGTAACATTTCGAGAAATGTGGTGCACTTGGAGGGGTTAGGACTAGGAAAGCTCTATTCAGTCAAGAGAGGTGGAGTGTAGCTGTATTCGTCTGCTCGGTTGAGGAATAATTGGGTAGCAATGTTACGGGGTAGGTTGGTCAATGCCGAGGTGAGGATGGTCTTTTAACGTAAGAGGACTAGATAGCTCTGTGACCGCCATACGCAGAGAGATTGATCGAGTACTATGCGCGAGGTCTTAGAAATATGTATAGCGTTATCTGGTATAATTTGATCGTCTTTATGTGTTCGAGAATTAAGTGTGAATGGACGTGCTGAGCAGTCATCTATGAATGTTTGCAATGGTACTTGCAAAGTAGAGGATGTATGGTTCAGCTATGATACTGCAATTAAGAAAACAAGCTGTCACGTGATTGGGCAGTGTTGGACTTACTGTAAAATGTTTTCGCGATATCAGATGTGATGGATAATATTACAGTAGATCGGTGGTGTCTTATCCATCGCATCTGTGCATTGGGTACGACATAATGATTGACTGACAATGCTTGCTTGAGCTGGGGGACAAATTTTGGTTGATGGACCGCAACTTCCGGGGTTGCTAGCACCGAAAACGGTGATCCCGTACTTGTGTGCAAAAATGTTATGATGCTATCGACTGTAAGAATATGATTTACAAGGTGCAAGGTATAGTTTCTTGTGAGAGGCCGTGCATCAGTCCGTGTTAATGTCTGTTTAGAATCAGACACTGACTTCGAAGTCGCGGCAGAAGAACGAAATTCTCGGCAGTGTGCAAAAGCGTGTTAGAAAACACTGTTTGAACAAGGGCCAGAGGCAGCTTCTCATTCACTTAGAGTATGGGTGATCAAACTTTAAAGGGGTCTCTGCAGCGTGTGTATATTTAATATGATCTTCATCATATAGGTATCTGTAGTTTGAGGTGTTGGATTTGGCGAGCTGTTAGGAATTCTTGGATGGTCACAATCTGAGTTATTCGGGGGGAGTATTGTGAATTCCGTTTGTCCGCGCTGGAGGTGGATCGCATTGGTGCCTTCGTGACTTTTTCACTGTTTGATGGTAGAGGATAAAGATAATAGGGTGTTGAGGATCTGTTGTAGTTGTACCTAGTTTGAGGCGTACAACATTGCGCGCATTTCCGGCGAATGATCAAAACAAGGTCCTGTTGTAGTAACTGAGATCGTTCTGTTTATAGACAGGTTGCAGAAGGTAATAGGTATGTCTTTCTCCGACTTAAATTGCAGAGATCAGATGGGTGAAGATAAATGCATACTCATCTATGCTTAGAAAGGGAGAATGCTTTTTTATTATTAAGTGAGTTCTGGCAGGAGTTAATATGGTTTTATATATGCGAATGTTTAAGATTTGTGAGAGGAAATTCTCAGCGAAGGGTGAATGACGTCGGGTTCGCTGGCTGGGGGAGACACTGTTTACATGTCCTGTTGGAGATGCAAGGGGGAGATAGAGATCTGCGCTATTCAGGTATCCATTTGTGCACTGTATGTCGTTAGAAAATAGCTGGAGAACAGGTATAGGGACAGCCCACTTCAACATTCTGGTCCTGGGGCTGAATGGATGGCTGTTTAGATGGACAGCTATGTGGCTTTGACATTCCGCCGGCGGCGCTCGGACACTCGCTTTGTAAGGCGCTATGGGATTAGTTTGAAGCATTTAGTACTTGTTTCGGTGGTTATTGGATTAAGAACTGTAATGTTGAAGGTCATGTCCTCAGCGGGACCGCTGTGTAATTGAGTAAGTGTGTTTACGTATTTGAAGATATGTTTTGCGAATGGTGATGTTAAGTTGATGGCGCAATTTAGCTACCACTGTAAAAAAAATAGCTGTCTGCTGCTGAAAGAAAGAAAGAAAGAAAGAAAGGCGTGACCTTGCCCCCACACCTGATGGATGAGTTATTAGATAAGAGCAAGTGATAGATGAATGATGCTATGTGTTCGGATACAGGAGTCTCTAAACGGCGGGGCGAGATTTTTTTTTTAATGTGGAAATTTATGCAATCTATAGATAGTGATATTCGACCGCTAGTGGCAACAGTTAATAGCGGAAAAATAGGTACAAATCCAGCGCTGGCAGAATGTTGCGACAATGCTAATAATATTTAATTCAATGTGGGGGTGGTAAATATGGACCAGGCATTGAATATTTGTGTGAGTGTCGTATGTGCTTGATGCTCTGTATAAAAGTTTGACTCTTTAATTGCGTTTGGTATTTCTGGGTGTGTGTAAAATTAATTTTACTGTTGAAAGTGTGAGAAAGATGAGTTGATTGGTGTTTAGATAGAGGCTACGTTTGTAATTCGAAAAGAGGGGATGAGAATGGTAAATTGATTGATGGGCATGGTTTGTGGGGTGATATTTGAGTGTCAAGATAGGGTTGAGGACGTTTGCGTATGTTGATTGTGGGACGGGTGTGAGGATAGGTGCAGTGGGAGGTGTAAATTAGATCTTATTTAAAAAAAAAAGTAAAGTAAGAATAATATTGAGAAGGTTTTAGATGGCTGGTCACGCGACGAGGCGAGAGCAGGGATGTGTAGTTATGTTTAGCTAAAGGGCCGTGTAATGTCGTGTGAGGAGCAATGCGCAGCGTGCTACAGGGTCATAGGAGGTAAAGACATGTGGTGCTATGATGTGTCTAGCGTATGGAGGCTGCACTTTGATTATTATGCTACGCTGATATAAAGTTGACTTTCACCCGCGTTCGGTGGTAGCGGCTCGTGGTTGTGAGGTATTGCGGTCCTGGACGGACGTATGTGTGCTTTGACCGCTGACGAGCGCGTTGACCGCGCCAACTCAATGCTTGCGGAAGCCGAGCAGGGGCTGTGCGAGGTCTGAAATCAGACGGATGGGTGACTTCACGATCCTGTGGGCAGGGTGCGGAGTGGGGGGTACCTGAGCACGTCTGCTGAGTTATTTTTCGAGCTGATCTGCAGGCTCTGCTATGCGTTATTAGGATAGTTTACGAGTACTGAGCGTATCTACACATCTGCGTGAGGTATTATTTAGTAGCAGTTTGCTGTAGTGTGTACTGAATTTATGATTGGGTGCGTGTCTGTGGGCTGTGCAACATGGCCCAGGGCACATCTGGGTGGGTGTTTTGTGATAGCGTGATAGATATACTGTATGGTTAAATAAGTTGCTCGAAAAAATAAATAGAGTGTACTCAATGATTACACGCGCCTGCAGCACAGATCAGAGTTATTGGTTTTCCGTCACCATCTCGGTTGCATGTGAGTAGTAAATGTTTCCCTGGCCGCGTTAATTGTGTGTATCAACGAATTATGGGCTATTCTGACAATAGACATGAAGGCAGGTCCAGACCTGAGACGCCGGCGGTATACATAAGAAGAACAATGCAGCTTTGACATGTATCGGAGGAGAGTGCCCTTTCTGGTCGGCTGTCACGAGCGCTCGGAAGATGAACTTGGCTGGAGACTCTGGAACCTCCTTCCCCGCCGACCGCACGCATGCACGGCCTGCCTTGGAGCGTAATCTAAGGCGCATAGGCGACATCACTTTCTCCAGTGTTAGGAGCGAATGCGACTGTGTTGAGGTCATGTTGCAGAGACTTTTGGTCGGTTTGGCAGCTGGGGATGTTAGGGCGCGTCTGTTGCACTATTTTGCGAGCATGTCTGTGCACTGTGCTGTGCTTTATTTGGACAGTTTAGGAGTACAGAGCTCGTCTGCTGATATTGTGTACTGCATTATTTAAGAGCTGTTTGCTATTGTGTGGTGAAATTAGGAGTTGTTTACGTGTTTGTGGCCTGTGTCAGATGACCACAGTTGGATCAGTGCGTGTGTTTTGTGACAAATATACTCCACGGCTAAATAAAAGGGCCTGAAATAAATAGAGTGCAGCCCTTCCTTACTTCCCCGAGCAGCACAGCGCAGTCTGAGTGGTTTTTGCGCAAAAACTGCAATCTGGTCAGACTGTGAGTGAGTCAACAAATAACTGGACAAATTTATCTGTAGAGGAGTTAGAGGTCTGGATTGGAATGAATATCTTGGTGGGTGGTTGTGTTGTCATGTGTAGTGCACTACTGGAGTTCAGGTCGGCATCGATAGGTTTGAACATGCCCAGGAAAACAACTTTGGCGCCAAAAGTGTGGCAGGGAACGACCGACCGTTGTGTGATGCAGCTCCGAGTCAAACAATTTTGGCGGGAAAGATGCGGAGGCGACGAATACACGTGGTGAGCAGACAAGGGACCGCTGTGACGTCAAACTTGGCAAGTTCCAGCGTGTCCAGCGAAAACATGTTTACGACGGAGGATGCTAAGTTCACCCAACCTGGATATGACGTGACGTCATTATGACGTATATACGCTTTAGTCGATTAACACACCTATCGACTTTTACGGACGTTCGAGATTCTAAACTGTCGTCAGCTAGTGGTTTGTTTTGACACGTGCGATTCTGATAACAGCTCAGTGTGGCAGCGTACATGTATTTCGCCAAAATAAAAGTAAAAGAGCTGGATATTAATAGAAATATTCCTGACCGTGGCCTTGAAAACACCACGGACAACACGTTTCATAAAAAAGTGAAGTCTTATTATGTCCCGCCCAGATTAAATTGTGTGACTGTTGTATTGAATGCTTACGCCGAAAATAATATTTATTTATTATCAATATTTTAGTATGGTTTCATACAACTGGTCTTGTCAGTACATATTTGATTGTAGCAGCATACTCTTGCTGACTTTTCTTTCTTAATTTATATAGCTGAAAGAGAACTCGTGCAAGTTTGTTAGCTAAGTAATTTATATGTCCATCCCAAGATAGTCTTTTATCAACCATAATTCCAAGTAATTTTACACTCGGACCGCAGAGACAGGTACCTTAGTGTCCAGTAATGACTGGTGTGTAGAATGATTGAATTTCGAACTTAAAACGAAAAATATGAGGCATTGTTGAAGAAAAATCGTCGACCGGAGATGAAATACGAGGGGAAGTGGATATCTCAATGTTATCTTAACCAAAGGTTAGTGTCTTGACGCATCTAAAGATTTTGGCTGCTGAGTGCTTCTTCTCACCGAGTACGAATAACCGACGCACTTCAGCTGGGTCAGAAGTACATCAATTTCTGCTTGAGATTCACAATAACCACGCATTTGCCCGTCGACATCGATGCTGAACTCTTTCAGCTTTTCTCTCATTAGTCTCTCGAATGCTGAACACATAATTAGAGACGAGCAAACGAAAAACAACGCACAGGACACAAACACAGTACAATACACGATTTAAACGCAAGGAACGCAAAACACATTTAAACGAATGGCGCAGAGCACAGCGCTACCCTGTCACAACCTCTCGAAAGTTCACAAAAGTCGAATAGTCGATATACGGTTTCTATCGTTTTCGATGTAGCGTGTATACGTCATAATGACGTCACATCGTATCCAAGTCCGGTGAACTTAGCATCCTCCGTTTACGATGTGGGAGCGGTCGCTGATCTCGCCCCCACCGTACCGGCACGGCAGTCCAGTGCGAGTGGCCAGCCGCCTCACGTGGCAGGCGTCGGCAGTGTCTCCGCACGCTGGCCAGGGCGTGGCGAGGATTTGAGCTAATTCAGTTGGAGCGCGGACGTCGTGGCGACTGCAATGCGATATCGAAGATGTGTATGCTGACTGTTTTGGAGAGCAAGTGATGACCGTACTGCTTGAAATAAAGTCTTCAGTCCCTAACCCTCTGCAAAATCAAAGGACGTTACGTACGTCACTATAAGTGCAGTTTATTATTTGACGCGATTAAGATAGGCTACCAGTGAAAAAAGATAAGTGACGGAGAAAGTTCGTACGTGTGATCAATTATGGTGTTGGGATTTGAACTTGTGATAGATTTTTGTTATAAATGTAAGGAAAATGAATTTCTCGCAGAGAAAATTGGAAATCTTGAATAAATAATAAATGATAATAATGAATAGAAGTACAGTTTTCGAGACATTATCGTGTTGGAATTTGAATTTGACGCAATTTTCTAGTGGAGATAGGCCTATAATAATAAATAATAATAATAATAATAATAAATGATAATGAATGATAATAAACGACAATGAATGATAATGAATCTTAATAAATGATAATGAATAACAATAAACAAAAGAAAGGTTTTGCAGCCATTATTGTGTTGGAATTTGAATTTGGAGGGAATTTTCTAGTGGAGGCAGGTCAATAATAATAAATAATAATAAATGATAATAAATAATAATAAATGATAATAAATAATAACATAGGAACACTGAACGTGAACTCAATGCTGAGAACAGGTAAACAAAAAGAACTGACAAAACTAATGGATGAACACAAACTAAAAGTTCTGGCTATACAAGAAACAAGATACCCAGATGAGGATACAGTACAGGCAGACCAGTACAGGATTTATAAAGGGAAACCAGCACAGATAGTAAAGAATACAAAAGGTCTTCGGGTATATGGCACAGCATTTGTGATACATAACTCATTTTCTACTAAGGTACTAGAATTTAAATCTAAATCACCAAGAATATCATTGATAACATTCAGAAATAAAAATAAAAAGTACACACTTATAAATGCCCATGCACCAATAAATAAAGACAACCAACAAAATCCAGAGAAAGTGCAGACATTTTGGGAGGAACTGGAAGAAACAATAGGGAAGATCCCTGAGCAACACACTACAATTCTGTTAGGAGACTTTAATGCACAAATTGGAAGAAACGAATTATCAAAAAGCACAGGGAGGTTTACAGCACACACTAAAACTAACATGAATGGCCAGAGATTAGTAGAGTTTTGTGAGAAATTCAAATTGAACATTATGACAACTAAATTCCAGAAGAATCCCAAAAAACAAACAACATGGAAATCACCGAACAAATTACTTGGCGAGTTCCAGATTGATCACGTGGCAATAAGTTATGATAATTCAAGGGACATTCAAGATGTACAGGTGGTGAAAGGGGCCAACTTTGATTCTGACCATTATCTGACCAAAATTAAGATGAAATTAACACCAGAAAGAAGTCACAAGAGTGACGAAACAAAAATAGCCAAATACAGAGTACAGGACTTAATGCTCAATCAGCAAGTCTTAGACGACTACAAGGAAAAGACAGATAAAATCAAAAGTCACAAATGGGAAGAAATTGCAACCTCAATACGAGACGCAGCAGAACAAACAATTTTACTAACCAAAAAGAAAAAGCATCCCTGGTGGAATGAGGTCTGTGAGAAAGCACTACAGAAAAGAGCCAGAACTTGGGAGAAATACAACTCAACCAAAAGGCCAACTGACTGGGAGCAGTTCAAAACGCAAAGACGTGAAACGACGAAAATCATTAAAAGTGAACGAAGGAAATATGACACACAACAAATACAGAAAATACAAGATGAATTTTCTAAGAACAATACACGCAATTTCTTTCAAACATTCAGAACTACAATAACAAGATATAAACCACCGACACTCTGCTTCAAAGATGAAAAAGGAAATCTGATCACCAGCGTGGAACAAAATTGCCAACACCTAGCGAACTACTTTGAAACGCTGCTAAGCTGCAAAAGACCTGATGAAACCTTGACATTTGAGAAGCATAAGAATAAGCTACCAGACTCTGAACCACCTAATAAAGAAGAAATTAAAGAGATCTTGAAAGGATTGAAAAACAATAAAGCATCTGGTAAAGATTCGTTAGTCGCGGAACTACTGAAATACGCAGGAGAAAACTTAATAAATAATTTCGAGGCACTGTTTGAAGAGATTTGGAATACAGAGAAGATTCCGGAGGAATGGAAGACAGCATTGATTCATCCATTACATAAGAAGGGTGCCAAGACAAATGCAAATAACTACAGAGGTATCTCATTGTTATCAGTGGCCTATAAGATCCTATCCAAGGCACTACAAAACAGGATTGAAAATCAGGTAGAGAAAGAACTGGGTGAATATCAGGCTGGGTTTAGAAAAGGAAGATCATGCAGTGAACAGATATTCAGTCTACTCTCCATAATACAACTTCGCGCACGCACATCGAAAAATCTAGTAATTACATTCATAGACTTCAAAAAAGCATATGATTCTATTGATAGACCAACTCTGATTAACACACTAGAAGAATTTGGGATTGATGATAAAAGCAGAAGTCTAATCCAGGAAACCCTTACGGGAACAAAATCGCAAGTGAAGTTTTTGGGTAGATTGTCACAACCGTTTGTAATTGGAACAGGTGTTAGACAAGGGGATGGGCTCTCCCCACTGTTGTTTAACATTGTCCTTGAAAAAGTGGTCAGGGAATGGAGAAAGAAGATGGCAGAAGCTGGAGTGAAAAATGGGATAACGTTAGGAAGAAATAAAACAAAAATTGAATGTCTGGCATTTGCTGATGACATGGCAATATTGGCAGATGACATCGAAACAGCAAAGATTCAGATAGAAATGCTGCATGAGATCGCTGAGAAGACAGGTCTACAAATATCGTATGAAAAGACAGAACTGATGATACAGGACAAAACAGACCCAACACAGACATTGCAAACTAAATATGGAATAATTAAGAGAGTTCATAAATTTAAGTATCTAGGGGAATGGATTACACCGACAGGGTTACCAAATGTTTCACTACAGGAAAGAGCAATAAAGATGGAAACGGCATACCAGCTATGCCGAAATGTATACAATAAAAAGTCGATCTCCATCAATGCCAAGCTCAGGCACTACAATGCGGTAATAAAACCAGAAAGTTTGTATGCGATTGAATGCATCCCACTGAACAGAAAACGTCTGTTGGAGAAATTGGAAATAAAAGAGAGAAAAATACTGAGAAAGATCTTAGGACCTAAAAAGGATGGACAAGAATATAAATTGCGATCCAATAAAGAGTTATACGAGAAAATTGAAAAACTGACAACATCCTTTAAAAAGAGAAGACTGAGTTTCTATGGGCATGTCAAAAGAATGGCACCAGAAAGAACGGCAAAGAAAATCCTGGAATACATGGAAAGCAGAAAGACACAAATTAACTGGCTGAAAGAAGTAAAAGAAGACATTGCAGAAATGAACATTATACCAGAGACAGTTTACAACAGAATGGAATATAGGAATGCCATCAACAAAATACAGGGATTCAAAGACCGAACGCAATCAAAGAAGACGGGAACAACCTGGTCGCAAGAACGTAAAGAAGCCCACTCAGAAAAAATGAAGAAGTACTGGGAAGAACGCAAGAAAAAGCACAAGAAATGACTGATGCTTAGCGTAGTCCAAAGTTGACTGTAACGAATAATAATAATAATAATAATAATAATAAATGATAATGAATGTTAATGAATAATAATAAAGATAAGTACGGTTTTTGCATGCATTATCCTCTTGGAATTGAAACTTCCCGCCGTTTTTCCTTCTGGAGGTTAGGTTAGTGCACATAGCACAATTGGCATATTTTCCCGCCAAAATCCGCCATCTTGGATGACGCCATGTGCTGTTGCCAAGTCTACATGCAGCCATCTTGGATGACGTCATCACCGCCATCTTGAATAAATTTGGCAACAGTGGAAAGTGGGGCCGCACGAAGGTTGCCCTACTACTCGTATCTATTTTGCACAAGCTGTAAATAAATAGTTGCCACTATTAAAATTCCAACCCTCGTACATACACACCTCAAAATTAAAGAATCACTTTTTCGAAACTCTGTAACTGTCTCCCATTGCGACACATGAATTCACAATTAAAGGATCACTTTTTCGAAACCCCGTAATTGCCTCTCATTGCGACACATGAGTTTGAAATCTTTCTCGAAGATGCCTACAACCTTCCTCTCTAATTCTGCAAGAGTGTGGCCTCCTGCCACGTCACCCTCAGACTACGCGATGCTTGAAACAGCAAGATGTCGACATATGCGAAAACAGGCCATACCTCAGAAGTTCATGCGACCTGTAAGACGCGTTAATCATGTCACAGAGGCATCAAATTACGCCACAATTCTGCCCAATGCCACCGTGGGCTTATCTCACAATGGGAAAGTCGTCACACCCTGTCTTACCCACATTTCATGCCTCCTTTTGACTCCTCTTAGCTGTCAGACGAATTCAGCCTCGCTGCTGCCATAGCACCTGAGTGTTAGGCAACCCCTTTGACACCCGTAGGTGAGGTTTAACGTGATCAACTAATGTGCGTGAGTGCAGATGGAGGAGGGGGCTCTTAAATGGACCCTTTGCTGTGTGTTATTCACACACACATGGGACACGTTAATGTTACACCCTCCTCCCCTTTCCCCCAGCCCCGCTCTCCGTGGTCACGCCACAGGAGGGAGCAAAACAGGAGGCCTGATAAAGCAAGAAGAATACCCTTTGCTACTTCGAATCACTTTCAGATTTCGTCGAATGGCTTTGAACGATTCCTAGGTGGTTCCATCTTGTATAGCAGAATAAAAACTGTGGTTGTACTACACTTCAAAGAGGACAACTCACGTTCAGTGGGGTTGCAGCGACACAATGTCCTTAGAGTAGGCTTGAAACGCTCAGGGGGTGGCAGCAGTGTCGAACATTGTGAAGGACGTCGTCCTATCGCTCATCCCACTGCGAACAGGCGTTTCCGACCGCCAAATGTGTGGGAATCAGTGCCCCATAGAAGGGGTAGTTTCATTGGTTCCCCTTATGCCACCCACTCAGAACTTTTCGTGTCGATTCTGAGCGGTGAAACGTCTGAAATGTTTTCCTCGGCCAACCACGAGAAAACTGCGTGACTTCAAAGCTGGGTGTCGTGGTTCTAATCCTCATCCCAGAGCTTCAAAAGAAGGAGTGAAATGTGGGTAACAGGAGGTCTGACGACCTTCCGATCGTGTGGCACTGTGGTGAAATTTGGTGTTAATGTGACATCATTAACATGAACTGAATCGGCGGCGTTTTCCGCGTATGTCGACACCTTGCTATTTGAATCATCGTGTGGCCCGAGGATGACGCGCAAGGAGCCACGATTTCCCAACATAACAGAGGAAGGTTGTAGACACCTTCAGGCGAAATTTCAAAGTAAGACGTGTCAATGGGAGACAATTACGAGGTTTCGAAAAAGTGATCCTTTAATTTTGTTGAGCAGTGTAATATTGCGGGTCATACTGCTTGTCGATATTGGTATAAAAATACGAGTTCAATCTACACACTCATCTTTTATTTGTGAAAATGAGGCTTTATTTCGTCGAATAACTAATGTAACTGGTTCAGAAACTATCTCAAGGATTTTGAGCTTTATTCCGGGAAGAATATCACTGAATTGAAAAAATCGGGTGATTTGCTGCGTTGTGGAACCGTCAACTGCCTCTCTACTGCAAGGCGAAGATAATTCGAATGGCTGCCTCGCCGTCGTGTTTGTTTGGATAGCAGTATTTGTCTTTGGAGCAGTGTGTACTTAGTCGGCTGTCCAAGAGCCTGCAAACAGGACGCACTGGAGCTTCCCAGACAATCTGCGAACTACTGACCAGATGGTTGCTGAATGTTGCTCCGGGAGAGGTCTAACCAGCGTTTCGTTCTGGACAGGAGCAAATTATCTATCAACGTATTCACGTGAAGTGTTCGGGGAAAACTATAAAGCACTGACGGGGAATCGAGCATCACGTGTGGAAATAATCACTGTATGTTGATACATCGCACCGTACATATCGCAACACCTCGTTGAAAAATGATCTCTAGGTGGTGAAACGCAATCTTATCATACAGCTGCCGTGCCTAGTTTGGACAAGGTCAAGTGCGCGAGTGAAAACTGTCAGAAAGCGACGTATCTCGTAAACGTGACAGAACTGGACGTGAGAAGGTCGTAGCGCCAACGTCTGAACTGACTTGCCCAAGCCTGAATAACGAAACTCCGATTTGAATCGAGTTCGAAACACGACTCCACTTGTGACCGCCACCTCCGGCGTTTTCGTGTTCGTGAGAGTGCATCCCCACTAAAATTACCACAGGCAGATAGTAGCGGAAGTTACGAAATTGTGGGAAGCTCTAGTCAGATGGAAGGTCAGTTTTAGTTAACGGATCCAAAGTTTCTCGAGGGTTGTTATGGTGTTAAAACCGAAGACAGCGGACAGAAGTATGCAATATTAAATGTTTGACCGCCGAGCACATTTACAAATAAGAGATAGTGAAATGAATATCTCGGTACTGAAAACCGATTAATTACAAAATACTAGGCCCTGATGGAATTACTGTAAGATTTTCTGTTAAAAATTGCAGTGTGCAATATACAGCTCTACATTTTTATTATATTAAAGGCGATCGATTTCAACAATGAATCAGAGCGTCCTGGGGACAGCTGTACCAAAGGCGAATAGTCAGTAACAGATGTATACAGTAATTATTAGAAACTGCTTCATAAAACATTATTCTTCATGTATACATACATTGCATGCATGGCGTCTCTTTTATCACAAGGTAATACTTACAAAATGGTATTCAGCTAAACATTGCACAACTCCAATACTCAATGAAATTCTTAAAATATTCCGTTCTGCGCCGCGCGGGATTAGCCGAGCGGTCGGGGGCGCTGCAGTCATGGACTACTCGGCTGGTACCGTTGGAGGTTCGAGTCCTCCCTCGGGCATGGGTGTGTGTGTTTGTCCTTAGGATAATTTAGGTTAAGTAGTGTGTAAGCTTAGGGACTGATGACCTTAGCAGTTAAGTCACATAAAATTTCACAGACATTTGAACATTTTTTTCCGTTCTGCACTACCCATGTGTAGCGGTCATGATATGTAAAAATGAAACACGTTTATACCCGTCCTACTATGTCACCTCGAACGAGACAACCATTTTGTAAACGGGTGAATGCGCGAGGACTTTGTTTTAAAATGTTCAAGAAAGTAAATTCAAGGAAAAAATACGCGACGAAAACTTTGATAATGTTTGGCTTCAGACATAGGCATACAGTGTTTTTAGAGATTTTAATGCATTTGTCGCCTAGTAATTGAATAACAACGGCATCAATACATTATATGTGCACTCACTTTATTTTAACTCTTTAGGAATGTAGATAGTTATGCAGTGTGTGCGTACAGTTCGACGCATTTGTTACCCTTCTATTTACGACATTAGCTTCGGTGCATCGTTATGAGATTCCACTTGTGAAACTGTTATGATAAAAGCCATGTTGGCGCTATATCTGATGAAATGTAACATTTTTATTGTTTGTTCGCTAGTAAAGATTATTGGTCAACTTCATTGAATATATTGTTATCTGCCTATAGGCCCAGACAACATTTACAGTAAACGTTTATCTTTTTTCATTACCTTTTTTGTAATTTACACTAAATTTTATGTGTTTTTTTATTATTGGTATGCATTCACCCTTTGAATGGTTTAAATCGGGGTAGTCAATCTTTCTTCCCCACAGCCCACCTGTTTATATCTGACCACCACCGGTTCCACAGTAACGGTAATTAATAAAGTAGGGAAGTCACTTAACTTTATAAAATTGATACAGAAGAATTACAGCGACTTAAGCCATATAATAATAATAACACACCAAACACTAGGTCATTATCTTTGAAAACCTAATGAAAATGTTTTTAAAAAACCTGCTGCCCAAATGAAAGCTGGAACCACTAATGGGTGGCAGTGACCAGGTTGAGTATCATTGGCTTAAATGCTTTCGTTGCTGGCACACAGTAATTGAACTGAGTAATTAACATTCACTAACGAAAAAAACAATGTAAAACCTAACTCATGCATCGGCCAGCAGAATTTCAGAGCGTTGTGACATCTTTGATTTTTGGTAGGTAGAATACATCGATTCTCGAATATCTCTGGAATGTCTACAGCCTCTAACATTAGCTCTTTGGACAATTTAGTTCAAGGTGAGATAACAGGGCTGATACAAGCGATTTTGATATTTACAAGGTATGACTGTTACCCATAGGAAGTTGTATAATGAAGGAAACATTCAATGAGTATTGCAATTGTACAAAGGATAGCTAAATACGTTTTTGTAAATATTACCGTGCAATAATAAGTGACACTCTTACGTGTAATTTAAGTACAAATGAAGAATAATGTTTTGTAGGGCGCTTTGTACAATAATTGCATACCTGTTATTAGTTATACTCCTTTGGTACAGGTGACACGAATATGGTTAGATTCATGATCGAAATCGAACGTCTTTAATAAAAAAAAAGTATAGCTGTATACTATACAATGTAATATTTAACCTTTATCAGAGCTCATAATACACGAATGATTCCTTCAGGTGATTTGATACAAATTTTTATTTTATGGTGTCATGTCCCTCTCTCATGACACCTGACGTTTAATTCCACATCACATAGGGGTGTCCGGGTACTTCTGATGATATAATGTAGGGTAACGAACTGCAACTCTACTTACCTTTATACAAGGCATTGATCGTGACCGGGCCAAATATCTCACGAAATAAGCGACAAACGAAAAATCTACAAAGAACGAAACTTGTCTAGCTTGAAGAGGGAAACCGGATGGCGCTATGGTTGACCCGCTAGATGGTGCTGCCATAGGTCAAACGGATATCAACTGCGTTTTTTTAATAGGAACCCCGATTTTTATTACATATTCGTGTAGTACGCAAAGAAATATGAATGTTTTAGTTGGACCACTTTTTTTCGCTTTGTGATAGATGGCACTGTAATAGTCACAAACCTATGGCTCACAATTTTAGACAAACAGTTAGTAACAGGTAGGTTTTTTTAAATTAAAATACAGAACGTAGGTACGTTTGAACATTTTATTTTGGTTGTTCCAATGTGATACATGTACCTTTGTGAACTTATCATATCTGAGAACTAATGCTGCTACAGCGTGATTACCTGTAGATACCACATTAATGCAATAAATGTTCAAAATGTTGTCTGTCAACCTCAATGCATTTGGCAATACATGCAATGATATTCCTCTCAACAGCGAGTAGTTCGCCTTCCGTCATGTTCGCACATGCATTGACAATGCGCTGACGCATGTTGTCAGGCGTTGTCGGTGGATCACGATAGCAAATATCCTTTTGCTTCGACGACCAATCCACCTGTCATGAAATATGCTATTCAATACCGCTTCAACCGCACGCGAGCTATGTGCCGGACATCCATCATGTTGGAAGTGCATCGCCATTCTTTCATGCAGTGAAACATCTTGTAGTAACGTCGGTAGAACATTACGTAGGAAATCAGCATACATTGCACCATTTGGATTGCCATCGATAAAATGGGGGCCAATTATCCTTCCTCCCATAATGCCGCACCATACATTAACCCGGCAAGGTCGCTGATGTTCCACTTGTTGCAGCCATCGTGGATTTTCCATTGACCAATAGTGCATATTATGCCGGTTTACGTTACCGCTGTTGGTGAATGACGCTTCGTCGCTAAATAGAACGCGAGCAGAAAAACTGACATCGTCCCGTAATTTCTCTTGTGCCCAGTGGCAGAAATGTACACGACGTTCAAAGTCGTCGCCATGCAATTCCTGGTGCATAGAAATATGGTACGGGTGTAATCGATGTTGATGTATTCTCAACACCGACGTTTTTAAGATTCCCGATTCTTGCGCAATTTGTCTGCTACTGATGTTCGGATTAGCCGCGACAGCGCCATCTATCACAAAGCGGAAAAAGTGGTCCAACTACAACATTCATATTTCTTGACATACTACACGAATATGTAATAAAAAATGGGGGTTCTTATTTTAAAAAACGCAGTTGATATTCGTTTCACCGATGGCAGCCCCATCTAGCGGGCCAGACATAGCGCCATCTGGTTTCCCCCTTCAAGCTAGAGGAGTTTCATTCTTTGTAGTTTTTTCGTTTGATGCTTATTTCGTGAGATATTTGGTCCGGTCACTATCAATGGACCATCCTGTATAACTGCAATACCAAGTCAGTAACAAAGAGAAAGAACCCAACGGCAACCGATTACGAAATTGGTGGTCGACTTCTGGAGCCAGTCGTATTTCAGGGGATTATTAAGGAGCGATGTGAAATGGGACGATCACGTAAAATGAAGTAATAGGAGAGGGAAATGGAAGACTTAGATTTGTTGGATGAATTCTAGGAAACTGCGACATATCTGTAAAGGAAAACGCATGTAAAACACTAGTGCGGCCAATTCGTTACGGCGGAAGTTTTCTGTGTCTCCTATCGTTACAGCGTGGAGGCACTATAACAAATATGTTCGAGAAGGCCGCACACAGAATCACGATATGGTGGGGTCTTAGTATTATTTGAGCTAGGAACGTGGGGTGAAACGTTTTTGGTTGATCCTAGATCAGCGACCATTTGTATAGCCATTGGGAAGATGTCTTACAGTATATTAAGCATGGTTTGAAAGACTAACTGGTTCTGGCGCCCAGGAAAATTGTGCGAATCGATTAATTCCTTTTGCAAAAGATGTTAATTGGGCTGAAATTAATGCTCAGTTAATGGCACCGTTTGTATGTGCACCGTTTTGATTTTACGTGCAAAAAGCGAGTTTCTCTGGAAAGTTTTTGAAGCGCGCCCCTGTATCGGTTCAAACTTTGTGCTAACGTGGATAAATTGAGAAACTCAAAACGGTTTTTTCCATTCAGTGATCTTTATCCGTTGTCGAGGTACGATGGTTTTAAAGTCAAGCTACGTGCAGTACGTAAAATTCATACGACGTGAACTGAATGCGCGGAAATGGTTTAAAGTGACTTAAGTAAATAAAAAATGTATTCTTAAGATAAAACTGAAAACCTTATTTTATTCGGATTTCATATACAAAAATACGTTTTTGTGAGTTTTTTTTTTACGCGCACTCCTAATATGTTTCAAACTTGTTCGAATCGGCTCAAATTTGTAAGAAGCTAGACAAATACATGTAATTAACGGTTGTCCTGTTGTTTTGTGACAGCTGCATCCATTGCCGTGATATAAGCATCATGGTTCAATAGACAAAAAAACCTATACCGGATCAGTAGTCACAAAAAAGCTATATGCTGGTATAATGTCAAAACTCTGGTGGAGTGAAAGTTGGGAACCAGAAAGAAAAATGCTCCTATCGTAGCACAAAAAAGGGCAATATGCCCTATGCTAAGTTGGGGATGTAAAAGAAAGGAACTAGTTTTACGACTTATCTGTCAGCTCAAAGACATTTGAATCAAAACATATTGACAAATTCTCGCTTTTTTTAGGAGTTAACCCTACTCACCAAGCGCAGGTGTCTTAGACCCACCTCCTGTTACATGTATGGTAAGGAGTATATGAACAAACAGACACAAATTTATGTGCTTCTAGAGAGTGGAATGCATCTGCAATAGGAAGTATCCGGGAGTAGGGGTGCCTCTGTAATAGGAAGTATGCCAGAATGCGTCATATTACACGACATGACAAATACCATGTTGTATGACATGGTGGCATGACTCATATTATACGACATGACATCATGTATCATGTTACTTTATTTGACACGATGCATTATATTACATGAGTACTAATACTAACAAATATAAAAAAATGTCAAGATGATTTGATGTAGATATCTTTGAAGCTGCCAGATAAGTCGAAAAGGTAGTTCCCTCCTCTTACATCACTAACTCTGCAAAGGACATATTCGCCTTTGTTGTGCTATAGTAGGAGCATTTTTCATTCTGGTCTAGAGTACTGTTCCACCGTGACAGCATACATCGAACAAATTCAGAGGTGCGGTGCTGACCATCCGTAAGGTTAACAGAGATGCTTAGGAACTTTTAACGGGAATTGTTGGAAAAATACGGCAATGTTCTCGCGCAGACTTTACGTGCTTAGATTTAGTTCCTCCAGTGCTAGGTAGCATATCGGGCAACAAGTTTTCTCCAGCGAACTCGATCAACTGGCAAGTTTTCAGCTTCCCCCCAGATCATGATCATGCATTTAAGGTCTCCCTTACAAAAGTTCGTTCCTGGGTATTACGTCTTCTTTCTCCACCTCTGTATCCATCTGTTGGTGTCCACAAGAAAGCTGATTTGGGGATTCTTCCATCTTTCTCGCGCAGAACATATCGAGCAAACTTTCCTCTTCTTACAGCAACCACTTCTCATCAGTTCAACATTTGAAATGTAGCCGCGATGGTTGACCTTAAAAATTCGTCTCAAGTATCCTTGATGAAAAATATGGAGCCTGAGTGCTGATTTCGCTGACATTTTCCAAGTCTCACTCGCATACAAGGCAATCGGTAGGATGATACAGCCGGAGCATTGTGGACATAGATGCCTAATGGATCGCATTCGCTGGAAGACTGAAAAAGGTTTCGCAGTTCTGCTGGTGATGTCTGCATCTACGTCCCCATTATTATAGAGAAGGCTGCCGGGAAATGGAAACCGGTCAACATCTTGTAGTGCCTTCCTGTAGCACTACAATATGAGTAGATACATTTCCACTTTTTATGTTCATTGTTTTTTTGTTATCTCTATTTATTTTTAGCCCTATGGAACTGGAAATTTCATCCAGCTTGGCAGTCAGTTGTAAACTTTATGGTGTTCTTGCCAGAAGAACGACGTCATCAGCAAAATCCAGATCCGTATGCCCAGATTGCTCATTTTATACTATGCATATGTTGACGTTGTCCGTAATTTTTCTTATCTACTACCACTAATCTACTACTACTATCTGCTACTAATATGAAAAGGAATGGTGACAAAACGCGTCCTTGTCTGACGCCTGCGGCAATATTAAAGAAGGAGCTGCTCCCATCTTCTGTTCCTATACAGAAACTCGAATCTAGATACATAGCGGGGCATGCAGTTATTTATGCCTTGTTTATTTGTCTTTACTTTACGGATTAGGTTTGTAAATGAGGAAAGATTTTGTAAATAACATTCACAATTTATATTCGCCTCGAAGTTCGTCGACATGTCGGTATGAAGTCGGTTCAGTTACTGGGAAACAGACCTTTACAAAAAATCGAGTGAAAAAGTTGTACATCCAAAATTCGTAGAACGTTATAATGAAGGGCACACAGCTCAACATATTTCGTCGAGAAGGGGGAAGAGGGGAGTACAGAGGCAACGAAAGCGAAGAATTACGAGCACGGAGGCCTTCTCATTGCGGCGTCAGGAAACGCTTAGCGTTCACGGAAGTCGGCGCAGAGATAACCCGCTTGTCTTTGCCCAGGGCGGTGGAAACGTTCGCCGGCGCACTCCTCTCTGGGCACGGCAGACGATGTTACGCAAACCTGTCGCGCTTTCTGCTCGGCTCGTTTCACTTACACTTACAAATTTCTAATGCTCCAGTTAAACCTTGCTGGCATGTTCAACTAAAGTATTCAAATGTACGTGACCTTTGACCTAAATTTCTGTTCCTCTCTCACCACCGCGACCTTATGCGATCAGAAAATCTGATTTGTCACACCGTATCGCCAGATTCTGTAAAAAAAAAGGAAAGAACTTCGTTTCAACAGTCATCGTTCAGAAATAATTCTTTTCGAAAAATGCGTCCCTTCGTTTCTTGTCGACAGATATAAACGCAAAGATATTAGAAAATCATAAAGATGAAATGTCGATCACTCTCGGATTAAAACGTGTTGTTGACTTAGACGTAATTTTCAGATACTTAGTGGGAATAACAAGGAACACTTGTTAATGGAACATGTCTGAACTACCTGCTTTTTGTGAATAACTTTATACTGTTTGACTGCATTACGGATAAACTGGAACAACTAATGTAAGAAATTAATAAAGTGAATTTGCTTGCACACCTGATAATCACCTATCCGTACTTATACTACACTGAAAACCCAAAGAAATTGGAACAGGCATGCGTATTTAAATACAGAGATATGTAAACAGGCAGAATACGGCGCCGCGATCGGCAACGCTTATATAAGACAACAAGTGTCTGGCGCAGTTGTTACATCTGTTACTGCTGCTACAATGGCAGGTTATCAAGATTTAAGTTACTTTGAACGTGGTGTCACAGTCAGCGCACGAGCGATGGGATACGGTATCTCCGAGATAGCGATGAAGTGGGGATTTTTCCGTACGACTATTTCACGCGTGTACCGTGAATATCAGGAATCCGGTAAAACATCAAATCTGCGACACCGCTGTGATCGGAAAAAGATCTTGCAAGAACGACACCAATGACGACTGAAGAGAATGGTTCAACGTGACAGAAGTGCGATGCTTCGGCAAATTTCTGCAGATTTCAGTGATGGGCCATGAACAATTCTCAGCGTGAGAACCATTCAACAAAACATCATCGATAAGTGCTTTCTGAATTGAAGGCCCACTCGTGTATCCTTGATGACTGCACTACACAAAGCTTTACGCTTCGCCTGGGCCCGTCAACACCAACATTGGACTGTTGATGACTGCTCGGACGAGTCTCGCTTCAAAGTGTATGAGCGGATCGACGTGTACGCGTATGGAAATGTCCGCAGCTCGTGGAAATGTCCGCAGCTCGTGTTCGTGCGGTAGTGCTCTCGCTTCCCGCGCCCGGGTTCCCGGGTTCGATTCCCGGCGGGGTCATGGATTTTCTCTGCCTCGTGATGACTGGGTGTTGTGTGATGTCCTTAGGTTAGTTAGGTTTAAGTAGTTCTAAGTTCTAGGGGACTGATGACCATCGATGTTAAGTCCCATAGTGCTCAGAGCCGCGTATGGAAACAACCCCATGAATCTGTGGACCCTGCATGTCTGCAGAGTACTGTTCAGGCTGGTGGAGGCTCTGTAATGGTGTCCGTCGTGTGTAGTTGGAGTGATATGGAACCCTTAATACGTTTAATTACGACTCTGACAGGCAAATGGAAATGAGCGCATGGCGTCAGTGGCCGGGAGTTCCCAGTCGGGAAGTTCGGCTGCCAAGTGCAAGTGTATTGAGTGCGACGCCACATTGGGCGACCTGCGCGTCGACGGATGGGGATGAATCCCAGCTGGGAATCGAGCCCGGGCCCCCGTACTTGGCAAGAAAACGCGCTGACCGTTTAGTTAATGAGGCGGACCTCACTCTGACAGGTGACACGTACGAAAGCATCCTGTCTGATCACCTGCATCTATTCATGTCCATTGTGCATTCAGACGGACTTGGGCGATTCCAACAGGACAATGCGACACGTCACACATTCAGAATTTCTACAGAGTGGCTCCAGAACACTTTTCTTAGCTTATACACTTCCGCTGGCTACCAGACTCCCCGGACATGAACATTACTGAGCATATTTGTGACGCCTTGCGACGTGCTATTCAGAAGAATACACACCTCCTCGTACTCTTACGGATTTATGGGCAGCCCTGCAGGATTCATGGTGTCAATTCCCTCCAGCACTACTTCAGATGTACCAATTTCTTTCACTCTTCAGTGTAATTGTAAAATTATCTGTCTGAAAACGCTGATCTCCAAAAATAGTAGACGAATTTTCATGGGGTTTTTACAGGTAACTTGAGCGTAGCTTTGGACAACATGCAGGATTTATTTCATAATAATAGGAACACGGAAAAAGATATCGTAATTTACTGTTTTATCTGAAATCGATTGCTCGGCTGAACAGTTCGGTTGTTTAAATCATCTCAGTACACCTGCGAACCAACAGGCGGCGACGGCGCTATTAGCTTCGTAGTACACCAAACAACCAACAGATGGCGCTGGTTTTTAATTCCCAAGGGGCCATCAGACCTGTTACGGTTTTTAATGAGTCGTGGGTACGCTATAGAGAGACCTGTCTTTAATAGCTGGCTAACGGTTTTTCATGCGGCGGCCCCATTTCCGAGAAAATTGATGTTGAAGTTTTACGCGCACCTCCTATATCAGTAACGTTACTAATGCTTCCAGCAGGCAAGCGTAGCCCAACTGCTAAACATTACGGAACCACACTGGCCGTCCGGGTATAAATCCTAACAGTATACCTTTTTTTTCAATTTCATCGTTTCTAGGGTAGATTCCATAAAATACATTCTTTAATTCCGTATTAAGTTAGTGCGCCTCCTTTCGCAGGAATGATCAAATACACGTGGTTTGCATAGATGTTAATTGAAGAACGAACAACCTTTTGAATTCAAATCAATTCTGTTTTCCGGTATCACTTCTGAAAAATCCATGAGCTTGCAAGAGAGTAGCTTTCATTAAATGTGCTTGACGCTCTACGAATTTGTGTTTCTGTTGTTTCTACGACAAATAACATCCGGAATCTAACACAGGAAGTGACAGCGAGTATCATTCTGTAATCTATTCTGTGACGAACGGAATTCACATTTGAAGAAAGTGTGCTGCAATACTTGATGTTTAACGAAACTACTACGGCGAAGATGACCATTTCTCAATAATTCTGCATGACATATACTATCTAATGATATTCTGTAGGATGAAACCGAAGAAGAAATAAAAAAGAGTACGCGGGCATGGTTTGAAGGGTACGGTCAGCGTGGTAGCCGCGGACCGCAGCCGTTGCGGTACGCTCTCTAGATCGAAACAGAGCTAACCCTACAGGTATAGGACGAACGCGTAAAACAACATCGATTTTCTCAGAAACTAGGAGCCGTCGCACGAAAAGCCGCTAGCCACGTACTCTGGACGGGTCCCTCTGCAATATACTCAAGACTCACCAAAATCCGTGATTAATAGGTCTGATGGTCCTTTGCCAGGACAGATGTATCTTCGAAAGTTAACGTTAGTGACAGAATTAAGCAGCACAATCTTATCCTTACGAATGCAAACTAACATTGAATTTACTTGGCTACGACACAGGGATATCATCATTTCGCTTTGTGTATTAAATATTTAACGACACTGCTTTGCGTCTTTCCATAGGTTTTGTTTATATTCTTTTCTAGGAAAACGGATTGATTAAGTTTGCTTTGTTATTTGGGTGCTTACTCGTTACATTTTGATTTCTTTTTCTTTATAAATAAAAACGATTTTGTCTTATGGCAATGAGACCTGCACTGTAAGTTATTCAGCGAGTGATGAAGAAATATATGATGGGAATTGGTACTAGAGGCAGAGAAACAAGCGGTTGGCTCAGGGAATAAACAGAAGTGATAATTCTAATTCCACTCAAAATGAAATAGAGATGAACGGTACACCGAATCAGTCGTAAATATGGTTGATGGACGAAGAGATGAGGAAAGACCGAGAATACTAAAGGCAGATGGGTTGACAATACTAGAAAACACACATGTGCAACATAGATGAGCATAGCTTAAGCGCATAATGCATAGAAAAGTACGAAGAAAGCTTTTATCCAGCAGTGGTAACGTGGACGGCAAACAGCTGTGGTGTTACAGGAGAATGTTGAAGATTGGATCGGCAGAATGGATAACAAGTGAGGTGGTTGAAACTGTTTAAAGACGCCATTTTAGAATGGACGCCTTTCATATGTCACAGAATTGCACCACGTTTGGCATTAGTCACTTATTTAATCACGGACATTGAGTCATGCGTCGCCTCTTTCCATCGAGGTATAATTATTAGGTATGTCTCCATGCCTCTTTCAGCTGCGAGATGAGCTCACCGGACAAAAAGTTTGTCATCGCAGTGTGCACGCACAGACAAATCGTTAAGCCTTTACAGATGACACAGCGATTGAGTCACATGCTCAACCGCGCAAGCGCTGCAACTAAATGACCATAAGGCAGTAGCGATCACTGAGACATTTACGTTTCAAGAAGACATTATGCGTAAACGTGGGTAGACTTGAGGGCGTGTCAGAGCGGTAAAAAGGGGAATTTGGCCGTGCCCATGGCCATTCTGTGTGTGAAGTTGCCGGATTTCTTGATGCTTCGCGGCAGACTGTTGAGCGTATCTACAAGCAGTGATGTAACACATGTCGCCACGAAACACGACGTCAGAATTGTTGTTGTTGTGGTCTTCACTCCTGAAACTGGTTTGATGCGGCTCTCCATGCTACTGTGCAAGCTTTTTCATCTCCCAGTACCTACTGCACCCTACATCCTTCTGAATCTGCTTAGTGTATTCATCTCTTGGTCTCCCTCAACGATTTTTACCCTCCACGCTGCTCTCCAATGCTAAATTTGTGATCCCTTGATGCCTCAGAACATGTCCTACCGGTCCCTTCTTCTTGTCAAGTTGTGCCACAAACTCCTCTTCTCCCCAATTCTATTCAATACCTCTCATTTCCTAATCTAATTCCCAGAGCATCACCCGACTTAATTCGACTACATTCCATTATCCTCGTTTTGCTTTTGTTGATTTTCATCTTATACCCTCCTTTCAAGGCACTGTCCATTCCGTTCAACTGCTCTTCCAAGTCCTTTGCTGTCTCTGACAGAATTACAATGTCATCGACGAACCTTAAAGTTTTTATTTCTTCTCCATGGATTTTAATACCTACTCCGAACTTTTCTTTCATTTCCTTTACTGCTTGCTCAATATACAGATTGAATACCATCGGGGAGAGGCTACAACCCTGTCTCACTCCCTTCCCAACCACTGCTTCCTTTTCATGCCCCTTGACTCTTGTAACTGCCATCTGGTTTCTGTACAAATTGTAAATATCCTTTCGCTCCCTGTATTTTACCCCTGCCACCTTTAGAATTTGAAAGAGAGTATTTCAGTCAACATTGTCAAAAGCTTTCTCTAAGTCTACAAATGCTAGAAACGTAGGTTTGCCTTTCCTTAATCTTTCTTCTAAGACTAGTCGTAGGGTCAGTATTGCCTCACGTGTTCCAACATTTCTACACAATCCAAACATCTTCCCCGAGGTCAGCTTCTACCAGTTTTTCCATTCGTCTGTAAAGAATTAGCGTTAGTATTTTGCAGCTGTGTTTTATTAAACTGATAGTTCGGTAATTTTCACATCTGTTAACACCTGCTTTCTTTGGAATTGGAATTATTATATTCTTCTTGAAGTCTGAGGGAATTTCGCCTGTCTCATACATGTTGCTCACCAGATGGTAGAGTTTTGTCAGGACTCGTTCTCCCAAGGCTGTCAGTAGTTCTAATGGAATGTTGTCTACTCCTGGGGCCTTGTTTCGACTTAGGTCTTTCAGTGCTCTGTCAACTCTTCACGCAGTATCATATCTCGGGTTTCATCTTCATCTACATCCTCTTCCATTTCCATAATATTGTCCTCAAGAACATCGCCCCTGTAAAGACCCTCTATATACTCCTTCCAACTTTCTGCTTGCCCTTCTTTGCTTAGAACTGGGTTTCCATCTGAGCTCTTGATATTCATGCAAGTGGTTCTCTTTTCTCCAAAGGTCTCTTTAATTTTCCTGTAGGCAGTATCTATCTTACCCCTCATGAGATAAGCCTCTACATCCTTACATTTGTCCTCTAGCCATTCCTGCTTAGCCATTTTGCACTTCCTGTCGATCTCATTTTTGAGACGTTTGTGTTCTTTTTTGCCTGCTTCACTTGCTGCATTTTTGTATTTTCTCCTTTCATCAATTAAATTGAGTATCTCTTCTGTTACCCAAGGATTTCTACTAGCCCTCGTCTTTTTACCTACTTGATCCTCTGCTGCCTTCACTATTTCATTCCTCAAAGCTACCCATTCTTCTTCTACTGTATTTCTTTCCCCCATTCCTGTCAATTATTTCCTTATGCTCTCTCTAAAACTCTGTACAACCTCTGGTTCTTTCAGTTTATCCAGGTCCCATCTCCTTAAATTCCCACCTTTTTAAAGTTTATTTAGTTTTAATCTACAGTTCATAACCAATAAATTGTGGTCAGAGTCCACATCTGCCCCTGGAAATGTCTTACAATTTAAAATCTGGTTCCTAAATCTCTGCCTTACCATTATATAATCTATCTGAAACCTTTTAGTATCTCCAGGGTTCTTCCATGCAACGTCAGAATTATGGTCGGAACAAGATCCTGACAGAGAGATAGGAGACGCGTTTCTGAACCTGGCAGGAATTGCCGCAGACAGTGAATGAAGGTCCATCCCCACCTATTAGCGACAGAACATTGCGACGGGAATTGCATGCAAGGAACATTCGAAGTCGGTAACGTCGCAAGAGACCATTGCTCACAACGGCACATGAACAATGCAAGTCCATAGGGCTGGAAAGATATGTGACCGTTTTTCTGCACATTCCCCCACCATATTACATCTCGACTGGCCTGCAAAATTACCTGACTTGATCCCCATAGAAAATCTGTGGGACATATTGGAACAACGGGTGAAACGCCGCCGTCGGCAATCCTGTTTTTGGTGGAATTGCGCTATCAGATAAACAGTGAGTCGCATAACGAGGATGTGACGTACTTGCACAACCTTGTTGACTCTCTTTCTGAGCGAATCAAGCGGTTATCAATTTCAGAGGCGGAATTAAACTATATTAAATGATGCTTGTAATGATTTCTCTAAGGTTGAATTGTTTTTGGGTGGCGAACTTATCTTTGCCATAACGAGAAAGTACTGGCGTAACTTAACATGAGCGAAGAACTTTGACTGGCTTCCGCCGATGACAACGCTAGGAGAAAAAAACAGTTTGGTTCTATTCCCCTACGCTTTGCACTACAAAGGCATTTCTTCCTTGTGCCCCGCCCGGAGAAGCATGCTATAACCTACAGTTTAGCAGACATTTATAAACGCTTTCGACTAGCAAACATCGCTATAATGGCGAGAATGCAGCAAGCTACAAGGACTGCAGTAGTATTCATGTCATTGGGAGCCATTGTAGAAGTCAAGGTAGGTAAAGTTGTATCATTTTCGTGTGTATTTTAACGTGCAGGTTTCACATGCAGAATATTGGGTCTTTATTCACAGTTTCAGCTGATTCGGAGCACCTGGTGATCTGACTCCATATCTGTGCTAGGCATCTATAGCTTCAGGTTTACAAGCAGCTTTTTTCACTCACGACGAAGTTTTCAGCGCATCTGCACAATTATTTATTTTGTGATTGTAAACTGTTGTTCGGAAGGAACGTGAAATTTGCGGCTTGATGTTTATTCATCACCACAATAGCGAAGTTGTACCACTAACCTACCGATAAATTACGCTGTTTTTCTACTATATTTCGACTTCGCAAATTCATTAATTCACTCCTTTTTCTGGTGTTACCAATTTCAGCTCCTGTATTTGCTCCCATTTTAGAATTCTCATGTACCTTCGTGAGATGGTGAGCCTCATGCGTTTGTGTTGCACTTGATTCAGAGTTACGTTGCACGTGCGTTTCGTATTAGAAATTCTTCTTGTATAAAATATTTTCAGCAAATCAGGTAAGTTGTCACTGATGAAGTTACTCCGTGATTGCCCGCTATTAAGATTACGTAACTACTAATCATTGCTTTCAGCTTAGATATTGAAAGCTAACAGGTTGTTAGGCAATGTGTGTTAACAGATGACACAAATCGGATATATAAGAAATCGGATATATAAGGTGCAATTTATTACACTTGGAGGACGGGTAGTATGTGGTTAACAGTCTCATGTACGTCTCCAGTAGTCAGTTGTGTTAGTTACTACCGAGTAACTTTCCCCCTTCTGTTTGTGCTGTCTGTGAGATTGCCATCTCCTATCACTAGTCAAAATGTCAGATCGGGATGTCACTGAGTCACATTCACTATCGGGGGGTAAGCTTCGCGGCATGAACTGTGGCTGAACCGTAGGAGGTGTTCGAAACAGGAGAGCAGTTTATAAGATGCTGAATCGAAATGGACAGAAAAGATATTTGTGGTACAGTTTGAGTAAAACAAGAGTTAAATCACATCCTGAGGCGTCAAGGACGCGTCAGTTTTTTAGTTGAGGAAGCTAATGTGGTGGGGGTAGGGGTAAAAACTGCAGAGAGAGAAACCAAGGCTTGATTTCGGTAAGCAGGTTCGAATTAGTTACTCAGAGATGAAGAGGTTTGCACAGGGTAGACCAGTGCGCCGGTCGTGGTGGCCGAGCGGTTCTAGCTGCTACAGTCTGGAACCGCGTGACCGCTACGGTCGCAGGCTCGAATTCTGCCTCGGGCATGAGTGTGTGTGATGTCCTTAGGTTAGTTAGGTTTAAGTAGTTCTAAGTTCTAGGGGACTGATGACCTCAGAAGTTAAGTCCCATAGTGCTCAGAGCCATTTGAACCATTAGACCACTGTGGGCAGCTGTGTCAAATAGTATTCGGACTGAATACCACAATAACAACAGTAGGTACTGCGACAGGTCAATGATCATTTGCAGCTTCCTCGTTTCGTGATATCGCTCAAAACGCTATAGGACGTATTCATGTGCCACCTTTAAGTTTCACCGCTAGTGGGAGACTGGCATGAAGCCTGTAAGTTATTTTCTAGGATACTCACAGAAATTTTGAGATAGAATTTCCCAGTTTCCTCCGACATAAAAATTATCGCTTTAATGAACTCGCCCCCTACAAACGACGCAGTATGCTCACGGCGTTCTTGTAGCAGCTGGACGAAGAGTGTGTAGAAAACTGTGCTGTGGTCAGCAGTTCTGTGTTCTCTTTCTATGTCATCAGTAAATGTGATTTGTAACGATCCGACAACATGCTGTTTAGCAACCAGTCGGAGAACTGGTACGCATTCATGGGCGGTATATCATAATTTGGAGGTTGACTGCACAGTTTATCTTTCAGCTGCTGCCATTACACATGTTTTGCGTGACTGCTCTAACGTAACGTATTGGCAGTTTTGTTTTCGTAGCCTGCAATCGTATATACATTTAGAGTTATTTCTCTTAGGATTGAGCCACTGCCGAGTAATAATAACTGAATTGTAATTCTATGCGTCCTGAAGGAATTAAGACTGGTAATAATTAAGTTAAAGAAAAAGAGATCACCTGGGCCGAGAGAAGTGTTGCATCAAGTAATAGGACAAGTCGTTCCCTACTTGAGAATGTTATTAAACTAGTAATCACACTAAAACAGGGCGAAGAGAAATACCAAGAAAAACTAAATCCTTTCGATCGATTTACTCGGTAAATGCGCTAGCTCAAATACAGGAAATATTTACTGTGCTGTCGCAGATATTTAGTTGGCTCGAATCTCCTGCAGTGGGGTTTTACTAGGATGAGCTCCACAGACGCTGCGCTTATCACGCTCTGCATATTGTCAACGCTTCAGAGAATAAATGCACCATAGGTATAATCATTTACTTAGCCTGTATGTGTGATAACATGCGGTGTTCTGCCCCATTTAAGGCACTGAAACAGAAGGACTGTCCGAGGTGTCTCTATAAAACCTATCAAGATTATTACACAGACAGACAGATGAAAATAGAACGTGCCAGAAAGGAAATAGCTAAAAAGAACGCCAGTGGCTGCCTACAGGGCTCTATGTATGGCCCCAAGTTTTGGGATATTGGCATGGAGACACTACTGAACTACTTAACGAACTGAAAAACAATAGAGATTGTATCCCCTACACAGATGATCTATTATTAATAGGAGTTTCCAGTACAAAGTCAAAATTAGTGTAACAAATTAAGGAAGTTCTCATAATAAAAATAAATTAACAATAGCAGGACACTGTTTTGTGTACATGTTATTAAAAAAAGCCATCATCAAGATGTAGAAACGCTATAATCAGTCAATGGATAGAAATGAGGTATATACTTGCAGTAAAATGAATATAGACGAATAACGGTACGAGAGCGCATGGGCACCCATTTTCTAGAACGGCGTTACAATCCTCAATAGAACCAAATGGCGAAAGAAGATTTCATCTGTCTCTACGTTTAATAAGAATATACGATAACGAAGTCCTTCTTGATCTGAAGAAAATGAGACGCTCATATTGAATATAATGTTGAAGTTTCGCAGATGCTTTTGTGTGAGCCCAGTGTACACCAAGGTTGTTAGCAGTGTAGGTTAGCACACTGAAACAAACAAGAAGTTTTGCAGACTGGAAGCATACTGAGGAATATCATAAACGAAATTCCATTTACGTTATAGACCTACCGTAAGCTGGAATCATCACAGCAACAAAGACATTCGACATTTTCCAGGAACCGAGCACGAATCACAATATCTGTCTTTTGTGGGCAGTGCTCTTGCAACAGAAGTGCGTAAATTTACGTAAAGGGGCCGACTACTAGCTTCAGGCTACCTTACGTCTCTAGATAATCTCCCGCTACCTCTGCAGAATTCCTGTCTTTTTTGGAGAATCGACACACCGCTGATACATCGTCAGTGTAGTAACACTGATGCCCGGTTAATCCTAGTGGGGTGTTTTAAGGCGTGAAGATTAGATATAGTCTGATATCAGGTATCCACATTGGAGTCCTGGTTTTATACACAATTTCATTCGGCCACGAATGTACAATAAAGCTTGCTAACACTGAGAACATTGGTAAACAATGCTCTGCTATACTCAAGTCATACACAGGTTTCCGTTTACTGAATTGGATCAGTAAATTACAACGTTTGGGCTTTTTGCTCCTTTCAGCTGTAGTTTTCAGAAATTTTATTGATGAAACCGAGTAACAGCTTCTTACTTAACATAAACGGAATGTTTATCTTTGTACAGTTTAAACATAGAAACTTTTCCACTTTTCTTGCCACAATTTGATATGCTTACTGTTTTAAGTGGATGTTACTGGTTCAACAACGTTCGCTACTGTAGTAATGGTTTCCAATAACACTTTAGACATTCTATTTTAACCACGAACTCCCACAGAGTAAATAATGTTTGTGATATTATCGCATAAAAGCAATTTAACAATATAATATCTGGTCTTGGAGGGGAAATCTAAATACGGTTTGCATTACTACAGAAATTTGCATTTCTTGGAAGACAACACAAGAACTTTCCATTGTCAGCCGCAATGTGAGAAGTGCAAACTTAATACACTTGTCATGAACCATTTTGTGAAATGAATAATTCGTGTATCTCTGTATTCGCAATCTCTTTCAACAGCTTACTGAACAGATTTCGTATTACAGGTGACAGATTTCTTTGATTACTAAATGCCTCCATACCGAACAAGGTCGATATCTTCTTCACTTTTCAAATGCATCATTTTTTAAGTTATGAACTCAGTCACTGATCATATGTACACTTGCGTTCTCTATCACACACGTGTGCGATGTTGGTGCGGCACACTTCACTCCGATAAAACTCTAACACTCATTGGACTTTTTTTTTTTTTGCACCGACACCATGATGTGATATCCCACTAATCAACTGCAGTGCTACTTTGCCAACTAGTAGTGTCAACATAAATTTTATAGAATACCTTGATCATACAAAAACATAAAGTCAATTAAAACATTGGTAATATGCAAACTACATTCTTTTCTGGGAAATCCCGGATAAATTTTGCAGTAACTTAAAATATGATTGTTCAACGTTAATGTTGCTATGGTTACATACATAAATGAGGTCTGTTATTAGTCCTAGGAAATTGCGAGGTGCCTTAGTGATAAAAAGCTGATCACGAAATCGAGAGTACAGCAGGTGAAATACCTTTCCCGCAGTCCAGATTTTGGTGTTCAGCGGCTTACCCTACATCACTCCCGACGAATGTGGAATCTTACCTTCCAAAAGACGAGATAGATTTCCTTCCCCGTCCTTTTGTATTCTGAGCTTATGCTCCCATGATCTCATCGTCAACGGGATGTTAAACTCTAAACTTCCTTCCTTTCTGCTTTATTTACTCTACTTACAGTACAGCAAAATTCATTCACCTCTTCATTAGTATCTTCCACAATTGTTTATTTAGCCATCCTGCATGTCTATCTGCTGCTCACACCATTGTCTTAATTTTTTATCTATATGTTGTGTCTATCAGTCAAAAAAGTTTCATTTCATTAAACAGCCGAACTTAATTCCTGCTAATTCTCAGTTACCATTGTGACGTCATCGACTGGCCGTATCATGTATCGTACAACGAGATAGTTCTGACTTCACTCAGCCGGCCACTGTGGCCGAGCGGTTCTAGGCGCTTCAGTCCGAAACCACGCTGCTGCTACGGTCGCAGGTTCGAATCCTGCCTCGGGCATGGATGTGTGTGACGTCCTTAGGTTAGTTAGGTTTAAGTAGTTCTAAGTCTAGGAGACTGATGACGTCAGATGTTAAGTCCCATAGTGCTTAGAACCATTTGACTTCTCTCACTGCTTCGTCAAAATATGAGGTGTGCTCAAAAATAACAGAAACATTTTCTTGACACAAATTTGTTTATTTGTCTACTTTATTATATACTTATGCCAGCCTTGTTCCCAATGTCCGAAAAACTTCTGGGACTCGATTGTTTGGGTTAGCTTTTAGCTCTCTCAGCGATGCTTTTGCAATCTGATTTATGCTTATAAAACGATGGTCCTTCAAGGTTTTCTTTCTTTTTAGGGACATAAAGAGTCACTTAGGGTCATATCTGGCGAATATGGTGGCATGAGAGGGGGGCGGCTTCATTACAATATATCTTTTGGCCAAAAATTACGAACAAGCAGCTAAGTGTGAAAAGATGCATTATCATGGTGCAAAAGTCATGAACTTTTTCGTTACTATCCGAATGTTTCATTCGGACTGCTTGACGTAAACGATGTTGAGCCTGTAAGTAATAGTCCTGAGTGGTTGTTCGATCTTGTGAGAAGAACTGATGGTGCACTATACCGTTAAAATTAAAGAACTCACCGAACATAGCCTTCACATTCTACCGCAATTGTCACGATTTTTTTCGCTCCTGCCGATCCAGAAAGCATCCACAGGGACGACTCAGTCGTACAGCCATGTTTGTCACTGGTTATGACATGATTCATTAGCAGCATCAAGTATGCAGTAGCACCACGATTTACATTCCGTATTTAATGAAGGGTTAGGGAGCGGATTTCTCATTCAGAAATCATGTACTTAATATGGTTTGTTTTTGATGAGATCGTGCTATGTCTGATGTAAAAAGGTGAAATCGTCTACCCGCAGCTGTCGGAATTAGACAGCAGCAGGATCGTAGCCTACAGAAACTGCAGCTTCTGGTTCTGCGAAATTGCTGTTGTGCTGGTAGGGCCCCACGCCTGTCGTGCGAATACGGAATCAATGGTATCAGGGGACTAACAACGCCGTGCATGATTTAGAGGCACCACGCACCTAGCGCCCGACATCATTGTTCGCTCGTCCGTGTACGATCGTACAGCCATGGCACTTGTTTCGAGTCAAGATCACGAGTGTCGAAACGGACAGTGAGACGATTTCCGAAGCTGTCACCACAGCGACTACTGTTTAGGCTTCGAGGTAGCCAGAGAGGCGCGTCGAAAGTGGTGCGCCATCAGCACTGGACACATCATTTCGTCTGTTCAGAAGAGTTATGAGGTGATGTAAGGACTCTGGCTTATGTTTGGTAGTCGATGGGAATGATGCCAGTACTCTTTTATTCTATGAGTTCACAACTGTACACCAGATATTTCTCGGAAGATGACTTTAATAGTGGAAATGTTACACGCCACAAAGGTTCTAAATACAAATAATGTGATTTTTGAACATCTTGCTTAAGCAATGGTCAACAGCATATATACAATTTTTTTTAAAAAATGCATAACGCTGTGCTGTCTGCAATAATATTATTTTATTTTGCTGTCGGTTTCGGTTCTGAACCATCATAAACGGCAGCTGTATAACATACAAAAGTGGACAACGTGACAATGCCAAACGAAATAAGAAAAACGGAAAAAAACAGTAAGTCGATCAAAAGACTCAAGAAAATTATCACACACGTATCACATGTCATACATGCTTTAACATAAGTTACCACAGGAAACAATAATTGCCAAGATAATATAAAATCAAAAATTGTAACAAGATAAAAATATGATGGCACATTGGCACAAGGACAAGTGCTATACAGTAATACAAGTCAAAGAACTTCAAAGTCAAAGATGACAGTGCTGAATGAATCCAAAGAAGTTGCCATTAAATAATTATGTGATAATCTGATTACAAAATTGGAGTATTAATGGTTCTACACTTGACTGAGAATACATAAAATGGTTCAAATGGCTCTGAGCACTATGGGACTTAACATCTTAGGTCATCAGTCCCCTAGAACTTAGAACTACTTAAACCTAACTAACCTAAGCACATCACACACATTCATGCCCGAGGCAGGATTCGAACCTGCGACCGTAGCAGTCACGCGGTTCCGGACTGAAGCGCCTAGAACCGCACGGCCACCGCGGCCGGCTGAGAATACATAAAAACACCAATAAAATAAAATACAAAATAACAGAAAGCGAGATATTGAATTTCATTGGTGTTTTTATGTATTCTCAGTTAAGTGTAGAACTGTTAATACTTCAGTTTTGTAATGTGATTATTAATAACTATTTAATGGCAACTTCTTTGGATTCGGTGAAGTCGGTCATCTTTGACTTTGACTTGTATTGCTGTATAACACTTGTTGTTCTTGTGCCAAGTGCCAATGTCCCATCACATTTTTATATTATTACAATTTTTGATTTTATATTATCATGACAATAATGGTTTCCTTCGGTGACTTACATTAAAGCTTGTATGAAATGTGATACATCTGTGATAATTTTCGTATTTTGATCGATTTAACGTTTTTTTATATTTTTCTCTTATTTCGCTTGGCTTCGTCACGTTGTCCACTTTTGTATGTATCCAGCTGCCGTTTATGATGGTCCAGAACCAAACCGGCAGCAAAATAAAATAAAATTATTACAGACAACACAGTGTTACGCATTTTTTAAAATGTGATACTTGGTTGTCAGCAGTTTCTCGTCACCAGTGTAGCATTCGCGCGTATTAAGTGATAAGAGTTGGTGTCAGTCACGTTGCTGAGTGGCATGGGGAATAACTAGCATAACACGGACATGGGGACTCAGAGAATGTTGATTTTTGGAAATATGGTTTTGCAAAGATTGATTTTAGAAGTGTGAAGATATTCAGGCAATATTGGCGCGCATTGCTTGCTTCTGCGTAATTTCATGACTTCGAAAAATACAGATTTTTGGTTGAAACGTCCCCTTTGAAAAATTAATGAATTACTGTGCTGATAAACCTCTTACATTATTTGATTTTCAAACAGCTGAGCAGAACTGAACGTACTCAGACATTTCGCTCTTTACCTATTCTGATCAACACTAAACTGACACACAATATTTTTAGCGCAACGCAATCTGACTTCACAAAAATCTTCGTTACTCAAACTACTGCAATACAGCGAGCGCCACTACTGCCAGCTAAATAAAAGATTCTAACTACTGAAGTCACTAACTACTGATAGGCGTAGTTAGCAAATGAAAGATTTTGATAAGAACAAACAATGTATTTACCTTAACAGTGTTCAAAAGTCATAATATATTTATCAGTTCATGTCACCCAGTCTTACAAATTTACTCTCTCTGATGGGACACACGTCCACATCATCCGCTCTCAAAACTCCGCCATCTCTCTCCCCACATCCACCACTGCTGGCGGCTCATCTCCAACTGCGCAACGCTACCCGCTGTTAACAGCCAACTGCCCAACGCTACAATGGCGAATATTTCAACAATGCAAACCAGCCACAGACTGCACACAGCACAGCCAGTGATCTTCATACTAGAGATGGGTCGAACTCGTTCATTCCCGTGAACTACTGCATTCATTTCACTCTTTGCCGTGAAGCGTTCAAATGAAGTAGTTCACTCATGAAGTACGGAAGCCTGGCGAAGTTGCCCAGGTCGCCGCTCAGCCGCGGCTACGCTCGCTTCGCCTCGCTCGTACAATAAAGCTTCGTAATACTTCATAATTTTACCAACAGATGGCCGAACTATGCAGTAACGTGCACGCAACGTTTTACGCTCTTACAGCGTCTGAGTTAAATAGAGCATGGTCGAAGGGGACAGAGAAAAGATAAACAGAGAAGCCTGTCACACATAAGAAGGTATTACATTTAATCTTGCTTTACATTTTCTCATGAAGCGCCCAAAAAAGTCTTTATCTGCCAAATGAAACATTATTTGTTGTATTCATGGACTGAAAACTAGGGCTACCAACGAAATGCAGTCCAATTTTATGTTCCTTTTAAAATTTAATCCAAAATAGAATCAGTATGTTTACTACTGTCATAAAGTCTATATACCTACGTTAAGTAATTATTCAGAAGTTTTCCCGTAGATTTTATTTTTGTTGAGAATAATAACCCTCCAGATTCAAAACGTAAACTGTCACATGTAGTCACTGGTACGATTTTAGGTAAAATCCCTCTTTCAGTGTTAATAACAAACCTTTTATTTTCATGTTGGCTGTGCGTGCTCACACAGCCAGCCTCTTCGTTTGTATCTTTAATATTCATTTGTCTGCAAGCGCTGCCAGCGGTAGGCTACCCGTAGACGCGAAGTTTAACTGCAAAAATAGTCACGGGTAATGATGTCAACACAGCAGGAAGCAACTGACGCTGCTTTCCCCTCGCCCCTCATCATCCCTACCCATCGTAAACCTATCGTTCCCACAAACACCGCGCGATTCGTCAACAGGCAGTAGAGGGAGGACTGAAGTCAAGGGAGGATGAGTGACGTAGCGCCGATGTAGTGGTAGAGGGAGAGGGGAAGAGAGTGAGTGAACTAGAAAAAAGTGTGGTGTGTGCTATCTGTGAAAGAGTGTGAAGTACCAATTCATTGAAATTGAGTGGTTAGTTCACACTTCACTGGAGTGAAGCGTTCATTTGAACGACTCATTCACGAGCTCCCTAACACTACTTCATACAGAGCGCTACGTGGCGTTACCAATATAAAAACCTAAACAGCCTACTTACACGGTATAATTTTTCTTTGTTGATTCGGATCGATCAGTTTGATTGTCGTGATGAGATTAAACAAAATTACCTGCTCACGCGGCTTGGACGCAGAGCCATAGACTCACCACTTCTTTTTCATTTCATTAATGAATTACCTGACAGAATTATGTTTTTTTTTTACAATAAGTGAATTTTGCGAAGATTGTTGTACTCATTAAAAGTCAGTTTCATAATGCAATTTTTTAAATGCAAGTCTCTTTGCCGATTTGCTGCTGCACTACGTTGTAACATTCACCGCTTTCGAGCAATACCGAGTTTTCGTTGTCACAAGGTAAGCCACGGAAGTTTGTTGAGCCAGTTTAACAACACTGTTAGGATACAGTAAGATTATTGACAGTTAAGTATTGCATTAAAAAGCATCATCAGGGGCACTTCAATTAAAGTCTACTTCAGATCTAATTTCTTTTGTCAGACATTCTTTGTCTTACAGCGCTGTGTTGCATGTTCGCGTGTGTGTTGTTCAGTGTTCGGAATTTACTTAGTCAGTTTGGGTACTTAAATTTGCAGGGCATTTTAACAGAAACATTTATTCTTTCAAAGGTCAGTTTGTCATTTTATGCAGGATTTTTACTCCGCTAGCTTTTCGTGTTGGAGCTGCAAGATATCTAGTGTGACGTCACGCATTGTAGCACTGTTCGATGCACTGCATAATACAGAGTTTAACATGATAGCTTCCTTAGGATCAAATTTTACGTTTTTTAATTATTTTTAGTAGAAGTTAAGTGGAATACAACTACACAATTTCAAATGGATTTGACTTTCATCAGATAGCGGTTACGTGAGAATATCTCTTGCATTATTCAGTTCAAATAACGTTCACATTACAATACATAAAGACGCGAAAATTAATAATGGCATACCTTATGCAAAACAAATAGAACAGTTACAGTGTCTAGATTCTGCGTCCACGATGGACGTATCCGTTGAGGCTCGTAGGGCAACGAAATATGCCAAATTGCATTCGTCATCGTCATAAGGGCCGAACATCTGATGTGAGGGTATGGCTTGACATTGGTTATACAACACGATTACCTGTGGTTCACATAGCCGGTAGTGTGGATAAAATTTCTGACATTTCAAGGTCGGTGGCTGTGCCCTATCTTCGAGGTCACTGTGACGTTATCTTTGAATAGGATTACGCAGGAGCTGTCACTACCTATCTCTGTACATTTTTATTTATTTATCGGACGGCAATACACACACAAAAATTACAGAACTACTACATCTCAATATTTAAACACAGCTCTCCAGCATGAAATAACACCAATAACAACAGCTGTATGTGGATAGCAAGGTCTTTGTGTATTTTTTCACATCACTCGTCACTGTCAGATAATCTTTGAAAAGACCCTTGTAGGCACGTGCGGGAGATGTTGATGCAACATGAGAAGCTTTCTGTCGTTGTGCACCAGAGTCACACGACCGTGGTGAGTGTCTCCGCACCTTCCGTGGCCCGTTCGGATGTGGTTCAGGGTGGTCCAAATTTCTCGAGGATGGTCGAATCCAGGGGGCTTCTTCTGGAAGCTAGGCAGTATCAGACATTGAGAGGACGGTTCTGTTGCCAGTAGCATTTCCATTCATCGATGGTACTGAATTCAGTTTTCGTGAGAGTTGGCTGTTCGCGTCTGTGACATTTCATAAGTCACACGTGTCCTCTGGGTGGTGCTAACGAAGTCACTTCGAGGCAGATCTCTAAAGCCGAGAAACAGAGGCAGCCAGATAATCCCAAAGATCTCCTAGCTAAAATGAATTTGTCACCTCAATACAGAAGATGTCCACCAGTTATCCTGCCAACCTCGTTCTCGGATCACTCAGCCACTGCAAACATCTGGACATGGTTTGCGAAGAGACTGTCAGCAACTACGATTTTGTCTGCCACTCAAGCTCAGTTCGACTCTGTGCCTAGCCTGGTTTAAACCGTTCTTGATGCTGTAGGTGGCAGCTCTGTGTACTGAACTTTGACCTGGTATAGCCCCAAATCTTCGAACTATACTGTACACGCAAAACAAGTAAAATTTACAGAATGAGATTTTCATTCTGCAGCGGAGTGTACGCTGATATGAAACTTCCTGGCAGATTAAAACTGTGTGCCGAACCGAGACTCGAATTCGGGACCTTTGCCTTTCGCGGGCAAGTGCTCTACCGACTGAGCTACCCAAACACGACTCAACGCCCCCTCCTCACAGCTTTACTTCTGCCAGTACCTCGTCTCCTACCTTCCAAACTTAACAGAAGCTCTCCTGCGAAACCTTGCAGAACTAGCACTCCTGAAAGAAAGGATATTGCGGAGACATGGCTTAGCCACAGCCTGGGGGATGTTTCCAGAATGAGATTTTCACTCTGCAGCGGAGTGTACGCTGATATGAAACTTCCTGGCAGATTAAAACTGGCAGAAGTAAAGCTGTGAGGACGGGGCGTGAGTCGTGCTTGGGTAGCTCAGTTGGTGGAGCACTTGCCCGCGAAAGGCAAAAGGTCCCGAGTTCGAGTCTCGGTCCGGCACACAGTTTTAATCTGCCAGGAAGTTTCAAGTAAAATTTAGTTATTTGCTTTCCTTTCTGGTGTTGCAATTTCAGTGGGCATCTGTGTAGAAGAGGTGTATTTATACCGAGTGGTTAGAATTAAAGTGCAGCAACTGACGTACGTCCAGTGTGGGCTGTAATTATAATATGGCAGCGAAACTTGGTAGATATGCTAAAGCGTTAATGCGGAACCAACTTCAGCGGCGAAAGTTAATTCCAATTTTGGCCACCAGTTGCAAATCTGGCATTTTACACTGTTTGTATTACAGTATGACGTCTACGTTGTTATTTTACAAACCATAACGTGAGTGAACGTTATGGCTGTGGAGAAAAGAGACCGTGCACTGTTAGTGAAACAGTTTTATGTGAACGGCAGTAATTACAGCGCAGATTGAGACAGTATTGCCGGCTGAAAAGTCTGAGAAGAGGCCCGATGTCATTGGACGGTTTAAAGAAGATGATAACGAAATTGGAAAACACAGGTGAACCTGATGTGGCACCTGGAAGAGGAAGGCGTCCTAGCCCGTGGAAGTTAATGTCGAGGTTGCTGCTCTTTTTAACTGATCATGCAGTACGCGTCCCTGGTAGTGCTACTGCTCGTTCAGTGTCAAGAGAATTGTTAGTCCCCTGTCAACTGCACGGAACGTTTTGCGGTCATTTTACACTGCTACCCGTACAAGATACAGACAGTGCAGCAACTGAAAAATGACGATCCGTAGCAACATTCTGTATTCGCTCTTCTGTTTCTGGCACGAATAGAAGCTGATGATGTGTGGGCGGGCAATGTTCTATGGAATGACGAGGCACATTTTACGCTACGGAGGAGAGGGAATACACAGAACTACCGAATTAGGGGTATTGTTAAACCACGTGTTGTGCGCAAAGAGCCACTGCACTCGCCGTATGTGACTGTGTGGTGTGGATTCACAAGTACCTTTACTCTCGGTCCGTTCTTCTTCGAAGAGAATACACCCAGAGGGCCTGTCATGTGTCTGCACGTTATCGAGATCTCCTCGTGCAGCATGTGATTCCTGTTTTAGAAGAGCGCAACTGTGTGGAATCCACTAGTGTCATGCAAGATCGGGCAACACCTCATGTTGCTCGCCCAGCGAAAAATCTGTTTCATGCAGAGTTTTTCCAGATGCATGACATGCAAGATTACCTGATCTGAATCACGTGACTTTTTGCTGGTGAGATTTCTAAAAGAACTCCTTTACCAGGGATACGTTCAGTTTCTACCTCATCTAAAGACCAGTATACAAGAACACGTTGCTCAGATTCCACGGGAAGTGCTGCGAGCAACGGTTGATCTCTCCGTTTTACATATGCAGAACTCGTCGACGTCTCCGGTGCTCACACTGAACAAATTGTATAAGCGGCGGTTAATTATAAGATCAACATTAAGTCTTTCTCATTTGTTTGACCTTTCCTGCCCACGTCCCGTTCCTAATGAATTATATTTAGACACATTTCCATACGTCTGTCTGGCATTCACAGCGCCAGATTAGCACCTGGTGCCAAAATTAAAACTAACTTTTTGCGAGCGTAAATCGGTTCCGCATTAATGCATTAGCATATCTACCAAATTTTGCTTCCATAGGATGACTACAACCCACACTGGACCTTCATGAGTAGCTGCACTGTACCACCTGTTTAGATCATCAAAAGAACAAATTTGAGAAAGTTGCCAAAAATAAGTGGAGTCTTTAGATACACGCAATTCTAATTTTGCTCTCTCTCAAAAATACTTCATATTGAATGGACAAAGTTCTTCTTTCCGCGTTAGAGTAGAATCAGGACCCTCTCTCAGATGGGTACCGCCTACGCTACAGTGCTGCGTCAGTGCTCGCAAGTAGCGGCAGTAAAGAGGCGGTGGTGAAATCACAAAACGGTCAAGGCCAGCAGCTCCGCGCATGAGCAGAGTGTCGGTGTGCATGTAGGCCGCAGACGATCCTCCGATGTGCCACTGAGATAGATAATTAATACTAGCCGCCCGACAGCGCTCGCAGGTGAGCAGTTACGCCTTCTCACTTTCCAGTTCATCACTCACTGAGGCGCGTTGCACACACATGTTGGCCGCGGGGCCGTGCGGTGTTATACGCGGTTGCGAAACGAACTTTCACTACCTGACGCGAGAGCAACGCACCTGAAGTGGACGTGTAAAATATACAGCAACTGAACTCTGTCGCCTCTCCCTCATTTTCACCAAGCAAATAACATGGCGCTGTTGACAGAAATTCGAATGACACTGTTGGAAGAGTGATGAAGATGTATTTCAGAATATCTAAGCCTCTAAGGGATCCATACGTAGTCTGATTAAATTAGTTGGCATCATGTTCCAAGTACAAATGTGCCACGTTGTCGCGCCAACTACTGCTGAATTTTTTCCGTCCAGGAAACAGTCAAATGGTTCAAATGGCTCTGAGCACTATGGGACTTAACTACTGTGGTCATCAGTCCCCTAGAACTTAGAACTACTTAAACCTAACTAACCTAACGACATCACACACATCCATGCCCGAGGCAGGATTCGAACCTGCGACCGTAGCAGTCGCACGGTTCCGGACTGCGCGCCTAGAACTTGGAAACAGTTCCAAGCTTATGACGTCATATCTCTAAAAACTATTAAACTCAACGAAATATTTTTTTTCGTTTATTACCTTAATATCTCGTGCCACTGGTAGTCTACCGGGCAGAGCACTAGGCTCTGGCGTTGTTCCTCGTTCGAGTACCTCCAGGACGGCAGGACGGCGCCAGACACACCCAGTGTTCTGCAAAAAATGAGTACTGGCCATCTTCCCCATGGACAAAACAAAAGGCGGCCGCGACGAGGGACTCGCCCCCCCCCCTCCCCTCCTTCTGCCACGGAGCACAATGTGTCAACTCGCTTCAGAACCTGGTCTAATAGACAAAGATATAAAATTCTACAGAAACGTGTTCTTTTTAGATTTTTGGGGTTGCTGATTACGAATCTGATGTCGGATAACAAAATTCAAAATGACAGAATTAATATGGCGGAACAAAAAATATAAATTTACGTGACTGGAGTAAAATATCGCATGTAAGGTATTCCGAGGTCGTTGAGAAGGAGTTATAAGTCTGGGATGTTGTATTGAAATGTTTTATTCCATATTTTACATTTTTCAACAGAAACTGTATTCACGTTTGTAGCTTGTGTCATTATTGCGAAACGAACTTTCACTACCTGACGCGAGAGCAACGCACCTGAAGTGGATGTATTGCTGTAGGGTTGCCCAGTGGGACGTGGTTCGAAAAGCAGATGCTTTACCTCAGATGGCATATGTTTCTGTTCTTCAATAGCCGTTTTCTTGAAGCTAGAAATAAGTTGATCCGAAGCTGCCAGAAGCGAATAGAATATGTCCTGCATCGTTTTCTCACGGAAATATTTGGGCGTAAAATCTTCTCTCTAACTCCGGCCGGGTAGTCTTATTCCGAGAATTCCTATAATTCGTCACCCTAATATAAGGCACAACGTGTGGAAATGAAGGATAATACGAACGCCGACGTACTCACCAAAAATGTAATCGATCCATCGAACGGCTGTTCTTTGGTAACGCCAAATGCGTCGCATTTCCGTTGAGCTCTTTCTATCCCAATTATGGCAAAATTAATCGCAGTTGCATTTCATTAGCAGGAGTCAACTGAAACAGACTGCCCACGTCCTCAGATAATTTTGACTGTATATCAGCGACTTGACTGCCAATATCTGCGGCTCATACATCTTGCACTGAGTCAAATATTTGCCTACGTCTGTGGGTTTTGTGAATGGGAAGTGTATGATGCAAAAGACATCATTCAAAATGTACGCCACAATTAAGTTTCAATTAAGTAATTAGACAGTTGTTTAATTGATTGTTAATTCATTACTGCACATTAATTTCGACAATCCTGTGCATTACATCAGAATATTGTGCGCTATAATACAATAATTGTCTACCGTGTGGCACTGTCGCTTTGGAGACACACAGAGAAAATTTTGTACTCAACGATTTCAGATAATGTCAGTAGTAGTTTTCTTCAGTCGGTATACGCAATTAAACTGGTATAAAATGTCATAAACATGCCTCCTGGAGCGCTACAAACCTTATTTTATAACAACAACTGAGCACGATCGCTGTGACATATTAAACAGGCCACAAAACAATATCTGGAAAACGTGTCGTTGTCTGATTCTTTGTTTACCAGCAACTGTTACGGCACGTATCATATCGACTTGCGACTGGAATGCCACCAAAGCACTAGACAAGTGTGCATCAATGCCATCTACACAAGTTATCGTGGGGCTAATGTCGGAACGCGCACCTTTGTCTATTTCTGTTACGTCCAGATTCTGAAGCGAGTTACCCCACTGTGTGGCGGACAGAAGAGCTACGATCTACTTGCATTCAGGCTGACGGTCCTCCACTGACTGTACCTTTTCACCGAAATACCTTGCTCTGCAGTGGATCTCTCAGTTCCGACCGCGGTGGCCGAGCGGTTCTAGGCGCTTCAGTCCGGAACCGCGCGACTGCCACGGTTGCAGGTTCGAATCCTGCCTCGGGCATGGATGTGTGTGATGTCCTTAGGTTAGTTAGGTTTAAGTAGTTCTAAGTTCTATGGGACTGATGACCTCAGATGTTAAGTCTCATAGTGCTCAGAGCCATTTGAACCAATTTTGATCTCTCAGTAGCTGCCTATCTCAGTGGGTTACTCTATCAAAGCTTCGAAAAACGGTAATTTCTTCCTATTTTGTAGATATTTAACTTGCAACAAGTCTTCTTCTTTTTCCTGACCTTCATCGCGTATCTTCACGACGTCGGCACGTTAGCCTGCATTTTGCATAATTGGTGGTGGATGGTGGACGAATACCCTTCCCGTCGCCACCCTGTTAGGACGTTCGTACATCAGTTGCAACTCAATTCACCATACTATGATGTCATGCTAACGTTATGCACTTCTAAATGTAATACGCATTGCAATGTAAACTCGTAATGGTTCAAATGGCTCTGAGCACTATGGGACTTAACATCTGTGGTCATCAGTCCCCTAGAACTTAGAACTACTTAAACCTAACTAACCTAAGGACATCACACACATCCATGCCCAAGGCAGGATTCGAACCTGCGACCGTAGCAGTCGCGCGGTTCCGGACTGAGCGCCTAGAACCGCTAGACCACCGCGGCCGGCGTAAACTTGTAGACATACAGGGATTTAAGAGAAATGTTGGGAGGCTTACAGATTTTGTAAAGTACTTTGTTGATGTCGTATGTGAAACAGAATCGGGAATCAGAACGGGGAACGAATGTTCCAAACGACGGAATGTCCTACAGTAGTCCAAATATGGCAGCTTTAGATAACTCAAGAAGTGGCAGTTGTTAATGCAAACGGAACAGGAATGATTCAGACGTAAAGAAAACTGCTCCTACGATGGAAGCGGGATGTGCGTGATATTGCGTGGCAGTGAAGGAACGTGGACACGTCGCCATGTTTCGTCCTTGAAGAGTCAACAGCATCTACCGCCTCCAGGTCACTGTGATTCCAGCTCGCGTCCCGAATGGGCAATAATACTGACATGAAACAATAATTATTATTACTACCGATCGTATACAATTTAAACAGACGCAAGTCGTAATAATGACACTATCCTTCAAATTTTAACTATAAAGTAGCCGTAATTGTGTATATCCGCAGATGAACTCGGAGCTACCTTCATCGCATAGGCTTTTATCCGCGAAGTAATTACTAGTGTTGGTGTCTACGTATACTCGTACTACGCAGACCATTGCCTACGTAAATGCTGTAAAATAATGTTATTACTGCGCATATTCTGTTTATTGTGATATTTTTACGAAGATGATTTGACACTAGTACCAACTTACGGGCGACTTAATCCACAAACGTAAGTAAAAGAGAAGAAGAAGAAGAAGAAGAAGAAGAAGAAAAAAAAAGAAACTCGGTTGACGACGAAATTCAAGAGAGTCATTCCAGCACTTCCTTTATGAAATTTCTGGAAAGCACGAAACATTTAAATCTGAACCGCCGATCTCCCGAATGTGACTGCAACGTTTCATCCACTGCATCATCTCGGCTGGCTGATTTTGGGATCTTTTACAATTCTCGTTATGTTCACTGTAGACTAGATCTTGGGCTGTTTCTCAAGCCTTGGAGGGTTGGTCTACATGTAGACAGATCCAGTTAAGGCGCGAGCGACACAAACGGCCGCTTCGGGCGCCAAACAGGGAGGAACGTCAGAGGAGTTCCTACTGCAAAATTTGTGCACTGAGTGTTTCATGATTTGTAGCGAAAAAAACTCATTGCCACGCTCACTAGACGTATATTTCTTTTTAAAGGTCGTACCAAAAATGCAAGGAACGCCGACTAATACATGAGTGAGGGAGGGGAGGGGAAGCGCCAAATTACACGTTACTGATGTGTAAAAAAGTTCTTTAACGGGTCCTGCATGTAGAAGAAGAACAAGAAAGAAGATGCATGGGGAGGAGTGTTTACGAAACACTTAGCAGCGTACAGTAACACCTGGATCACTAAAAGTATCATTTTCGACAATGCTGGATGTACCCTCATATGGCGAGAGGTGGGAACGCGTAATGCACCCACATTGTCGAACATGATCGTTGTTGTGGAGCAGGTGTTACGGTGTAGGGTGGCATATGCTGCATACGCGTACTTACCTCCGAATATATCAAAGTCTTGTGACATGGTACTCCTTCCGCACGTGCGTCTTTACTGTCGTGTATTCGGCACTAACTTTACTTTTGTGGATGGTAATGTGCGACTGTAGCGAACAGCGAAGTTGGAGGAGCTCTTGGAACGAGAGGAGATTTAGCGAATGAACTAGCCTGCCCGTTCTCCCGACTTAAATGCTTAGGGGAGACGTATTGGAGCATATCCACATTCACCAACGACCATCGAGCAACTGTCAACCGCATTAGTGGTGGAATGGAACGTCCTAATAGAAGACCTCTTCACCAACATAGTGGTTAGCATGGGAGAACATTGCAGAGCACGCTTTGCCGTCCATGGTGATCACACACCCTATTAAGAACAATGTTGCGGCAAGGGACCATTACGAATCGTGGTGTCTTCAAGGTAACTACTGCATGTTTCCTTCAGTTGCCAACTGGACTACATTATAGCATAAATAAGAAATTTTGCACCCAGGATCGCGTGTAGAAATATTTTTATTTCTTCAGTGACCAGTTTCGATAGTGTGTAGCTGTCGTGTTCGGATCTCCTGGAAATAATAGTACTCTGCATTTTCAGAAAATTCGAAGATGACAGCTAGAATATGTCGAAACTTGTCATCGAGGAAATAAAAATTTTTCAACACGCGATCTTGGCGGCAAAAATTCTTATCACCGAATATCAGATCGCGCCCAGCAACATGTACAGCTTAATTATTGTACCATATCTGTCCATGTATAGTCAAAGTGTTATCGAGCTATGTTACTGGGCAGTGACATGCGATAGTTACTTTCGTACTTACGATTTTTACACCATTGATTTTGGGTGGCCTGTTGCAGCTGCCTCAACCTTTAGGTATCCTCCGAACGTGCGCAGATGAATGTTTATTTTTGCATGTAGCTGGAGAACTGGAAATTTTCGTTTACTGAATTTTGGTTCAGATTATATTCCGTCGTAAATGTTAGTGGTGAAGTGCAAATTATTCGTAATCAGGTAATACATTCATTGTACAAAGCGCTTGTCCTCCCTCTCGCATGTATGTAGCCCAATGACAATCGCGGCCGACGAGATTACGATAAAGCGGTCCGCTGGGTGTGCGGACATTTGCCACGCCGGACATTTGTCATGATTTTACCTGCTCCGAAGGGTTGGGTCCCTTGTCTCCCCAGCCCCCCCGCCCCCCCTCCTTCTCCTCTTCACCAGCCGCCCGACCCATGGAAGAAAAGCGGATCATTGCAAGGGAAAGCTGCTTTCGAAGAACGGAGAAGTGTTGAACGTATTACAACATCTCTGTGGACCACCTGACGATGCGGCTCTGGAAGTGAGAAAGCTAGTGGAAAGGGCGAAGAGAAGGTCTCGAGAAGAAACTACACAGTTATCGAAGATATACGCGTATGAAATGGGAAATCTACATAATAAAGGTTATGACTTTATTACAGTGAGGCCTAATTCAGAATCTATGAAGAGAACCATGCGTCGTCGACGAAGTCAAGCGCGGGGAACCAACAAAAGCCTAAGAACTCCTATGAAATTGATCTTCATGAAGATCTATTAGAAATGGGAGATGGCTGTAGTTTCCTTCTAGAAGAAGATTAGAGGAGAGAATAATGATTTTTTGTGGAAGCAAAGGAAAAGAAAGTTTAAAAACATGTTCCAATTTTTTTGATGGATGGAACATTTAAGAGCTGCTGTAAGCAGTTTGCACAAATCTACACCATACACGTAGACTTAAGAGGCCCGATTAAAGAAACAAACATTCGTCCAACTGTATTTGCACTGCTCCCTCATAGGAAGAAAGACACATTTGTTCGTCTGTTTCGTATGATAAAACAGACAGTCCCTGAGTGGTGTCCTAAAGAAGTGAATGTTGATTTTGAGGCAGCTGCGATATCGGCCATTCGTCAAGTTTTTCCCACAATTGAAATAAATGGATGATATTTCCATATGAAGAAGAAGAATTCAAGTTCTGGGTCTAACTGAGGAGTACCGCCAGAACGAGGATTTACGACTTCACGTCAGCATGTGTGCAGCGCTGGCATTTGTAAAACCAGAGGACGTAAGCAATGGATGGATTGAGATTCATGCAGAAGCTCCTGATAACGGAAGGCTCTCTCAATTTTTTGACTACTTTGTGGACAACTCGCTAGAGAATGAGGATATCTCATAGAAATGTGGGACTGCTAAGGAAAAAGGCACCAAACGACGAATGCTGTTGACGGGTGGCACACCAAAATAAATCGTATTATTGGAAACCTTCACCCTAGAATCACCTATTTGGTGGAGTGCATGAAAAAGGAAGCAGAGCTCACAAACTAGATTTACATGAAATTGGAAATGAATCTTGAAGGTAAGAAGAGGAAGAAGAAGTACTTGAAGCTGGACGACAGGATAGAGAGAATCGTAAAGAATTATGAAGAGACTGACAACATTAGGCCTTGTTTGAAAGCTATTGCCCATATTCAGAAACTGGACTAAAATACGTTAAAAATAATGTATTAAAAAACTACGAAGACCACTGAGTCCTCGCAGATTACTGAGTTAAAATTATTAAAACATTGAAGCAGCATTATCGGCGCTAATATTAAATTGTAATTGTAAATAGAGTGTACATTAGTTCATCCTGTTTAGGCTGATTTTAAACACACCAAAATGGTAAATGGTCATTTATCATTTTGACAGTCCAAAGCCTGTGCAAGTGTGATGAGAATCAGCCTTTATTGTAAAAATTAAAGACATTTTCAAGCCTCACAAAAGTATCCCTAAATAGAGCACTTGCCCGCGAAAGGCAAAGGTCCCGAGCTCGAGTCTTGGTCCGGCACACAGTTTTAATCTGCCCTGGACATTTCATATCACTAAATAGCTTAACGATGTAACTAACTGGTCCCATCTCGGTTCACTAGCGCGTAATCACGAAGCAGTGAAATTTGGCTTAACGAAGCCAACATTAAACATCACTCAAATGATACTCCTGTAACCAGAATTTACAGTTACATCTAACTTTTTTCAATAGCAATTTCCTATTTGAATAAGAGCTCCTATTGTTGTCACGTTAAGATAACTTTTTTCTACCTTCTAATATTATGGCCGTACTATTAAATAATTGTGATTTCTAAAGTTATTTTCTGAAGCTTTAGAGTCGCAACTATCATCTAAAATATCACGGTTTGTTAAACTAATAGTCTACGCTTTTGTAAAAGAAAATTGGAACTGAACCTTTGAATTGCATCTGATCCTAAGGTTGACAATTTTGGCACCTCAAATATTTTTTTGTTTAAGTTTAGCTGCAAATATCTATAGCAGATGTAAATCTACTTTAGTACATTTAGATATAGTCCTTTAAAAATTAAAATTCCTTACTAAATTGTTGTTTATCTTTAAACACGCCAGTAAAAGCAACTGAAACTGGGCAAGGAGTTTACTACTGAAAATTATTTCTTACTAAAGAACATCAGAAACAAACATATTACCCAGTTTTCTTATACATTAGAGAATTCTTGAAGAGATATTTGATCACTTCCTCTGTCACTGACAGTTCAGTTATTTGACAGTGTAATTTGAGTTTCTTTGTAACACCAGGGATATCTACTTCTATATTATGTTTGCAGCTGTCCTCATTTCGAATTCTGGAATATTTACTTCGTCTTCTTTGGTGAAGGAATTTCGGAAAACTGCGTTTAGTAACTCCACTTTAGTAGCTATGTCATCAGTAACATTACCGTCGCCGTCGCCTTTCCGCTGGTTTACTTAACATAGGACCAGAATCTCTTTGGATTTTCCGCCACATTTCTAGGGAGTTTCCTTGTGGAAACTATTAAATGCATCTCGCATTGAAATCCGCACCAAATTTCGAGCCTCAGTAAAACTTCGCCAATCTTGGAGATTTTGCGTTCGTCTTAATTATACCTGCCTTTTTCGGTGCTCCTGCAGCAGCTTTCTGTCGTGTTTTATATACCATTAATTTATTTGGTATGAATTTCTCGAGTGCTGTTGATACTATTTCTTTGAACTTAAGCCACATATGACCTTCAATTACATAGTTTGGAAGGATTGGAAACTGTCTCCTAGAAAGGCGTCAACCGAATTTTTAGCTGCTTTTATAAATATATTTCGCCTTTAGTTTTGGTGAATTTCTTTGTTACGAATTTGAGTCGCGCTACGACTGTGTGTTCACTAATCCCTGTATCCGTCGTGATGCTCAGGATTATTTGTGGCTAAGAGGTCAAGTGTGTTTTCGTAACCATTTACAATTTGAATGGCCTCTAGAACTAATTGCTCAAAATATTTTTTAAAAAAGCATCTTGAACAATTGGGGAAGTTGTTTTCTATCTACAGTTGGGTCTGAAAATGTATTTTTGTCGTCGGCCTGGGTGGCCGAGCGGTTCTAGGCGCTACAAGCTGGAACCGCGCGACCGCTACGGTCGCAAGTTCGAATCCTGCCTCAGGCATGGATGTGTGTGATGTCCTTAGGTTAGTTATGTTTAAGTAGTTCTACATTCTACGGGACTGATGACCTCAGAAGTTAAGTCCCATAGTGCTCAGAGCCATTTGAACCTCTTTTTTTTTTTTTTTTTTTTTTTGTATTTTTGTCAAGATACGGAAGGTAGAGTGAGGTCTCTGACAACTGTAATTGTATGAGTAGGGTACCTATTTATGATGAAACTCAAGTTTTCTTTGAACTGTTCAGCAACTGTTTCATCTGACATTGTAAAATTGTACGTTGACTTTAGATGACATGCCAATCCTAGATGTTCTGATCTCTATTTAGTGAACGTATTTTCAGCCTTTTTTTAAACATTGTCCTTCTACACTTTATTAACAAATGTTTCGCCGCTAGGGATATCGGATTTTAGAGAGTAAATTAATATGGAGTATGTCGTTCTTCTTTTCTAACATTCACATACCCATTTCTTCTTTCCTTATTGTCTTTTGGGCATGCAGTTATAGTAATTAAAGTAGGCACAAATGCAGTGATCAAAAAGAAGTGATTATCGTACATTCGCATTCTCTTTACATCGTTCCTTTCTTGTTGCTCCCATGGCGATGGACTGCTCCTATCGCAATCAGTAAGCGTGAAAAGAAGCTACCGTTCAGACACAGGGATCTATATTTATAGTTGGCAGAACTAATTACATACTGACATAATCGTCGGTATTGCTTTCGTTTCCCAAAAGTTATAAATATTCTGATTTCGGAAAAGAAGCTTTGATTTCGCCAAGATGTTGAAGAAGAAGGGCCCTTACGTACTGGTAATGTGTGTAGACGGCGGTTTGAAGGTGGACAGAAGGAAGTGCGAGGAAGGGCGTCCCGTACCTGAGGGATCGCTACTCAAGCTACCTGGCGAAGGGGCAAGCGTGGCAAATGTCCGGCGTGGCAAATGCCCGGCATTCGTCCGCTGCGGAGGATCCACTGCTGTTCTCTCAGAGGGTGGGAGAGTACCGTTAAGCGTCCTTGGAAGGGGCTACCCGCTGACCATTGTCCCTCACTTAAACGCAACCCCAAAGAGGGCAGCACTCTCCACCGGCTCTGTTGAACGTAGCGACAGAACAATAACCCAGCCCCTCGATCAGTAAAGTTTCATCGATGTAGGGAAATATTTCGGAAATTACGTCAGCTACTTCCGCTTGCATCCAATGTTTCCTGTCGCTCTATCGTTACTCGATATAAAACATGGATAGGGACTGCGATAAGTTACACGTGTCGTCCCGCGCTAAGACCACTGTGCAACATTAGTGGCGCATTGTCAGAAGAGAATAGCGTGGCAATTGGAAAGGTGCTGCAAAGTTGATGTAAGTGGGGCAGTAAGGTTCTTGAGGGGGAAATGCATAAATTGCACGGAGATTCATCACGAAAGTCTACCGGTATAAGCTTAAGGACCAAATGAAATGTCACGGTCAGCTGTGGTGAAATTATGGCCAGAATTTGACCGAGGCCGCAGAGACGTGGCTCCTTCCGATCGAGAAGGAAGCCCGTCGGCACTGACAATACCACAGACGACAACGTCCAAGTAATGGAGAAACTGATTCACAGCAAGCGCAATTTTCCATCCATCAATTACGTGCTCATACTCAGAAGCGCAGCTGTTATTCCATATAGTACATGTGTTGCATATGAACACTTTGAGAGATATGGCTGGCATCTGGACAGTAGTCCATTTTGTTCCATTGAAAGAGAGGGAGATGATTAATATCCTTTTCCGACGATGAGGACGTTCAGACATCGGTTCCCGAATGGCTTTGTGATCAAAGAGCTGATTTCTGTCGTCGCGGAATTGAAATTTAAGTAAACGTTCAGGCCGTTGTTTACGGATACTTGGTGACAATATTGAAAAACAGTGTCATGTATCACTATGAAGTATAGTACAGCATTCAGTAAAAGTTACTGTGCCTGCCATAACAGTGTGTAACTTTCTTTATGAAGTCCTCTCGTATATCGTATCCAAATACCACTGTGAAGTGCTTGACCGAGGGTGCTTCCCATTGTACGCTATCTTAGAATTTCTTCCCGTTTCATTGGCATATTATGAATGACTGCTTAAAAGTTTCCGTGGGCATTCTAATTAGTTTTCGCGGTCTCTGCGAAAGGGGCAGAAGTATATTCGTACATTGTTCTTTTAATTCTGGTTTTTGAAAATTTGCGAACAGGCTTTCACGGGCTAAGTGGTATGTGTCTTCAAACGACAACCAATTTAGGTTTTCGGTGTTTCCGTGACGTTCTCCCGCGAGTCAAACAAATCTTTGAGCGTTCGTGCTGCCCTTCTCTGCAAGCGTTCTCTATTCGCTGTAAGTCTTACTTGCTGTGGGTCCTACACGATTGGCCAGTATTCTAATATGGGATACCCAACTTCTTTGTTGGACGAGCTGCATTTTTTGTAGGGCAGCCACATTTGCCAATTGCCAGTTAATCGAAGTTTGCTACCTGCGTTGCCTACGACTGAAGTGACCTGATTCCATTTTATATCCTCATGAATTGTTACCTCTTGATGTTAGTAGGAGTTGACTGATTCCAATTATTACTTACTGACATTGTGGCTACGACACTGTTTTTCTGCGTTTTGTGAAGTGTACATTTTCACATTTTTGAACATTTAAAGCAAGTTACAAAAAATGGCTCTGAGCACTATGGGACTTAACATCTGTGGTCATCAGTCCCCTAGAACTCAGAACTACTTAAACCTAACTAACCTAAGGACATCACACACATCCATGCCCGAGGCAGGATTTGAACCTTCGACCGTAGCGGTCGCTCGGTTCCAGACTGAAGCGCCTAGAACCGCTCTGCCACACTGGGCGGCAAAAGGAGCATCACTTGAACCTTTTCTCTTAACGGAACTGCAGCTACGTAGAAGTTAATTTTGTGAAGAACGTGAGAGGTGCTGTCTTTGTTAGCAGTTTTTATTGAATATAGTTTGGCGTATATTCACGTTTATCGTTACAATCTGCAGCCAAACGGAATCTTAAATTTTATTCTGAAATGTGTAGTTTGTATCTGATTACTCGTTAGTAATATTACATAGTTTTTGGAATAAACAAATTGTACGTACGAACTAGTAAGTGACTAAAGGTTGCAGAAAATACACTCCTGGAAATGGAAAAAAGAACACATTGACACCGGTGTGTCAGACCCACCATACTTGCTCCGGACACTGCGAGAGGGCTGTACAAGCAATGATCACACGCACGGCACAGCGGACACACCAGGAACCGCAGTGTTGGCCGTCGAATGGCGCTAGCTGCGCAGCATTTGTGCACCGCCGCCGTCAGTGTCAGCCAGTTTGCCGTGGCATACGCAGCTCCATCGCAGTCTTTAACACTGGTAGCATGCCGCAACAGCATGGACGTGAACCGTATGTGCAGTTGACGGACTTTGAGCGAGGGCGTATAGTGGGCATGCGGGAGGCCGGGTGGACGTACCGCCGAATTGCTCAACACGTGGGGCGTGAGGTCTCCACAGTACATCGATGTTGTCGCCAGTGGTCGGCGGAAGGTGCACGTGCCCGTCGACCTGGGACCGGACCGCAGCGGCGCACGGATGCACGCCAAGACCGTAGGATCCTACGCAGTGCCGTAGGGGACCGCACCGCCACTTCCCAGCAAATTAGGGACACTGTTGCTCCTGGGGTATCGGCGAGGACCATTCGCAACCGTCTCCATGAAGCTGGGCTACGGTCCCGCACACCGTTAGGCCGTCTTCCGCTCACGCCCCAACATCGTGCAGCCCGCCTCCAGTGGTGTCGCGACAGGCGTGAATGGAGGGACGAATGGAGACGTGTCGTCTTCAGCGATGAGAGTCGCTTCTGCCTTGGTGCCAATGATGGTCGTATGCGTGTTTGGCGCCATGCAGGTGAGCGCCACAATCAGGACTGCATACGACCGAGGCACACAGGGCCAACACCCGGCATCATGGTGTGGGGAGCGATCTCCTACACTGGCCGTACACCACTGGTGATCGTCGAGGGGACACTGAATAGTGCACGGTACATCCAAACCGTCATCGAACCCATCGTTCTACCATTCCTAGACCGGCAAGGGAACTTGCTGTTCCAACAGGACAATGCACGTCCGCATGTATCCCGTGCCACCCAACGTGCTCTAGAAGGTGTAAGTCAACTACCCTGGCCAGCAAGATCTCCGGATCTGTCCCCCATTGAGCATGTTTGGGACTGGATGAAGCGTCGTCTCACGCGGTCTGCACGTCCAGCACGAACGCTGGTCCAACTGAGGCGCCAGGTGGAAATGGCATGGCAAGCCGTTCCACAGGACTACATCCAGCATCTCTACGATCGTCTCCATGGGAGAATAGCAGCCTGCATTGCTGCGAAAGGTGGATATACACTGTACTAGTGCCGACATTGTGCATGCTCTGTTGCCTGTGTCTATGTGCCTGTGGTTCTGTCAGTGTGATCATGTGATGTATCTGACCCCAGGAATGTGTCAATAAAGTTTCCCCTTCCTGGGACAATGAATTCACGGTGTTCTTATTTCAATTTCCAGGAGTGTATTTGAGCTCAGTATATGTTCTAAGATTCTGCAGTAGACGGGCGGCAGTGGAAATGGACGGTAGTTGTAGATCATTACTGCTATCCATCTTGTAGATGTGTGTGATTTGTGCAACCTTCCAGTCAGCGGGAACAGTTTTTTGTTCGGGGCGTATACGGTTTACTATGCTTGGCAAATTCTGCATAGCATCTGAGAGGGATTCCATCAGGCGCTGGAGCCTTGTTTAATTTCAGCGATTTCAGCTATTTATCAACGCCACTGACACTAATAACTTACCTATATCATTCCTTTATGCAGAGGTGAGATAGTTAAAACTAGGACAGTACTTCTGTATCTCGGTAAATGACCATTTAAAAACGGAGTTATACGTTTCTGTTTTTGTCTTGCTACCCTCGATACTGAAGTAATGAAGAGTGCTAGAAGTTTTCAAATACTGTAGAAAATGCGATGATGAATATCAGAACAGATCATTCAGTTTGAGAGAAATGGGCATTTCTGAAGCTCGACAATAGGTACAAATGAAGTATCTATGAACAGATCTTAGGTAACAGAAGAAGTACTTCAATTGATCGATGACAGAAGAAGTACGGAAAGAACCACGATCAAATAAGGCGGAATATATGGATAACATATCTTCAGAATTTCTAAAATCGCTAGGGGGAAGTGGCAAGTGATTCATAGGAAATCTGAGTCTGGTCACATACCATCAGACTTTCGGAGAAATGTCATCCACAAAATCCCAAAGATACCAACGGAAATTAAGTGCGAGAGCTATAGCGCAATAGCTCAGCACCTCGTGCATCCAAGCTGCTGACAGGAATAATATACAGAAGAATGGAAAAGAAAACTGAGGATCTCTTCGACGACGATCAGCCCAGCTTTAGAACAGACAAAGACGCCACAGGGGCAGTTCCAACGTTGTCCTTCATAATGCAAGGAAGTCTTAAGAAACTTCAAGTCACAGTCATACGATTTGTCGACCTAGAAAAAGCGTTCGGCAATGTAAATTGGGCAAGATGTTCGAAAATCGCAGGAAAATAGGTGTAAGCTCTAGTGAAAAACTGGTAACGTACAAAAATCGAGAGAGAAAATGACATTTTAAAGTGAATCTTCCAAGTTAGCTGCTAACAGTGTTGTTATGTTTCGTACTATAGGCCTATTTCGGCAGTATTTCTATTGTCAAGTACACCTGCGGATATTATAATTGGTAAATTTCATTTACTTCTGTGATATTTGTATGTGGAGTTGACTGTACATGTATACCCATTTCTAGCTGGGTGAGACGTACATATGCATCATTAGCGAATCCTTTTGTCAATTGTCGCCGTTTTTATGCTGGTAAAATAAAGTCACGTAGAAATTTGACAGCTGGTTGACCGTTCGCAATGATGCTGTATGTTTACAAAGTGATTATAGCTACTCAGCAGTATTGTTTACGTTACAAATAATTTAGTTGTTTGTGTAGTCTTTGTTTATTTTTTATGTCCAGTCACGTTCCAGGATGTCAATAAAATTTTAAAGATAATATTAATATTTGATGTCGGTCTGTGGTTTTAATATGGCTTCTGGATAATTTTTGATGTGTATATGACTTTCCAGTTGTTCCAGTATGTTCATTTTCATGGAGAGTCTTTTTGACATTCCCCCAAGGGGCTCACGGTTCTTTCGTGAATTCCTGCATGGCGCACACGGGGCCCCGATCTATTGCGGCCCATTCTTCACTCCCTGGCTGCATTTTCTTGACACTGCCCCTTCCCTCCCTATCCTCTCTCCTTCCCCGTTGCCACATGCTTGCACTCGCTCGGTGTTCTGATTTATGTCGACTTGGCTATCCACCTGGTTTCCTGTATTGATGGAAATTTTGTTCCTTTTGCCTGTCTTTTTTTTTTTTTTTTTTTTTTTTTTACCCTTTTGGTGTTTAGGTCCTCACTTGAAGTTTGACCTCCACTTCAAAATTTCCTGTTTTTAGTGTGAGCCGTATGGGGAAGAACTCCGTCCCTAGCATCTACAGTGTGGATTTCTTTCCCCCTTCCTTCCCCTTTCCCTTCCCCACTGTAGCCCCCTTCCACCCTGTTAGGTCACCAGCAGTAGGTAGCCAGTCCTTATGGTGGGGCTGTTATGTACCCATATGACTGAGCCTCCTGACAACAGAGGGATCACACTAAGATACCTGAGCTGTTCCCTCCCCATGTAGGCCAAGGAGTGGTTGCTTATCTTCTTGGAGCATCAGAACTTCCAGCAACGGCTGCTGTGCCAAATGGCCCTTGCTGTGGCTGGGTGGCGCCCATGGGGAGAGCCCCTGGTTGGAGTGGGTGGTATCGGGATGGATACTTACTTAGTGCATGAAGCGTTTCAAGCTGCAAAAATATGGCCATTCGCAAACGACCGTCTCTTCGAATGGTGAAGGATCCTTGAATGCTGCTTTGCATGACCCGGCAACCTTCCCTTCCCTGGCTACGCCATGGGAGGAGGGCCAGGCTCGACGTCTTGGGCTGAAACCCTTTCGCTGTTACCTCGTCTGACACATTCGAGGCCACAATATTGAGGACAAGTTTGGTGAAGTGGAGTTTCTTAGTAAGATGTGGTCGGGCCCCTGTTGACCAAAGCTTCTTCTGCCACCCAATCTGCAGCTCTTCGTGCTGTGATCGTCTTGGAAATGTCTTGGTGTCTATGACTCCTTACCAGTCTCTGAATACGGTCCAGGGAGCTGCTTTTCATAGGGACCTCATCCTGCAAACTGATCAGGAACTCCGGGCTAATCTGGAGTGGTGTGGCGTTCATTTTGTCCGATGTGTGCAGAACGGTTGCAAAGACAACTGCAATGATACTGGCGTCTTCATTATGGCTTTCGAGGGGGATACCCTTCAAGAGAAGGTCAAGGTTATGTGCTAGAGATGTGACAGTGAAGCCGTACATCCCTCCACCTATGAGGTGCTTTCGGTGCTTACGTTTTGGAGATATGTCTTCCCACTGTACGGTGGACCCTTTGTGTAGTAACTACGGCCACCCACTCCATGACGGAAAACCCTGTGTTCCGCTACCTGTGTGTGTCAGTTGTGCAGACTCGCTCGCCAGATTGCCCAGCTTACAAGAGAGAAAAGAAGATCCAAGAACAAGTCCCTGGATCGCCTGTCTTATTCTGAGGCTCACCAGAAGTATGAGAGACCCCATCCCTTGTCACTATCTTCAACTTTTGCCTCTGTTACTTCCTTTCCTCCTCCTCCTCCTCCCTCGTCCTTTCCCAAGCCCTATTCCACTCTCCCCTCCCCCTCCCCTGCAGCTCTCACAAACTCCTGTCAGGGAGCTGCTCCCCCTTCCCAGCCAAAGAAGTCCTCCCCTACTTCGGCAGCTGCTGATGATCGGGCACCCTCCCAGGACCACTCTCCCTGGCGTCTCTCAGGCCAGAAAACTGTTACTACCAATCGGCCACGAGGCACATCATCTGTGCGCCACAAGATCGCCCGATCTGGCAGAAGCCTGTACTGCCCCTGTGTCCTGCCCTCCTCCACCTCAGAAAGAGAAGAAGAAGAAACATAAATCCCAAGACAGGGCACCCCAGTGCCCCTGAAGGTGCCATCTCCCCCCTCGCAACCTGAGTCTGACATCTTATTTATGGATGTCACCCCATCCTTGTTTCTGATGACTACTGACCAAGTGACCTGACATCCTTCTTGTCTTCTTCATGTCTACCTTGGCTCACGTCACACGATCATCCAGTGGAATTGCAACGGATACTATCGTCACCTACGATGTCTTGTCCCCTCTTATTCTGCATTCTGACTCATTCTTCAAGAAACACATTTCCGTGACGACCGCTCTCCATTGGTCCTCGCAGAACACGCCGCGACACACTTTGTGATGGCATTGTCGTCCTCTTCCTACCCTACTACTTTTACAATGTTACTTATAATCCGTCTTGATTGCGTAACATGTTCATTCACATGCCTGGTTTCGGTTCTTCTAGAACCATTTTCAGATATGCAATTTCGGTTACAGGAGTAACCCGTCCACACACCGCAACCTTCACATGCTGCGTCACATCACATGCTGTGTCACATGTGTCGCAGCATGTGAAGGTTGAGGTGTGTAGACGGGTTATTCCTGTAACCGAAATAGCAGGACCCGAAACCGGTCATGTGAATAAACATTTTATGCAATCAAGACGGATTATAAGTAACATTGTAAAAACTCTGATTGCGGTTATCCCGTCAGACATTATGTCTGTTTTTGTAAAATACCTTACTCTGGCAGAAACGCAGAATTGAGTAGACCCCTCTGTTTCTTCCTGCACCACGTTGAGCCCTATAATGCACCTTTCGCTGAATGGGAACTGGTGCAGGGTCTTAGCTCTTCAAGAGACATAGCCCCAGGGCCGGATTCCATCCACAACCAGATGATCCAACACTTGGATCTTCCCCAGAGGCAACAGCTCCTCAGGGTCTTCAATCACATTTGGCTCACGGGTGCTTCTCCGTCACAATGGCGAGACAGTATAGTTATCCCCGTCCTCAAGCTCAGGAAAAAGCCAACGTCTCTTTACAGATATCACCCTATTATCCTTACGAATGTACTTTGTAAACTGCTCGAAAGGATGGTCGACTTCAGATAATGTTGGGTACTCGAATCTCGGGGCCTTTTGTCTCCACATCAGTGTGGCTTCTGGGCAGGGCGATCTCCTACTGCCCATTTACTCCGATTGGAATCAGCCATTCATTCTTTAGCTCACGGCCCGCATCTTGTCGCGGTCTTCTTTGACTAACATAAAGCGTATGACATGGCTTGGCGCCATCACATTTTAGATACCTTCCATGACTGTGGCTTCCGTAGTCCCCTTCCGATTTTTATCCGCGTGTTTTTATCTTACTGGCTCTTTCAGGTTCGAGTTGGCACTTCACTCAGCGCATCTCAGATTCAGGAGAATGGTATCCCACAGCGTTCTGTACTAAGTGTCACACTCTTCCTCTTTACCATCAATGGGTTTGCGACCTCTGTTGGGCCTCTGGTTACCCCGACGTTGAACATTGACGATTTTTGCATCTGGTGCAGCTCCCACTCGGTAGTATTTGCTGAGCGCCAGTTCCAAGGTGCCATCCGACGGGCCTCTGCATGGGCCACCGCTCATGGCTTCCAGTTTTCTCCTTCAAAAACGCGGGCTACGCATTTTTGTCTTTGATCCACAGTACACCCTGACCCAGAACTTTATTTAGGCAAACCGCTCCTCTGTGTTGTAGCACAGTGCCATTTCTTGGGCTTTAAGTTTGATAACGAGCTGGCATGGCTGCCTCACATTCGCCACCTAAAGACTAAATTACATAGAAGCTTAATGCTCTCCACCTCCTGACCCACACATCTTGAGGTGCAGACTGTTCCGCTCTTCTCCATATTTACTGTGCCCTGGCCTTGTCCAGACTAGATTACGATAGTCATTTGTAGCTCAGCAGCTCCTACCACTTTGAAGCTCCTTAACCCTGCCCATCATTGTCGGGTGTATCTGGCTATTGTTTTTTTTTTCGCACTAGTCCTGTTGATAGTCTCCTTACAGAGTGAGGATTCCCCCACTACACATCCGATGGAGCCATTGCAATCGCCATTCGCCAATGAGGGATGTCTTCCTCCTAACACCCACCCATAGGTGGGATTGCTGGTTGGTATGCGTCTCACTTCCCTCTGTCGGGATCTCCATCTCTACTCACTGGACTGCACCCCATGTCTTTCCTCCCATACCTCCCCCCCCCCTCTTTTGATGGCACCTAGACCAGGGATTAGGAACGATCTGTTCCAGGGTCCTAAGGTCTCTGTTGCTCCTATGGTTTACTGTCGTCTTGTATGTGCCATTCTTGCTGAGTTCCAGAATGCCACTATCTTTTACACTAATGGTCCTAAGACTATTGAAAGCTGGGATACACTTTCGCGTCTCCTACTGGCTTCGAGCACCATTTATTACCGGGATCATGTAGTGTTTTCACAGCAGAGCTTCTAGCCATTCACAGGGCCCTCCTTTTTGTTTTTCAGGCCTCCCTCCACAGCGTTTTAATTTGTTCAGACTCCAAGAGCAGCCTGCAGGCTATCGATCGATGCTACTCTCGTCACTCTTTGATGTCTGCTATCGATGACCTTCTCTCTGTTCTTGAGCGTACCGCCCATCCAGTCATCTTTCCCTGGGTCCCAAGTCATGTGGGCATCCCAGGGAATGAATTGGCTGACCATTTGGCTAGAGTAGCAGATACTTACCCCCCATTTCCTTTCATGATTCCAGCTGATGATATGCGGATCTACGTCAAATCTCTCTTTGCTCAACAGTGGAATGCCATCTGGAGCGCTACTGCTTATAGTAATAAACTCCTCACAATCAAGGAGTCTACTGGAATTTGGCTCTCTTCTTTCCGCTCCTCTCGGAAGGAGTCCACTGTTTTACACCGTTTACGCATTGGTCATACCCGGCTCACTCGTTGTCTCCTCCTATGTAACGACCCACCCCCACAATGTGGTTGTGAAGCTGGACTCATTATATCTCACATATTTGTGGAATGTCCCCTTCTTTCGGCCGTTCGTGTTAAGTATAGTCTCCCCGATTCTTTAAATTTAATATTAGCAGACGATCCACGGACGGCTGATCTGATTCTCGGTTTCCTCCGTGAATGTGGTTTTTACTTCCAGATACAAGGTTCTCCTTCAGTCTTGGAGCAGGGGCGGGTTGGTTGTGGTTGGGACTTCTTTTGTAGTCTTCTCGGTCTGTGACCCCATGATCGCCCCTTTTTTCTAGTTTTTAGATTTTGTCTCGCGTTTTATGCTTTTGCTATGTGTGTTCATTATTTTATAATTAGACATCCCTGACTGTATTCGTCCACTTTTAGCAGACCCTCTTTCTCCTGTAACTCACTTCGGAATTGCGGTATTGATGACCTCGCCGTTTGTTCCCATACCCGTCTCAATTAATCAATCGATCAATCTTTTTGGTATTATGTGTAAGATTTGAAGTGCAGTTTCGATTTCGTCGACTTTGTGGTTTTGGGTTTTTAAACGCATGAAGAGACGCGGTTGATTGCTATCATTATCTCTAGTATGTTCTCTAAATTTGATGTTAAACTTTCGTCATGTTTGTGCAATGCAGGATTTGTTACAATTGTCGTATGTAATTTTGTTTATTCCTGGATATAACGATGAGTTTCACACTGCAGGTCATTTAAAAAAAAGTCGAATTTTAAGAGTTTTATCAAATGCAATCTTTCGCCCGTACTGTTCAGTCTATACGTCGAAGAAGCAATGACGGAAATAAAAGAACGATTCGGGAGTGAGCTTAAATGTTGTAAATGCCATGATTTTCGGATGACAATGGTATCCTCCCTGAAGGTGAGGAAGGATTGCTGGATCTGTTGAAAGTAGGAGTGTAATAACTACGGAAAATGGATTGAGAGTAAACTGAAGGAAGATGAAAGTAACGAGCAGTAGAAGAAGTGAGATTAGCATCTAAATTGGGGGCCACGAAATAAAGGAAGTGAAGGACTTCTGTTACCTTAAAAGCAAATGATACATTACCGACGAATCAGGGAGGACATTAAGAAAAGACTGTAGGACATTTATGGCCGAGAGTTCCCATCTGGGCAGTACTGCCTCCTGGTGCAAGTCTTTCTATTTAACGCCACTTTAGCGACTTGCGAGTCGATGATGACTAAATGATGATCAGGACAACATATACACACGAAGTCCCGAGCTGAGGAAAGCCCCGAGCTAGGCGTGAAGCGAAGCCTGGGTCCCATGATCACGAGGCTGCAATGCTAACAATTCCACTAGATGCTGACGACATAAAAAGAAAAAAAACAGTCTAGCACACACAAAGAGTGCATTCCTTGCCAAAAGACGTTTACTAGTATGAAACATCGACCTTAATTTGAGGGAGAAAATACTGAGAATATACGTTTCGTGCATTGCACTGTATCGATATGAATGACGGACCACGGGAAAACCGGAAAAGAAGAAAGTCGACGCGATTGAGATGTGGCGTTATAGTAGAATGGCGAAAATTAGTTGGAGTAATAATATAACGGGTGAGGACGTTCTCCACCGAACTGGCGAGAAGGGTGACATGTGGAAGACAATGACAAGAAGAAGTGCCAGGGCAGTGTTGAGACAAAAATGATTAACTTCCATGGAACATGAGCGAGCTGTAGAAGGTAAAAACACTAGGATCGAAGTAACGTTGCGCAAGAACGGTGAAATTAAGTTGAGAGATAAACTAAGAAATCGGAGATCCACGGCAGAAGCAGCTGGGAAAGGGCCATGTGGAAAACATTATGAGAAGGGACAAGATGAAAGTACATTTATGAATAAATTCTGCAGTATCTGGGGTTAAAAATTGTAGGATGAGACAGAGACTGGAATATGTCCAATACGTAACTGACGACGTAGGGTGCGAATCCTACTCTGAGATAAAGAGGTTATTCCAGGAGAGCAATTCGTGGCAGGTAGCATAAAACCAATCAGAAGACCGATGGTGCAGAAAAAAAACCTAAATTTAATTTATGTTATCCGAGAGTGTCTTACAATACAATGAAAGGGTCAAATCCCTAAAATCAGTACGCGAGCATATTTTTGGCATCATATCCTAAAAGGATTTGTTAGTTTATTTAGGGAAGTATAGCTCGCTTTTCGCGTGACGTCAGAGTAATAGTTTATCAGTCGCTGTTTAGTGACACTTTTGGGAGTAGTTTTTCCACGGCCGCATTTCAACTGTCCACAACTTTTAGGAACAAAGTAGAAAAACAAAATTAATGAGCTCTTGCTTATCTGATATTGATGGTAGAGAAAGGGAGACGTTTTACTTCGATTTCATGAGATAGTATCGATGTTGTTACTGGACCTTCAATTAAAAGTGTGAGAAACTTTGTAATATACCCTTCTTATAACGTAGTTAGAAAGACCCGTACTTAAATACTGTTGAGCATATTTTGCGAAAAATTCATATTTTGTGGGATGGCAAAATGATTAGCGGATTGATTGTTGTACGCATCGAGCCTAAGATCTTCGTGTTATAGGTTTTTACAGCCTAATTAAAAACCAATAACAGCGCTAACACTCAGTCCGATATATAGTATACCGCACTGCATATCGTGGAAATATGTAGCAAACCACAATAAGAAGGCAGAAAAAAATTAATTCAAAATAAATGTCCCACACTACCACCACAAATACGAGGGGTGTTCAATAAGTAGTGCAACACTTTTTTTCTAAAAGAAGGGTGCTTTTATTAAGGATTCCCCACCCTTCTGCCTTCAAATCCCTATTTAACATAATCTCCGTTCAATGCGACGGCCTTGCGCGTCCTTATTGAGAGGGCCCGTATGTATGCATGGTACCACTCTGCTGGTCGACGTTGCAGCCAACGTCTTGCTGCACGAGTAACCTACCCATAATCCACGTACAGCTTCCCGCAGAGTGCACCCTTCATTGGGCCAAATTCGTTGCTCTTTATGAGCTTCTGTTAGGGTTAGAGGAACCCAACGAGAAGACACCTTTGAGTAGCCCAGCTGGTGGACGAGTGTGCCAGCACTATCAGCAGAGACGACCAGTTGTGCGGCGAGGTGTTTGATTGTGATCCGACGATCACCTCGAGTGAGAGTGTCCCCACGTTCCAACACTGCGAGAGTCGCAGCTGTGCGTGGGCGGCCGGCACGCGGTAAATCGGGCAGGTTTGCGCGACCTTGTTGCGATGGTGACAGATACCTCACCCAACGACTCATCGTGCTTTTGTTCAGTGCCAGGCCTCCGTGGGCATTTTGCAAGCGCCTTTAAACATCCGCGATGCTCTGGTTTTCCATCAAAAGAAACTCAGTGACAGCTTCCTGCTTGGACCGAACCTTCGTTACAGACGCCACTTAAAGGCTATTTATTGCGCCGCCACCTATCGGAACTTCGTGAAACTATAGAGGCTAAAGCGGAAATATCCCACTCTGTCCCACTACAAATTCTGCATTTTTTCAAACGAAACTTGCCGAGAAAAAAGTATGTTACATTACCTATTGAACGCCCCTCGTGTAATATCTAAAATAACTAAAACGTTTGCGATACTGGCTTTGCGCATATTAACATTATGTGTAATGGCGATTTTAATATATTTTATATTGTATTCACAATTTCTGCATGAAGACTGTAGTTTTAGTGCTCACAGTTTTAAAATGATCTAGGAAGTTCTGTTTTTCGCGTAATGTGATGCTGTGATGCTTTTTTTCCCTAGAAGTTTCTACTTTTTTGAATGATCTCCCATTTAATCCTGATCATGGTTATCTTGTCATTGACACAACAGTTTCTGGTATCCTGTTTTGCAATGCGGTTGTTTATTGGCATTCGATGCACCTACCCTAAGACTCCTTCGAAACGGAGGTCAGACAGCCCCGGTCTACACTCTCGTCACGCCCCAGAAATTCTTGTGCTGCAGCTGCCGGTATTTACTTGTCATAACCTGCATTACTGGCATCCAGCGCGCACGATTCCCGATAATCCAATAACTAACAATGAACTTGTGCTGACACTGCCGTTATTGTTCGTGTTATACGTCGACTCCCTCTGGCGGGATTATGGATGTATTCAGGGTATTTAAAGCATTCGCCCCTAACGCGTTTCTGCGAGCTAAACCGGTTAAAATGTGTCGGAGTTCTGGCGCGTCGTACGACGAACGAGCTGAATTTTTAATGTATGTCATTTCGGTGTTGTGCAGTTGGGGGATCGTTAATACGAACGTCACGCAGCTCTGCAGGCAGCAGTACGGAAATGGAATTCGCTGTACCCATTAGCGAGTGGCTTCTGTTAACTCGCATGTACAGGGTGGCCAAAATAACAAGTGTCAGAAAAAGGAGATCACCAGAAAGTGGCCAAAACGGAAACATTGTTCGAGTGAACGATTGGCAACAGGAAAATTCCGACAAAATCGTGGCAGTATATAGGGTAATTAAAAGATCGCCGTGTCATAAGAATACCAACAAAAGGAATATGAGACTTCATCCATACAAATTTTCTGTTGTCTTACAATTTGTAGAGAAGAGATTCTTCTCTGGGCTACCACAAGGTGTACATTAGGAACGGTGGCCGACCTGTTTAGTCTTCCTAACAAAGAGGGAATGTCTCAATAAAATATAATCTGCGTTTCCGATCGTAGAGTCTAATTGTGCGCAAATTTACGAATCGTTTGGTATCTTTCTTGGGTTGCTCCGAATAATTTCGGAAAGTCGAAGAAATCAATCATTAATTAAGTGGTATGAAACTAAGTTACCCCGGCGTTTGACTAATCAGAGGACTGTTGTATCGTGGGAGTGGAGGAATTTTCCCAGCCTTGGTTTAACTGTTCATAACAATTCGCAACATTGCGACTAGCCACAAAGACTAGGCTTCCTCGGGGCGCCCTTTCCCAGAATTGCTGCCACTCCATGAACACGACCTCTGAACTGTGAAACAAGGCCTTACTGGCCAGAACAAAACCCAACTTTCGCATTGCTTAGGTTGGCTATGGATGCCTCTTTCTGCCAGTGGACGCATAGTGGTAAACAAATCTAACGAGAGAAGCCCGCCGGCCACTGCGACCTAGCGGTTATAGGCGCTTCAGTCCGGTACCGCGCTGCTGCTACGGTCGCAGGTTCGAATCCTGCCTCGGGCATGGCTGTATGTGATGTCCTTAGGTTAGTTAGGTTTAAGTAGTACTAAGTCTAGGGGACTGATGACCTCAGATGTTAAGTCCCATAGTACTGAGAGCTATTTGAACCATTTGAGAGAAGCCCTGTCGTCCCCAGTCATTCGCAATTCTTGGTTGGAGTTGGTCCGTGTTCTTCAGTAGTGCAGGTTGACACCATTTGTATGTTCTTAGCATGCCCAGTGTTCTTAGTAGCAGCTATGCACCTCACAGCTGTTTTGTATTTATAGTAATGAAACTGTGATTTTTCGGTAGTGAATTCATAGAAATGCAACGGTTTCCATCTCATTCGTCGAACGCGACGGAGACCGTCATAGTTCTGTATACGGCCCCCGCCTGGATTTCAGCTTCGTCAATTGTGGTGGCTATTAATGATTTTGACAAATGCCTCACTGTGCTCTCTGTCTCTCTGATCAGAGACTGGACGGGTTACCAGAACTCGTCGTTTATGTTGTAACGTTTCTTTTGTCATTTCTTGCAGTTTTCAGGCTAGACAGCGCGTGGATCGTAATTAACTCGTAAAAGTGTACCTCGCATCTCCATGTGTTTTCTCTGGAACAATATTGCGCAAGTTTTTGTCAGATCTGTAGGACTTCTGGTCTGTTGAAGTCCCCTGTTGCCTCCGAGAACTATTCGTTCAGCTGCTAGAAACTACTGCTAGACGAGATGAATTCCGAGGCTAGCTGCAGTCGAGACAACAGTAAATTAAAACGTAAGGCTAAATGTAGCTGTTAATTGGGAATCAGAGGTCAGGCAGTTTTTCATAAATTTTACTATCAGTATCGCCACGTTATTTTAAGAGAAAATAACAGCTGCATCTACAAGTTAATGCTTCCAAAACAGCTTCTGAATGTTCACTTCCACCGATGTTTGCAGAATGGTGCAGTAACTGGATAAAGAGATCCTTGTTCAGTTCTTCAAATTACTCATTTCAGGCTGCTCCGGTATGCGAAGCCACAGAATACATGCCATTGCGCATTACATAATACTTAACTGGTTTGAACATAGTTCGGTTATTAGGATCTCTGCACCGGAGAAGATGGTCATAAATGAAAAGGATGTGAGACAGCTTTCTAGACTATCGCCATGAAATTCCAGCTTTACGAAAACAAGCAAATAAATGATTCTAAGGAGAAATTAAGAAATGGAATTGACGCTCAGGCAGAAGAAATGAAACGCTTTAGGGTTTCCCGATGAAACGGTAATTCTAGCAGACGCGGCAAAGAAATCGGAAGGCAGCTGAGCGGAAGGAGTGGTGTCTGAAAAAAGGTTGTAAGATGAACATCCACAACAGTAAAACTACGGTAATGGACGCTAGAAGAATAAACTCAAGGAAATCGATTAGGAAATGAGAGACTCTAAGTAGCAAACGAGTTACGGTATTTCGGCGGTAAACGGGATATAAAATGTCGCCTGGCTATCGAAAGAAAAGCTTTCCTGAAAGAAGAGAAATATGTTAAGATGGACTACAGATTTAGCCAAAAGTAACTGAATTCTCCGTTGATGGTTGACAGGATGAATACATAAATTTAAGTGTACTAGAAAATTTTATCTGAAAGTATTTGTTTGGAGTGTAGTCCTTTATGGATGTGAAACGTGGACGGGAAACAGAACTGATAAAAAGAGAATGAAAGATCTTGAAATGCTTTGGCAACGGAGAATGCTGAAGTTTGGATGGGTAAGTCATGTACCTAAAGAACAGTTGCTCAGTCGAATTGGGGAGAAAAGTCTCGTAAGGCACAAGCTGTCTAAAACAAGGTATGATACACCCTTTGTCATCAATAAATAGTTAATTTTTGCTAATGAATTCAAGTGTATGTGTGTGCGTGCGAGGGGGGGGGGGGGAGGTTGTGACTGCAGGGTAGGTTGAGAGGGGGCGAACACGGTAAAACAGTAGGACAGGGCACATGCTTCAATACAGCAAGCATGTTCAAATGAAGTAGGGTTCAGTAGTTGCACAGATGTGAAAATACTTTGCACAACATGGGTTAGCGTGGAGAATGCTTCGAAACATTCTTCCGACTTATGACTCTAATAACACTAAACGGCTCTTGCGTCTTGTTAAGATTGGGGCTTGGCACGCAGTTTCCAGGGAGAGTTTTAGTTTGCTCTCTGTATCCACCGCAAGGCACTGCGCGTTTTATGTATCGAACGTGGTACTTCCATTCTATTCAGGAGTACTGAAGTTCGAGTTGATACTGGAGCTAGTAAACACGTAAGACCTTATTACAAGGACGTCTTGGCGGTAACGTTACAGATGACGTAGTTATGACCCCAGTTACTTCATATATGTTTGGATTGAGAGAAAGGAAAGATAGTAGGTTAAATTGAACATGCATAAAGAGAAACCAAATGAAAACAAGGCAAATGGAAAAAAGTAAGTAAACTGTTTATTATTCCAAAATAAAACTGTAAATGCATTGAGCCCAATATGAGACAAGATGGTCAGCGCTTGCAAGGAAAAATATTTACGGTTGCCCATGGAGCCATGATTGTCCCCAGGTGTACACCTCTTAGACCGAAGCAAATCAATGGCCACGAATGTCTTCCTTCAGGGCTCTAAACATATGGAAATCGCACTGGGAGAGATTGGGACTATGGAGAATGTGTAAGAGCTTCCCAGTGAAACAACTGCAGCATACTCGAAACAACCTTGGCAAACATGTGGACAGTTCTGTATGTTCATTTGACTGTCCCATATACACATGCAGCAACAATCGAATATTAGTAGATTTAAAGCTAATCAATCGGTGTTAGTCAATATTAGTCACTCTTATTATACTAGATGACATGTTGTGCTATGAAACTCTTCATGTAGCAGTTTGTGACATGAAAGAACAGAACAAAGGTCCTGAAATCCATCTGTATAGCATTAATAATAAATATTATTGGTGGCAAACTTAATGTCACTATATTTGGCTTTTTATTAATAAACAGAGAAACTAATTTGTGTAAACAAAATTATTTACGTCAAGATTGACCTTAAAATTTCGTACTGTTGTCTGCAGATGCAGATCAATCACGAGAAGAGCAAAAGGAAACAGGGGTTTTCTGTAGCAGATAGTGAACAGTTCTCTAAAATTCTGCAGTTGGTATACCAGTGAATTACAACAATCGACCCATGATGCACATGCTCATAACAGATAGTCCGTGCAACAAGAAAATGAATCTTCTCTTTACATAATTATCCTACTGATAGTCCAACATATTATCAAATTGTCGAAACGGAATACGTTTCTGAAACTAACTCATACTAGCATTAACTAACAATTGTTTTCTAGTATTTCGAAGCTATTTGTCGAACAAGAACTCAATAATAATAAAAATTCATTATTATTATATTTTACAAGTATATCTTGAATATAGCCTCACAATGCACATAACGTACATTCAGGAAGTGGAATAATAATACTGGAGCATAAAGAGAGGACGACCCATTTCTGTCACGAATCAAGATACAGACGCTGATACACAAAGCCTTTTACACCACCGATTTGTTGCAGCAATGGTTAAATCTACTTCTACGTGATTACTCTGCTATTCACAATAAAATCCCTGGCAGAGAGTTCAATGAACCACCTTCATGCTGTCTCTCTACCGTTCCACTCTCGAACGGCTCGCGGGAAAAACGAGCACGTAAATTTTTCTGTGTGGGTCCTGATTTCTCTAATTTTATCGTGATGATCATTTCTCCCTATATAGGTGGGTACCAACAGAATGTCTTCACAATTGGAGGAGAAAACTGGTGATTGAAATTTCATGAGAAGATCCCGTCGCAACGAAAAGCGCCTTTGCTTTAACGATTGCCACTCCAATTCACGTATCATGTCTGTGACACTATCTCCCCTATTTCGCGATAATACAAAACGAGCTGCCCTTGTTTGTACTTTTTCGATGTCATCCGTCAGTTCCACCTGATGCGTATCCCACACCGCACAGCAATATCCAGAATAGGGCGGACAAGCGTGGTGTAAGCAGTCTGTTTAGTAGACCTGTTGCACCTTCTAAGTGTTCCGCCAATGAATCGCAGTCTTTGGTTTGCTCTACCCACAACATTTTCTATGTGATCGTTCCAATTTAGGTTATTTGTAATTGTAGTCCCTAGGTATATAGTTGAATTTACAGCCCTCAGATTTGTGTGACTTATCGCGTAATCGAAATTTAGTTTATTCAGGGTCAATTGCCACTTTTCGCACCATACAAATATCTTATCTAAATCATTTTGCAAGTCGTTTTGATCATCTGATGACTTTACAAGACGGTAAATGACAGCATCATCTGTAAACAATCTAAGACGGCTACTCAGATTGTCTCCTACATCGTTAATATAGAACAGGAACAATAGGGGGCCTATAACACTTCCTTGGGCAACGCCGAATATTACTTCTGTTTTACTCGATGACTTTCCGTTTATTACTGCGAACTGTGACCTTTCTGACAGGAAATCACAAATCCAGTTGCACAACTGAGGCGATACTCCGTAGGCACGCAGTTTGGTTAGATGACGCTTGTGAAGAACGGTGTCGAAAGCCTTCTGGAAATCTAAAAATATGGAATCAATTTGACATCCCCTGTCGACAGCACTTATTACTTCATGAGTATAAAGAGCTAGTTGTGTTTCACAAGAACGATATTTTCTGAATCCGTGTTGACTATGTTTAAATAAATCGTTTTCTACGAGTTACTTCATAATGTTCGAATACAGTATATGTTCCAAAACCCTACTGCAAATCAGCGTTAAAGATATAGGCCTGTAATTCAGCGGATTACTCCTACTTACCTTTTTGGGTATTGGTGTGACTTGAGCAATTTTCCAGTCTTTAGGTACGGATCTTTCAGTGAGCGAGTGGTTGTGTATAATTGCTAAATATGGAGCTATTTTATCAGCATACTCTTAGAGGAACCTGTCTGGTATACAATCTGGACCGGAGGCCCTGGCTTTACTAAGTGGTTTAAGCTGCTTTTGTTACACCGAGAATATCTTCTTCTATGTTTCTCATCTTGGCAGTTATACTTGATTGGAATTCAGGAATATTTACTTCGTCTTCTTTGGTGAAGGAGTTTCGGAAAACCGTGTTTAATAACTCTGCTTTAGTGTCACTGTCTTCTGGACTTCACCGTTGTTATTGCTCAGTGATGGTATTGATTGCGTCTTGCCACTGGTGTGCGTTATGTATGACCAGAATCTCTTTGGGTTTTCTGCCCACTTTGTGGAATTATTAAAAACATTTCGCATTGAAGTGCGCGCTATATTTCGAACTTCTGTAAAAATTTGCCAATCTTGGGGATTTTGCATTCTTTTAAATTTGGCATGCTTTTTTCGTTGGTTCTGCAACAACGATCTGACCCGTTTTGTGTACCATATGGGATCAGTACCATCACTTATTAATTTATGTGGTATATATCTCTCAATTGCTGTCGATACTATCTCTCTGAAAACATTTCACAACTTTTCAACACTTACATGATCAGATCAGAAGGAGTGAAGACTGTCTTTTAAAAAGGCGTTAAGAGCATTTTTATCAACCTTTTTAAATAGATATACTTTGTGTTTCTTTTTGATGGTTGCAGGTGTTACGGTATTCAGCCTAGCAGCAACTGCCTTGTGGTCGCTAATCCCTGTATTCGTCACAATACTCACTGTTTGTCATGGATTATTTTTTGCTAAAAGTACGCTTTCGCAAACATTTACGCTTCGAGTGGGCTCATGAACTAATTGTTGAGAAAATAATTTTCTGAGAAAATTTCGGATGACCTTTTATGCCTGCCGCCGGCTTTAAACGTCTAATTTTTCCAGCATATCGAGGGTAGATTGAAGTCACCCCCGACTATAATTGTATGAGCGGTGTACTTATTTGAAATGAGACTCAAGTTTTCTTTGAACTGTTCACCAACTATATCTTCTGAGTCGGGGGGTCGGTAAAACGATCCAATTAATAGTTTAGTCCGATTGTCAGGTATAACCTCTACCCATACTATTTCACACGAACTATCTACTTCAATTTCGCTACAAGGCAAACTACCTCTGACAGCAATAAATACTCCACCACCAACAGTATTTAATGTATCCTTTCTGAACACTGTTAGATCGTTTAAAAAATTTCTGCTGAACGTATTTGGGGCTTTAGACAGCGCTTTGTACCTACAGCTATTTGAGCTTCAGCGCTTTCTATTAGGGATTGGTGCTCTGGTTCTTTCCCAACACAGCTACGACAATTTACAACTCCATTACTGTGTTTTACCTGCTCACTCTTTGACCGATGCCCCTTCTATGGTTCCCTGAGACCCTCTAACCTAAAACACCGCCCAGTCCCTTCCACACAACCCCCGCTACTCTTGTAGCCGCCTCCTGTGTGCAGTGGACTCCTGACCTATTAAGCAGAACCCGGAAACCCACCACCCGATGGCGCAGGTCAAGGAATCTGCAGCCTACAAGGTCACAGTACCGCCTGAGCCTCTGATTCATACCCTCCACTCGGCTCTGCACCAAAGGGCCACAGTCGGTTCTATCGACGATGTTGCAGATGGTGAGGCCCACCTTACTCTCGGAAGCATGACTGGCAGTCTTTACCATTTCCGCTAGCCGCCCGAAACCAGACAGAATCTGCTCCGATCTAGAGCGACACACGTCACTGGTACCGACATAAGCCACCACCTGCAGTTAGCTGCATCCTGTACTCTTGATGGCATCCGGAAGCACTCTTTCCACATCCGGAATGACTCCCCCTGGAATGCACATGGAGTGCACACTGGCTTCCTTCCCCTCCTTGGCAACCATGTTCCTAAGGGGCTCCATTACGCGCCTAACGTTGGAGCTCCCAACTAGCAGCAAACCCACCTTCTGTGAATGCCCAGACCATCCGGGCCGAGAAGCTTCCTCTGGAACAGGGTGGACAACTGCATCCGGCTCAGACACATCGTCAGCCACAGATAACGCCCGAAACCTGATCGTCAAACGAACTGGCGAGGCCCTACGATCAGCCCCTGACAGTTCTTTGCTGCCTGCCAGAATTTGGAATGATCTCCCACTCGACGATGGGTGAGGGGTCAACCTCAGTGCAGGCAGCGCTCGGGGTGGTGACAGTAGTGGACCGATCGGAGGACAAGTGGGACGTGCTCGACGGCTCTCATATCCCTACGTTCGACCCCCCACAGTGACGCCCCTTGGCAGCAGCCTCAGGCTGTGTGACAGAAGCCAATGCAGCCTGGAGCTGTGATCGAAGGGTCGCCGACTCAGCTCGCATCTGTATACAGCAGTCACAGCTCCTATTCATTACTGCAGTCACTCCTGTTTGAAGCTCATAAAAAAATATAACAAACGTACGGTGTACTAGCCTTATTAGTAGCAAGAACTCACGGTGCGCTCTCGCTGACGGTCTAACTGACACTGAGCTGTTCTAACCAAACAAACAATAGCCTGTACGATAGGATGGTCGATACAAGGGTCGATAGCAACGGCGGTACTGTATACTACACTGTTATTGAAATAAACGTTTGTGTATAGTAAGCATTCGAACACACGAGAAATTACAAAAATAAACTAGTAACTACACAGTTAACTGAAAATAAGTCGCTCCTCTTCGTAGTTCGTAAAAATATGTAACAAGCGAATGGTGTACTCGCCTTATTAGTAGCAGGAACTCGCGGTGCACTCTCGCTGACGGTCTAATCGACAGATACGATTCATTCTAGCGTTCTATAGATGATACTCGAAAGGCTGAGAGTCACAAAATAGTAAAATAAAAAGTTATAAAATAATCCTCTATCGCAATTCAAATGGGTTACAATTTACTTCAAATGCATGCTGGGGCCTGCGATTAAAAGCTAATAATGGTACACTGACTTTTACTTACTGTTACATGTTATAAATGAACTTTCCAATGTGCAGGTGCTAACCTGGAAAATAAAGTAAAAAAAGCAGTATTAGAACTGTGTGTTCGAAATACATGTTCAAAGACGTACTGCCACTACAACTAAATTAGAATTACTGCATTAACTGTTTAAATCTTAAATATGAAAAGTTACCATAACAAAATAAACCATTGCATACACATTTGCAGACTGAGGCAAGTACTACGGCCGTTATAACACCTCACAGCCAGCACTATTCAAGAACTGTACGAGAAATGGAGGGTTGCAGGATCCGCGTAGATCAACAGGCGACCGAAGACGGGATTCACACGGACATTACGAAAAGTCGGTACAAGTCGGTAACGAGGTTACCGCAGCAGGCTGGTGTATATCGTTCATCGTGCCATCTTGTACTGAAAAATACGAAATTAAGAGCCTATCGTGTGAGTGTGGTGCAAGAGTTGAAATTGGAGTATCAGGAGAAAAAGAGTTCATTGTTGTAACTGGCTTTTAACATCAATTGCCAACGGTTACTTGTACCCCTTGCTTTACGTTATATCAGATGAGGCCTGGTTTCATTTGTCAGGTTAAGTAAACTTCCAGAATTGCAAATACTGGTCGCAGGACAGACCACATATTTTGCATGAAGAACCTCTTCAGACAGATAGGTTAGACGTTTGGTGTGTATTGTCTGGCATGCGCATTGTTGGCCTCATATTTTTCACTACACCTGAAACAATGCCGGATGTCTACGCTCAGTTAACAGATGCAGAGAAGCTGCGTGCAGTATTCCAACAAGTTGGGGCAACTGCTCACACATCCTACGAAAGCACGGCCCCCATCACCAACGTGTTCCCTGAAGACAGGCTTGTGAGTAGAGGCCCCTGGCCGGCACGGTTCCCCGACTTAACAGCGTGTAATTTTTGTTACGGAGAGCAGTGTGAAGCAAAGTGTAAGCTGATAATCCTTTCACAAGAGACGACATTAAGCGGAACATTACAAGAGAAATTAACAAGCCTGCAGAATTGCAGCATGTTAGTGATAACGTCATCATACGAAGTCAGCGATGCTCGGATGCCCATGGCCACCATTTCCAGCATCTCTCATATACAGGTAACTACATGTTTTTTAACGTTACTATTATCTATCCTTTCTTGTCAGTACATTGTTACTTGAAGCCCGGACGTGAGGCGCAAGGGGTTTTATGTGGGACACCCTGTATAAAATGCAGACTTTTGCACTTTAGAACGCATACATTGCTGACAAAAATACACTGCTGATTGATCCAGACGTCCAGATTTCAATTTTCCGCTATTTCCGGGATTGTTCCTTTGAAAAACGCTCGATGTATTTTTCTTCAATGACAACGATCACGAAAGCCTACAGACTCATGCAGGGTGTCCATAAAGTCCCATTCGTTTAAAAAAAGTCGTAACATGAAAACTATTAGAAACAGAGAATCGTGGTTTGTTGTAAAACAATTGCCAGCTCTCACACCTTTTTTCCTTTGTTTTTTGTTGCAGGTCTGACTTAGAGCGCATCAGAATGGTGACAGACTAAGAGAAGGAGCTATGTGTCATCTGGTACGTAAAATCTAAATCTGTGACAGTACTGCGGATTTTATCGACCCTGATATGCGAGGGTGTCACCGCTAAAAACAAGGTTAATGAGGTGGTTCAAAAACTTTACAGAGCCTGGCAATTTCAAAGACTGTCCCCGAAGAGGACGTCCCCCTGTTTATTAAGCACGTGTTGACAGACTGCAAGATGCATTTCAGTGCGGTCTGGCAGGGCCATGAGGTGGGCTCAGTACAAAAGCGCCCACCAACGCATCCCTTAGACCAAATTCTGCCACCTCTGGAGTATAAAAGCATATACTCCATCACCAAATGCATTAATTATTTCATTTCACATATTAACCATAAAACTGTCATTACTGCACAAGTAGAAAGAAATTAAAACTACTATTGCATCCATGTACTCCTCTGTTCTCGATGTACACAGCAGTAGTTGGTGGCTGACACTACAAATCACTCAAAACCACGTAGCATAATCATCACAGTCATACCAACATTAGGTTTTGTCAAAATACCAAAAGTTGCAAATGTTGATATATTCCCCATTACAGCTACTGCACAAGGAGTACCTCAACGGTATACAATTACTGGTGATAAGCACTGTAATCCGTTTATGGCATGTGACACTTTTTCAAAAACACCTTTGGAACCAGCTCAAATTCAGGAACAATTAGTACAAGCTATTGCTCCAGTAACAAGTGATGATTTCTCTGGATATGATGATTTAATAGAAAAGGCAGATATTGCTTCTGCTGGGTACAATATTAGACTCCATGATACAAATGTCCAACCTAGTCTTCATGTAGGTATAAACCCTACATGTGCTTTAAGCACTGGCAGTTTAAATAATGATATTGTTAAATATACTGATACTCAAATGTTGTTTGAAGCTATTGCTGAATGTTCTGTTTATTCAGATTGTTTGGAAACTCATTATCCCAGAGCAAATGTACCAAAAGTTCAGATATCTGATATGATTTATTTGTCAAATGTTAAAAGGAATCACGAATCATCAGTGTACAAGGGACAATATGAAATTAAACAAGCTTGAATATAATATCTTGTATTTATTGTAAAAAACATTTGTATTGTAAAAATTGTAAATAAATGAATTATTACATTGGAACAGTGTTTCATTTCAATAATCAACATTATACATTTGAAGTAATTGAAAGAAAGCCAAAGGATACGGATTTTTACAAGCATTTTTTAATTCATCAAACTTCCTTCACCTAATTGTACGTACACAAATATCTTTAAAATCTGGGTGAGAACAAATAACTGGTTGTGAATTTTAAATTACCAATAATGGAGTACGTCTTAATATAGCGTCTCCTTTGTACTTCACTCTGATGTTACGTGCAATGCCTTCACACACTTTTTTAAAATCCTCAATTGCACCCTCCTCTAAAGAAATTTCATTTCCAACAATCACACGTCTGTTAACAGCATCTTGCAATGCAAACTGATTCGTTCTATTATTACAACGCCCAATGTGCCCAACATTTAAACCAAGTGAAATTATACAATCAAAAAACCAATTTTTCCACAATTTGGTGGACCAATAATACAAAGTGTGTTTAACTTTTTATTTGGTACATCACTCACGCTGAGATTATGCCACGAAAGTTAAGGTCAATGTTAGAATCTGTCAGTTGGTCACTTTATCTCCAAACTTCAAAAATCGAGAAAAATAGAAAAACATCAGCTATTGAAGTAATAACTTTCTACCGGTAATCAGGGACAAATACACTACAACATCAGCTACTGAAATAATAACTTTATACCGGTAATCAGGCGCAAATACAGTTCAAAACAGCTCACACAGAATATTTAAACTCAAAAATTCATTGGAAGTGCAAAACGCGCCAATGTGAGGTGGAGGCTCGGTATTTCTTCTTTTCTTTTGTAGCCCTCACCTCAGTATCCTGTGTTGTGGATCCTCTATAGATTACGTAACTTAACGCAATATTCTCCTGCGGTCTGAGACCTTGACCGCTGATAAGAACTTAGCCGAATGGCCGCTTGTCGTACATCACGAGAACTGCAGGAAAGCAAGATCAATTGTCCGTAAAGTGTAACATAAGCTGTTATGTCGTTATCCATATAATGTCCAAATGGTCCAAGCATTGCAGCCACACTGTTGTCATCTTTGGCATGGAGAGGGACATTTATATAAAGGTCAGAATAAGTCAAGACCCAACATTACTTGCATACTACTAAAAGTACTCTCATCATATTTTAAGGAAAATCATTAAAATGTCCAGAAGTCCAGAAGTATGCACAATCTGACAGAAATTAATGATGCAGATAATAAGACTGAAACCCCATGCAATACTCTCAAACATCAGTCAGTCAGTGAACAAGACACCATAACAATTAAGGTGAATGGCAATGCTCTGACCAATAGATCACAATTTGCAAGTACTTATAAGGATCACTTTCTAAATGTAACAGCTAAAGTAGGATTAAATAGTTCAGTTGAGGTAGCAGAAGAAAGTACTAAAAATCACCTTCCACAAAATTTTAAGCAACTAGAAGCAGCACCAATATCCTTCACTAAAGATAATAGAATTATAAAAAAATCTAAAAAACAAGGGTTCATATGCTGTTGGTAGTACTTCAAACATAATTCTGAAAAGTTGTTCTACCCTAATAAGTAATATATTTAATAACACATGTAATCCGTCACTGACAACTGGGAAATTTTTCCAGACAAGATAAAATAGACTATTTTAAGTGTCTTTATAACAATGGTGACATTAAGGACTTAATTAATTATCGTCCAGTTTCTTTACTGACATCCTAAAATATATGCTGAAATAATGTCCTCAAGAGTAGTCTCTATGCTAACAGAAACTACTTACTTAGCACATCACAGTTTGCATTCCAAACAGGTTACTCAACTGCGAATGTTGTTTACACACTCACCCTACAAATATTACAAGTCTTAAGTATAAAATATCACCAGTTGGTATTTTTTGTGATCCTTCCAATTTCTGATTGTGTAAATCATGCTACACCCTCGGAATAACCTAAGTTTTCTGTAATTGATGGCTTTACACGCAGCTGGAAAGGCAGAAAGTGCAAGTGACTGGAGAGGAATCATAAAGGGAATCCCACAGACTTCAGTGACTTCAATTTTTGGTCCACTGCTAGTCATTATATATGTCAATGGCCTTCCACTTAAAATTCAACAAGTTTAGCAAATGATACTACTGTTATAATAAATCACTTTAGAGAAAAAGCAACAGGTGAGACTGTCAATGGTGTTTTACAAAGAATTATTCAGTGTTCTTTGAAACTGAGAAACCCCTAATTAAAAAAAACACTATATTAATTTCTGTACAGTAAACAGAATCATATCGACAAATGATGTAGCATATGAACAGAAGTCAATAAATGGGGTAGAAAGTTCCACGTCTTTGGGTGTGCATATTGATGAAAACTTCAATTGGAAGAAGTGCATTACTGAGTTCCTCAAACAGTTAAGTTCTTCTACATTTACTCTTCACATAACTGCCAGTCTTGGAAACAAATGAATCATCCTCTTGATATATTTTGCTCATTTCCATTCAACAATGTGTTATGGTATAATTTTCTATGGTAACACGTCACGTAGAAAGAAAGTACTGACTACACAACAGTGAGCAATAAGAATCATATGTGGTAACGAATGAAAAATGGGTCCACTTTTTCGCAAGTACATAAATTATTGCTTTGTTTTAACACCCAAATATTTTTCAAGACAGCTGTATTATCCTCAGTGAGTTTTTACTTTTATTTTCTTTTTATTTTACATTATGTGTGTCCTGTGGCTGTCAACTGATATCAACCATAGGTCTAAATTAGTATAGCATGTCATTATAGTATTTGGCATGTCCTGAGCTGTGACAAGTTTGTTTTTGTGTGCAAAACTTGTTTTTGTGTTGTTGGGTTGACGTTTTCTCCAGCTCATTCGTGAATACGGCGTCGTACTGTGTTGCTGTGGCTTGGATACATGATTCACTGGCAACTTCACAATAGCACGTTAGGCACATAAAAACAAACTTGTCACGGCTCAGGATTAGGTAAATACTACAATAAAGACATGGTGCACTAATTTAGACCTGTGGCTGATTTCAGCTGGCGGTCACAGGGCACATACGATGTCAAATAAAAGGAAAATAAAACAAAAAACTCACTGAGAGTGCCAAAACTATGGTGAAACATGTTGGGTGTTAAAACAAAACAATAATTTGTGTACTTGCAAAAATGGTGGTCCCATCCTTAATTTATTATTACTTTCTGCAAGCACGGGAACTAAGCTCAAAACTCCAATATAATATGTGGTGTTCACCCACTGAGGTCATGTAGGCAACTTTTTAAAGAATTGGGCATTCAACTGCATCATCACAATACATTTATTCGTTAGTGAAATTCATCATAAATGATCCGTCACAACTTGAGAAGAATAGTAACATCCAAACGTGTAACACTAGAAGAAAAAACGATCTTTATTATCCATTATTAAAGTTGTCAGTGGCTCAGAAAGGAGGTCAATATTCACCAATAAAAATTGTTGATCATTTACCCAGTGCTGTAAAATGTCTCACAGGAAGCAAAGCAAGTTTGAAAACTAACCTAAAATCATTTCTCCTTAACAACTCATTCTACTCCATGGACGAGTTTCTATTTAAAAATTGGTAGCCTGTGAAAATAAAAAATCAACTAGTTTTTTAAGTTTTGTTGCCCGAGTAGGACTAAAAAATAATATGTTCACTAACGTTAACACTAATCATGTATCATGTAAATCTATAAACTGACTCGTTCCACATCATTTCGATAAAAGAATCATTTAAATGATCAATGAAACATGTAACTAACAAACAAAAAAACAAACAAACATTCGCTTATTTCTTGTTGGCATACAGAGGTCTGACAATGACTACCTGAAAAAATGCCTGTTTTCCGGTGAAAAAAGGGTTTCTTCGTAGAGAAAACCATAAAGGAAAACGTTTACTTGGACTTGCTCCTGCTACCACAAATTGAAGAGCTGCAGCCGTCCTTCTTTCAGCATGATGGTGCACTCCCACTTTGGAGTTTGCGCGTAAGGTGTGCTGAATGACACATTTCCGAGAAGTGGTTGTGTCATGATGTTCCCATCACATGACTCCCACGCTCTCCCGTGTCACACCATTAGACTTATTTTATTGAGATTACGTCAAGCAACAACATTTCTACCATTCACGCACGTCAATGAAGCAATCAGAGCTATTGTTGGTGCAATCATAATCCGTACGTGGGCAGATATAGAATATCGCCTTGATGTTTTATGGGTGACAGTTGGACATACACTGAAACTCTGGCAGAGAAGAAAAACATTGTTAGAGCTGTTGAACGTTAGAACAAAGCACGATGCTCAGTCTTTAATACTCGTAGTTTCCAAGTTACCCTTTTTTGAAACGATGGCGTAGTTTTACAACCTGTATAACATTAGCGACCCGCCCCGATTTCGCATCATACGAAAATTACGCTCCAAGAAGTTGTTTCATACTGAACAACAAGAAGAATAACAAAAACTATAATATATAGCAACTTATATGTAATTATTACATAACGTAACTATTATATACATAAAACTAATGAATGATAAGAAAAATATGATGTTTCATAAAAGTATTTTGAAAATTTACTAAATTGTTAGTGTGCAAAATAAAGATTTAACTTTACACAAGGAAACAATCAGTTCCCGGACTCAGAGTCTCCACAAAAGGGGAAATCAAAGAAATCATCAAATTTCTCAGAAACAATAAAGCATCCAGGAAGGATTCCATAAATGGAGAATTCTGGGCTCATTTAGATTACAAATTTCTGGAGAAGCTAACCGAAATCGTCCAGAAAATTTGGTTAACAGAGAGATTCCTGAAGATAGGAAGACAGACTTGATCCACTCATTGTGCAATGCAGATGATAAAACCGACGTGACCAACTAGAAAGGCATCCTCTCCGATCAGTTGCCTACAACATATTATCAAAAGCATTATTAGCTAAGGCCGAAGAACAACTCGATTCTTAAACTGGTGAATATCAATTTGGTTTTTGAAAGAATAGATCTTGAAACTTCCTGGCAGATTAAAACTGTGTGCCCAACCGAGACTCAAACTCGGGGCCTTTGCATTTCGCGGGCAAGTGCTCTACCATCTGAGCTACCGAAGCACGACTCACGCCCGGTCCTCACAGCTTTACTTCTGCCAGTATCTCGTCTCCTACCTTCCAAACTTTACAGAAGCTCTCCTGCGGACCTTGCAGAACTAGCACTCCTGAAAGAAAGGATACTGCGGAGACATGGCTTAGCCACAGCCTGGGGGAGTTTTCCAGATTGAGATTTTCACTCTGCAGCGGAGTGTGCGCTGATATGAAACTTCCTGGCAGATTAAAACTGTGTGCCCGACCGAGACTCGAACTCGGGGCCTTTGCCTTTGGCGGGCAAGTGCTCTACCATCTGAGCTACCGAAGCACGACTCACGCCCGGTCCTCACAGCTTTACTTCTGCCAGTATCTCGTCTCCTATCTTCCAAACTTTACAGAAGCTCTCCTGCGAACCTTGCAGAACTAGCACTCCTGAAAGAAAGGATACTGCAGAGACATGGCTTAGCCACAGCGTGGGGGATGTTTCCAGAATGAGATTTTCACTCTGCAGCGGAGTAGCGGATTGTGCGCTGATATGAAGTTTCTGTAAAGTTTCAAAGGTAGGAGACGAGATACTGGCAGAAGTAAAGCTGTGAGGACCGGGCGTGAGTCGTGTTTCGGTAGCTCAGATGGTAGAGCACTTGCCCGCCAAAGACAAACGCCCCGAGTTCGAGTCTCGGTCGGGCGCACAGTTTTAATCTGCCAGGAAGTTTCATATCAGCGCACACTCCGCTGCAGAGTGAAAATCAAATTCTGGAAACATCCCACATGCTGTGGCTAAGCCATGTCTCCGCAGTATCCTTTCTTTCAGGAGTGCTAGTTCTGCAAGGTTCGCAGGAGAGCTTCTGTAAAGTTTGGAAGGTAGGAGACGAGATACTGGCAGAAGTAAAGCTGTGAGGACCGGGCGTGAGTCGTGCTTCGGTAGCTCAGATGGTAGAGCGCTTGCCCGCGAAATGCAAAGGCCCAGAGTTCGAGTTTCGGTCGGGCACACAGTTTTAATCTGCCAGGAAGTTTCATATCAGCGCACACTCCGCTGCAGAGTGAAAATCTCATTCTGGAAACATCCCCCACGCTGTGGCTAAGCCATGTCTCCGCAGTATCCTTTCTTTCAGGAGTGCTAGTTCTGCAAGGTTCGCAGGAGAGCTTCTGTAAAGTTTGGAAGGTAGGAGACGAGATACTGGCAGAAGTAAAGCTGTGAGGACCGGGCGTGAGTCGTGCTTCGGTAGCTCAGATGCTAGAGCACTTGCCCGCGAAAGGCAAAGGCCCCGAGTTCGAGTGTCGGTCGAGCACACAGTTTGAATCTGCCAGGAAGTTTGATATCAGCGCACACTCCGCTACAGTGTGAAAATCTCATTCTAGAATAAATCTTGTTTAGATCAGATTCTCAGTCTAAAGTCATTAATAATGTGTCTGAGAAGAAATCTGAAACTTTCGTAATCCTTTTTTTTATTTCAGGAAAGCCTATGGCTCGGTTGATGGGACGTCACTGTTTGAATTACTCAATGAAGTGGGCTATGTGGGCTGTGACAGTAAAAGCTCAGCACTAATCAAACAAACACTAACGAACATCATTTCTAAAGTGAAATGTAGAGGTGAAATTTCCTGAAGTTTTGATCTTAAAACTGGAATGAGGCAAGGAGATGATGTCTGCCCGCTGCACTTTGATTGTGTCCTAGAAAAAATGGTAAGGGAATGGAGAATGTCATTAGGAGAAAGCCAAACTAATGAGAAAGTTAGGTAGGGTTACAGAAGGGACAACCTACAAATAGATTGGTTAGCGTTTGTGGAGTATTTTTTCAGACTCAAAGGAAACAGCTCCTACACAAATAGAATTACTCAAGGAACAAGGTGGAAAAGCAGGCTTACGAATCTCCCTTGAGAAAACCAAATTTATGACAAAAATTAAGGCAACCCCGAACATAATGAAAACTAAAGGTGGAGAAACTGAGAGAACATAGGTGCGTATGTACCTAGGAGAAGTAAATAAACAAGACATTTCAGAGAAACAGTTAATAAGATGAACACGGCATACTACCTCACAAAGGACGTATATTATAAGAAATCAATATCCATCAATGATAAACTTACACAATACTCCACAGTAATTGGCCAGAAGCACATTATGCAGCGGAAGGTTTAACTCTGAAGAAAAAGGCGAGTTGGGAGCACTGGAAATTAAAGAAATAAAAATACTAAGGAAAATTTCTGAACCAATAAAGGACCAAACATGGCACAGAAGACGTCGTAATAGTCAAATTTATACATATAATGAGAAAAATACAGCGATGATTAGGAAAAGAAGACTAGCTTTCTACGGCCAAATTTAAAGAAAATTCAAATGGCTCTGAGCACTATGGGACTTAACTACTGAGGTCATCAGTCCCCTAGAACTTAGAACTACTTAAACCTAACTAACCTAAGGACATCACACACATCCATGCCCGAGGCAGGATTCGAACCTGCGACCGTAGCAGTCGCGCGGTTCCAGACTGTAGCGCCTAGAACCGCTCGGCCACTCTGGCCGGCGCCAAATTTAAAGGATAAATCCCAACAGACTGACAAAAAGAGTGTTCACGTACGTTGTAATACATGAGTAAAAGTGGAAAACACATGGTACGAAGAAGTGTGACACTGAAGAATTTCAAATTACTCCACTCGATATTAAGGAACGGCTGCCAGTCAGAAAGAAATTCAGGACTCCGACGCCTTCCGTGCAAAATCCAAGAATCAAACTGGAGCCACGTGAACACAAGAAAGAGGAGAGAAAAATCGAGGAATGATGAGAGAAATGTGGAAGAGAAGAAAGGAGAAGCAGTTGAAATAACAGTAGTCTATAGCGGCTCATACATAAAAGAATAAAACTAACATGTATTGGCGGACACAGAAGTTGCTTCATAAAAAAGGAGTGAAACGCGTGAGGCACAAAACAGACAGCCTTTCATTTAGTTGCATTAACGAATCACATCTCCAAGAATGTAGAAACAACTAAAGAACGATGGAAAATATAAAAAGTGACGATAGTTTCTTTATGTTTAAATGACCTATAGCAGTGATCGAATAGTGCGAGATTTACGTGTGTATCCTGACTACAGCTTCTGGAGGTCTGCAAGTTGCTGACCGAATGTCGTACTGTCGCATGCAGACAAGACCATCCTAGAGCGCGCGGTATGCACTTTCACAATATTGCAGGACAACTGTGTGTATGCAAGGACGAGTGACGTCGAGGGTGACAGCGGAATTGTACGCGCCCTCACGGGCATATTTGCGAGGCAGAGGGTCTAGGATAACAACAAGGAGCCTCGCCGGCAGCCCGCGAACCGCCGCTGTCCTAGATCCTGTTCTCCAGCACAATAGCCTGCCGGCGCAGCAAGTGTGTGCTTCACGGGGAGCGGGAGTGGTCTCGCTGGCGATGTCTGTCTGACACTGCTACAAGTGTGCTGTCACTGCATCCTGCTACTCGTCAATACCTGCTTCGTAAAACACAATTTGCAAGAAATTCCGCGTTATGAAAGACACAGTTTATTTTTGCTTTACCCAAACGTATGTGAAGTAACTTTCTCACAGCAGTTACAGAAATCGTGGCTCCTATTCCGTCTTACGGCAAAATGCCGAATTTTTTTACTGTTTTGTTATTTCATCTTCTTCGCCCCATATGGTCTGGACATGGGCTGTCAGCGGTACAATATTCCGGCCTTCATTCAAGCGAATTATAAAAAATTATATTTAGAATTAGAAACAAAATATACAGCTGTTTTTCGATTAAAGATGCACAGTTAAAAAAGAAAATATACACATTTTAAAAACACATATTACGAAGGTGAAATTCTTCTGGTACAAAATATATATATTCTTCTGGTACTATATATATATATATATATATATATATATATATATATATATATATATATATATATATATGAAGCACTGCACTTTTACTTAAAATCTGAGGGACCTGCACAGGGTAAGAAGTATTGTCGGAGGAGAAAGTGTGTTCCATAGCGTTGAGCGGTGTGGGTAAAAAGATAGGAATCTGTTAGATAGGAAAACTGTGGAGACGGTAGGAAAGAATTGATGCGGATGGTGGGAAATACAGACGGTGAGAAAGACAGAGGATGAGGAGCAGTCTGTTGTGTGGATAGTGTGGCGGTACTAGAGGAAAGGGGTGGGGATGGATGGAGAGGGAAAAGGAGAGAGGAGCTCTGATGTGGAGTGGGATAGGTAGGGAAGGTTTAAGTTGGTAAGAAGGATAAATATCGGGCCGGATCTCATTGCCTGGGGAAAAAAATTGGTTGAAGTTGCGACGGGATATGAAGTGTGTGTAAGTGCAGGGGTGCAGGGATGTGTTTGTGAAGGCGTGGCAGCATACCAGGATACGTGGTTTGAGGAGGGTTATTGGAATCTAGTTTGCGGATACTATAGTAGATGCGGTGGTGTTCGATGTGGGTGAGGAGGGGTGGGAATTTAATGAGATGGCAGATGATCCATGTGACGGAAGGTAAACGGATGCGGAAAGCCACACGGAGTGCATGGAGTTCGAGGATTTGGAGGGACTGGAAGTGCCGGAGTCTTGTATTTCCTTGTACTGTCACTAGCGGCGGTCGACATTTCATCTCCACAAGGACTGCTCCGTATCTACTTAATCGCTGCCCTGCCGGCAAGAATCGGCGAGCTCTAAACAAGAAAGGAATCAAGCCTGACTTCGACCATATGTAAAAATAAAAAAATATTTTCGGCAGCATCAAAGACATTTTAGGCCTTCTCATTCCGTGGATTATATGAAATCCCTTAAGAGTGTGGCAAATCACACACTGAACAGACAAATTGCTGCGTCTCCATTTGTTAGACCGAAATTATACTGTAATGGAATGGAACACGTATTTAAGGAGGCAAACAAGTTCAACGTTACGTGCATCGCTCAAGAGTCAAAAATACTTTGAGTGCTGGTGCAGAAGAGGTAAAGTAGCGTGCAGGTAGGTACGTGCCTACAGAAGATTTGAAGAGCCACTGGAATGCCGCGCCGAGGGAGGCAAACAACGTACTGATGCCAGACACAAACCATTAATCTCCCTGGGGTGAGAGTCAATCGTCCAACCAGCACTGCGTGTCTCAAAAATATCAGAGTCTATCGAAAACTGAGCCAAGAATCACATTCCTGTTTTTAAATTGTGTATATCTTGCCCTGTCCACTCTTTTTCTTCTTCTTCTCCTGTCTACACGTATATAAATTAGTTCCCCACCAAGGTTTCTGTCTATATGTTCAGCCTAGTCCCAGGAATTACTGTACGGATTTTGATACAGTTTTCCCTAACAGATAGACTGATTCACAAGGAATGTTTGTCTTCATAATTTATAAATATTTTGCGCAAACTGGCTGAATCATGAAAATTAAATTTTCTCATTGCTATGGAAACTATGCCACTGTCATCTAGTGGTGAATGCCAGAACTAGCAGTCACCCATACGTATTAAGGGCACAAGGCCACCCGACTGCAGGCTGGCGCGAATTAGCGCTACCGAGAGGTCGGCGCGTGCTGTCTTCATAGGCCACCTGCAGTGCAGGACGTATCACATATTAAGGCGCTACAGCCGAGCGGCTGTGAAGTGCTACAGCTCGCACCGCACTGACGCTGCTGTTGGTGGGACCGGGCGGTGCAGTATCTCCTAGCTCACATCGTTGCTGCAAGATTAACTCCAACCACCAATTAAATATGAAACACTTAACATTCATGCCTCCTGAGTTGGGTCACTACATGTCAAATCAACACAAAAAGACCATTTTCTACCTCATCGTCTCAGATTTTCTTGACATTTGGTACAAGTGTACTGTTGGTATAGACTTACAAAAATGTGAAATTTTCTTGCGACATGTCAACTCGTTTCTGAATTATGTAGCTGTGAAGTTATTGTAAACTGGCGCAAAAAAAAGGAACGGCAGGTTTTAGAATTGCTGTAGAAGCTTTCCGAACTGAGCTACAGAGCTGGGAAATATACCGTTGTACAGCATTTTTCACCCCCTTTCCTATGGTATACAATAATATATAGGATAATATAAGAAAAATATTTTCAAAACAAAATGTTAAATTTTAATTTAATTTTTTTTAAATTGTATCATCATCATCATCATTTAAGACTGATTATGCCTTTCAGCGTTCAGTCTGGAGCATAGCCCCCCTTATACAGTTCCTACATGATCCCCTATTCAGTGCTAACATTGGTGCCTCTTCTGATGTTAAACCTATTACTTCAAAATCATTCTTAACCGAAACCAGGTACCTTCTCCTCGGTCTGCCCCGACTCCTCCTACCCTCTACTGCTGAATCCATGAGTCTCTTGGGTAACCTTGCTTCTCCCATGCGTGTAACACGACCCCACCATCTAAGCCTGTTCGCCCTGACTGCTACATCTATAGAGTTCATTCCCATTTTTTCTTTGATTTCCTCATTGTGGACACCCTCCTGCCATTGTTCCCATCTACTAGTACCTGCAATCATCCTAGCTACTTTCATATCCGTAACCTCAACCTTGTTGATAAGGTAACCTGAATCCACCCAACTTTCGCTCCCATACAACAAAGTTGGTCGAAAGATTGAACGGTGCACAGATAACTTAGTCTTGGTACTGACTTCCTTCTTGCAGAAGAGAGTAGATCGTAGCTGAGCGCTCACTGCATTAGCTTTGCTACACCTCGCTTCCAGTTCTTTACTATGTTGCCATCCTGTGAGAATATGCATCCTGAGTACTTGAAACCGTCCACCTGCTCTAAATTTGTTCCTCCTATTTGGCACTCAATCCGTTTATATTTCTTTCCCACTGACATTACTTTCGTTTTGGAGATGCTAATCTTCATACCATAGTCCTTACATTTCTGATCTAGCTCTGAAATATTACTTTGCAAACTTTCAATCGAATCTGCCACCACAACTAAGTCTTTAAATTGTATATTTTAAAATTTTGAAATTTATTCCATGAGTATTTAATATTGTTGTAAATGACAGGTCAAAATATAAATTGGGATGATTATTTATTCATTACAACAAGAAAAAGGAATACTGAAGGTCTGTTTCCAATAATTCGTCTGTGCACTCATGTTAATTATTACAACTTTAATAATATTGATATTTTCATGAAAATAAACATGAACACTGTTGTGATAAACATTCAAGTAAATAGTTCACAGTGAAACTATTTATTAAGTAATAGGAATTGATTATCATTTTAAGTTTTAAAAGGCTTCATTCGTTTGGTACACATCACTTTCAAGTCATGTATATGTTCTTCCGCTAGTTGTAGTTTTTCAGGAGATTTTGATACTTTCTTTTCGCAAACTTCTGAATCCAAGGAAAAGTTTGTCACCAATATTTTTGATCTAGTTCTCGAAATGAATGCATAGTATTGACGCATTCCTTTGATAGTCGACGCTCGTTCAAAGCAGTTTTTCAATAAACATTCTAATTAAACATAGTCTCCTTGAGCTGAATACACAAAGTCAATATTGGTAACGTTTTCTACTGCCCATTCGAAAAGTTGCAGTGGGGTTTTCATTTGGTTTTCATAGGGTCTTGCAATCTGGCCTGATTGACCAATCTCGCTACAGATCCTCTAATACTGCCTGTCACACGTCCCTTTGCCATGTGGCATGGCAAAAAGCGCCACTCTGCTTTCATTTCAAAATCTTCGTCATGGAAACGGAGGGTAAGAAGTTCTTTCCGTTTTTGTACTGGGCAGCAGACCGATCTGAAAAATAGAATAATTTTTCTGGAAGGTTTTGAAAGGTGTCTGTCAGAATAGGTATGAGCTCTTTCTTTATTTGTTGAAAAGCATACACAACAACTCTGTTTTGCTCCAATGAGTCAGAAACAGTTACTTAACTAAGACGGTCTACTTTGTTTTCGTCTTTGAAATATATAATAAAAGGCTGGATTGTGATCTTTTGGTTTGCCAAGTGGCAACTCTGAGCTTCATCTTCCAGAATTATGCCTTAATTTTCAGAAAAATCACATGTGACAACGAATTCTGATTCTTTCAGCTTTTATTTTGTGTAGTTAAGAAAATATCGCTGCTACTTGGCAATGAAGTCATGCTGAACCAAAGGGGACAACTTTCTACAGAATAAATCAATAAACGCTTCTGAATTTTTCTCCGAAGTCTGTAAATTACAACGGTAAACCGGAAACCACCGATGAAATTGTACTTTTTCAGTTTAATTTTTAGCAAAGAATTCTTCCAAAATTTTACGCATGTCAGATGCACCTGGCCAGTAAGCACAATTCTCCATGTTGCAATCAAAAGACGATGGGTGACAAAGCACTTTTGCGAGGCATTGCGTGCAGTTTTGAATTTTACATTTTGTTACAGTTTTCAATATAGTTTTTTCTGTCATTGGTTTCTCCTTGTGGTGATCTGTGCACACAAAGACAGTGTGCGTGTCACTTCGACCAACTAACGCACAATATTTAGATCTTAATTCAGCAAATTTAGAGAAACCTGTTTTTATGCTGGAAAACTTGTCTTTAAAATATTCGTATGCTTCTTTGAGGTTACAGAAGATGAGTCTTTTCGAAACCTTTGATTTACTTCCGTCTGATTCAGTAACTATCACTTAGTCTTTAATACCTGGCATTGCCCAACTAACTACATCATCTTCATAAATGGAAAGCTTTTCCCTGGGTTTAATTTTGACCACCCAAAAAGCTTTTTTTTTAAATAATTATTTTCGACTGCCTGACTATGTAGCTGGGCGCATTAAAAACATACATTATCTTTCTAATGCTCCAATTATCTGCTAAAAATGTTTGAAGCATTAGTCTTTTCGTCTTACTCGTACAAATAGAAAACTAATTTTTCAGATTTGTTACGGGATACTCGCCCAACTATACAAGAGACATATTAAGTGACTGAACATCCTACGAAGTAGTTATGAATTCTCTATCACTGTGCAATAATGTTTCTGAGTGAGAATGAACATGTGCAAAATTTGTCACTTAGGGACTATGAATATTTTAACATAGTAATTTCTTTCCTATCTTTATTACAGCTTTTTGAACCACTGACTATTTGCAGATACAACTCAGGCGTTCAAGATGTGACACTTCTGAGATTTCTGCTGTCTCTAACAAAGTATTTTATTTTCTGTAACGGATTACAACACTGTATTCTCAACGTGTCTGTTTCCATCTTGAGTGACAATGGGCCAGTTTCTACCTTGAGTGGAAAAACCACTCAAACACACTTAATCTTAAAGTAGAAAATCACTTGTTAAAAATTAGCCAGTAACTTTTACGTTTCTATGATTGATTCAAAGTCACTTTATAGCTTCCAAAAAAACCTTGTTTTACTGAAGCACTAAATATTTGACCGAAACAACAAGTAATATTTAATAGCAATTCACAAGTAACTAACTTATTACACACAGCCGTCTCAGAATACGCCGATTCAGGAAGGACTGCTCTCGCTGGTTCAAATGGCTCTGAGCACTATGAGACTTAACTTCTGAGGTCATCAGTCCCCTAGAACTTAGAACTACTTAAACCTAACTAACCTAAGGACATCACACACATCCATGCCCGAGGCAGGATTCGAACCTGCGACCGTAGCGGTCGCGCGGTTCCAGACTGTAGCGCATGGAACCGCTCGGCCACCCCGGCTACAGCTCTCGCTCTGTGGCAGTGAGTATTGTCGTATCAATTAACATGAGTACACAGTCCAATTACTGGAAATAGAGCTTCAGTCTTCATGTTTTTACTAATGAAAAAATTATCATTCCAAATTTATATTTTGGCCTGTCATTTACAACAATACTAGCCACTCATGGAATAAATTTTGTTCATTCACATTATTGTGACCACCCGTCACAAGCCTGAACAATCATCTTTTGCACCGTTGACGTGCAGGAAGAGAGTCAATGAGATTCTGGTATGTACTGTCAGGGATGTTCAGCTTTGCCGACTCCAGTGCTCTGGCCAGCTGTGCTAGGTTTCACTGTTGAGAATCCTTTGGTAGAATAGACTGTTCGAGGTAGTCAAACAGATTCTCGATTGAGTTTAAATCGACGGTGTTCGGTGGTCAGGGGAGTACGGTAAAATCATCCTGATGTTCTTCGAACCACGCATGTACACTGCGAGCTGTGTAACACGTTGCATTGTCCTGCTGGTAGATGCCATCGTCCGGAGGAAAAACAAACTGTATGTCGGGGTGCACATGGTCTCCAGTGATAGATGCATTTTTTTGGTGATCCATTGTACGTTCGAGAATGACGAGATCACTCACGGAATATCACGAAAACAACCCTCGGACCATAGCACTCCCTCCTCTCGCCTGCACCCTTCAACGATAGTTGCAGGGCCCTACACACCTGAAAAGGCCACCTCTCGGCAGCAGTGGACGTCCAGCTGCGCTACTGGCGTGTAAAATTCAACCTTCGCCGCTGATGAACGGCAGTCAGCATGGCTGCATGAATCAGGCACCTGCTGTGGAGGCCGGTACGCAGCAACGTTCGCTGAACGGTCGTTGAGGAGACACTGTTGGTAGCCCCTTGGTTCATCTGAGCGGTCAGATGCTCAACAGTTGCACGTTTCTTCGCCTGTACACATGTCCAAAGTCGTCATTCACCCTTGCGGTGTACCACAGTTGCCTCAGTTTGGATAGCGCCATTTTGCCATGTCAGTATACTTTAACCACAGCAGCACGCAAACAGTTAACAAACTTAACCCTTTCTGAAATGATTCCACCCTTGGCCTGAAATCCAATGGGATCATGCCCACTTAGAAGTTAGATAAATCACTCCGTTTATGACAATGACTGCACTGTTTCCTGTATCTCACCGACACGCTTTATACACCCTCCACTGCCAGCGCTGCTACCTGTCGTCTGTGAGTGGTTATTGCATTTTGACGTCGAATATAGGCGGTGGTCACATTAACGTGACTAGACCGCGTATAGTTTTGAAACATCCTGGCATATTAAAGCTGCATGCCAGATTGGGATTTGACAGCTGTATAAAACCCACTTTTATTCTGACTTGGTTTTATTTATTACGGGTTGGGAACCCAATAGTGACCTTGGCATTTACATTACTTCCTGTTGAAGTTGTGTACATCCTGTATGCAGAGTGCTGGGTGTATTCTTCGTGCGACATGGCACCGAGGTGAGAGTGTAGGCGGAGGTGAATTGTGCCTCGACAGTAGAAACCGGATCTCGGCCTGCTGGTTTCCACAGGTTACGGATTCTGCACGAGCAAGCACAGTAAAATAGAATTTTAAACCCCTAATGCACACGCCCAGCTGAGCAAAGTTAACGCGTGGGTACCCTTTCGGTTTCGGAAAGATGTCTTTTTCCTGCCCAGCGACTGATTTCTTGGACTGCATTATTAATGACGCAATTGAAATGCAAGTTACGTAAAATCTCGTTAAACAGGGTAGGTGGCTTTCTGTCAGTGCCGCTTGGCAATTGTCATTGGAAACTTTAAGAGTGGAGTGAAAACTGACTGCAGTTCGCACTCGCCGTCCACATAAACACAGTGCCAAGGAGGTGTGTTTATGGTTACGAAGTGGCCATTAAGGGAATTTTAATGTCCACCACTGCCAGTGATTATACAGTGTGATATGGGCAGTGTCATATGGACATATGACCGTAAATGTATTCCAACAGAGGTACTACCACTTGAAAGAGGGCATAGAAGGTCTCTGACTGTGGATCTCAGTGACTGGAAGTACACATGTTAGCGTTCCAGCAAGTGCGATCTTCAAGTCTTGTACTAGTATTTAGCTACACACTCAGTAGGTCAGTGAGTCAGAGGACCATTATGTAGCACCAACATTACCTATCGTACTGCCAAAGGCATATTTTCCAGAAGGGGAGACAGGGCCACCTGCGAGGCGTTGTGGAAGGATGACTGCTCCCATGAAGTACACCAAATAATCCCTGTCCGCACTTTGTGGTTGACCTGGTGCTGATGGTTCGCTGCCACGTGGAGCCTATGGGTCCTCTGTAGCCCACAAGTGGGTGTTGTGAAGGTTGACTATACTGCGCCTCACAAAGACAGCCTCGTCTGTGAATAGGATGGATGACAGCAATACCATGCTGGATTTTGTGATGAACCAGTGACAGAAACATCCATGCAGAGGCAAATCCATAGTTATTAAGGCCTCCATGTGTTGTGATACGGATAGTGGCAGCTGTCATGGAGAATGTTTCACATGGTCCACAATCTAATTCCCTTTTGGTGGACCACCTGTCTGGTGCTGATACTGGTGTCACTGTCAAAGATCTTTTATCTCCACCTTCAAAAGGACGTACCTCCCTTAGAACACATTACTTGCCGTCTGTCTATATAACCGTTTATTTGCTCCTTATCCTGCAGTTTGTCCCAATTTATCAAAATCATTCTCTACAAGGATAAGGACTGCAAGGTTACTGCTGCAAGGCTGCTGCACTCTTCACAGGATGGAAGGAAATTTTGCTCCTTATTATCGCTAACTAGAAGAAACATTTTCTTTATGTTACTGGTAACAAAGAATTTGGATTTTGGCTGCCTTTTTTTACGCGGTTTTGGTATTGTTATCAGTTTCTTCAAGTGTCAACATGCATTAAAAATATATCATGATGTCTCAAAATACATACGGAACTGTCATGGTACAAAATAGTAAGGTGTAGAAAATTAGAAATTTTTATTAAAACTCGTCAACATCAAGCCATGTCGGAGACAGGGGCTGAAGCAAGAAGTGAGCCAGCATGTCGCAAGTCGGTAAGGCCTTAGACCAAAGGAAGTGGGCTGAGCACATTCGCTAGCTCATAAGACATAGTCCAAGAAAGTTTCTCTCTCACGCAAGAGCACTTAGTGAGGAACTCACACAGCAGTCAACAACCTGTTAAGTGAATAAGGATGACACATGTGATCATTACAAACTGGGCCTCACATCATAGCGCCATGCTACCTTCCTTTAAATACTCCGGTGTTTCTTCTCTCATCATGAGTTGATAATTGGGATCGATGAAATTCGCAGTAATAACACCCGATCCTTGATTCTGATACAGTAGTGAATCTATGTCCTATATGCTCCAGCACAGTCTATGAACTAGCCAAAGATGTACTTGAGATGCTGCTATTCATCTCGTGAACGTCTTGCTGCTCGCTACCTATCGTCTACTGAAGGAGGAACTGACGGTCTTCCAACAACACTACATTGCAGAGGGCTGCCAGCACTGAACGTCGACGTGGAGCCCAGCCTCTTGGGGTCCATATTCCTGTTCGATATCCAGGCGCCTCCAGGTGCTGAAACCTAACAGGATGGTATGGAGGAGAGCAACCGACCAACGACTACTGACACCAGGTACACAGCTTCTGAATCGTTAAGGGTCATTGTAGAATGCGGAGTGTGACCCTCCAGCAGTCAGCGCAGGACCACTGCGCGCTGGGCAACGGCCGCGCCTGTCAGCCGGCAACCCGTCGCGTCCTCAGGGTCGCTCACACTAGCGTCAGAATCCAACACGCAACAAAATGAGGCAACAGCCGAAACTGGTGTGGGAGAGCAAAGAATTTTAAACACAACACAGTGAATAAATGAACTCTGATAAATTTTTACTGGTGTCGAAGACGGTTTGCAGGTTCTCAACAGCTATCCTGACTTCACACACAGGTGTCTCCTCTCAGCCCCTCTGTACAGCGTTTTCGAGACCTATTGCCCCCACTGACTGAAGACCCGCTGTACCCGCATTTGATTCCGCCTGGCGATCCGTAATTGCCAGTGGTGGACAGTTTTCAATGGTGAAAAAGCAAGGACAGAATTTGTCTCAGCTCTGTGAGACCAATTGTCTATCTGCTTGCATGGACACTTAATGAAACCGACGACCGCCGCAGTAGAGCCACTTTGAGAGATTTGCTGAGGACATTAACACAAGGAGAGTGGTAAGTAAACAGGAATAGACAACACTCCAGGGCAACATTACACAACTCACGTATGCCTTATGTACAGCTGGCAATAAGTCGTTACAGTCCAATTAGCGCTAATTCGTAACTGCACAATGCCCTAACGCCGAGCATGCCGGCAGCACTGAACTTAATATGTGTCAACAGAAGAGAAGTGCGAGCTAATGGACGCAATTAGCTTGACTGTTTAGCAGTGGAGATCTCTTAAAACAGTGTATTGTCTTTATCCATTACATTAAATTGAGAAGCAGTTATCACTATGACATTTTCGCAATCTCTCCTTGGTGGTTGGGAGGGGGGAGGTTTACAGAGAAACCAAAAGAGAGGAAAATAGTTGGTAATTGCTATCGCATCAAGTTGGCTCAACTGTACATGGCAGAGTACAGTGTGTAATTACGCCGTTTCGTGCCCCGCTCTGATCACCGTGTTCCAGAATGTCGCACTGTTCCCCAGATCAGACCCTTTGTCGCAATGGTTTATTCGAGTAGGCGACGATAATTTTTTTAGTAGCTATTGAACTAGTACTCTGTCTCCGATTTGTGTATCACAGACAGAAAAGTTAATCCTTGATTCGTGTACGATCGTTCTGGATAGCGCACAAGTTTTCATTTCTAGACATTTAGGTAGGAGGCGCTACGGGGTTTAACGTTTTAACATTCCATCGATGACGAAGATATTTGAGTTGTGCCAGACGATCGCTTTGAGGTGGCTGTTTGGAAATAGCTTCTTCACAGACTACGAAGAGTATAGAGTGGGTAATTATGACAAGTGCTTATAGAGTTTCCTTGAACTTGTGTGTGTGTGTGTGTGTGTGTGTGTGTGTGCTGCACTAGGAAGTATTGAATGCCGGCCGGTGTGGCCTAGCGGTTCTGGCGCTTGAGTCTGGAACTGTGCGGCCGTATTTTAAAATTTCCAAATTTATTCCATGAGTGACTAGTATTGTTGAAAATGACAGGCCAAAATATAAATTTGCAATGATAATTTTTTCATTAGTAAAAATATGAAGACTGAAGCTCTATTTCCAGTAATTCGACTGTATACTCATGTTAATTGTTACAACAGTACTCACTGCCACAGAGCGAGAGCTGTAGCCGGCCGGGGTGGAACCGCGCGACCGCTACGGTCGCAGGTTCGAATCCTGCCTCGGGCATGGATGTGTGTCATGTCCTTAGGTTAGTCAGGTTTAAGTAGTTCTAAGTTCTAGGAGACTGATGACCTCAGATGTTAAGTCCCATAGTGCTCAGAGCCATTTGAACCATTTGAAGTATTGCATGAAGCGCAAATGGCGGTGAAGACCTGTTGATGACAGACAACCTATTTCACTAGAATAGCTGGTTAAGAAATGATGGTGTCATATTGATCGTTTTAAAATTCGGACATAGCACTACATTTAACCAACGCAAGTTTGGACTGTAGCCCAGATGTCACTTTGACGGGCTGCACAATACGGCTGAAAATGAATACACTGCCAAGACCGAGTGGTAGTGAGAGAGACAGAAAAGGACATTCTAATCCAAGTTATGGCAACAGTTGCAGCAGGGTATACTCATTTAGAAAGTATCTCCAGGTCCCACATCACAGCACTGTAATGCGTTAGAGATCTAAAATACAGCGGCCAATTAACTTTACACTATTAAGTGATAATAATACTAGTAAGACTTATAAAGGACAATAACGCGGTTTGTAGGCATGAAAAGACGCTGAAGCGCAGCATTTTGTGTTGCTAGATCATAATGTGTTAACACAAATAAGCTAAATAAAGTTTAATTACGGTACTGATAATTTTTCTATTCTGCTTATTGTTACCTAATGATAGGTTTGGGGAACGTGTTTCGTGCGTTGATAAGAGGCCCTCACAAGCTCAGTAACATTGTCACATGGCTGACCGTCCGAGGACGCGTATTGACATAGGTATTGACGTAGGCTATTGTCAGTACTAGAAATATTGACTAAAAGTATTGATGGCCCCAAAAATATTCACTGAAATGTCAGTATAGCCTACAGTGGACGTGTTAGGTCGAGTGTTGACGGTATGACAATTTTCTCCTTTTAGATGTTGACAGAGGTTCATAAGATTTTATTGTGCACTATTTACGTTTTCAGTTTGTCTTTGCGTCTATTGTGATTCAAATTCAATTTATCAATTAGTTTTTTAGTACAAAACAATTTTAACAGGAGTATATATGGATAATCATTGTATATAACACTTTACGAAGGTCGATGGAGTATTCTCTATGACATTGTTTGTTTTAAAAATTAGAAAATATTGTATAGCTTGGTAATTTACCCAGCTGTTTGGAAAAACGCTTATTCTTTGAGAAATACGTGACACAACAGCAGCGACTAGTACGAAGTCAGGGATAGCATGTCGGTCACACCACATTATTGCAAATCGTAAAAAATTTACGTTAATTATTTGAATATATCCTCACGGGGCACATATACTTGCATCACAGATTTTCATGACACTTTTACTGATTGTATTTGCCGATATTACAGAACTAAACTTCAAACACTCGAATGACATACCTGTCGCCAGAAATCTCAAAGCTACTCCTCATCTCAATTACGCTTCATCTCAACTACCCGTAGTCTCTCGCCGCCAGTGACTAATCCCTCATTAACGTATGTTCTTCTCTGTTTTATGTCGTATGGTCATTAATAATTTGTTGTACTTTGCAGGCTTCATCCGAAAGTAACTTATGAAATCTTTTGGGAACGTGATTCTGTTTTCCGCCAGATGACGTCAGGGTGTCGACGGCTGTCCAACAGTGGACTTCGCGATCTGTAACGTTAACGTGATGTTTCCGACTAGAAACATTTCAGCTGTGGATTTGCCGACCGTTTTAGTGATATAAACATCCCTTTTCATTTTGTTCAGGCTTAGGAATGGCTATTCCCGTAGTATCTATCACGTTTTTAATTTTTTGTTTTTAATTATTTTTAGCTTTTTTGTTCATATAACATTACTGCAGAAAATTATTAAACTTTTTGCCCACTTTATATTCAATTTTTTGTATGAAAATCAGAGATTTTAAACATCTGCATAAATCCCCGGAGTCTTTAATATACGGGATGATTCACGAAGATAGGCAAATATTTTAATACGTTATTCTACAAGTAAAACTAAAGAAAAAAGTTCAGATAAACATAGGTCCGCAGATGTTTAGTTTCGGCTAATAAAAGATTTTGCCTGATATTTAGCAACTTCGCTAATATGAAACCATCGCAAAACTCTACAAGGTTAAATTCAAGCACGATTTCCTGTGCAAATCTCTTCATTCCTACATCCATGTGGAACTGCTTACTATATTCAAGCCGTGATCTCACTCTACAATAATATCCCCTCTCCCCCCCCCCCCAAATACACACACTTTGTTTCATTACGAAAGTGACGATTCCTTGGTGACTCAGAACTCAGGATATGTCCTGATATCTAGTCCTCTCTTTCGCCAAATTGCGTCATAAATTGATTTTCTCTACAATTTGATTCAGTACCTCCACATTAGTTATCCAATCTACCCATCTAATAATCAAGGATTTTCTGTAGCGCAAGCTTCTATCCTCTTCTTGTGTGAACTTTTTATCTTCCATGTTCGCCTTGTGAATAAGGCGACACCTTCAAAAAAGGTTTCCTTGCACTTAAATTTATATTCGACATCAAATAAATTTCTGTTTCATAAGAAAAACATACCTTCGCAGTCTGCATTTTATACCTCTCTATTTCGACTACTATCAATTATTTTGCTGCCCAAACAGCAATGCCCATCTGCTACTTTCCGTGTCTCGTTTCGTAATCCAGTTTCCGCAACATCGCCTGCTTTAATTCGATTACATTCCATTACCCTTGTTTTACTTATGTTCATGTTCATTTTATAAACTCTTTTCAAGACACTGTCAGTTTCTTTCAAGAGCCCTTCCTAGCTCTTAAAATCTCTTATACAGGGTGAGGAACCCTAGACAGGCGTCTAAATAACTCAGGCATTTTTAGTGATAAAAGAAAACCTTTCAAACAAAAGTCGCTTGTCTTGAATGGGGACATAGGGTGGTGTTCATCATTTTTTCGTAAGTGGAAGAGCAGAGGTGGTATGGTAGCTAACTTCGTGATTTTAAATGGCTGTTACATTACTTACCTTTTAAAAACATGTTTGAAGACACGTACAATGCATTAGGTTGTATAGTAATTATCCTACACCAGATGAAGCTGTTTACTTTCTACATTTGCATTTGCAAGCACATGCAATGAGACTAGTATGAAGTATATGGTAAGTAATTTAATGAGCTCAAATAACATTGTTACAGCACGTTTTCAAAATGGTGACAGACACGTCTGTGTTCGGTGATGTGAGCCATACTTTGGTTGGATATGTGAGCGGTTGCTTTATCTTGTTGGAATACTGCATACAGCTTCTCTGTATCTGTTAATTGTGGATAGAAAGAATCAAAGATCTCTAAATATCAGGCACTGTTTAAGCTATAACTGAAAATTATGGGGCCAATAATGCGCATGCCGTCCACGCACGCCCAACACCTATCTTCTCTGAGTGGAAAGGTTCTTCACGTAGAATATGTGGGTTGTTCTACGACCAGTATCAGAAATTCTGGGAGTTAACATAACGTGACAAATGAAACCAGGCCTCATCTGATTTGAAGTAAAGCAAGAGTCCAAATAACCGTCAGCAATTGGTGTTAAAAGCAAGTTACAGTAATGAACTCTTTTCTCCTGAACCTCATATTTCAACTCTTGCTCCACACTCACACTATAGGCTTTTAATGTCGTATCTTTTAGAACAGGATGACACGATGCAGGAGATACACCAGCCTGCTGCGGTAACCTCCTTACCGACTTGCGGGGACTTCTCGTAACGTCCCTGCGAGTTCTGTCTGGGGCCTCAATCTCGGCCGCCTATTCCTCTGCACATACTGAAAGGATCCCATAACCCTCCATTTCTTGTACAGATCTTGAATAGTGCTGGTCGGTGGGGAGTTTGCTACCAAGATACTTCGCCTGAAATACACTCCTGGAAATTGAAATAAGAACACCGTGAATTCATTGTCCCAGGAAGGGGAAACTTTATTGACACATTCCTGGGGTCAGATACATCACATGATCACACTGACAGAACCACAGGCACATACACACAGGCAACAGAGCATGCACAATGTCGGCACTAGTACAGTGTATATCCACCTTTCGCAGCAATGCAGGCTGCTATTCTCCCATGGAGACGATCGTAGAGATGCTGGATGTAGTCCTGTGGAACGGCTTGCCATGCCATTTCCACCTGGCGCCTCAGTTGGACCAGCGTTCGTGCTGGACGTGCAGACCGCGTGAGACGACGCTTCATCCAGTCCCAAACATGCTCAATGGGGGACAGATCCGGAGATCTTGCTGGCCAGGGTAGTTGACTTACACCTTCTAGAGCACGTTGGGTGGCACGGGATACATGCGGACGTGCATTGTCCTGTTGGAACAGCAAGTTCCCTTGCCGGTCTAGGAATGGTAGAACGATGGGTTCGATGACGGTTTGGATGTACCGTGCACTATTCAGTGTCCCCTCGACGATCACCAGTGGTGTACGGCCAGTGTAGGAGATCGCTCCCCACACCATGATGCCGGGTGTTGGCCCTGTGTGCCTCGGTCGTATGCAGTCCTGATTGTGGCGCTCACCTGCACGGCGCCAAACACGCATACGACCATCATTGGCAACAAGGCAGAAGCGACTCTCATCGCTGAAGACGACACGTCTCCATTCGTCCCTCCATTCACGCCTGTCGCGACACCACTGGAGGCGGGCTGCACGATGTTGGGGCGTGAGCGGAAGACGGCCTAACGGTGTGCGGGACCGTAGTCCAGCTTCATGGAGACGGTTGCGAATGGTCCTCGCCGATACCCCAGGAGCAGCAGTGTCCCTAATTTGCTGGGAAGTGGCGGTGCGGTCCCCTACGGCACTGCGTAGGATCCTACGGTCTTGGCGTGCATCCGTGCGTCGCTGCGGTCCGGTCCTAGGTCGACGGGCACGTGCACCTTCCGCCGACCACTGGCGACAACATCGATGTACTGTGGAGACCTCACGCCCCACGTGTTGAGCAATTCGGCGGTACGTCCACCCGGCCTCCCGCATGCCCACTATACGCCCTCGCTCAGAGTCCGTCAACTGCACATACGGTTCACGTCCACGCTGTCGCGGCGTGCTACCAGTGTTAAAGACTGCGATGGAGCTCCGTATGCCACGGCAAACTGGCTGACACTGACGGCGGCGGTGCACAAATGCTGCGCAGCTAGCGCCATTCGACGGCCAACACCGCGGTTCCTGGTGTGTCCGCTGTGCCGTGCGTGTGATCATTGCTTGTACAGCCCTCTCGCAGTGTCCGGAGCAAGTATGGTGGGTCTGACACACCGGTGTCAATGTGTTCTTTTTTCCATTTCCAGGAGTGTATTTCTCTACGTTGCTTGGTGAAGCCTGTGTTTATGTTACACGCCACAATATCAATTCGCTGTTCTAATGCTAACTGCCCCATTTCTGTAACAACTGAACAATACGAGCTTCTCAGAACAACTGACGCACGAACACACAGCTGCACTCAACATTCCGATAAAATGCAGTGCGGACAACTTTCGACACAGTGTTGCCACCTCAGCTTACCTCACCGAGCTACCGATTTTATTTGGGACACCCAGTATTTTGTGGAGGGGCAATACTGGTGATACTTACAGGAGACATCTGGTTGGTAGCGACACAGTTCACACTAAGAGAATAAGTTATTGAAATTTCTCTCTCTCTCTCTCTCTCTCTCTCTCTCTCTCTCTCTCACACACACACACACACACACACACACACACACACACACACAAACAAGTTGGGGAGTGTATGGTGGTTGTCCTGTGGAGATAGAAGTGTATCCTTATGAAAGCTAATGCAGGTCCGATCCGTAAGTCACGATTTTCTGGGAACTGGAGGAGAGAGAGGGAGGTAGGAGGAGGGAGTAGTAGGCGGTGGAGGAAGGGGGAAGAAGTAGTTTACGAATTATGCTACTGGCCGCCACTGTGCTGTTACGTTTCTTCGGACTCCCTTCCCCATGAATATATCATCGCTCTTAAGTTTTGCGAAACGGTTCAAATGGCTCTGAGCACTATGGGACTTAACATCTGTGGTCATCAGTCCCCTAGAACTTAGAACTACTTAAACCTAACTAACCTAAGGACATCACGCACATCCATGCCCGAGGCAGGATTCGAACCTGCGACCGTAGCAGTCGCGCGGTTCCGGACTGAGCGCCTAGAACCGCGAGAGCACCGCGGCCGGCTTTGCGAAACAAGTGCTGAACTAATGTGAAGCGCTAGTGATAAATGTTGCGAATGAGAAGCAAAAAAATCAATTCCGAGAAAAAGAAATGAAATTTCACTGCAAGACTGAGTTAAGCCTGCGCCGGCTTTGCACGGCGACACAAACATTGGGTACGGCCTGCGACCATTGACAGCGGGTAAATTTGCTCTTCAAATGTCATCGGCGGTGCGCACTCTCCCGATATAGGCCAGGCAATTAACGCTGAAAGCCCGGCCGTCCCTGGCTCTCGCGCTCGCGTCACGTCGTTTTTGTGTGCGGCAGGGCGCATGCGCTGGCCGGCCTGCGCTCAGGTCCAATTAGTCGCCGACTTATTACGGCCCGGGGGGAGGGTGCAGGGCAGCGGCGGTGGACACGTCAGCCCGCCGAATTCCCACAACTGGCTGCTGCTCTGCGAGCCGCCGTCGACGCGGACCCGCGCTAAGTCGGGTGTATTGCGGCATCCGCAGCGAATCCTCGTAAACGTCGATTATTATTATCGCCCCCGAGTGGATTTTAATCAGCTTGAAGCACGCATCACTACCCACGCGAAATTGACATTTTAGCCCGCGGCGTTTCCTATCAGATCGATACTCCTTTCTCCCAACTCTATCGCTGGTTTTTACAACAGAATTTCTCCGTTTCATTTGTAATGAACATAATATACACATGGCGATAGTGTCGCTACACAAGGTATAAATGGGCAATGCATTGGCGGAGCAGTCATTTATACTCAGATGATTCATGTGAAGAGGTGAAGAGGTTATTGACATGATTATGGCGCACGAAAGGAATTAACAAATTTTGAACGCAGATTGGAGCTAGACGCATGGGACATTCCATTTCTGAAATCGTTAGGGAATTCAATATTCAGCGTTCCACAGCATCAAGAGCGTGCCGAGAGTACCAAATATCAAGCACTACCTCTCACCACGGACAACGCTGTGGCCGACGGCTTTCACTTAACAACGGAGAGCAGCGGCGTTTGCGTAGAATTGCCAGTGCTAACAGGCGAGCAGCACAGCGTGAAATAACCGCAGAAGCCAATGTGGGATGTATGACGAAAGTATCTTTAGGTCAATGCGGCGAAATTTGGCGTTATTGGGCTATGGCAGCAGACGACTGACGCGATTGCCTTTGATGACAGTACGACATCGCCTGCGATGCCTCTCCTGCGCTCCTGACCATACCGGATGGACCCTAGACGACTGTAAGACCGTGTTTGGTCAGATGAGTCCCAATTTCAGTTGGTAAGGGCTGAAGGCATGGTTCGAAAGGGGCGCAGGCCGCTCGAAGCCATGGACCCAAGTTGTCTACAGGGCACTGTGCAACCTGATGCTGCCTCCATAAGCGTGTGAGGGGGTTGTGTTTACATGAAATAGAATAGGTCCTCTGGTTCTTCCGTCGTTATCAAACTGCCTGTTGGCTTCTGTCTCCGGTTCTTCTGCCGACGTTCTTCTGACGATTTTACTGACGTTTCACCACCACGAGTGGCTGGCATTGTCAAAGCTTCACCCTCCATCACTGGTGGTGAACGGGAGCCGAGCTCGTGGCCGCAGACTAAATGTACTTGGTGCGCCAACGTCCGAGGGTTTCTCCACGGTCATTTCCGATGCGGTTCTCTTCTTGCTACCTGCGACGCTCGTTCGCTGCAGCACCAGAAGCCAGGATCCGTTTACCTTAAGGCTTTCTTCTTTCTTGTTGAAGCTATTCCCGTATTTTTGTATTTCTGTAGCTTCTCTGCACAAGTGGGTGTGATAGTGCTTCTCTACGGCCAGAACTTTTTGAAGAACGGACAATTCCTCTTCGGTCAATTGCCAGCGGACATACAGAGGAACCTGCGCAATACAGAAACCCTACCACCTCGAGTGTGTGGATTACTTAAGATACATAAGAACAACGTTCCACTATGACCGATTGTTAGCGCTCCTGGCCTCCCGACGTATAAACTGGCAAAACACATGGTCTTTCTGCTCCAACCGCACGTAGGGAAGACTGACTAGTACATAAAGACTCGGGACATTTCAATGAGAAGGTGAAGAAACTAAAACTTGAACCAAACGACATCCAGATCAGCTTTAATATTCTTTGTATACGGAAGTGCCATTCATTGACTGTCTGAAGCACATCGGTTCCATTTTCCCGCAAGACATCACTGAGCTGTTTTATGCATGTCTTACCACGAGCTATTTCACGTGGAATGGCAATTTCTACGAACAGCTGGAAGGCGTCGCTTTGAGAAGTCCTTAGTCCAGTGGTGGCCAACTTCTTCATGGAACATTTCGGAGCACAGGCATTATACCTGGCGACTTGTAAACCTAAGGAGTGATACAGATACGTCGATTATACTTTCGTTGTGTCGAGCCACGGTGAAGAACAGCTCGGTGACTTCCTAAGACACTTGAACAGCCTCCATACCAACATAAAATTTACCACTGAAGTAGAAAAGGACAAAAAAACTACCATTTCTAGATGTGCTGGTTACAAGAGTTGATGAAAACCTAGGACACAGCGTGTATCGAAAACGGACACACACTGAGCGATACCTGCACAAACTATTAAACCACCACCCGAGCCAGTAAAGAGGCATGATTAATTCGCTCGTAACGCGAGCAGAACGAACATGAGTCGCAGCACCTCAGACGCGAAATGCAACGCCTGGAAAGTGTTCTGAGGAGCAATGGGTGCTCCACAAGTTTTATTAGAAGTGCAACAGAGCCAAACACTCGGTGAAGTGACAAATCAGAAAAAGAAAAGTCGGGTACGGCCTTTCTGCCATACATTCACAGAGCGACGGACAGAATCGGCCGTATAATGCGCTATCACGGCATCAGGACGATTTTCAAACCGACAAATAAGATCAAAGAATGTCTTAGATCGGCAAAGGAGAAAAGGGACCCACTTGCAATGTCGGGAATATACCACATACGATGCACATACGGAAAAATTTATGTCGGAATGACTTGACAGTCAATCAACACCAGGATCAAAGAACATAAGCGACATTACAGGATGGGGCACGTGGAGAAATCGGCCGTGGCAGAGCACTCACTGTGTGAGACCAACGACGCAGTAAAATTCGCCGACACGGAACCTCTGGCTACAGAGAAGCACTATCACACCCGCTTGTTCAGAAAAGCTACATTAATACAAAAACACGGGAATAGCTGAAAGGAGTATACTGGGCACACATGTATGTGGCACCAGAATGAGATAAGAATATCAATAAATTAAAATGAAACTAGGATACTGTAAACGATGAATATCTCTGATAGGCTCGATAATGTGGCTCGCTGACTCTGCGAGACCGCAGAACCAAAGATAGTGCTTTGTTGGAGTAAGAGAGCGCTGGGCGCACTGTTGTAGGTAGCTGTGTGTGAGGGAATGACGATGGAGTAGGCAGTTTCTGTGGTGTGCTGTGTGAAGCCACCATGAGTTAGATTAATGAAGGTACGTCAGTACTGTTAAACATGGAAGCAGAAGTGTTCATGCAACCAAGGTAAAGATATTAAATAATTATGATTTGTTTTTGCCAGCGCGTTACTATAGATGAGGTGGTTGATAATTTATGATTGTTGAGTAACCCCAGAATGTATGTAAACGATTTCGGTAAAGAGGCTAGTTAAATATTTTATTTTTGTAGTGCTTTTAAGATTTGTTTATGGAGCTATGTGTAATTTGATGATTTTCATGTATGTTGGATTAATGAAGTTAGATAATACCTACTGTTTGTGAATCAGTTGTGACTAATGTAGCTTCAGTTGTCAAATGCTTTTGAAAAGACAAACTTAACTTGCAATATAACTTCCTATAAAAAAAATGAGTGTTAGTAATTCACCATAATCAGTACCGCCTCCCAGTCCAGGTCATATAATTTTTAAAGAAGTTGAATTTTCTTAAATGATTCGTTTATCAGCCAAAAGAATTTAATGCGCATTTCAAGTATTATGGCTAGCATTGCACACTGCTGAGCCTGTTGTTAGCATATTCATATTTTTTATGAGAGACCAGAATAAATCGCGTTACTCCGTTGCTGCTTTAGAGGTGAGACAATTCAATTTGTTTGTTCTGTGAACAGTGCCTTAGGAATCAGTGCTTAAGGGGCTGAATGTATTTTGCAGTGACTGTATTTCTTTATTGTTATTGGGGGTTGCATTGCCCAATAGATTCGTAAAGTTTGCTAACAATAAGAAGGGTCAGCACACCACTTGCAGTTACAGCACGCCACACGACAATTCGGGTTCTGTGTCCATTCCACAGTTCAGACATTCATTCTACGTAATCGTAAAGTTAAATATTATATTTCTTTTATTGAAAGAACGTTACATAGCTTCAAGAAGAGAGAAGAAAGCCTTAAGGTAACCGGATCCTGGCTTCCTGTATTGCAGCGGATGAGCGTCGCGCAACCGGAAATGACCGCGGAGAAGCCCTCGGACGTTGGCGCGCCAGGTACATATAGTCTGCGGCCGCGAGCTCGGCTCCAGTTCACCACTAGCAATGGAGGGTGAAGCTTTGACAATGCCTGCCACTCGTGCTGTCGAAACGTCAGTAAAATAATCAGAAGAACGTCGGCAGAAGAATCCGAGACAGATGCCAGTAGGCAGTTTGTTAACAAGTGGCCACGAAAGCCTTAACAATTATGTATTACGCCTCCACAGGGAGGAGATTTGCAGATTGTATCGACGCCTTGACCAACTACGGAAGAAGAAAGCGCGACTGATGTCCTCTCTCGCCTTTCTGTCGCGGTGGCGGGATAAAGGTGCTACACCGAAGTTCTTTAAATGTAAACGCCTATTCACCACCGCCCAAGCACATCGTATCTACGACAGAAAGGAACGAGCTTTTCTTCGTGAGCGAATTCATACAACACGGAGAGACTTGGCAAGAACGAATGAGGAACTTTTGGACGTTTTCTATTATCTAAGTAGCAGAATGCATCGAGACGACTGAGACACGATCGACAGCCTCTCTCACAGGAGGATGCAGAACGAACTCGGGCGCTGCATTGAGCGACAGAAGAAAAGGATTGAAAGATGCCGGAATCAGACTGACAAAGCGATTCCCGACATGTCACGCACAGTTGTCAACCTCACTGAACGACAATTGATCGAAGAGGAAGAGTACGTTCTTCAAAAAGGAGGGAATTTCGCTGTCATCCCGAGAACTATACCTATGGAGGACATCGTTGCTAATACCGAAGTGGCCATTCGGGCCCTTCGTTGCGAAAAAGCGGAGGAAATACGCACTCAAACGGCCAGGATACTGCGCCGAGCAAAACCACCAGCTTGCAATCTGTAGAAAGAAGAGGTGCAAGCTATTAAGAATCTTAACGCCGACAAGTGTATATTGGGACTGCCTGCCGATAAGGGAAATGCGACCGTCGTATTGAAGACCGAAGATTATGAGCAAAAGATCCGAGACCAATTAGGTCCGACGACGCAACGATAACTAAGCGCAGATCCGACACAGCGGATCATACGGAATACGAGTAGGTTACTCAAGGCGTCTTCTCTGCCGGCGGGCATACAGGGGAACCTGCGCAACACAGAAGTCCTAAGAGCGCGGCTGTGTGGATTTTCTATGATTCACAAGAACAACGTTCCACTAAGACCGATTGTTGGCTCTCCTGGCTCACCAACGTATAAACTGGCAAAACACTTGGCCTCTCTGCTCCAGCCGCACGTAAGGAAGATTGACAGCCGGCCCCTGGTGGCCGAGCGGTTCTAGGCGCTTCAGCCTGGAACCGCGCGACCGCTACCGTCGCAGGTTCGAATACTGCCTCGGGCATGGATGTGTGTGATGCCCTTAGGTTAGTTACGTTTAAGTAGTTCTAAGTTCTAGGGGACTGATGACCTGAGATGTTAAGTCCCATAGTGCTCAGAGCCATTTGAACCGTTTTTTGAAGATTGACAAGTACATAAAGATTCAGAACATTTCATAGAGCAGCTGAAGAAACTAAAACTTGAACCAAACGACATCCAGGTCAGCTTTGGTATTCTTTGTTTACGGAAGTGCCACTCCTTGACTCTCCGAAGCACATCGGTTCCATTTTACCGCAAGACATCACAGAGCTCTTTCATTCATGTCTCACCATGAGATATTGCACGTGGAATGGCAATTTCTAAGAACAGCTGGAAGGCGTCGCCTTGGGTAGTCCTCTTAGTCCAGTGGTGGCCAACTTCTTCATGGAACATTTCGAAGCACAGGCATTGGATTTGGGGACTTGTAAACCCAAGAAGTAATACAGAAACGTCGATGATGCTTTCGTTTTATGTGGAGTGATTGTGAAGAACAGCTCGGTGACTTCCTAGGTCACTTGAACAGTCTCCATGCCAACATAAAATTTACCATGGAAGTAGAAAGGGACAAAAAAGTACCATTTCTAGATGTGCTGGTCACAAGGGGTGGTGAAAATCTGGAACACATCGTGGAGTAGGAATTAAAGTTCAGGGAGAAAAAAAAAACCTTTAACGTTTGCCAATGACAATGCAATATCAGAGACAGGAAAGAAGAGCTGTTGAATGGAATGACAGAGTCTTGAACGGAAGATATAACACGAACATCAACAAATTCAAAACAAGGGTAATGGAACATTGTGGAGTTAATTCAGGCGATCTTGATTGTTTGGATTAAGAAATGAGACACTAAAAGTAGTAAGTAAGTTTTACTGTTGGGTCAGCAAAATGATGACAGCCAAAGTACCGGGCATACCGTGGACAATAACCAGTTCAGACAAGAAGTGAATAGAAGCATTTGAGATGCATTACTACTGAAGAATGCTGAAGATTAGAGGGGAAATTCGAGTAACTAATGATAAAGTACTGCACAGAGTTGGGAAGAACAGAAATCTGTGGCACAACTTGACTAAAAGAAGGGGTCGGTTGATAAATTGTACGCTGTCAGAGAATCGTCAATTTGATAATTTCGGGGGTAAAAATTGTAGAGGGAGACAAAGAGATGAAAACAGTAGGCAAGTTAAAGTGGACGTAGATTGCAGTAGTTATTCGGAGATGAAGAGGCTCGCACAGGATAATGTAGCGTGGAGATACGCATCAAACCAGTCGTCAGATTGAAGACAACGCGGCTGGCAGCTACTGATGACCTCTAGCGGCGATCTCCAGTATTCGGTTTTGGAACAGCACACATTTCCCACCTCTCCTGGCTATTAGATTTCCAATATAGCTCGTGTTTCTTGTGTGCTAGGTTGCTCGTGTTTCTTTTTTATGATCACACCCTTCAACCTTTGATGAAGAGAAGCGTTAATATTTGTTTAAAATTACTTTTTGTGCGCCGCAAGTAATTATTACGAGTAAGGTACCGCACTAAACGAGTTAATAATGTTTGGTTTCAGTCTCCAACCACTGGCAATTAAGCTTCGAGTCATTTACTCTTCTCTTCAAAAGGAATCAGGGAATGTACGTGCTGTTAGCCTGATCAGTGACATGCTGTACCAGCTAGTGGATTAATTACCGACTGACAGGGAGTCAGTAACATGAGGCCGTGACAGGCAAAGCAGAATAGTGACACCGCTCAGTGCGGCATTTTCTTAACGAGGCTACAGTCAATACCGATACAGTCTTCAGAGAAATTACTGGAGAAGACAGAATAAGTTCGAAGTAGCTTAGAGTTACTGTTACTGCAGGGCGTGTAAGAGCGTCAACGTGTCTGCCAACAGCAGGAGTAAATAAAGCATCAGCTGTTACAAACCATACGTTTCAGAATTTAAACGGGTAAGTAAAATGAAACAGTGTCTATACATGGAGTTGTCTTGCAGAGTACCACTAAAATGAAGAAGCGATGTTTTGCCAGTTATTTCGCTGTGAAAGCAAACAAAATGGTAATACAATAGAATAGTTTTTTTTAATGAAAATTCTTGTATTTATATTAATCTGACATGTACATTATTGTACCTGCATTACTCAAATATTAATTCTGACTAAGATTTCATTGCTGGTAGACAGAGGGTTAATTCTGGTGATGTTCATTCGAAATGAGAATATCTTTTACGAAAAACAATGATTTTACTCATTTAATATGCAGCATTCCGAGAGAGTGTTCACATCGGTGCAGTTAAGGACGAAGGAACAGGGTATCTAGCGCTCACACACACACATGCCTGTGGCACACTTAGCGTCTGCTACTTGGGCAAGCTCAGTGAGTCAGCATATCGCCGCCCATTCACTGTTCACAGCGAGCTGCCGGGTCTGACAACAACACACTGCGCAGCTGTGCACCTGTTGTACAAGTCCTCCACAGTCGCGTCACTTCCCAATCTTTCAGTAGATCGTCAACTTGAGAACATTACCAGCGAGTCACGACAACTTTGAGAAAAGGCATTTGAGATGGCATTTCACGACTGCTGAATGCAAAAGAAATTGATTGACATGAATGAAAAATGAGCTGAACAGTAGTCTGAAATATTTCAATGTTAGGTACAGAGCCGGCCAGAGTGGCCGAGAGGTTCTAGGCGCTACCATCTGGAACCGCGCGACCGCTACGGTCGCAGGTTCGAACTCTGCCTCGGGCATGGATGTGCGTGCTGTCCTTAGGTTAGTTAGGTTTAAGTAGTTCTAAGTTCTAGGGGACTGATGACCTCAGAAGATTAAGTCCTGTAGTGCTCAGAGTCATTTTAGGTACAGAGAACTGGCTAAAGCCGGGAATAAGTTCAGCCGAAATTTTTTCAAACGATCTAGCAGTGTTCAGAAAGGATAGATTAAATAAAGTTGGTGGTGGAGTATTTATTGCTGTCAGAGGTAGGTGCCTAGTAGCGAAATTGATGTAGATAGTTCATGTGAAATAGTATGGGTAGCGGTTGTACCTGACAATCGGACTAAACAATTAATTGGGTCGTTTTACCGACCCCCGACTAAGAAGACATAATTGCTGAACAGTTCAAAGAAAACTTGAGTCTCATTTCAAATAAGTACCCCGCTCATACAATTATAGTCGGTGGTGACTTCAATCTACCCCCGATATGCTGGAATAATTATACGTTCAAAGCCGGCGGCAGGCATAAAACGTTATCCGAAATTGTACTGAATGCTTTCTCAGAAAATTATTTTCAACAATTAGTTCATGAGCCCACTCGAAGCGTAAATGGTTGCGAAAGCATACTTGACCATTTAGCAACAAATTATCCTGGACAAATAGTGAGTGTTGCGACAAATGCAGGGATTAGCGACCACAAGGCAGTTGTTGCTAGGCTGAATACCGTAGCACCTACAACCATAAAAAACGCAAAGTATATCTATTTAAAAAAGCTGATAAAAATGCTCTTAACGCCTTTTTAAGAGACAGTCTTCACTCCTTTCGATCTGATCATGTAAGTGTAGAAAAGTTGTGGAATGTTTTCAAAGAGAGAGTATTGACAGCAATTGAGATATATATACCACATAAATTAATAAGTGATGGTACTGATCCCCCATGGTACACAAAACTGGTCAGATCGTTGTTGCAGAACCAACGAAAAAAGCATGCCAAATTTAAAAGAACGCAAAACCCCCAAGATTGGCAAAGTTTTACAGAAGTTCAATATATGGCGCGTACTTCAATGCGAGATGCTTTTAATAATTTCCACAACGAAATTCTGTCTCGAAATCTGGCTGAAAACCCAAAGAGATTCTAGTCATATATAAAGTACACCAGTGGCAAGACACAAACAATACCTTCACTGCGCGATAATGACGGTGAAGTCACTGATGACAGTGCCACTAAAGCAGAGTTATTAAACACGGTTTTCCGAGACTCCTTCACCAAAGAAGACGAAGTAAATATTCCTGAATTCCAATCAAGAACAACTGTCAAGATGAGAAACATAGAAGCAGATATCCTCGGTGTAACAAAGCAGTTTAAATCGCTTAATAAAGGCAAGGCCTCCGGTCCAGATTGTATACCAGTCAGGTTCTTCTCAGAGTATGCTGATAAAATAGCTCCATATTTAGCAATTATTTACAACCACTCGCTCACAGAGAGGTACGTTCCTAAAGACTGGAAAATTGCTCAAGTCACACCAATACCCAAAAAGGGAAGTAGTAGTAATCCGCTGAATTACAGGCCTATATCACTAACGTCGATTTACAGTACGGTTTTAGAACATATACTGTATTCGAACATTATGAAGTACCTCGGAAAACGATTTATTGATATATAGTTATCTCGGATTTAGAAAATATCGTTCTCGTGAAACACAACTAGCTCGTTATAGTCTACCCATGAAGTAATAAGTGCTATCGACAAGGGATGTCAGATTGATTCCATATTTTTAGATTTCCAGAAGGCTTTCGACATCGTTCCTCTCAAGTGTCTTCTAATAAAACTGCGTGCCTACGGGGTATCGCCTCAGTTGTGCGCCTGGATTCGTGATTTCCTGTCAGAAAGGTCACAGTTCGTAGTAATAGACGGAAAGTCATCGAGTAAAACAGAAGTAATACCCGACGTTCCCCAAGTAAGTGTTATAGACCCTCTATTGTTCCTGATCTATATTTACGACATGGGAGACAATCTGAGTAGCCGTCTTAGATTGTTTGCAGATGATGCTGTCATTTACCGTCTTGTAAAGTCATCAGATGATCAAAACAACTTGCAAAATGACTTAGATTCGATTACTGTATGGTGCGAGAAGTGGCAACTGACCCTGAATAAAGAAAACTGTGAAGTTATTCACATGGGTACTAAAATAAATCAGCTAAATTTCGATTACGCGATAAGTCACACAAATCTGAGGGCTGTAAATTCAACTATATACCTAGGGACTACAATTACAAATAACCTAAATTTGAATGATCACATAGATAGTATTGTGGGTAGAGCAAACCAAAGACTGCGATTCATTGGCTGAACACTTAGAAGGTTCAACAGGTCTACTAAACCGACTGCTTACACTACGCTTGTCCGCCCTATTCTGGAGTACTGCCTTGCGATGTGGGATCCACATTAGGTGGGACTGATGGATGACATCGACAAAGTACAAATAAGGGCAGCTCGCTTTTTATTATCGCGAAGTAGGGGAGATAGTGTCACAGACATGATACGTGAATTCGAGTGGCAATCATTAAAACAAAGGCGTTTTTCGTTGCGACGGGATCTTCTCATGAAATTTCAATCATCAGTTTTCTCCTCCGATTGCGAAAACTTTCTGTTGGCACCCACCTACATAGGGAGAAACGATCATCACGATAAAATAAGAGAAATCAGGGCTCGCACGGAAAAATTTAAGTGCTCGTTTTTCCCGCGTGCCGTTCGAGAGTGGAACAGTAGAGAGACAGCATGAAGGTGGTTCATTGAACTCTCTGCCAGGCACTTTATTGTGAATAGCAGAGTAATCACGTAGATGTAGACGTAGATGTGGATGTAGATATACACTAGGGTGTTAAAATTTTGTATAATGGGAAAAAAGAGGTAAACGAGAGGAGAATACTGATGTTAATGACCGTTAGGATTTCCCCTTGAACCGGAATTATGCTGTCTTTGTAGGCAAGAACTGCGCCATGTTTGGAACATAAAGATGCTTCAAAGATAAATGGAGGACATATAATAACACAACCAAGATTGTACTTTCATTATGAAAAGAGTGTAAGACTCTTAATGGACTTTACCGTGCAAAAACAAAAAAGTGACGATAGTTAGTACATTATTGGCCGGACCACTCTTTGAAATTCTAAAATTATTAAGGACAAACTACAGGACCATTACAGGCACGGTTTGAAAGCGACTGTCACTGACAAGGCGTGACATCCGTCTCCGACTCCTTTCAGTTGGTATTTTTTTAAAACAACTATCATTAAACTGAGTTACATGGCTGCTAGCTTTATACAATTCCTGGTAGATAAGCTGGACAGTCCACTCTGATACACCAACAAATGTAACGAATGTGTCAACTTCAATCCCGATGCGGTCATGGGCTCGTCGGAACACGATAGCTCCGTCCTGTCATTCTTTTACGTCTCTACGTCAGTTCATCTCACTATATTGATTCTATACTACAGAATGGCGCACTGACATGACTCACCTCAGCTGTGAAAAGTCTCATGACCGCCTGATACCAGTTATATGGCACCTGCAGCGCTCCAGAGCAACCAATGTGCTCTCTTATGGGGGTGAGTAGTTCTTTGTCAGGTGCGCTTACATATCATGAACAGTTCTGCAACACTCCATTGTGAATACCCGCGACTACATTAATATCTGACCATTCTCTTCGTTAAACGTGATGTACTGTTGAAGTTTTCGGCATTGATATACAAGGTGCTTCAGAAATGTTGCAAAAAACTTCGAGGGGTTGTAGAGCATGTCTTGAGGAACAAATCGATGACAGGAATCCATGTTCTGGAATCCACTAAAATTTTCATTGTTTTCCGGTGCACAGGGAAAAATAAACTGGAGATGAAGGTGTCCATCCGAAGTCATCCACCAAGGCAACGGAGAATCGCATTCATAGGAGACAAGGCCTGCCTGCGGAGCGGCTAGCTCCATCTTCTCCACTAGCGGTCGTAGCAATCAGTGGCGATCCTTAAATGACAAACAACACAGCGAGACATTCCGGTTGCGGTCCGTCACCGTACAAAAGTCACATTTGCCGCCGAAAGGGTGGTCCAGTCGCAGGCGCCGGGGTCTATAACTTCGACGCTCTGTAGCGTCGTTGGATGTCATTTCTGGACACGAGTTCCTACCCTGCCTTTAAGGCATCCTCTACAAGTCCTTGAAGTTTGCCGCAACATTTCTGGGTACCGTGTATAAGGGGCAGTCAAAAAATTTCTGTTCGAAAGCTGTATATTCCAGAACCGGTAGCCACTCAGACAAGTTCACTGTGACCGTTGAAGCAACCATCACATGAACGCACCAGGTCGAAGACACCTGCTTGGTAAAACACCGTGTCCCGCTGCGTGATGAGGTACCTAACTGCCAGCTGCACATCCGACAGGAATCGTCGACCCTTCCGAGCCTTTTTTAAGGGACAGAAAGCGTGATAATCGCAGGGGGAGAAATCAGGACTACAGGGCGAGTGCTGGAGTCCCTCCCACTTGAGTTCAAATAGCTTCAGCATTACGACATTCACGATATGGTGACGTGTGTTATGATGAAGCAGCAGCACGGAGTTTTGCGCTCCGTTCCACTACGATGGTTTTCGACAAAAATACACTTGCTTCATTCTCCGATGGATGTCTGCTGGTGTTCGTCCTTTGAGAGACAAGAAAATAATGACAATACGTTGGTCCTTCTTTGGAGGCATTTGGTAATAACGCCATCCGCACTTACCGCACGTCCGTGGGAAAGTAAAGTAACTAATCCCTTCTCTACAAGTCGGTGCTTATATACACACATTGCAGTTGTGCTACGTTCCGTATACGCTGAAGCAACGCCCTCAAACGCAAACTTTTTGATCGCCCCTTGTATTCGTGTTATGTCCCTTAAGGTTCCAACAATGTAGTTTTAGATGTATTTATAGTCACAGGTAGTTGTGTAGCTCTGTTATTTTTATGTCAACAGCTGTTGAACTACTCGGAACATTGACTGACGCGTATTGTAAGCGTTTTTCAGAAAATTGTTGCTGTCTGTCGTCTTATAGCCAACGGGACGTTTGCCACGTTCCGTGTAACTAGTGGTACCAAACACTTTCTACTGCGTAAATAACAAGAAACATTTTCCTCTAGATGAAATGTAGTAGAATTGTCATTAAGGTATGTTTGTTACTTGCTTAGTGACGGAGACCCTGAGTTCATTTCATACCGAATGTGATGACACTATACTTAACACATTGGACCAATATTTCCCAAGTATAGGATATAAATCTTCGTACGGCCATCCTGATTTAGATTTTTCGATATTTCTCTAAATCATTTCAGGTGAAAGCAGTGACGCTTCCCTCAACAATGCAACGGTAGGCTCCTTCCCCTAGTCTTGCCAAAATCAGGCGGTAATAAGACGTTGGTCTCATGCCCTATTGCCCTGCTCTGGGTTTGATAATGCTTTATTCCTGTATGGGAGCTTCTAATACTGTTGCTCGTGGAATTCTTACGCGGTGCTATTGTACGGGACTAACTCTTCCCGTATATTCTAAATGTCTTGAGGCTGGTCTGACGTTTTCAACTTTCTCAACTAATTTCCTACCATGGTGTTTAATCGACTCACCTATCGTGACTATGTTAAGTTCATTACGAAAGTCTCAGGTTCTAGTTCATTGGGGTGCTTTTAAAATGAGTCTCAGACATTTGTTTTGAATCACGTGAAGAGCTTTCGTCCTTGTCTGATATGCTGAACCCCAGGAAGAACTTCCGTAAGTGATGCTGGAATCACGAGTCCCTTATAGTCTTACTTTTGTCTTGTTTTCGGTTGATAGTAAAGGATACAGGGCATGAGTTAGTCTGATAATTTCTTTTTTCTTCACTTGCTTGTGCGACTTGAATACAAGTTTATTGTCTAGTAAGACACCTAGGTATCTGACCTAGTTGGTCCCCTGGATTTGCAGTATTTCTCTCAGTCTGACCTTTTGGTGAGCATGACTGCGGGTCTACTCTCTGAGTTTCGTCGTATCATGTCATACTTTGCTCACCGCTCTGTGATAGTTCGTTGCCTCTGAAGGCGGATTATCGCTGCGTTCACTCGACAGCTCTTGGCGAGGAGCGCAGTGTTGTAACGAAATTGTGCGACTACTGTTTGTGGCAGAGTGGGCAGGTCATTGACGTATAAAATTAACAGGGTGGACGAGAGTGGAATTCCTTGATCAAGCTTTTTCGTACTTGACCTTTGGCTATCGCTCCTCATGAACAGCCTTCTGTCCGAAAGAAAACAGTTTATCAGTTTAAGTAATCTGGAATTACGCCAAAGACTGACATATTTGGTATTAGTTGGCGTTCCACACTTTGTCATATGCCTTCTCCACATCAAGAAATACTCCTGTAGTGTAGAAGACATGGCTCATATTATACGCTATGTATTCTATCACTCTCAGTATCTGTAGTTTGTTTTCCGCAAATGGCTGCCATACTCTGTATGGTATTACCCTTTCAAAAGTCTTAAACATGGGTGGCAGGAGGCTGATCAGTCTGTGGTTTATTGGCTGTCTTGGGTTTCTCTTCGGTTGGCAACTGATACTATCCTTGACATCCCACATTCATTAGGGAAATACTCAGTCAGGAAGCAGCTGTTAAATATCCTCGTAAATAATACGAGGGGCTTCCTCTATTATAAGTGTTGAAGCTGGTCGTTAGAGATTTCGTCACGACTGGGGCTGAGTTTATTCCCTGGTTTCTGATCAATTTTCATACCTCTGATGGCTTTGTGAGCACAGGTTTGGTGTTTCTGGGAGTCTGTCTGATACACTAGTCTTCTTCGGTAACTCTGTATTCTTCATCTTCAAGTCTTGTGGATTTAGCGAGTTTTGAAACTCGTAAGTGGTATGAAATAACTCTGTTTTGTGCAGTGGATCAAAACTTAAGCCTACAGGGCCTAATAAGACCATTTTTGATGCCTTTGGCTTCCTTAATGACCTTACTAACTTCTAGTTATTAGCTGTTTGTAGGAGAAAAGTCTCCATGCGGTCCTCCGACATTTTGTTCCCCCACTCGATTGCACTTCTGTGAAGATTCCAAGTGACACATTTTACTTTTTTTTGCAATGCGGTTTCCTGAACCGTAACCACCGCTTGCGAGCTCTATTTTTTAGGGTTTTAAAATCTTGTAAAGAAGGAGGAAATTACTTAGACATTCAGGTTCAAAAGCTGTAGTTTGCCAACGCGCTTTCTTGTCTTTGGTTAGTGAGTTGATCGCTAGATCAATGTTAGCTTTGTTTCCAACACTGATAGCATGCCTGACATTATTGTTTAGAAACGGCTCAAAATGGCCCCAGTTTGTGACTTTCTTATTCGGGGGAAGCGGTGGTTCCAGTATATTCGCCCGATCACCGAGCAGTGGTCGGATGACAAGTCATTTATCGTCCTGAGACGCGGTTGAAACCTAAAATTCTTTAGGACTGCGATATCTAGGGCATCTAGTTTGTGATTTCTGTTGTGCGGTAAGTATGTTGGTTCTACCTGGTCATATGTACAAAGGGCGTTCAAAAAGTTTTGCACAGTCGTTTCTAATTTTTTTTTATTTTTTGCAGGAGGAGAATGAAATTTTTTGTGAACATACTTGGAACATTTAGCTATACATTGAGCCTACTCAATGTAGATTTCATCAGCTGTGACACATGTGTCCCAACGTTCTTTCCATGATGTAAATACATTTTGGTAAAATTTTGGGGACTGACTTTTACACCACCGCTTGACACAGGAAATAAGGTCTTTTTCACTATCAAGTTCAAAGATCTTAGCAGTAGTACACGTGCTTTCAAATCGAAACTGAAGAGTTTCCTCATGGGCCACTCCTTGTATTCTGTCGAGGAGTTCCTTGACAAATTAAGCTGTTTGCTAATGTATTGTTGACTGTGTTTACTTAAACTTAAGGACTGACTTTTTCGGGTTCATGAACATTTATTTTTATCTATTATTACTCATATGTTGTAATTTCATGTACTGACACCTTCCATGACCTCAGAGATTTGCTCCTTAATTTGGTCCCACGGAACTTGACGTGTAAATAAAATAAAAATAAAAAAAAGAATGGGACCAACGACGATTGAAAAGAATCGATCAACGTGGCAAAAATGCAACCCTTCCGCAAATTGCTTCAGAGTTTAATGCTGGGCCATCAACAAGTGTCACCGTGCGAAACGTTCAAGGGAACGTCATCCACATGGGCTTTCAGAGCCGAAGGCTCACTCGTGTACCCTTGATAACTGCACGACACAAAGTTTTACACCTCGCCGTCAACACCGACATTGGACTGTCGATGACTGGAAACATGTTGCCTTGTCGGACGATTCTCGTTTCAAATTTTATCGAGCGGATGGACGTCTAGGGGTATGGAGATAACATGAAGAATCGATGGACCCTGCAAGTCAGCAGGGGACTGTTCAAGCTGGTGGTGGTCGTTCTGTAACGGTGTGAGGCGTGTGCAGTTGGAATGATACTGGATCCCTGATGCGTCTAGATACGACTCTGACAGTTGATACGTAGGTAAGCATCCTGCCTGATCACCTGCATCTATTCAAGTCCATTGTGCATTCCGACGGACTTGGGCAATTCCAGTAGGACAATGTGATAATCCACACGTGCAGAATTGCTACAGGGTGGCTCCAGAAACAGTCTCCTGAGTTTAAACAGTCTCCTGAGTTCCGCTGCCTACCAAACTCCCCAGACATGAACATTATTGAGCATATCTGAGCATTATTGGTTTTGTCTTGCAAAGTGCTCTTACGGATTTATGGACAGCCCTGCAGGATTCATGGTATCAGTTACATCCAGCACTACTTCAGACATTAGTCGAGTCCATGCAACGTCGTGTTGCGGCATTCCTGCGTGTTCGTGGGAGTCGTACACGCTATTAGGCAGGTGTACCAGTTTCTTTGGCTGTTCAGTGTATATTTAATAGCGTATTCCTCCGCCCTTGGAACGTAATACAACAGCGATTCCGATTGCCAAGGAATCGTCAAGTCCATGTTAGGTTTCCGCAGATATGTGGCATGAGGTGTCTATATACAGGTGATGCAATTAGCGAAATTGTAGGTTGATGGTTTGTAGGTGAGGAGCTGGCGCCCAATAGCGTCCCCGATGTGTTCTGCCGGGTTCAAATTACACGAAATTTGTGTAAGATATAAACTTGAGTTGAGTATCATGCTCCTCAATTCTGGCGTTTTGACACAGACAGTTATTCTGTTGTAAGATGACATCGTCGTTGGGAAAGACGTCAAACATGAAAGGATACATGTAGTGCACGTAGTGGATGGTTGTTATCGTGCTTTCGGGAACTTCCATAGGTCCCACGGAAGCGAAGGTGAATGTGTATCGCATTATGTCCCCAGCGGCATCCGTCCGTGCCGCGGTACGTTTTTAAAGCTGATGACAAGCATAGTCATAGTCGCCATCGACCTGGTGCAACAAGAAACGTGATTTATTCGATCGGGCGACATGTTTCCATAAATCCGTGGTCCAATCCTGATTATCCCATGACCCCTGCACCCCTAATAGGTGATGACGTCGTCCCAACATGGGAACACGTAGGATCCACGTGCTGCAAAGCTCGTTGTTCACAGTGTGCGATGAGCGGAGACCTCCGAAACACTTGTGCCTGCAACAGCATCGAACTGAGCTGAAAGATTTATCACAGATCGCCGCTTATCCTGTTCAACAGAGTGACGCAGCCTCTGACTCCAACGTCCTGCGATTAGCCGTTGATGTTCAACATCTTGTCATAGTTTCACCAACCTTGAACAACTTTCCGTTGATGCTCACCTCAGTAGCACTCGTTTCCGAATTATTCGTCCTGAGGCGTAGGACCATAACAATATGTCTTCTTTAAAGTCTCTTATGTCATAGAATTTCTCCGTTTGCGGCCTGTGTCGTCGCTAAAATGATAATTTCATTCGTCTCTGATCCGCATATGCAGGGTGGTCTATTGATAGTGACTGGGCCAAATATCTCGCGAAATAAGCATCAAACGAAAAAACTACAAGGAATGAAGCTCGTGTAGCTTGAAGGTGGAAACTAGATGGCGCTATGGTTGGCGCGCTAGATGGCGCTGCCATAGGTCAAACGGATATCAACTGCGTTTTTTAGTTGGAACCCCCATTTTTTTATTACATATTCGTGTAGCACGTAAATAAATTTGAATGTTTTAGTGGGACCACTTTTTTCGCTTTGTGATAGATGGCGCTGTAATAGTCACAAAGGTATAAGTACGTGGTATCACGTAACATTCCGACAGTGCGGACGGTATTTGCTTCTTGATACATTACCCGTGTTAAAATGGACCATTTACGACTTGCGGAAAAGGTCGATATCGTGTTGATGAATGGCTATTGTGATCAAAATGCCCAACGGGTGTGTGCTATGTATGCTGCTTGGTATCCCGTACGACATCATCCAAGTGACCGGACCGTTCGTCGGATAGTTACGTTATTTAAGGAAACAGGAAGTGTTCAGCCACATGTGAAACGCCAACCACGACCTGCAACAAATGATGATGCCCAAGTAGGTGTTTTAGCTGCTGTCACGGCTAATCCGCACTTCATTAGCAGACAAATTGCGCGAGAATCGGGAATCTCAAAAACGTCGGTGTTGAGAATGCTACATCAACATCGATTGCACCCGTACCATATTTCTATGCACCAGGAATTGCGTGCCAACGACTCTGAACATCGTGTACAGTTCTGCGATTGGGCACAAGAGAAATTACGGGACGATGACAGATTTTTTGCACGTGTTCTATCTAGCGACGAAGCGTCATTCACCAACAGCGGTAACGTAAACCGGCATAATATGCATCACTGCGCAACGGAAAATCCACGATGGCTGCGACAAGTGGAACATCAGCGACATTGGCGGGTTAATGTATGGTGGGGCGTTATGGGAGGAAGGATAATTGGCCCCCATTTTATCGATGACAATCTAAATGGTGCAATGTATGCTGATTTCCTACGTGATATTCTACCGATGTTACTACAAGACGTTTCACTGCATGACAGAATGGCGATGTACTTCTAACTTGATGGATGTCCGGCACATAGCTAGCGTGCGGTTGAAGCGGTATTGAATAGCATATTTCATGACAGGTGGATTGCTCGTCGAAGCACCATACCATGGCCCGCACGTTCACCGGATCTGACGTCCCCGGATTTCTTTCTGTGGGGAAAGTTGAAGGACATTTGCTATCGTGATCCACGCTGTAACAGCATTCGTTCTCAGATATGGTAAGTTCACAAAGGTACATGTATCACATTGGAACAACCGAAATAAAATGTTCAAACGTACCTACGTTCTGTATTTTAATTTAATAAACCTACCTGTTACCAACTGTTCGTCTAAAATTGTAAGCCATATGTTTGTGACTATTACAGCGCCATCTATCACAAAGCGTAAAAAGTGGTCCAACTAAAACATTCATATTTCTTTACGTACTACACGAATACGTAACAAAAATGGGGGTTCCTATTTAAAAAAACGCAGTTGATAACCGTTTGACCTATGGCAGCGCCATCCAGCGGGCCAACCATAGCGCCATCTGGTTTCTCCCTTCAAGGTAGACAAGTTTCGTTCCCTGTAGTTTTTTCGTTTGACGCTTATTTCGTGAGATATTTGGCCCGGTCGCGATCAATGGACCACCCTGTATAGTTCCGTTACCGCGTAACGTGCCCGCAACAGCACCGGGCGGCATCACTCTCTCGTTGGGCAGCCGTCAGAATGGTTTCGCTTTTCGGTGTATCTTCATCAATGTGAAGTGCAGACGCAAACCAATTAAACAGTAAGATTATTTGAAACAGTCATTTTAATGGAAACTGTTTTGGAAAGTTTTCTATTTAAATTAAATTAAGCGTGAGTCAGTAATAAATGTACGGGCGGAGAGTAGTGACAATATTAGCGTTTGAACAGAAAACTTCATGTGGACATACGCCCTACGTTTTTGTTGGAGGGGGCGGTTTTCGAGTCATACAGGAAAAACATATAATACATGTGTTCTATCTCGCAACTATATGGAATAGGTCAGCTGTCCATATCAAGTTTTTTGTTCAGGATCACTGACACTATCACCATTCTTCGTGACTCACCCTGTGTAAGTATATTTAAGTTCATTATTACCTCGTGTTTGTTTACCAAACATGTTTTCTTATAGTCACAGCATGTTAGGTTTTAACCTAATACTCATGTCTGTGCAAGAAATAGCATTTCAAATGTTTGGTTTGTTTTTGATAAATATAAGTGTTCGTAGTGGTATTAGTGAATCGCATTGAATATCTTAATGATTCCATTTCTTTTAATTTTTTAAAATATCTTCAATTCATTACATTATAAATTGCATAGTAAAATATTGTTAATTAATAAACCTTTAATGCTGCATTGGAGACCTTAATTAGAAAACTGCTCTAAAATGTTGTTTTTGTGGGTCACTTATCATGAAATTACCCCTGGTTATTCACTATCGAAGTTAAGTCCTCGAAGTTTTGGAAACAGATGAAAATCGTATAGGGCCAAATCAGGACTACTTGGATGATGATCGGTGACAGTGAAACAAAGGCGTCGGATTGTTTCACATGTCGCAGCGCTCGTATGTGCCCTGGCATTGTCATGCTATAGGAGAAGGTGCTCCATGTGTGGACGAACTCTTCGAATTCGAAACTCGATTACAGCACGCTGTTTCTCATGCTCAGACATAGTTACGTTACAGACCGCCATGTAACATGCTACAATTCGGAGCAGGCTAGCGGCGGAGGGTTGCAAATATGAAAATACGTAGGCATGAAGTTTGAAGATGTAGAACGTTAATAATGTTCGTTTTATGTAAAAAGCTTTACGAGTTTTCACATAAAATTTCCGAGTCATTACTTTTCAGCATTGTCTCGTATATTTCCTAAGTACGGCCATGAAGATAACTACGAACCGCCCCGTTCAAGAACGAACAGTTAATTTTGTCTTCAGTATTCCGTTACTAACAGTGATTAAGAATGATACCGCTTCAGAAGCACTTGGTCTGTCTATGAACACTGGCCAGTTTAATGAAGGTCATCCAGTAAATAGCAAGCATGAAACTTTAGTTGTCACCATACGAATAGAGCGAGGTCTGATTCGCCGGATGCTACCAGTTGAGGAGCTGTTCGAATGAGAAGCAGCGGTACCAAGGTTTGGAAACCCGACAATGGCCGCGAGGGCGGTGTGCTGATCCCACGCCCGTCAATACTGCACCCGAATGACACCGTTGTCTAATGACGTCACGGCGGTCGGTCGGTCCCGATTAGCCCGTCTGAATCCAGAACAGCGGTGCTTTCCTTTGCTTTCCAAGGATTCAACGTCCCACCACGATGAGGTCTTTGCAGAAGGAGCACACGTTCGGGTTGGAGAAGCATTGGGAAGTTGCTTGAAGGTAACCTTTTCAAAGCAACTGTCGACGCACATGCTTTAAAAATTCAAATTAGAGCGGTGCGTTTCCTGACTGAGATGGTCATCAAACTCTAGTGGCAGATACTATTAGAGAGGGGTTAGTATCACGTGTAGTTCTGTTGTTCACACTCTGAGACAACATGTTCCAAGAATAGTTTAAAAAAATGGCTCTGAGCACTATGGGACTTAACTTCTAAGGTCATCAGTCCCCTAGAACTTAGAACTACTTAAACCTAACTAACCTAAGGACATCACACACATCCATGCCCGAGCATCATTTGAACCTGCGACCGTAGCGGTCGCGCGGTTCCAGGCTGTAGCGCCTAGAACCGCTCGGTCACATCGGCCGGCTCTAAGAATAGTCAGGGATTACAATCATGAAATAACGCTTTGGAGTAATCTCAGAGAAATGAAAGCTCATTTCGAGATTTATCGACAGCAATTCTTCTCACACACCATTCGCGTATAGAATAGGAAAAATAGACTGCAGACAAGTGTGAGCAGCACTCATGCACCGAAGGTTCTGTATAAATTTAATTACTTGTATAGATAGTTCATCCATGCCGAGAATGCAGACTTTCGACGATATTTACCTATTGTCGATATCGATACTGGAAAGGTATCAGAGTATATGACATAAATTGCTTTTGATTGCACTGACTAGATGCTTAAAGGTTTTACGCTACAAAGGGACTGTGGACCTTAGTATATGACATAAATGTCAACTTCATATGTCTACCTGTACCTGACAAAAAGGTGTCGTAACAGATGTACAGATAGACAACAGATAATAAATGACAAAAATTTTTTCCCACGAGACAATTACAAATTAACAAGTTTTGGAGATCTGCTTTAGCTGTACTACAAAACTTTGCTTCTTGCCAATCGGAAGTGCCCAATAGGTTTTCATGTGTGAGTTTGCGAGTATCAGAATATGTGAATAGTGGGACAAAGTTCTTATGCCCCACGTTGCATTGTTGTCAAATTTATTCAAGACGGAAGATCCAAGATGGCGGCCATAGATATGGCAACGTTGCAATGACGTCATGGTGGAAAGTTCAAATTTTGGTGGGAAGACAGGTCAATTGGGCTACCTCCACTAACCTAAACTCCTCCCCCCTCCCCGCCCCCAGAAAATGGCGGGAAGCTCAAATTCTTGTGTAGAAAGGTCACTTGGGCTACCTGCACTAACCTACGCCATTCGACAGCCACCTCTTCCTACTTCTTGGCGAGAAAAGGCCTCAGTGTCTACTGGGCTGCTGGATTTATTTTTGCAAACAGGTTCTGTTAGGACAAGAATTTCCATGTGGACAAGCTGAGACATCACGAAAGCTCCTACAAAATTTTCTGTTACCTATTTCCATGACATTTTACAATTTCTTGAGGTGGACTTGGCTCTTATTTATATAGCCATGTGATGGCAGTATAACATTGAGAACCTTTTAGATGTGCCTGCAGTGGTGAGTCAGTACACGAACATTTTGCAGCGATGCATCAGCCACACTAGCAGGTCAATGCGTGCATGGGTAGATGCAGCTCATATGTCCCATTAGGATCACTAGGAACAATGCACCCTGTGCTATTCTTGGAAACACTGGAACAGATTTCTATAGCGTGACCTGTGACATCAGTATAATGTTGAGAACCTTTTAGCTGCATCTGTGAGGGTGTATCACTCGCCTCTTAGGTCTTTGCTGGATCACAGGTAGAGAGTCATTGCGCCAGCAATGGTAAACACATGCATGTCCAGAGGGTGACTTGGCTCTTATTTACATTGGCATTTGACGTCAGTATAACACTCGAAGAATTCTAACTGTATACCCAAAAATAGCTGCGACTTTCACCTGCTGGCTGTAGGTGATAGGGGCCTGAGAGCAAAGGCTCGTGCCTCTGCACTTGTCTGTCTGGTCATGGCTCGCGACAGCAGTGGCATGTGCACGTGTTGGAGCCTCTGATACATTATGGTTGTCGATACTTCAAAAGCGTTTTTTACATGCAATGAGAGTTGATGTACTACATTATTTTCGGCTGTTTAAGCTTTGGGAGCATGTTGGCAGAGTGCTGTATATGCATTAGTTTGACAATTTCATGTGTAGTGGACATGTCTGTTGCATTACTTTGTGAACAGGTCTGTAGGCTGTGCTATGTATTTTTTGGACAGTTTAGAATTAGTGAGTGTGTCTGCAGAGCATTTTACATGCATTGTTTTGACAATTTAAGTTTTGTTTTGGTGTCTGCACATCAGTGTACTGCATTACTTTGGTGACTTACGAGTAGTTTGCAGGTCTGTAGGCTGTGTATTGTGACCCCAAGCAAGTCAGAGCAAGTGTTTTGTATCAGTGTAGTAACTAAACTACGTGAAGTCCATCTCTATATAAAGTCTTCCTATCCAGCAGCCCAGAACAGGCCTAGTCCTTTTCCTGCCAGTTTACCCACAGAACCCCATCTTGGATTACGTCACAAAAGTGATGGTAGTACCCTCTGGTGGTGGTACTGTGCAGTAGGTCAGTTGGACTCCAGACCTCATGGTGAACACACTGGATGGAGCAACTGCCTCAGATTGTTTAACTAAACACTGCCTGCAAAATAAAGACTCATGTCCATCCTATCCAGCAGCCCAGTAGACTTTGAGGCCTTTTCCCGCCAATTTGTAGGAAGAGGTGGTGGTCGAATGATTTAGGTTAGTCGAGGTATCCCAAGTGACCTTTTTTCCTGCCATTTTCTCAGGTTAGTAAATGTAGCCCAAGTGACCTTTTTCTGCAAAAATTTGAACTTCCCGCCATTATCTGGGGAGTGGGGGTTGGGGGGGGGGGTGGGGGGCTAGGGTATTAGGTTAGTGGAGGTAGCCCAATTGACCTATCTTCCCGCCAACATTTGAACTTCTCGCTGTGACGTCATTGCAACGTTGCCATATCTATTGCCGCCATATTGGATCCGACATCTTGAAGAACTTTGACAACAATGTAACATGGGGTCATACAAATTTTGTCCCACTACTTATGTGACGTAAATGGCCGTATCTTTTGATTGCATCGACACAGAGGTGTAAATTTCTTACATGATCAGTGGACTGAAGACCTTAGTGTCTGACATAAATTTTGAATTGATACATCCACCTGTTACTGAGAGAAAGCGGTATTAAACGACAGGCAGACAGACAATCGAATAACAAATTACAAAAAATTTTTTCGTCTAAGATACTTCCAAGTTAATAGTTTTCCAATTTTGGATTTTTCCCTTTAGTTGTTCTGTAAAACTTTGTTTCTTGCCAAATCCACGATTATGGGCAAACAGGAAGTCGTTTCCAATCTTGGAATTTTCCCTTCAGTTGTACCGTAAAACCTTGTTTCTCGCCAAATCCACGATTCTAGGCAAACGGGACGTACCCTATAGGTTTTGATGAGTGAATTTGCGAGTATCAAAATATGTGACGTAATTGGCTGTATCTTTTGATTCCATTGACTTAGAAACTTACGTTTCTTACGCTGCCAAGAGACCATAGACCTTAGTGTGTGACATACGTTTCAACTTCATCCGTTCCTGAGAAAAGGGACGACGGGCGGACGAACAGACAGTCGTATAACGAAACAATTTTTTTATGTGATATAATTAAAAATTAACAGTATCAGATTTTTTCATTTAGCTGTATTGTGAAATCTTGTTTCTTAACAAATTTCATGATTCCAGGCCAAGGAAAAGTACCTTACAGGGTTTTGTCTTTCGTGAGTATGAAACTAGTTGACATAAATGGCCGTATCTTTTGACTGCACTGACTTAGAATCTTCTAGATTTTACACCGCCAAGGGACTATAGGCCTTAATAAGTGGCGTAAACTGAAACTTGATACGGCCACCCGTTCCTGAGAAAAGTAGAACAGAAAGACAGACAAAGGGATGACAAAATGATCCTATAAGGGTTTCGTTTCTACAGATTCAAGTACGGAAACCTAAAAAAGGATAAGGCATTGTGGTACAAGCACTTTCCATTGCACACCGCAAGGCAACTTGTGGACTTGTGGAGACGTAGATATTGATTCTCGTCGTTGGTTAAATTCCTACTCGTAATGCTATTATAGTCCCAAACGAGTCAATGAGACAGCTGCTGCAGCTAAGAGAGTGTTACATTTTTGTAAAATGATGCCGTGACTCATGCGTTAGGTAATATCCCCTTTACGGCCCCGTCCTGAAATTCCTTCGCGAGACTCCCTTGGCGTAACTGGCGAGGAATTGGATTATAAGCCGCTGCTATCAAGACGGCGGACCGCAATTGGGAAGCGCATGTAATTTATGACGCCATTAGCGTCCTGCTCGGCGCCGATTACAGTTTAACTTTGCTGTCGGCGTCGCTACGTTGTTCCCAAATTCCTCGAGCTTAGTGAGAGGACGCAGGTAATAAAAATTCCAGTAAATTCCCCGCGGCTCGTCGCTGAATAGATTTAATTTATAATACGTCGGATACAGATCAGTTCTTAAACGTCAAGCAGATTTTTTAAAATCAGTTTGTGAGTAGGCTGTTTATGTTTTTTTTATTGGCAACGTTACGTAGCGCTCTGTATGAAAATCACTGATTGTGCTGTGTGCAGTCTGTGGCTAGTTTGCATTGTTGTCTGCCATTGTAGTGTTCGGCAGCGGCAGCTGGATGTGAACAGCGCGTAGCATTGCGCAGTTGGAGGTGAGCCGCCAGCGGTGGTGGATGAGGGGAAGTGAGATGGCGGATTTTTGAGAATGGATAATCTGGACGTGTGTCCATCAGAAACAGCACATTTGTTAGACTGGATGTCATGAACTGCTATATATATTATGACTATTAACGTAAATACATTGTTTGTTCTCTATTAAAATCTTTCATTTGCTAACTATGCCTATCAGTAGTTAGTGCCTTCTGTAGTTTGAATCTTTTATTTAGCTGGCAGTAGTGGCGCTCGCCGTATTGCAGTAGTTCGAGTAACGAAGATTTTTGTGAGGTAAGTGGTTTGTGAAAGGTATAGGTTAACGTTAGTCAGGGCCATTCTTTTGTAGGGATTTTTGAAAGTCAGATTGCGTTGCGCTAAAAATATTGTATGTCACTTTAAGCATAGGCATGTATAATTGTTCAAAGGGGACGTTTCATACGTCGCCCCTTAGCCGAGGATACCTCACTGGAATCTTCTGATTTTTTCTTGTAGTTTGTGTAATTAGTGTAGCTTTTGTTTATTGCTAGCGCGTAATTATAGAGAGAATCTCCTTTGTAGTTGCAGTCTTTCATTGTTGTACAGTAAAACAGTTGTGGCATGCATGTAGATTTGCACCAAGTATTTCGCAGCTGCGCTTGCAATTAACTAGATATTATTTTCAGTGCTATGTTAATGTGTTCCCCTATTTTTGCTCTTCAAATTGTGTTTTTCTGTGTTGTCGTGTGAAATATTGTGACAATAATGGCGTGTGAAAAACGTAATACTAGGCTCCAAAGTAAACTGAGAAATGACAGTGAAGACGAAAGCAGTGTGTTAACGCCACCATGTAATGAATTAACTAATATTCAAAGTAGTAATTTGGTAACTGTGCATAGGGAAATGGAGCGGGCGTCAAATAATGGTGTAGACAGTGAAACAGGTAGTGAACAGAGAAGCATTATCGATCGATCGGTCGGCAACAGCTCGCCTCAGGAATTGGGAATGACAGAACACAATATTGCAAATACTGTAGACTCAGGTTTTGGGTTCTCACCGTTTTCTCAAATGAGTCGAGACACATTTTCCGCTTGTCAAAATGTGAATGTTGCCGGTGCAAATTCACTGCCGAAAAGCACTGAGGAACATGTTTCAGACACCAGTGCATTGTTATTACAATTAATGCAACAAATGGGACAAAAGCTTCAAAAGTTAGACAACAATGCAAACTAGCCACAGACTGCACACAGCACAGCCAGTGATTTTCATACAGAGCGCTACGTAACGTTGCCAATAAAAAAACATAAACAGCCTACTTACAACTTTAGATTTTTTGCTAGGTACCTGGTCTTGGGACCGTATTACATCTATCTGAATATGACTATTTTCATAACTGTTATCAGTTACTATGTGTTTGTTGTAACGCTATGATATTTATGACTTTATAATCAGTGAGTGTCGGCAAAACAGCGCGTGGGAGGGAGGGAAGGGACACAGGATGTGGAAGGCAAACTTATTCATTGAGGTCGTCCAATGTGAATTACGCATACATCTTTCAACAATATCGTTAAGCGTATATGTACAGTGGTTTGGCAAAAATATGGGGCTACCGGGAGAAATGAGCCTAAATGCAGATACTAGCTAAACTTGCAGGTTGCGCTGTTGTATTTGACCACGAAAGGCACCTGTGCAGTGTTCTCAATACGTTGAAAGGGTCAGTCGTGGCCACAACAGTGCTTCGCGTAGTTGTGAGTGCGTTATGTCGGAGCTGAGTGGAGCGTGGGCATACTGCTGGTGCTCGTACGGTGGTAGGGAAGTGTCTGGTGTTTAGGATTCACCGTATCGAAGACTTCACCGCAAACAGGGAAAGCGGAAAAACATCATCCTCTAACTCACGACGCGGACGAAAGTGCTTGTTGAGTGATGGCAACAGACGGCCATAGAAGAGGATTGTGACGAAATACGAGAGGACAGCACATGCAAAAGTCAGTGCAGTACTGAGTGTCACATTCCCGAATCCTGACCGCACCACATCATGACGGGAGCTCCGTAAGCTGGGATTCGCACGGTATCTGGAATTCCATAACCACTCATCAGTGATTCAATTTCCCGTAACAGATAACAGTGTTGCCCAAATCACAAAACCTGGACTACAGAGCAGTGGAATAAAGTCATTTGGTTGGATGAGTCTTGTTCCATACTGTTTCCATCTTCTGACTGAGTTTACGTCTCAAGAGTGAAACATCGGTGATGATTTGGGCCGCCACATCGTGGTAGTCCATGGCCCCACGGGTACTCTGCAAGGGCACATTACTACCAAGTATTGTGTGACCATTTTCGATTATCGTGTCCAGCCCATGGTACAAAGTTAGTTCCCCAATGGTGATTCAGTGTTCTAAGACGAAAAGGCCCCTGTTCTCATCGCTGGCATCGTCCAGTAGTGGCCTTGTGAGTACGAAGGTGGATTATGGCATCTCGCGTGGCCGCCATAGTCTCCAGATCGCAGCAGTATCGAGCCTTTGTGGTCTACTTTGGAGAGATGAGTGCGTGATCGCTATCGACCTCCATCATCGGTACCTGAACTTCCACTATCTTGCGGAAAGAATAGTATGAGGTTACGTTGAAAACAGTATAGGACCATCAATTTACCTATTCCGAGACGACTGGAAGCTCTTAATACCAAACGGTTTCCCTCACCGTATTAGGAATGGTAATGTTTCCTGTCTGTGCTGTTTCAATATTTTTGTCCACCTCCTCTATATAAATAGTATGGGAAGTAGTTAGGGAGACAATGTTCTATAAAGAGAAACAAAAGTACTAAATGTGCATCCAATGTTATACGTCCTGATACTTGAAAACCATTTTTCCTTAACTTTTCAAAAAGACATCACATACCTGGGAAGATATTAGTTCTACTTTTCTCTGAGACGACTTGCGATTGAGAGTTCATATTTGCTGCAGTCCGCAATGACAATCGGCTATTTATAAACGTCATTATTATTATTATTATTTAACTATCGGGTTCTCAGGAGCACTGTGAATAATATCTTAATGGGAAAAGCACTCCATCTTCAGGCCACGAGTGGCCTACCGGGACCATCCGACCGCCGTGTCATCCTCAGTAGAGGGTGCGGATAGGAGGGACGTGGGGTCAGCACACCGCTCTCCCGGTCGTTATGATGGTATTATTGACCGAAGCCGCTACTATTCGGTCGAGTAGCTCCTCAACTGGCATCACGAGGCTGAGTGCACCCCGAAAAATGGCAACAGCGCATGGCGGCCTGGATGGTCACCCATCCAACTGCCGACAGCGCCTGACAGCGCTTAAATTCGGTGATCGCACGGGAACCGCTGTATCTACTGCGGCAAGGCCGTTGCCTAATGGAAAAAGAAAATCATATTTTTTTTAATAAGAAGAAAGCATTTATTTTGTTTCCTATTCAACTTCAAAAATTTTTCATACAACTTCGGAACGTAGTTTCCTTTTACATAGTTCGGGAAAGAAATTCTTTCACGACATCCATAAGATTAATTTTCCTAGTCCTGTCTTAAAGAACATAAAGAAGGAATAGACGAGTGAGTCTCGACTGTGTCATAGTTAATCCGAAGCAAGTTTTAACTCGGCGTTAGGCGCCGAATGACCTCTCAGAGAAAGCTGACAATACCGGAAATGTCAGAAGCAGAATGATGAGGTGAATACTTCTTGAAACAATTTAACCATAAGTTGTTTAGCAACAATCTTTCTCCCAATAGAAGATACATTATGTGGTTGGAAGATACATTACGTGGTTTACACCATTCGTGACGGTTTGCAGCGTTTAGAGCTGTTCATGTAACTTGTCCAGACTAACATGTACTGTGTTCTCCAAGCAAGACTACCAAACCTTGTGTAATGCAGAATTTGTTTGGGATTATGTAACAAGACTCTTTTCAAGATTGGACAGTCGCTTTAGGTCCTCTTGTTTAAAGCTCTGATCAATGTCATTCAGAAACAAATCAAGAATATCAAACACACTTTCCTTAAATCTTCGTTCACGAGACAATTATTCAAGAATAGAAGATGTTTCTGCGTGTTTCAATCCTGCTGGTATTTTGAGACATTTGGGTTTTTCAGATTTAGCTTTTAAGAATAATCTTTGGCTTTCTCTAACAATATGTCAGACACATTCGCAGTCCTAAGTTTCCCAAGAGCTCTTTTAAAAGTCTACGGAATATTTCACTCTGGTTTTATTAACACATGAGTGCCACCCACTTAAACCTTGCCATTTTTTACAATTCCGGCCATTTTTACGGTTTTTCAATATTTTTTTGTTAAGAACTATGGTCAACATTTAACTGTGATACTAACATTTTATAAAATCCTGAAACTGCTTCTTCTGGATTACATATTTCTAGTTTCTTAGAATTTTTAATTTTTTCTTTTATTTTTTAATGATTGTTAGGTTATGCAAAAAGTATAAAAATTTACCAAGTCAAAATAGTTTTTATTTAGCATTCTAGATTGTTACTGCACTTTTAGTGAAACAATGCACTTTGCACATGGTGATTTTGCACTCGCTGCGCTGGTATGTAGTGTCTTTTCTTGCAGCAGCCTTTTCTATTTCGCTATAACAAATAAAAATATGTTTCACGGTTCAGAAAAAGAAGAAACGTCTGAAAAAACGTAAAGTTTCAACAAACGTTTTACCAAATCAAAACGAGAAATACTCATTTGAAGTTTGACGCAATTCTTATCGTGCAAAGTCTTCATTGAATCGTCGGTATCGTCATTCTTAACAAAATCCTACTGCAATACAGGCAAAATTTCATCGTCGGTAAGTAAACGGGAAGGCATGTCTTTCGTTTCTTTACGTACTTAACGAATAGAAACCGTATACTCCCACCTCCAAACTTTGAAGAGAGGGGTTAAACTACAATGAAAATGAAACTGACGTGGATGAAACGTGTTCGTACGTATGTATGCTCGGTTCTAACAGATACGGAAAGACCGAAAAGATGACTTAATGAAAAGTTATTATCTGAAACTGGTTACGCTTTGGGTTTTGTATCTCATTCAAAATTCTCTATGCACTTACGGCAACTAAATGATATTATTTTTCTGCGCTACATAATATTCAGATCCCAACTCTTCATGTTTTTGAGCAGGTTTGGTTTTCTGTTATTACTTCAATTGGAAGTCGAATCTCTTTTTGGGTCTTGTTTGTTTAAGCTATCCTATTTCAGACAATTATTGCTTTTTCTTCAAAATTATCGCTTTTTAAGTCCATTCACCAACAAATTGTCATCCATTTTCTATATTTCAATAGTTTCTCATGTGTTCATCATTTAGTCATCAATAGCGCATACACGTCTGAAATACCGAGCGAGGTGGCGCAGTGGTTAGCACACTGGACTCGCATTCGCGAGGACGACGGTTCAATCCCGTCTCCAGCCCTCCTGATTTAGGTTTTCCGTGATTTCCCTAAATCGTTTCAGGCAAATGCCGGGATGGTTCCTTTGAAAGGGCACGGCCGATTTCCTTCCCAATCCTTCCCTAACCCGAGCTTGCGCTCCGTCTCTAATGACCTCGTTGTCGACGGGACGTTAAACACTAACCACCACCACACGTCTGAAATGAGAGAGTCATCTATCTGAGCCCAGTCAAGGAAGACCAAGAAAAGTACAACAGTGGAAAAAATCATTTAGTCACCAACTTTTGTACAGTGACAGGGGAGAATGCCATGAACAACATACTAAAAACCTCTGTGTTGGGGTGTGAGCACGGGGATGGGATGCGTTTAAAAGTCACTTGTTAGGTCTTTTTGGTATAGCTCGAAAACCGCGCATTCTAGCGGCAATGTTTCCAGTACAAAATTAAACTACATCATATTTCCTACGGGAAAGGACCCGTTTCATTTTTTGACTAGGACTAACAGTTCCCTCATTGCGCAGGATGGAATATAAAATCAATGTTTATCGTTAAATGACGTGGGTAAAAAACAAATATTAAAAATGAATAGCGCGTCCAAGTGCAGTGGAGCCATATTAAGTGATAAATTATACTCTGGTAGTGTTCCAAGCCGGAGGGATGTGGTGTGGGGGTTGTTTGGCGAATTGTTGTCATGTACTTCCCTCCTTCATAGTCTGTAAACTGAAGGTGGAGCAGGTGAGTTCCCACTCCGTCTACCCCAGTACATCACATTCTGCAAATGAAGAGTGTTTCACAAAGTTGTACTAACCATCAGCAGCGCGCCTTAAGAATCATTGGTGACGCAGTCCGCACACATGCCCAGGGGGTGTTTATTTACCACAAGGTCCGTTGGCACTACACGGAATGCAGATCTAACAGATCTGGTTATATTACACTAACGCAAGAAAGACATATGGACAGACTTTACGCAAAACTCTGCACTCTGTTGTACACTGCTACAGGAGAAATGGATACTTAGTCATCATGTACGACAGTTGTAGTTTTCTTCCGGAACAGGCAACTTCTCCCAACACGAGCGATGTTCCCATTTAGTTTACAGACAGACTCTTATCTTTCCAGAATTTCCTACCCAGTTCTCTTATGTGAGCAGGCAAAGTAACTTGACTTAATTCCTGTTTATATAGCGGTGTTATTATCAGTTTATTAAATGAGTACGCGTTTGGTGGTGTCAAATGAGTTACTATGTAAACAAAAGTTCAACAGCTACACCATTCAAATGTCTACCACACTGAAGAGCCAGTCCCAACTGTGACATGCTATCAGTATGTATTCAATAATGCCGATGGAATACTTTTCAGTATGAGGATATAATGCATCAGCCCAGCATCAGCTCTCCCAACATCTGAAGAGTCCCAGAGGCTTAAACTGTTTCCCTCTGGAACCCAAGTAGTTGATCTATGTGTTACGGAACTGCAGATATTTCAAGGTAAATCAAGCACTGCGTCACTGTTCTAGACTTGAACTTTCCAACAGACATACTCATACCACTATGTGAGATATACTGTGGAAGTGTCTCCACTCAGTGCAGCCCACTCTACAAGTGCCAGCAAGCCCTGAAGAGATGTGATTTTTGCCGGCTAGCAGTAACACAATTAATGCTGATAGAAGTGCAATAACTCTCTCGTCATGCATTAATTCACCACCAAGTGAGTACAACACAGTTACACCGCTTTAGAATACGTTGTCAATGATAGAAGACCAATATTACATACGTCACTGATAGCATCACATTAAAGATCAATCACTTCTCAGCCATTGTTTATATGAACGTATTTCACATAAAAGCTCACTTAGCAACTGCAAGTACGTACTCATCTGAAAAAAAACTCCGTTATATAAACATGAACTCTATCAAGATAACTACATAGGAAATGCGGGGGAATTACATTGTGTCTATAAACTAAAAACCGAGCAGCGCTCGGGGTGGAGGAAGTTGCCTTTCCCGGAAGAACGCTACAGCTACCGTACAGGAGAACTAAGAATCAATTTCCCCTGTATCTGTGTGGAATAGTGTGCAGAGTTTCACGTAGAGTTAGTCAGTCGACAAGTATTTATTGTATTAGTATTATTAGCAGCTCATAAATCGTATCTGTAGTCCATTTAGTGGTAACGGACTTGATGAGAAACGAACACTTCCCGGCATGTGTGCGCACTGGATCGGCAGTGATTCATAATGTGCCCTGCGGAGGGGAGACACCCTGCTTTTGCTTCTTGTGACGTAGTGGGGTAGATAGAGTGGGGTATCACCTGCTCGCTCTTCAGTTTACAGCAGATCTATGAAGGAGGGAAGTACTAGACAACAATCCGGCAAACTATCATCACTCGCGCTGCTAACCACGCTCCCCACCCCTCCAACCTGTTACGCCCACAGAACATAGCTTATTCCTTAATATCGCTTTACTGCTCTTGGACGTGCTACACATATTTGATATTTGTTCTTAATCCACTTCATTGAACAGTGTACATTAATTTTGTATCACTAAAACACTGTTTTTAATAATCTGCAACACGGAAGCTATTAGTCCTTGGGGGAAAATTTGGTCTAGTTTCTTTTTTAATGGAAAACATTTTCGCGAGAATCCTTTGTTTGCGAGTAATTAATAAAACTTAAAAAACTGATCTTTAAACAAACCCCACCCACACCCTCACACCCCACCGGTGGGGATTATTAGTATCTTGATTACGGCCCTACGTCCTACTTATGCACAAAAATGTGCAACTACACGAATTTTTGCCCCTAATTCTCCTTCGGTGACTGGACTAACAAGTGTCTGTGACGAATGCGTGTATCGTGCAGAACAGCGTTCGGTGGTGACGACAGGAAAAGAGAAAGAAAGAGAGCGGGAGAATGAAAAGGGACAGAGAGGGATGACAAGACGGGTTGGCCCTATAAACTGCTACCTTCAGAAAATATCAAGGCATTGTATATTTCTATCAGACAACGTAGTCAGTTGACTTTAATTCACGAGATGCTGCACAGAATTCTGGGACTGAAAGCAAACGTTGGCGTATATTCTTATGATCAGGAACTTTACGCCATTATCTTTACACCTCTTTGCAGCGAGATACTGATAACGTAAATTACCCTTTCCAATAGGAATACAATTTGGTTCCTCCAGAGATTTTGACGGTTGGGAGGGGCGGCATATTGGCCGATCGTAGCTGTTGTTCATTTGACGTGAAGTGAAGCGCCAGACCTCAGATGATGATGATGATGATGATTAGTGTTTTAGGGCGCACAACAACGAGGTTATCGTTCCCAAAATAAATGTTGACGAGTGCAGCCAAGATCTGTTAAACAAGAACCAATTCAGAGCCGATCTTTGGGAGAATTGGAAATGTTCAAATTGCAAGATTGGACACAGCACATCAAAACAGGTAGATAAAACTAAAAATAAAATAGCAGTACAAAACAGGTAAAAATAATTAACGGTGGCTGAGTGACCACTTACAAATAATGGGTGACAAAACCACTTTACAGCACATTAAGATCTCAATCCCAATATTTTGGGAAGAAGTCCAGACATCACACAAAAACGTAAAATTCTAGCGACACTCGCCTCATTATTAGTTAAAATAGAGGGCAGGTCTGGTGGGAAACTGAAATCTTCCCTCAAACCCGCATATAAAACACACTCAGTTAAAATATGTCGTATCGACAGCTGTGACCCACGTGTCTGACACGTTGGTGGCTCCTCACGACGTAACGGAAAACCGTGTGTCAACGGACAACGTCCTATTCGAAGCCGTGTAAGGGCTACTTCCTCAGCTCGTCGTTGTCGGAAGGAGGTTAGCCACGGTCGGACAGAATCCTTCACAGCTCGCAACTTATTATCCCTCACTTCCAGCCACTGAGCCTCCCACCAACGCATGATCTTCCGAGTCAGGAATGATGTTATTGCCTGCAGGGGGACGGAACAGCGAGCAGGAGGTGGGATGGAGCAAGCCTCCTTGGCAGCCGCGTCTGCAAGTTCACTTCCAGGAATCCCTATGTGCCCTGGAACCCAGCAGAAAACTACATCCTTACCCCGCTTTGGCAAGAGCAGGAGTGCGTCCTGCACTTCTTGCACCATCCGATCTGCTTGGTACATCTGTTTAAGAACGTGTAGAGCACTTTGGGAATCGGAGCAGATGATGAATTTCGTGCCATGATGTCGTCGCATATGCTCTAATGCTTGCAGAATGGCAAACAGTTCTGCACAGTAAACTGAGAACTGCTCTGGGAGCCCTATCCTACGGACAGTATCGGGAAACACAGCAGAGCAGACCATAAAATCCCCCTGTTTAGACCCATCCGTGTAAACAGTAATAAAATCTGAATGGCGGTCCAAAATCTCAGTAAATTTAATTTTAAAAAGGTGGTCCGGGGTACAATACTTCTTGTAAGCAGCCAGATGAAGAAGTAATAGCCAGGGAGATCCCCTACTCCATCCCTGGTGGAGGACCTTAATGCCCTCCACGTGTAATGACTCGAGACTCTCCTTTGCACGGATGCCAAACGGCTTTGTTGCCTTCGGACGGTGGCGGAAGAGACGTTCCAGTGCCGGCTGTGAAAAGGTGTTGGACGCCAACGAAAGCGGAGTGGACTTGGCCCTGTATGCTTGCCGTACCACGAGGAGAAGACGCCGAATGGACAGCGGAGGCTCTCCAGCCTCGACACATAGACTAGCAACTGGACTCGTGCGATAAGCCCCCGTTGAAAGCCTAAGACCCTCATGGTGAATCACATCCAACATTTTGAGGTACGAAGATGTTCCAGATCCATAAGCTTGACATTCCTATTCCAGTCGAGGTCGCACAAAGGCCTTATAAAGTTGGAGCCGACGTGCCCTGACAGGGCCCCAGGACCTATGACTGACGCATTTCAGGACGTTTAAAGCCTTGAAACAGCGGACCTCAGCATTGATACGAATGTTTCGCATTGATCCTTCATACAAGGTATGGTTAATTATTCATGTGTTACAATCACTTTTAGCCAGACCTCAGCATTGATTCGAATGTTTCGCATTGATCCTTCATACAAGGTAGCTTGGTTAGTTATTCATGTGTTACAAACACTTTCAGTGAGAGAGAGAAAGGGGGTAGCAGGGAGGAATTTGGATGGGGAAACTTGTACAGCAGGAACCTCAATACCGCCGTTAACCTGTGGAGACATAACCCCAGCGTCCTAACAAATAGACTGTAGCCGTTGCAGCAACAGCCCGGGCCCTTCTACGGCACCAACGAGGTTTATGGCCGTATTACTGGGCGCTCGTAAAACAGCCAAGTAGCGCGCCCTGCCGACGGCTGCCTCGTCATCCAACCGCGGGAAATGTCTGCGACCTGCTCTGCTCCGCCACCGGCGACGTCGCATATGTGTGGCATATGCTCGCCAAAGGGCAGCAGCCCGACACAGCAGGGGGTTTCTAATATGCGGAGTGATTTCATAAATACGAAGTTTTAGCAACTTCTTCTTGTTTGGCACTACACTCCTTGATAAACCTTGGCTCCTGAACAGTCTTCCTTCATACAACTTCTTCTCCGCATTTTTCTTCAATTCTGGCGTCACCATCTTGTTAAAGTCAGCCAACACACTGTGCAGCCGTCTTGCTCTTGGCCGGCCTTTCCTTCTAGCGTAATGCAAACTTCATTTCATTATTCTTTTGGACCTGCTGCTATGCGGCATCTTTGTCATACGTCTCAGTCAGCGCATTCTATGAGATATATTTTATTATATGTTTCACTTGCATAAGCTGGTGTAATTCGTGGTTGTATTTTACTCTCCAGTCATCTTTTTCTCGCATAGACCCACGTATTTTTCGCAAGATTTTCCTTAAATGTCCTCAGTTTGTTTATATCCTGTCATGGCCCACGTTTCTGACCCAGACGTAATGACCAGAAGTGCAAGACAATAGTAAACTCTAAACTTTGTTGCTTTTGTAATTAGAGAATTTTTAAATACCTGTAAATTCTCAAAACAGGCTCTTTTCTTCTTCTTGTGTCCTTTCCCTAATAAATTGCTTGACTCAAAGATATGAAGCGTTCAGAAGGAGAGGAGGAAACGAAATGAAACTTCATGGGTTGAGAGGGTCTGTGATTACAAAATCGAATCAAATTTTCACAGAACTTGGCAGAAGGGTTCCACCTATCAGTATGGTGGATCATAGGCTTTGGCCTGAATGCACGTGCTGGTTCGGTTGGGAAGGGTATCATAAGGCCGCTGTATCCTCTTCTGAGGCAAACTGCCCCGCAACTGCTTTAACTGGTCCTTCATAACCTGGGTACTGCCATTGGAACAGAGTTGGCTTCCTGAGTTGATCCTACACATATTCTATAGGGTACAGATCTGGGGGCAATGAAGCCACGGGAGTACCTCAACATGACGCAGACAGTTCGTAGAAACACGTGCCGTGAATTGACGAGCATTGTCCTGTTGAAAAATGTCACCACGATACTGTTAGTTGGTTAGATGACTTGAGGGAGATGATCAAAGAGCGAGGTCATTGGTCCCATCGGATTAGGGAAGGATGGGGAAGGAAGTTGGCCGTGTACTTTCAAAGCAACGATCCTGGCATTTGCCAGAAGCGATTTAGGGAAACCACGGAAAACCTAAATCAGGATGGCCGGACGCGGGATTGAATTGTCGTCCTCCCGAATGCCCATGAGAGATAACAAATGAAGGCGTAGGATGTCAATGACGTACCGTTGTGCCATCGGAGTCCCGTCAGTCACTACCAGTCACGACATGAAGTCATACCCGATGGCTCCTCACAACACGACGCCAGGAGTAACATCGCCGTGCAAGCACGGAATGGAACATCTCTAGTGGTCGCCGACGATAGTCATCCGAGATGAGCGATTCGTCGCAGAACACATTGCGACTTCATCAGCTGTCCACGCTACCCGGCCATGGCACCACTCCGGACTCTAAACTCCGTTCGTGTTGAGGTGTAAATGGCAGCCTATGCGTGGGACTATAATTCCCTAGCCCGGCTGCTGCTAGAACTCTACCAGCGGTGCAGGATGACACAGAACGCTGTAGAGAGTCCTTTACCTGTTCTCGAATGGCGAGTGCACCTGTGGAGGGATTACGATGTGCTTGGTGCGCAATACGGCCCTTTGTTGTGGTGGTCAGATGTCGTCTCCAGTACCTTGGCAATGGCAATGCCTGCCCTCACGTGGCCATGCACTCCAACACAGGACCACTGTCACATTCGAATGCTCTAAAAATCTGGATATTGCACAATTCGACAACCTGGCCAAATGGAGTCCTGTAGTGAAGCCGCTTTCAAACTCTTAGGTGCCCATAACGTTATCTCACGCGAATACGCAACAGCTTGGTATCATCCACAGTGATTACTCAAGGTGTGACGCCGTTCACGCCCCTTCTATACCCTACGGGGCCCGGTAACAACACTAAATACGAACAACAGTAACGTACTCCGGTGGCCGTTCTAGGTGTCACTGAGAATTGCAACTCTAATTACTTACATGTCCACCGATGGTGTGTAAATGTACCAAGTTACGAGTACATTGTCATGCGACTATGTCTTCTGGGTCCTCACTTTTTTTTCAAAAGCAGAAGCAGTTCACAAACATTTAACTCACATCAATTGATCATTCAAGACTTCGTGCCACATGAAATACTAATTTCCGACAGTTGGTTTCCCATTTTCAAATAGTCTGATTAGCATCTATCATCCTTATAATTTTGGCGTTGTGGCATCTGAGACGAATACTTTTCCACCTCTGGACCCTATTGCGTCGCTTGGGATCCCTGGTGCCGCTGCGTCTTCCGGTTAGCACGCCCCGGCCGATCGACACTTATTACTTCATGGTGGCTGGCGAACAGTACCGGGGTCACGAATCTCTGGAAGAAAGCCGGAAGTGGGTACCGGCCCTTACGTCTTAAAAACAGGTTGAGGTATTGCCTGCTGCTGAAAGTACGTTTGAGCCAGCACGGAGCACCTCCTTTGTTCGGACTGTAGGTAATCTTCCTATGAGGTCCAGACCAGTGAACAGAATGGAAGAGTTTGTAACTGAGAGCTCCAATATTAGGCGGGTGATGGGGCCCTTCGGGAAAATAGAGTGCTATTCAGCGCACTGGATGCACCTGGCTGCAAATCGGGGCTATTGTAGAGACGAATGACGCTTGGCGCCAGGGTTCAGTGGCCATCCTTGGTTCCTACAGACAGCTGGCTGTTTAGGTCAAGGCAGCTAGCCTCACCCGCAGGCTCTAAGCAGTGCTATCTAGTTGCAGCATCTTTACGAGAAAGGACAGTGGTCCTCTGGTTTGGAGCACGGTGGAAGGTCTAAACCACAGGCTCGGATGATTCTGCGACGGTATCAGATGCAGATTTCTCTTCCTCCGCTAACGGGAGGAGAATTGTAGAGTTTCCCTTAACAGGAGAAACGTGTAATACACGCAATAAGTGGCTACTAGCGTAACGGAGTATGTGTGGCGTGCACGTGTGGGTTTTTAGCATAGAGAAATCCCCAACACAGATCTGATAAGATGCCTTCTGAGTCCCGATAGAGTATCATTCTTCACAACTGACTGGAGAAAGAAAACATTAACATAACATTAGTTAGCTGCAGTAGCGTCTATGTGAAGGTCTGGGAACTAATATCGCTTATAAACGGTAACAATGCCCACATAGTACTAGGGCCAAAAGAAACCAGACGTCAGTAGCAAATAAATTCTAAATTTCGATTACAATGTATATCACGAACATAGGATGAACTGCTGGTGCATGTGTGTTGATTGCTATAAAAATAGCGTAATATCTAGTGAGATAGTACAGATTCCAAAAGCGAAATAATTTGGGTGAAGACAAGTTTTAAAGATGGATCAAACATGGTCACTGGATGCTTCCTATAGGTCACTGCCTTAGCAGCAGTACTGGTGGAACAAGTGAGAGGAAACTTGAGGAATGTTTCGTGTAAATTTCCTGGCCACATGGAGTTTGTATCCTGTCAGCTATAGACTGGGAGTCTCAAATGATTAGGTTGGGTGACAGGGACAGAGAGTCATACGAAACCGTTCTAAGCTTTTTATCCGAAAATTACCTTGAGCATTTAACCAGAGAACCGACTCGTGAACATGTCATCTTAGACCTGCTGGTGAGAAACAGACCCGAACTTTTTGACTCAGTTAGCGCAGAACAGGGAATCAATACTACAAGGTCTTTACAGCATCACCGAATAAGGCTGTAAATAAGAATACAAAAAAAGGCAGGAAGTTCTTTTTGCTTCGCAAGAGTGACAGATTTCAGATTACCTGAGCGGTCAGCACGAAAATTTCGTCTCCAGCACTAACAATTTGAGTATCAATGGACAAAGTTCAAGAGTTTTGTACAATATGCTTTAGACACGTACGTGTCGAGCGAAGTGTCGAGGGATAGAAAAGACCCGTTGTTGTTCGACAGCCATATTAGAAAACTGCTAGACCAAAGAGAGCTTCACCGCAAATTTAAAAGTACTCAAAGCCTCATAGACAAACAAAAGTTAAACTAAGCCAAAATTAGAGGCCGGCCGAAGTGGCCGAGCGGTTCTAGGCGCTTCAGCCTGGAACCGCGCAACCGCTACGGTCGCAGGTTCGAATCCTGCCTCGGGCATGGATGTGTGTGATGTCCTTAGGTTAGTTAGGTTTAAGTAGTTCTAAGTTCTAGCGGACTGATGACCTCAGATGTTAAGTCCCATAGTGCTCAGAGCCATTTTGAACCAAAATTAGTGCGAAGCCACACAACGTAAGGTGACTTGCGGAGTAAGATGTACGTGTATATACAGAAAAGGTTTGAGTCAATGTAAACATCAAAGCGTTCAAACAGAACACAGCATGTCATTCTGAGCGGAGAGAAGTATCCAGACATTGAAGCAACTTCGGACGTGTCCAAGGGCAGTGTTATAATAGCATTATTTTTCACATAAATGACCTAGTAGATTATGTCGGAAGTTCCATGAGGCTTGTCAAAGTTGGCGCTGTTATACGCAGAGAAATCGCACGCCAGAAAATCGTAGTGAAATGCAGGAAGAGCTGCAGAGGATCGACGCTTGGTGCAGGGAGTACCAATTGACCCTCAACGTTAACAAATGTAACGTATTGCGAATACATAAGCGCAAAGACCCTTTACTGTATGATTACACAATTGTAGAACAATCATTGACAACAGTTACTTCCGTAAAATACCAAGGCGTTTGCGTGCAGAGCGATCTGAAATGCAACGACCACATGGAATTATTCACATATAAGGGAGATGCCAGACTGAGATTCATTGGAAGAATGCCCAGTAAATGTAGTTCATCAACAAAGGAGGCATCTGCAAAACACTCATCCGTCAATGCTTGAATGTTGCTCGTCAGTGTGGGATCCGTACGCGAGGAGAATGAAAGAGGTAATAGTAAAGATCTAAAGAAGAGCGGCGCGTTTCGTTACAGGTTCATTTAGCAAGCGTCAAGGAATCACAGGAATGATCAACCAACTTCAGTGACAGACACTGAAAAAGAAGTGTTCTGCATCATAGTGTGGTTTATTGGTAAAGTTCCGACAGCGTGCGTTCCTGGAGGAGTCAACTAATATATCTTATCATATCTCGCGAAAAGACGATGAAAATGAAATTAGATAGATTCGAGCCCACACGTAGGCTTACCGGAAATAGTTCCTCCCGCGTGTTATTCGCATTTGGATAAGGGAAACGGTGAAGTTACAGTTGTACACAAAGTCGCCACACAACGTAAGATGTACATATATATGTAGAAAAGGTTTGAGTCAACGTAAACATCAAAATTCCTTATTATCAGCAGTAACCAATAGAGCTGGCATAGTGATAAATGCTGGGATGCTTCCTTTGAAAAGGACACGGCCACTTTCCCTTCTCATCCGTGCTTGTTCTCCATGACCTTCCCGTCGAGCAACGTTAAACCCTAATATTTCTTCCTTCTGTAATCAACGAGTAAAATGAAATTTGACATTGTCGAACAGGAGTACACAATCTATTTAAAATACACTGTTTCTTTGCAAATGTCTTGATCACATGTGGAGTACCTGTGACAGCTAACTCTAATGAGTCATCATCGTAATCAGTATCTTGCTACGAAAGTCGTCATCTACGTCACTTAAAACCATCAACCGATTTTATGTGAGTAAAATGAGCAGTAGATGACGATTTAAAATGATACTGATTATGATTTTGACTCATGAGGGTTAACTGTCACAGATACATGTTGGGTGATAAAGACATTTGTGAATGAAAGAGTGTAACGGGGAAATTGCACACCACTTTTTTACGCCTATTAAAGAAATTCTAAGAAATTCTGTGGAGCCTGGGTAAGAAGGAGTCTCGTGTGTACTGAGAGAAGGAAGGGTTAAACATGGATCATATTGAACCACATGAAAATCGGATTCAAGTGCTAGTGAAATACGAGCGGGTTATCACGGGAAGTGCCGAAGAACGAACTTCGATTAGTGTTTCTCGTTTTGGCACACGAACTGTGTTTCCGATGCGGTTAAAAACAAGTTGCACACAACGTGGTAATATTATTCAGGTACCTACCTGAAACTGCTGTCGAAATCTGCTTGCCCGTGAATTGTGAACGAAACTGTTTCATGTTTGAGCATACTGTGCTGGTTTCTGAACTGTTCTTCGATGACACACAGCAAGCAGGCAGTGCAAACATAGTTGCAACTGTCTGTCGAGGCATTTTTTAAGAAAAGAAACCAGGTGCTACATCGCAGCCCACGAGAAACACAAGGGCATTTCCAGTGCGTCAGCCACAAATTTCACTGTGTGTTGTACGCAGATCGTTCGATGCAGGTCACCAAGCGCTGTTCATTCTCGCACACTCCGACCGCAGCACCACGCAGTTCACTGTGCCCCGCCGCCGCCATGCCAAGAGGTTACGTGACGTTGCTCTGTACGTGATACGCGGCAACAGCTACCGATCTTCACCGAGGAGTGAGGCTTACGAGTAGCTGCCCGATCACGGCGGCAGAGTCGAAACAGTCGAATAACAATCGAGTGAAGGTGGCGACAGGAGGATCGTTGTACGCAAAAACGACGATTCTCGACGACTGACCTGCGCTTATTTAGGAGGGGAGACATCTCCCACACGAATACATCGCACCTGTGGCACACATTCCCCTGGCCGGGTTGGAAGGCCTTGAGCTGCAAAGAACGGCCTTCTCACTCTCTCTCGTGTCACTTGTCGGTCGGTGCGATCTAGGTGGCGTAGTATTTACTCGCGAACTGCAGAGTTGAAATCCTCAAGCGGCCGCCCTGTATGATATGAAACGCACTGTGGTGATAGTGCACCAGAGCTGCTTTTCTATATATTGTTTATTTACTACCGGTTTCGAGCACTGTCCGTTTTCGAGTGATACCCAAACTCTAACAAGCTATTATGTACAGCGTGTTACAAAAAGGTACGGTCAAACTTTCAGGAAACATTCCTCACACACAAATAAATAAAAGATGTTATGTGGACATGTGTCCGGAAACGCTTAATTTCCATGTTAGAGCTCATTTTAGTTTCGTTCCACCTACGCTCAATGGAGCACGTTACCATGATTTCATACGGGATACTCTACCTGTGCTGCTAGAACATGTGCCTTTACAGGTACGACACAGTATGTGGTCCATGCACGATGGAGCTCCTGCACATTTCAGTCGAAGTGTTCGTACGCTTCTCAACAACAGATTCGGTGACCGATGGATTGGTAGAGGCAAACCAATTCCATGGCCTCCACGCTCTCCTGACGTCAACCCTCTTGACTTTCATTTATGGGGGCATTTGAAAGCTTCTGTCTACGCAACCCCGGTTCCAAATGTAGAGACTCTCCGTGCTCGTATTGTGGACGGCTGTGATACAATACGCCATTCTCCAGGGCTGCATCAGCGCATCAGGGATTCCATGCGACGGAGGGTGGATGCATGTATCCTCGCTAACGAAGGACATTTTGAACATTTCCTGTAACAAAGTGTTTGAAGTCTGTTGCTGTGTGTTTCCATTCCATGATTAATGTGATTCCAAGAGAAGTAATAAAATGAGCTCTAACATGAAAAATAAGCGTTTCCGGACACATGTCCACATAACATGTTTTCTTCTTTGTGTGTGAGGAATGTTTCCTGATAGTATGGCCGTACCTTTTTGTAACACCCCGTATATACTACCGTATCCAGCACTAAATATGTATGAGAATTGAATACACGTCCTAATCTCCGTCTCCCCCTCCACCCTCCATATCCTCCTCCGCCTATCCCTTCTCTCTCTGCCCATCTTCGCCTTCTCCCTCTCCATTTACCAGCCCCCCCTCGACCCCCCCCCCCCCCCACCAATCCCTCAGCCCCTTGCTGTCCATTTCCTCTTTCCCTCTCTCGCTGAACTTGACTCTTGTTTATTTTTATAGCCAACGAAACCTTGATTGAGACCTCATCTCGCTTAAAAAAATAGATAAATCGGTTGAGATCATGGTATACGCGTGTGTAAGGCCTCTTATACTGCTGGATGTGTGAGGACAGTAGCTTCAGTGACAGTATTTCGCTTAGTTTTTATCTGTCAACGGATAGGATTACGAGTTCTCGGACGATTCAGATTCCCCAGTAGTATTCTAATCATAAGCCCACAGCCATACATACGTTTCCAGTTTCTTGTTAAAACCGACTGCGAGAAAAAAAAACAAATAGCACATAACATTGTATACTACTTTTGTTTAAAAAATATATACGAAGATTGCTTATATTTGTGCGAACCAGTTTGTCTAAAGGTTTTAAGGCCCTGCTACCGCAATTAAATTTGACTGTAAGAAAGAAAGTGAAATCGGATATTTTACAGCACAGTACAGCATCTTCTTTTGCTGGTTGGTTTTAACAGAACACGTGTACATTGTCGTTTAAGAAAAATATAGCCTCTGTCCGTCTGGATGTTTATTAGAGTGTCGTAAGTAAGGAGGTCAAGAACTTTTCCAGTTATTTGCTAACGACCTTTCTCTGTTATGAGAGAGAGAGAGAGAGAGAGAGAGAGAGAGAGAGAGAGAGAGAGAGAAAGAGAGAGAAACATATAGCATATGTCCGTCCGAATGTTTATTAGATTGTCGTATACAAATTGGAAGTACATCGTTTCGAAACATCAAATAAATACACCACATATATTAAAAATATGCAGCCTATGTCCGTCCGTCGTCTAAAAATTGGAAGTAAATCGGGCAACAAGTTTCGAGACTTTTGGCAGAAAAGTTAAACATCGACTTGTGTTTACACACTGAAGTACCGAAGCCGCTGGCTGGTATAGGCATGCGTATTCAAAGACAGAGACACGTAAACAGGAAGAACACGGCGCTGCGGTCAGCAACGTCTATTTAAGACAACAAGCGTCTGGCGCAGTTGTTAGATTGATTGCTTCTGCTACAATGGCAGTTCATGAGGATTTAAGGAGTCTGAACATCGTGTTATAGTGGGCGCACGAGCGATGGGACACAGCATCTCCGAGGTAGCGATGAATTGGGGATTTTCCCGTACGACCATTTCACGAGTGTATCGTGAATATCAGGAATCCTATAAAACATTAAATCTCCGACATCGATCCGGCAGGAAAAATATCCTGAAAGAACGGGACCAACGACGACTTGAAGTGAATCGTTCAACGTGACAAAAGTGCAACCCTTCTGCAAATTACTGCAGATGTCAAGGCCGGGCCATCAACAAGTGTCAGCGTGCGAACCATTCAACGAAACGTCATCGATATGGGCTTTCGGAGCCGAAAGCCCACTCATGTACTCTTGATGACTGCACGACACAAAGCTTTACGCCTCGCGTGGGCCCTTAAACACAGGCATTGGACTGTTGATGACTGGAAACATGTTGCCTGGTCGGACGATTCTCGTTTCAAATTTTATCGAGCGTATGGACGTGTACAGTTATGGAGAAAACCTCATGAATCCAGGGAGCCCGCATGTCAGCAGGGGACTGTTAAAGCTGGTGAAGGCTCTGTAACGATGTGGGGCGTGTGCAAAAAATGGTTCAAATGGCTCTGAGCACTATGGGACTTAACATCTGAGGTTATCAGTCCCTTAGAACTTAGAACTACTTAAACCTAACTAACCTAAGGACATCACACACATCCATGCCCGAGGCAGGATTCGAACCTGCGACCGTAGCGTTCGCGCGGTTCCGGACTGAAACGACTAGAACTGCTCGGCCACTTCGGCCGGCTTGTACCAGTTTCTTTGGCTCATCATTGTATAACAGAATAGATTTTAAAAATATATCTTATACGGTATATATCAAAAAATATTTAGCCTATGTCCATCCGAAGGTTTTTTTAGAGTATCGTGTAAAAAATTGGAAATAAATTGGTGAAGACCTTTCGAGATTTTCGATAACATTGTTGCTCATTTGTGTAGTATATATATATATATATATATATATATATATATATATATATATATATATATATATAACATACACTAAAAAAATTTGTAGCCTACTTCGGTACATTTGTTTATTAGAGTATTGTGTCAAAATAAAAAGTAAATCAGTCAGGTCCTCTGATATTTTGTACATAGCAGTCTACAGCTGGAGTTGTTGTCCACTGGCGACCACTAAGAAGCAGGTGTTCGGTGTTATGTGTCTCACATAGGGTTTTAATGCCCGAATGACATCGTCGTTGTGTACGTCAATTCGGTGGACAATTACTCTTGCTGTAGCCCTTCTTGCCTTAAACTGGCAACGCACGCGCGGTCTAAACTTGAAATGATCCGTCGAGGTGTGAGTACGAACAGTGTACGAAAGTCGCAAGGCGCTCTATTTGCTGAGAACACAGAATTATTGTCATCTTCGTCGCCTAGCGATTTCATGCGGAGAGAAAGGTATTGTCAGAGAGGGTTCCGATCAAAAAGCACTAAATATGCTAGTCGAGAGGTGGTGTGGAACTTGGTATCGCAGCGTTTTTTGTACTGGCCGGGTCCAGAGCGAATGGATTTTATTTCTGGGTCGCCAAGGATGTGAGAAGCAGCTGCGCCGCTCTGTGAGCTGCTTTGCCGCAGGCCCGAGGCGGCCGGCGCGCGCAGTCTGGCGCCGACGCAACGAGCCGTCGCTGCAGCTCCAACCGCGCTTGCTGCTCCCGTATCTCTGCGCCGCACACGATCCAATTACCGACCACAATGAACAAGCCACCGTCTGCTCGCTACAAACCGCAGATTAGCAAAGCTACCACCCTGCATCGCAGCAATAGAGCTCGTACGTGCAAGTGAATCAAGAGGATGAGAGGCTACAGATTAACTAACGTCTCATACACGTTGATATCACTCGAGACGAAATGCTACGTCGCTTGTGCCGGGCTGGCTTTGACATTCTCATGGAGTGGAATCTGCAGAACAACGTATATCAGTATCTTTAAATCCCGCTGCTGATGAGTGATCGTGAATGTTCATTGATTCTTAGAGGTCAATTCGCACTGTATCATACCCCGCGAGCCACCTGACGGTATGTGGCGTAGGGTACTTCTGGCACCACTGATTAAGTGAGCCCCCCTTCCCTGTTTCATTCGCGAATGGCGGGTGGGGAGAAGCCAGTGTATCAGCTCTAAATTCTCGAATTTTCTCGTCGTGTTCATTTCTTGAGATGTATGTGGGAGGAGGTAATGCGTTGTCCGACTCTTCCCGGAAAATGTACACTCAAGATTTCAGCAGTAAAACGTCCCCTTGTAATGTCTGACAATGGAGTTTGTTGAGCATCTCCGTAGCGCCCTCGCGGCGTCTAAACGAATCCGCGACGAAACGTGCCGCTCTTCGTTTCTATCTCTTTTTTCAGTCCTACGTGCTAAGGATCCCAGATGAACGGACAGTATTCAAGAATCGGTTTTACAAGTGCCTTGTAAGCCGCTGCTTTCGTGCCTGAATTGAATTTTCCAAGTTTCTTCCTGCGAATCCCAGTCTGCAAACAGTGCACTTCAAATGGAGGCTTTCACACAGATCGCGAACGGAACAGAGCAGGAAAGTTTGGTCGTTGTCGTCGATGGCGATGGTTGTACTGGTGATGGCGAGAATTGGGGAAAGGGGGGGGGGGGGGGAGCGGGGGACGGAGACGATGGTATCGACTGCTAATATTAATCTATTCTTCCCGTGACGAATCTCGTTATGGTTGTAAATTCTCTGCTTGTGTCTCCTTAGTGTTTATGAGATAGTTTACTTCGTTTTCGTGACACATTGTAAATGTTCCATGAAGACTTGGATTTTTTTTTCTGCAAGTGTTCTCCTACAAATGACACCAACTGTAAGCGGAAAAACACTTAGGTTTTACAACACCCGGACACCTCTATGATCACGTCTGCTGTTTTCCGCCCAGTTTCAGCAAAGGAAATACTGGCACGCGAAATAAATGGTTTCTCATCCCACGAACATTAGTACAAGTCGAGTGCTGTGTTTTTTTGTCTGTATGTGAACGTTAATCTCAGCAACTTCTGTAATTATTTTGATTCGAGAGCGTGTTGTTTTGCCTCCGAATTTTTTAAGTTCAATAATGTTCAAATGTGTGTAAAATCTTATGGGACTTAACTGCTACGGTCATCAGTCCCTAAGCTTACACACTACTTAACCTAAATTATCCTAAAGACAAACACACACACCCATGCCCGAGGGAGGACTCGAACCTCCGCCGGGACCAGCCCCACAGTCTATGACTGCAGCGCCTTAGATCGCTCGGCTAATCCCGGGCGGCGAATTTTTTAAGCGATTCAATAAAACAAACGTTATTACATTCCACATCTTTATTCTTCATATCTACATATTTATTTCTCAACATAGTGACCCTGTCAACATATACATTTCTCCCAACAAGAGACCAATTTGTTGATACCATCACTGTAAGAATGGAGCAAAGTCGGGACTGTATGCAGGCTGGTCCACGACAGTGAACCTAAGGCGTCTGGTTGTTGCAGATATCGCAGCGCTCGTGTGTGGACTGGCATTGTTATGCTAATGGAGAAGCTGCTCCATTTGTGGACAAACTCTTCTAGTTCGAAACTCGATTACACCATGCTGTTTATCATACACCGACATATTACGTTCCATACCGCTATGCACACGCTATAATTTTGAGCCCTCTAACGGCAGAGGACTGAAAATACGTAGACACGAAGAATAAAGATCGCGTTCACGTATCGTACAGCCGTTACGGCGCCTCTCATGACCACCAGCGGCGTACGGCTGGCCCACATACTGCCACCCCAAAAGAACAGGGAACCTCCACCTTGCTGCACTCCCTGAATATTGTGTCTAAGGCGTTCAGGTTGTCTCCAAACACGTCTCCAACGATTGTGGCACTCATCGGTGAAGGGAACGTGATGCCAATCCTGACCGGTCCATTCGGCATGTTGCATGGGGGCTTAATTAAATACAATGCAAATATTTTTAGTAGCTGTATGTCCGATTACGCAAGTCTCGTAAACGGCTGGCCCTGACTAGTTTTAGTACGCAATCTGACTGCTTAGAATGACAACAAAGAATGTAAGAAAATTTCTGTTAGCACAATTAATTAATTAAGTCCCCAGCAACTATAAAACCTACGAAGCCAACATAGCACAAGTGTAGCTGTTCTGTATGTGGTAGTATGACTCAACGCTCATCTGGCACGGTTCTTCTTCAACAAGACAAGAATTTTTAAATACCAATTATACTGACGTGATAAAAGAAAATTAGAAATACTATAATTGCGCAAGAAAATCAGAATTACACTCTAATACAAGAACACACGCCAGATGCTTTGTTGACTGAACCTGTAATGACACATTATTCAGGTCACTGAAAGAATAAAAGAAAATACCTCCATATATATTGACGAAAAGCACTCTGACCATTACAATATTTCCATTAGAACAACATCTGCTATCTCTCCCATCAAACCACTGCATAAAACATGGAACAACACTCTCCAGTACCACATCTCACTCTGACTTCACGACAAGCAGTGTCCACCACAACTTCTCGGCAAGCACTGCTTGCCGCTACGTCTCAATAATCACTGCCAGTGGAGGCGGCGGAACAATACTCTCTGGCGCGATCTTTGGCGCTGTGGCTCAGTGTAGCCACCTTTCATATGCCCTTCCTCCACGGGCTAGAATTTGATGGTATTTTTGCCAGCATTGGTGGTGAAAATACCACCAAATTCGTCAAAAAAATACAGACAAAAATAAAAGATAATATTAATACGTAAATATCATATAACTAGATAAAATTTTGGCTTTGCACTGACCTTTCAATAGCCTAATATATAAAATACACTAAGCAATACAAATACTTTCATACATGTGACTTTACATAATAGTTTACACAAGTATTATGTGGTTAAACAGTTCAATCAATAGCGTCAGCAATGACGAATATGTACAAGTAAGAGTCTCATAACTTTTCACAAATAGTAATACACAAAAAATCAGTTTATACAAATATTCACATAAAATGTTTTCACAACAAATGGTTGACAGTTCCAGCAGTAGCACCCAGCAATGTTGAGTAGGTGCAGACACCATCAGGTGACATCATTTCAGTAGAAGCAGTCCATCAATGGCACCCAGCAATGTGGAGTGGGTTCAGACTCCAACAGGTGACATCATTTCAGTAGAAGCAGTCCATCAGTGGCACCCAGCAATGTTGAGTAGGTGCAGACTCCAACAGGTGACATCATTTCAGTAGAAGCAGTCCATCAGTGGCACCCAGCAATGTTGAGTAGGTGCAGACTCCAACAGGTGACATCATTTCAGTAGAAGCAGTCCATCAGTGGCACCCAGCAATGTTGAGTAGGTGCAGACACCATCAGGTGACATCATTTCAGTAGAAGCAGTCCATCAGTGGCACCCAGCAATGTTGAGTAGGTGCAGACACCATCAGGTGACATCATTTCAGTAGAAGCAGTCCATCAGTGGCACCCGGCATTGTGGAACAAGTGCAGACTCCAACAGGTGACATCATTTCAGTAGAAGCAGTCCATCAGTGGCACCCAGCAATGTGGAGTAGGTGCAGACTCCAACAGGTGACATCATTTCAGTAGAAGCAGTCCATCAATGGCACCCAGCAATGTGGAGTAGGTTCAGACTCCAACAGGTGACATCATTTCAGTAGAAGCAGTCCATCAATGGCACCCAGCAATGTTGAGTAGGTGCAGACACCATCAGGTGACATCATTTCAGTAGAAGCAGTCCATCAATGGCACCCAGCAATGTGGAGTAGGTTCAGACTCCAACAGGTGACATCATTTCAGTAGAAGCAGTCCATCAGTGGCACCCAGCAATGTTGAGTAGGTGCAGACTCCAACAGGTGACATCATTTCAGTAGAAGCAGTCCATCAGTGGCACCCAGCAATGTTGAGTAGGTGCAGACTCCAACAGGTGACATCATTTCAGTAGAAGCAGTCCATCAGTGGCACCCAGAATTGTGGAACAGGTGCAGACTCCAACAGGTGACATCATTTCAGTAGAAGCAGTCCATCAGTGGCACCCAGCAATGCTGAGTAGGTGCAGACACCATCAGGTGACATCATTTCAGTAGAAGCAGTCCATCAGTGGCACCCAGCATTGTGGAACAGGTGCAGACTCCAACAGGTGACATCATTTCAGTAGAAGCAGTCCATCAGTGGCACCCTGCAATGTGGAGTAGGTGCAGACTCCAACAGGTGACATCATTTCAGTAGAAGCAGTCCATCAATGGCACCCAGCAATGTGGAGTAGGTTCAGACTCCAACAGGTGACATCATTTCAGTAGAAGCAGTCCATCAATGGCACCCAGCAATGTGGAGTAGGTGCAGACACCATCAGGTGACATCATTTCAGTAGAAGCAGTCCATCAATGGCACCCAGCAATGTGGAGTAGGTGCAGAAAGCAGTCCATAATATTCACTATCACTGATCACACTGTTCATCAGCAGAAATTAAACATGTCCTAGTGGCACCAATCATGTAGAAAAAGTATAAGTAACAGTCCATAATATTTACTATCACTGATCACACAGTTCATCAGCAGAAATTAAACAACTATCACTGATCACACTGTTCCTCAGCAGAAATTAAACATGTCCTAGTGGCACCAATCATGTAGAAAAAGTACAAGTAACAGTCCATAATATTTACTATCACTGATCACACACTTCATCAGCAGAAATTAAACATTTCTAAGTGTCACACATCATGTTGAAAAGTGCAGGTAACAGTTCATAATATTCACCATCACTACTCAGACAGTTCAAGCATGAACAATAGTTTGAATACACATACAAATGCTTTTACAATGCTCTTACACTAAACATACAAATTCTAATAAACACACAAATGATATCAGATAATTGTCATATTACTATTACAAATACTCAAATATCAGTAAACCTATAATATTTATGGGTGTCAGTGCAAACCACTACAAACAAATAAAATAATATTTAGGAGATAGGTGGGTAGGATTGGGAAAGGAAAACACACAAAACACACTCACTCATCTTTCATCCACATTAAGTACTACTGTGTAATTGAATAGTGTTAACTGTGTACATGCACTTCTGTCAAAATTTCATGTTCATCATGTGTATCAAGTAATAGTGGCAGCAATGTATAACAGTCAATAATAGTTAAGTCAACGTCATAGTCATCATGTCAAGACCAATGTTTGCCAAGCCAGATCATAATGTACGGTTGCTGAACAACTGTCAGTGTGCCAAGATATGCAACTTCCTCTCTCCAAAAAAAAAAAAAAAAAAAAAGTACATACTGCTTAGTGATTTAACAAAGTGTGTGTAGACAATCTTCCTTCCATTTTAGTGTTCTAGTCTGCTATCTTCATCCTCCTTGTTCCATATAGACCAACAAACAAAAACAAAAAAAAAAAAAATATGCACCTCACTTACTTTACCTCTTATACACCAAAACGCCAATCAACTTCATATAATCTCAATACCTCAATAATACCTCTTCAATACGTCGATACATATAAACCTTATTGCCAGTATCATTTCACTTCCATAACAACTCCTTCCTCTAGTCAGTCTCCTCGAACAAGCACAGATAAAATCCTAATGCAAACCTCATCATCCCATACAATCCGAAGACACACTGTCAACACACAACCTCTGTGTAATCCATCCGACCAAAATCTTCTACTCATTATGAATTATAAACAAAGAATGCATACATGACCTCTAACAGACTTAGTTCGAATAACTCTCAGTAATTAAGTACGATTAAGGAGTGTAAATGATCCTAATATTTCACAGTGTGTACACCACTTCAAGAATTATGGCAAACAGAAGCAAACATGTGGAGTATTTCTTGTGTCAAGTGTCACTTCCTATTTCAATTGCTCACGAAAAATGCAGTGTAATAACTGTGTTGGTATGTCATGTCGTTAGCTTCCTTCCTATTGGCATACATTTATACAGCTTTCATAAAACCTCCAGCTCATGTGACTTCTATGAAGTTTCTTGTACTAATGTCGTTCGTCGAATTATAGCAGTTCATTTTCTTATCTTAAAAATATAAAGCACTGAGCGTAAGCAAAACAAGCAATAGCGAGTAAATATACCAGTAGAGAACAGAATGTCAACAAGTGGATGCAGCATAAATCTTACAACGAGGCTCTGCCAAGCGAACAATCTATAACTAATACCATAGTGTAACCTAAACTCTATGTTCATTCACAGTATATCAGCATTTCTATATACCAAATTAAAGAGTAGTTGTGACGACAAACAGAGATGTATAAATATGCAATCCATACGCATAGCAGCAAACATATATCTTACGTACTAAACAGGTCATTAGCATTATATCATCATAAGCAAATAAATGTTCATATGTCATCTTAATAAGTAAACATGAAGGAGCAAGCAGATAAATCACAAAGTGTAACTTACATACCTAACCACATCAGCACAATTAATCAGGTGACAATTATAATTTAAATAAATAAGCACAGCAGGCACATAATAAAAAAAATATGACATCAGTGAAAAAGCAGTGCAGCCAAGCGATGCATAATATACACAAGTTACAACTCAGTTCATTAATAATCATTGTCAAAATCAGTTAACGTACGCAAGCACGTCGCTTCACAAGTAAATTCATAGAACATGAAATTTAGCACAAAGTATGAATCACGTAATCGCGAGCAGCAAATTACGTATAAAGTACGTACCTAAGTGGAAATATGTTACCTGAAAAATAAACTCAATTAATAATTACCTTTTTAGTTTATTACTTTCTTCTTCGAAATGACATTTTTCCTGAAATTTTCTCGATAGCAAGTCGTCTTAACGTCGGACACGCACAGAATTTACCCGAAGTTCTTAAATATTTTATAGAATCGTATCCTGAAAAATACTGAATGTTAATAACAGAATTCATCAAGTCACTATAGCTTTAAACTGAATTTAGTCGGAGAAATTAGACTGTGTATTTATTTACGGCTGTCAGTGTATTCGCACTGAGCGCTCGATCAGCTGTAGGCGCGTGACGTAGGAAGCAATTGTTTGCGTCAACGACTGCCTTGTGCGGCGCGCAGACTTCACTGTTGCTTTGAGTATATGCCGCCGCCAAAACACAGCGCGGTATCCTTTGTACTCTCCGCATGTTTACATCTAGCTGTTAGTTTCTCACAAGTATGTCATTCCACAAAAATTTTAACGTTTGATATATGATGTATTCCCTTAGAGCGTCGAGATTTAAGAGTTTCTACTTCAATAGTGTTATCATGAATAATTTTGCGAATTCTATATGGACTGTTATAAAGCAGAAAAAATTTGCGACACAAGCCTTTTCCTTTGTGAGACAATCGATGAGACTTAATTAACACTTTTTGACCAACTGACAAGATTTTTAAACGACCAGGACGCTTAGCCGATTTCTCTCTTCTAGCAGCCGCAGATCCAATATTTTGTAGAGCCAGGTTGACAACTTCAGAATGCCGCAGTTTCCGTGAAGGCGGAAAGGAACGATTTCAGATATGCGATTTGTCGGTGCTTGGTTTTTTAATATCAGTATAGGCGGTAAAGAAGTTGAATCATTAGGGAGTTCATTCATAATGTTTTGAAAAATATGAAGATACTGATCCCACGTTCTGTGATTCTGATAACAATAAAGACGACACAATTTATTGATTTCCTTCATCCATCTCTCTGAAGCGTTAGATTGGGGGTGAAAAAGTGAAATGAAAATTGGTTTAATTTTACGACGCTGTAGAGTATGAAGCCAAATTTTAGAACGAAACTGTGATCCATTATCTGATATAACCTTATCAACATGACCCACTTCTTTAAGAAAATGTTTGATGAAAGCGTTAGATACTGAACGAGCTGTTGCTTTGCGTAAAGGTGTGAGACACACATATTTTGATGTCAGTTCCACTGATACAAAAATGTACGCAAAACCATTACTAGAACGAACCACTGGACCGAACAAATCAACTGCAGCCATGTCCTTTAATTTCGCTGGAATGATAGGAAACAACGGTGCTCTGTGAGAAACTGTTGGCGGCTTAGCCTTTTGATATAATTTGCATTTGGCCAGAACAGATAGAATACGTTTTTCCATATTACTGAAGTAACAATTTTCTCGCAATTTATGAAAGCATTTTCTGGGACCAAAGTGTGCATAACTGAAATGCGTATACCAAATCAGCTTATTAACCCACTCATCAGGAATACAAACTAACCAAACAGAGTAGTCGACCGATTTTCGTTTGAAAAGAATGTCATTCCGAATTAAATAATGCTGTCTAATCGCTACGCTTTCCTTTCTCCTCCACTTCTCCTTAATGTCCTTCCAGATTGGATCCTTATTTTGCTCCTTAGCGATGTCCTGGAGCGAAGACGAAATAAAGTTCTCAAACGCAACACCTTGAATATACATCAAACACTAATTGTTTTCCTTGCAGTCCTCTTCAGCACTTTGTTTCAAACGTGATAAAGCATCAGCAACAATATTTGAAGAACCCTGTATGTAAACAATACTAAAATCAAATTCCTGTAGGTACAACGCCCATCGTGACAATCTGCCGTGAGTTAATTTTGTTGACATAAGAAATTCCAGAGCTCGATGATCGGTATAAACCTTAGTATGTCTGCCAAACAAAAATGTGCAAAATTTTGTGAAAGCCCAAACAACAGCCAAAGCTTCAAGTTCCGTAATCGAATAATACTTTTCTGATTTAGAAAGAACACGACTTCCAAATGCAATAGTCTTTTGTACTACAACGCCGTTTTCTTCTATCTCTTGAAATAAATGTGCACCTAGGCCTTTGTATGATGAGTCCGTCGCCAAACAAAAATCTTTAGATAAATCCAGGTGTGAAAGAAGTGGAGCAGCAACTAAAGCATCACGAAGTTGTTCAAATTCTGACTGAGCTTCCTCATCCCAACACCAATTAGATTTCTTTCCAGATAGTTCACATAAACAAGGTGTGGCCAAATTGTCCAATCTAACAAAGCGTCTAAGAAAATTACAGACACCAAGGAAACTACGAACATCACGTTTTGTGGTAGGAACAGCATAATTACGAATAGCGTCTAGTTTTTCTGGATCAGGAAGAATACCTTCTGTAGAAATAATGTGACCGAGAAATCTCACCTGAGAACGACCAAATTCAGATTTTTCTAAGTTCACTGTAATGCCAACTCTTGCAAAAATACGTAATAATGAATCCAAAATTTTGTTGTGCTCACTCCAAGAATGTTTAGCAATAAGAATATCGTCAACATATGAAGTAATATTGTCACGAAGATAAACAGGTAAAATTTCATTTAAGCTACGAATGAATGCTGCAGAAGATACAGTAAGTCCAAACGGTAATTTCCGAAATCACTTTTGGGTAAAATAGTCATATCCGGTTATTTTTTAGCGTCTCTCTAGATAGATTGATAGTCGAAGAGTTGTTTTGATAGATGCAAAGAATAGTAAAAGAGTAGGCAGCGGTACAGAAAACTAAAAGAGAAATAGCACCACTACAGCTCGAGGCCCTGTGCACGCTATGGCACATATTCACTTAAGAGTAGTGAATCCCCTGAGGACCTTAATAGCTGCACATAAATTTCAGTTTGTGACTTAGTGGCAAATTTGGCGGAAGTGCGTACGTAAATTGATCTAACCATGAACATGGATGTATGTCATTGTTAGAATTACGGAAGATCTTAAATTTCCGTACAGTCAAAAAGTGTTTATAGTCAAAGTTTTCGCCTCGTGGCGACGAAGACCTACCGCGTCTGTCCCAGTCCGAATGTCGATTATTGTCAAGGTCGCGCGCCTGGCGCTCTCTTGTTGCTTCTCGTAAATGAAATAAATTACTTTCTTCAAACCCTTCTGCTATCTGTGATTCTAAATTTCTTCTGCTATCTTTTCCCACGATTTCGCCTTCAATTTGTTTGACTTGCTTCTTTAATGCCTCAACTTCCCTTTTAACGCGTTCATTAAATTTTCCCTGATTTTCAACATGCTTATTTATGTTCTGGTACTCTTCGGTTTCTGCAAATGGCAATGGTGCTGTATCATCTGAATCTCTGTCCCCACTTAAACTAAGACTTGTCAGTTTATCTGAAATCTCCTCAACTCTTTCCGTTAAATCACCTATTTGTTCTTTCTGTTTATTTACGTCTTCCGTAAGTGTCGCGACTCGGGTTTCGGTATTACCACATTTAGTAGTTAACTGTTCATACTGTTGTGTTAGGTTATTTAATCTGTCATTTGGTACGGATTCTTCGATTCTCTCAAATATTTCTTCCTTATCTTTTGCACGTTGTAAATTTAACTCTGAAAATTTCTGTACTATCACGTGATCTCTTTCTTCCTGTTCTCTATCCTGTTCCCTTTGTCTAATCTCTACTGCAACTAATCTATTATTGTGAGCATTCAAAATCGGTTGTACTTCTTCTCTGATTTCTTTCTATAATTCATCTTTCATATTTTTGAAACATGTCCCTATTCGTGAATCTAACCGTGTTTCCAAAGTTCCCATCTCTGTTTTAATTGTTCCAATCTCTGTTTTTAATCCAGATCCAAACCGTGTTTCCATTGTTCCCATTTGTGATCCCAGTGAGTCTAACCGTTTTTCCATTGTTCCCCTATCAGTTTTAATTTCAGATCGCAAAGTTCCCATCTCTGTTTTAAACTTAGATTCCAACTGTTATCCCAGATTTAATATTGCACCCATCAACTGCTCCATATTAGCCGGTTCGAAATTCTTTTCGCCCCTAACATTTCCCGCAAAACTAACTTCCTTCTGCATAGCCATAAAGCTATCTGTGTTCGATACTATTTCAGAATCTTCTATCGTTGATCTCGTATTCTGTGAATTTTCTGATTGAGAAAAATTTTGAAATGGTTCCGGACTATTTTCCTGACTTATTACAGTGTTTTCCACTTCATTATTCATCACACTGTTCTCCTGTGTTGGCGAGTTCGCCATGTCAACAATTTCGTCATTCTGACTATCCATCATTTTTGCCTTTTTCATCGATCGCGTAATCATTTACAAAGCATACAAAACTCGTCACTGTACGAAAATTACACACAATGACTCTTTATCTCCAACAATACCATTCACAAGATATCTTTCCCTCAAACACAATTAACGAACAATTGAAATAATTGCACTAGATTGTCAAACACGTATACAAGACAACAAAATTAAATTATGAAATACCATTAGAAGAATGACAATTACCAAATCTACACATGCAATCTAGACTACAATTACTAAACTACAAATTACTACAACAATACTACTGTCTACTATTTTTACAATCAGAAGAATTCCAAGGGACGATCCTGGCAGGGTCGCCACATGCATGGGGGCTTAATTAAATACAATGCAAATATTTTTAGTAGCTGTATGTCCGATTACGCAAGTCTCGTAAACGGCTGGCCCTGACTAGTTTTAGTACGCAATCTGACTGCTTAGAATGACAACAAAGAATGTAAGAAAATTTCTGTTAGCACAATTAATTAATTAAGTCCCCAGCAACTATAAAACCTACGAAGCCAACATAGCACAAGTGTAGCTGTTCTGTATGTGGTAGTATGACTCAACGCTCATCTGGCACGGTTCTTCTTCAACAAGACAAGAATTTTTAAATGCCAATTATACTGACGTGATAAAAGAAAATTAGAAATACTATAATTGCGCAAGAAAATCAGAATTACACTCTAATACAAGAACACACGCCAGATGCTTTGTTGACTGAACCTGTAATGACACATTATTCAGGTCACTGAAAGAATAAAAGAAAATACCTCCATATATATTGACGAAAAGCACTCTGACCATTACAATATTTCCATTAGAACAACATCTGCTATCTCTCCCATCAAACCACTGCATAAAACATGGAACAACACTCTCCAGTACCACATCTCACTCTGACTTCACGACAAGCAGTGTCCACCACAACTTCTCGGCAAGCACTGCTTGCCGCTACGTCTCAATAATCACTGCCAGTGGAGGCGGCGGAACAATACTCTCTGGCGCGATCTTTGGCGTTGTGGCTCAGTGTAGCCACCTTTCAATGTTGTTGAGTCCATCTGTACCACGCTGCATGGTGTCGTGGTTGCAAAGATGGACCTCGCCATGGATGTCGGGAGTGAAGTTGCACATCATGCAGCCTATTGCGCACAGTTAAAGTCGTAACACGACGTCCTGTGGCTGCACGAAAAGCATTATTCAACATGGTGGCGTTGCTGTTAGGGTTCCTCTGAGCCATAATCCGTAGGTAGCGGTCATCCACTGCAGTAGCCCTTCTGCGGACTAGGCGAGAAATGTCATCGCAGTTCCTGTCTCTCTGTATCTTCTCCGTGTCCAAACAACATCGCTTAAGTTCACTCAGAGACACCTGAACATTTTCCTTGTTGAGAGCCCTTCCTGGCACAAAGTAACAATGCGGACGCGATCGAACCGCGGCATCGACCGTCTAGGCATGGTTGAACTACAGACAACACGAGCCGTGTACAAAGCCTGGTGGAATGATTGGAACTGATCAGCTCCCGGAACCACTCCGTCTAATAGGCGCTGCTCATGCATGGTTGTTTACATCTTTGGTCGCGCTTAGTGACATACCTGAACAGTCAAAGGGACTGTGTCTCTGATACAATATCCACAGTCAACGTCTGTCTTCAGGAGTTCTGGGAACCAGGGTGATGGAAACCTGATGTGTGTAGTAAACAAGTAATAAATTAAAATTTTAATCTTTTATGACTTAAGACAGTTGCGGGGATAGGTCCTTTGAAAGGACGAGGTCGATTTTCTCCCCCAGCTTTTCCCAATCCGTCTCTTTTGATCTCGCCGTTCACGAAATATTAAACCCTAGTAAGCCTCCTCTCTCCTTAAGTGCGTATCGATGTAGCTCAGTCACCTTGTGCTTTATATCATGTAATGAACGTTGCAGTCCCACTGCAGTGTTCTGGTGTCGCGAGACGATAGTACGCTTAACGAGTCGATATGATCGAGATCCTGTTGAGTACAAGTCGTCTGACCACCTGGAGGGCGTGCACGATGTCGTCTGCTTCTTTCCTCAACAAGGACGTTATACTTATTGATTTTTTGAGACATTTGATCATGTAAAAATGTTGTATGCTGAGTGCTCCATAGCTTGTATGTGTTTGTCAAAGAACATCTTGATGGCCACCATGAGCTGCACTTCAAAATTATACACGCCGATGTGTGTACCGCAGGGATACACATAATTTTAACCATTACAAAGATGCTATACTTGACAGGCACATCTTTTCATGTAAACGTGCACAGTATATGGCACTGATGATGGGCTATACGCCTGGATGCAAAAAAATAAATACTTTTGAAGTGCAGCTCATCGATATGTCCTTTTCCGGCCGCTGTGGCCGAACGGTTCTAGGCGTTTCAGTCCGGAACCGCGAACCTGCTACGGTCGCAGGTTCGAATCCTGCCTCGGGCGTGGATGTGTGTGATGTGCTTAGGTTAGTTAGGTTTAAGTAGTTCTAAGTCTAGGGGACTGATGACCTCAGATGTTAAGTCCCATAGTGTTTAGAGCCATTTTTTGATAAGTCCTTTATCACTTTATCACATTGATCATACCGCCATCCGTGTATTACAAAATTTCGTAACGCCATTATCTTACGACGTTTTCTTTCCTTGCTCACACAGTAGATTTGTTTAAATAAATATGCCATTAATTTAGTAATATTTTATTGAGGAATATATTGTTCATGAAAAGCGAATAGGTAGTAGCTGTTGACCAGATTTTACTAAAGGAGTTAGTAGGTAATTTTGATGACTGTCTTGATTAAAGTTGTCATGTCTGCCTTGCAGTACTTTGCCACATGTATATACACGTGCAGAAATTATCTGCAGAATGATCTACATCTGTCCTGAAAAAGTTGCTTTAACGTCTGCTGTATAAATATTAAAGGATGGGACTTAAAACTGATTGCTTACGGAGTAAAAAAATTCCGTCTTTGGGTTACGAAAGTTCCTTTTGATGGCGTACATATATCTTCCTACCTTTATCTAGGGTTGTGTAGGATTATTGTATTACATAAGTTATCCAGTGGTACGAGAACTTCGACATTGTCATATGCTCCGTTACTGGTGGTGAATGTAGTAATCATACATTCAGTGTGCAAATATCACAGTTCTGTTCGGAGATCAAGACAAAAGGAGCTACTCACATACGGTTTTATTATTTTCGTCTCGTCAGTGAATATTGTAATACCTAGCCACCGTATGTTCATGCTTGTCGTGATCTGCTGTTAATGTTCGATTTTTCACATTTGAGAAGCATTTGGATGTTAGTGAAGTGAGTAATTGAGGAAAAGATATTTAGAACTGCTGAATTCCTCTGGAGTATTGGGCAGTAAGAAATCGTCTCTGTTAATTAGCAGTTGCCATTCAGCAGCGCGATGTTGGTAGACTGAAACTGGTCAGGATAAGATCCTATAGGATAGCTTAATTTTTGGCAGTTAGTGGCTCCGTAGTTCGGATTCTCTGCAACATTAATTTATCTGAGTGTGAAGAGACACTTCCTCTGCTTCCAATAGCAAAGCGTTATGGAAGTTTTATCACCTAGGTAACAGTGTTAATCGTCTGTAGTGCCATTTCCGCTCTCTACGAATGATTTTATTACATGTTTTCGTACAGAATAGTACCCGTGGTGCTGCACCACTGTGGCTGTGTTTTGGATGTATTTTTTGTTCCGTTGTGCTCGCAGCTTACCATTTACAAGGCAGCTGTTGGTGTTCTTTTTGTGAGAGCAGGGATGGCTGTTGTATCCGTGTGTAGCACAGCGCCCTGGATTAGAAGTGACGTTGCTGGAATGGACCGCCTGTCCAGTGAAACCCCAGCGGTACTTGGGTGTCGCGCCGGACGTTTTCGTTGCTGGCACCTGGAGGGAGGGCAACACCGAGGAAAGCTTGGAAATACGAGGAAACATACAGATTTATTCTTGCGAAACACTTTACCTATTCTGGTTAAAACGCTATCGAAATATTCGCGTTAAGTGTACTGCACAAGAAGGCGTATTCCATATACACATTGGTTGAAATGCTTTTACATTTTCTCCGTCTGCGTCTACACGATTACTCAGCGATTCACAGTGTTTTGCAGAAGATTGATAGGACGACTTTCAGATTTATTCTCGAACGTTGCATTCTAGAATAGCACGTAGGAAAAATTAACATCTAAATCTTTCCGCTCAAGCTTTCAATTCTCCTGTTTTATTGACTATGTAGATGTGAGTCAATAAAATATTTTTCCATTCGGAGGAAAAATTTTGGGACGGAATTATAGTGGAATGACCTCGCCACAAAGTAAAATGCCTTCCTTTTAATGATTGTCACCCCCCAACTAGCTTATCATATGCGTGACGCTCTCTCACCTATTTCACGATGAAACGGAACGAGCTGCTTCTAAGGACTTTTTGGTTGTCCTTTGTTAATAAAACGCAGGTCCTGCTTTGCTTTCGCCAAACATTTTGTGTGAGATGATTCCAATTTAAATTCTTCGTAGTTATAATCACTAAGTATTTGGTCGAATTGACAGCTTATAAATTTGTGATTTATCGTCTAATTGAAATTTAACTGAATTTCTTAATACTCACGTGGAGGATCTCATACTTTTCATTGTTTAGGAAAACTATGCAGGTACCTTGTTTAAATAATTTTGCAATTGCTTTTGGGTGCCTGATGACTTTTCTACACTGTAAATCAAAGCATAATCCGCAAAAAATCGAAGGGCATTGCTCAGATTCTCTCCTAGACTGTTTATATAGATTAAGAACCGCAGAGGGCCTATAACACTTGCTTGGAGAAACCCCAGTGTCACTTCAAGATGACTTAGCTTCAGTTATTACGATCTGTGGCCTTTGTGACAGAAAACGACGAATTCAGCCGCACGACTGAGAACATACTCTATTGGCACATAAATTGGTTAAAAGCATCTTGCCATGAGCGGTGTCAAAAGCCTTCTGCAAACCTATAAACATGGAATCAGCTAGAGATACAAATTCGATGACGCTCATTACGTCGTGTGAATAACGAGCTAGTTGTGTTTCACAAGAATGATATCTTCTGACTATGTGATGATTATGTGTCAATGGGTATTTTCTTCGAGCGAAGTATACACTGTATTGAATGTGTATCTGCTACAACGGGGCTGCTTACTGAATGACGTTCCAGACTCGGATATCCGGAAAACTGGGTGTCACAGGCAATAGTCTTATTGTTCACTTCAATTAGACGGAAAATTTACAATTGTCGACATGGCGCTTCGCTAAGAAAAACATAAAGCTGTATTGAGAAAAGGTTAACACTGCATTGCTGCAAACTGTGTGTGGTGTGTCAAATCAATAACTGTTAAATTTGGATGTGTGCCTCTTCTAATGGGAGTGAAAAGCGTCAATAAATTTACTAAATAGCTTTTTATTTAATACGTTTTTTTGCTTTTTATCTAACGGAACGGAATTTGGTGTAGGTACTATGCAGCCAGAACATTTTAATATGATGATTGTAAAAAAAAGTTTTATTGCATACATGGCTCGTAGCAGCTGATAACAGAACACAAATAGCAACCATGAGAGCAGGAAACAAAGACTATATTTTTAAATCATTGAGGAAAACATAGTAAAGAATTGTACTAATAAACCAGCTCACTCTAAAGGCCGCCCAAAATATACAAACCGACAGCAAACTTGCACGGGAAATTCAGATGTTTCTACAGAACTTTAAAATGATAAGACCAAAATTACATTCTGCCAACGCTAGCTACAGTTGTAGACGTGTCACGATATGAATAGATAAAATTAAAGGGTGGGATATTTGATGGTAGTATCCCGTGTTAGAGTGAACGTTTTAGTGTAGCTATCTATGGTGACACTGTTTGCCTCGTAGTATTCATTGTCGGTGACAAAGCAAAGACAGCAAGTATTACGTTAATAAGTGGTAGCTATATTTATCCGAGTATATGAATTTTTCGAGAACGTCATAAGAAGAAACAAGAGACTCCAAGTGAAGCACACCCCGCGGTTGCCAATGGAAGGGGAGGCAACAGACAGGACTTGCGGTGTGGAACGCAGACGCGGCGAAATAGTCTTGAGTCTCTTTCTTTGCGCAGCTGGCATCCTCCACAAGCCTTCTTACTTCCGCACCACTCTACATAGTGGCCACAAAGTCCGGTAACCAACATAAATCCATAACCTAAATAAATAGTACGAACAACAGTTCTCTGAAGGTGTTTTCATAAGCTGTGAAGCATTATTTGTTCAAAGGATCAGTCTGCGCAGCGTAATTCTCAAGGTAAAGGATAATAGGCCGCTAGGTTCTGAGCGTCATTTTTCGGAGGATTACTGGTGGAACTCCAGTGAAAGCTTGTCTCATAGCATCTTTAAGGGTGTCAATGGTATCTTAACAGTTCTGTGAAATGATACCCTTTATGGACTCTCGTGGTGAATATCACATGTGGTGAGGTATGGGCTTCGTGGTGGCCAGACGAGGGGGTCCATAAAGGTATCATTTCAGAAAACCGTTTCAATATCACTGACGCCCTGAAAGATGCTGTGAGACAAGCTTTAACTTGAATTACACAGCACAGCATCTGGCGACGCAACACCCTTTATCATGAAAATGACGGTACGCAGACTAACCCTATTTGGTAAGTCATGGTTCATATCTCAAGAAAACCCCTCTAAGGAACTGTTGTTCATGTTATTTATTCAAGTTCAGGGGTTATATTCGTTATTATAGGGGATAAACGAACTTTGTGACCACCCTGTACATATCAGTAGCCTACCTATTACCGTGCATTTTTTGCTGCTGCACGTAAAAATTGCACGAAGCCGATGTCATGCTTAAAGTTAACGAAGAGATCCAAACGTTCCGTGAATCCGTCTGGTGGCGAAATTGTAAACAGCAACAAAAATTATAAACATTAGACCCAAATTTTAAATTTATTCTCACATGAGGATACAAATGCACCAATGCTTCGTCGCCAAGTACACTCATAAATGAGAAATATTGATATAAATGTTCGTAGTATTGTAAAAGAACGAAGAGTTTGTAAAGCGAAGAGGCCACGATGTCCTGATGGAATTTTACGTTGAATACGCTGTGGAATTAGGTTACAATGATCAAGAATCCCTTCCGCAACGAACAATCACAAGTCACATGTGAACTGCGAAAGACAGCAGGTAGCTATTGTTTACAAAAAGGGTAGATGATCGGTTCAACACTGACGTCCGTCTATTGCAGGATCCTAGAGCGTCATTCTGAGCTCAGACGTTATGACACACGTGGTTAAAAACAAGCCTCTCGCAAAGAATCAGCTCGGATACAGGAATAGCCACTCGTATAAAACACAGCTTGCTTTGTTCGTTCAAGACGTCATGCAAACAGCAGACGCTGGTGAACAGGTGGTGGTTTCTGTGTCCCTAGATTTCTTAAAGGCGTTCGGTAGTGTACCACATCGTCGAATACAAAGCGGGATGCGATCATAGGGAGGGTCTCCACAAACATGTGAGTGGGTCGATGAATCTTTGACTAATATAAGCAAGTACACTGAACTGGATGGAGAATATACAGAAATGAAAATCATATTAGGTGCGTCCCACAGAAGAGTAGTAGCGCCTCTAATGTTCTCAGTAGCCGGCCGGAGTGGCTGTGCGGTTCTAGGCGCTACAGTCTGGAGCCGAGCGACCGCTACGGTCGCAGGTTCGAATCCTGCCTCGGGCATGGATGTGTGTGATGTCCTTAGGTTAGTTAGGTCTAAGTAGTTCTAAGTTATAGGCGACTGATGACCTCAGACGTTAAGTCGCATAGTGCTCAGAGCCATTTGTTCTCAGTATACATGAGTGGTTTATCGCACAGGATTATCAGCAATGCAACTCTGTTTACACCATCAACGTTGTCTACAGGAAATTATAACCTGATCTGATTAGGGCCATGAGGCCCTCTCTTACAGAGAGACATAGAGTACTTCTTTTTTTCCTCATAGTCACCTAAGAAATAACTATTTTAACATGACGGATAGTATGACAATGATCTGAGAATCTGTAGTGACACTGAGAGTAAATAATACTGAGTATGGACTAATAAAGTTAGTACATGAAATGTATACGCTGTTACGAATACAAAAGATCATCAACTGTACAAGGGAATAAACGACAATGAAAATTTGTGCCGGACCGGGACTCGAAGCCGAATTTCCTACTTCACGTAAGCGATGGCCTTAACGGCTTTGGCTACCCGTGCAACGACTCACGGCCACACCCAAACTTCCGTATGTCGTCGTTCCTGCGTCACAACCCCTAGGCCTACTCGGACGAGTACACGCATTATGTAATTTCCGTACAGAGGACGAGATTTTAATTGAAAGTCGCTGAGGATAAATGCGACATCGCAGTACCTGTTTTGCTAAGAAGAACAGTGCAACACAAGCACTGCAATATCGTAATAAAGTTAGCACTGACAGTATTCGTATTACTGCTGCTGCCGCCACAATTAGTGATGGAACAGCAATAATAATGACAGTAAAGATAATAATGACAGAGACAGATGCGAAAAGACTTTATAGGTGTACAAAATAGAGGTTTTCTGAAATAGCGAGTTCCGCGGAAATAAAATGTAGGGAGACAACACCTGCTAAGAATCATCGTAGGAAGGACGCTTACAAAGAAGATAAAGACCCTTACATTACCTATTTATAAGATCAGTGGTGAACATTTTGAGCACATGACACTGTGATGTATAAATATTGAGGAGTAACGCTAGGAAGCGTTATAAGTGGGACGGCCACATAAAATCGGTATTGGCGAAGGTGAACAGAATACATAGATTTGTTGGAACGGTTCTCGAAAGATGCAGTACGTCTGTTCGAAATCGCGTAGACGACGCTGCGGTGATCAGTTCTGGTGTTCCAATTTTTGGAGTCCTTATCAAGTACACATGAGAATAGGGATGGAACTAATTCAGAGACATGTTACTGGTATCGTAACTGGTCGATATTGCCCTTATGAAAGTGTAATAGAAATGCTCGAAGCAAATTAATAAAGAATTCACCTGAAGAAACATGAGGTAATTCTCGCGAAACCGTGTTTGATAAATGTACGCATGCTGTGTCTGAACAACACGGTGTGGCCATTTTGTTGCTATTCTCTCTGTGTTTAATGTGACGTTTTTAGGTGCAAAGTGTCAGAATTAGTTTTGTAGTCTGGGATTCTTGCATGCGATAGTTTCGTGCTGAAAAGCAAAATCTTCAGTTCATCATCTCAGACCAGAAAAACAGTTTCTGATCTTGCCATTCGACACCGAAGCTACACAGATTCTTCCACAGATTCGCCAGTGCCTTGTGGTTGCATAAGAGTAGAGCAGAAAGTTTTGCGTGTTCAGTGCTTTCTGTGTTCTTTGCAGCAATCTGTTGGTACGAGGTAACGCCATGCACTGTGCAATCGTTTTTGAAGTTTATACACGGAGCTCGTGGAACTTGGGAGTCTGTCTCCGCAGCTGTCATATAGGTATAACCCTGTCAGAGCAAAAACATGTGTCAGTTGACGCTTTCATTTACATAGCAGCCACTCTGACAGCTACAGAGGCGGACTCCCATGTGTTCACATCTACATACAGGGTGTTTAAAAATGACCGGTATATTTGAAACGGCAATAAAAACTAAACGAGCAGCGATAGAAATACACCGTTTGTTGCAATATGCTTGGGACAACAGTACATTTTCAGGCGGACAAACTTTCGAAATTACAGCAGTTACAATTTTCAACAACAGATGGCGCTGCAAGTGATGTGAAAGATATAGAAGACAACGCAGTCTGTGAGTGCGCCATTCTGTACGTCGTCTTTCTGCTGTAAGCGTGTGCTTTTCACAACGTGCAAGTGTGCTGTGGACAACATGGTTTATTCCTTAGAACAGAGGATTTTTCTGGTGTTGGAATTCCACCGCCTAGAACACAGTGTTGTTGCAACAAGACGAAGTTTTCAACGGAGGTTTAATGTAACCAAAGGACCGAAAAGCGATACAATAAAGGATCTGTTTGAAAAATTTCAACGGACTGGGAACATGATGGATGAACGTGCTGGAAAGGTAGGGCGACCGCGTACGGCAACAACAGAGGGCAATGCACAGCTAGTGCAGCAGGTGATCCAACAGCAGCCTCGGGTTTCCGTTCGCCGTGTTGCAGCTGCGGTCCAAATGACGCCAATGTCCACGTATCGTCTCATGCGCCAGAGTTTACACCTCTATCCATACAAAATTCAAACGCGGCAACCCCTCAGCGCCGCTACCATTGCTGCACGAGAGACATTCACTAACGATGTAGTGCACAGGATTGATGACGGCGATATGCATGTGGGCAGCATTTGGTTTACTGATGAAGCTTATTTTTACCTGGACGGCTTCGTCAATAAACAGAACTGGCGCATATGGGGAAACGAAAAGCCCCATGTTGCAGTCCCATCGTCCCTGCATCCTCAAAAAGTACTGGTCTGGGCCGCCATTTCTTCCAAAGGAATCATTGGCCCATTTTTCAGATCCGAAATGATTACTGCATCACGCTATCTGGACATTCTTCGTGAATTTGTGGCGGTACAAACTGCCTTAGACGAGACTGCGAACACCTCGTGGTTTATGCAAGATGGTGCCCGGCCACATCGCACGGTCGACGTCTTTAATTTCCTGAATGAATATTTCGATGATCGTGTGATTGCTTTGGGCTAACCGAAACATACAGGAGGCGGCGTCGATTGGCCTCCCTATTCGCCAGACATGAACCCCTGTGACTTCTTTCTGTGGGGACACTTGAAAGACCAGGTGTACCGCCAGAATCCAGAAACAACTGAACAGCTGAAGCAGTACATCTCATCTGCATGTGAAGCCATTCCGCCAGACACGTTGTCAAAGGTTTCGGGTAATTTCATTCAGAGACTACGCCATATTATTGCTACGCATGGTGGATATGTGGAAAATATCGTACTATAGAGTTTCCCAGACCGCAGCGCCATCTGTTGTTGAAAATTGTAACTACTGTAATTTCGAAAGTTTTTCTGCCTGAAAATGTACTGTTGTCCCAAGCACATTGCAACAAACCGTGTTAATAAGAAACTAAGCGACAGTAAAGCTTTAGTAGTAAAAGCAGATAAAAGCAATGCTATTGTTGTAATGTATGAAAGTGAATATGTAAGAAAAACCATTGAATTTTTCAGTAACAATAATATAGTAGAAATTCAGTCTGATCCCACTCTTAAGTTACAGAACAAACTTAAAAATATGATGAAAAAAAGTGATTTCCTCTTAAATACAAAAGATATACATGAATGCACTGTTATGAACCCTTATGCACCACGTCTACGAGCACAACCCAAGACCCATAAAGTTAACTGTCCCATACGTCCAATTGTTAATTCTCGGAGCAGCCCAACTTATAAAATCAGCAAGAAACTGAATGAGATCCTTAGCAACACATTCAAATTTGAAGAGACATACTCAGTAAAGAACAGTTATGAACTTATTAATTCTCTAAAGGAAATTCAGATTCCTGATACTGCTAGGTTCGCATCACTTGACATCACAAACCTCTACACAAACATACCGGTCAAAGAAACAATAGAAATAATTAAAAACAATTTACTTAAACATAAAAATTTGGCATTACCAGAAATATATGAATTCATTGATCTATTAACACTAGTACTATCACACAACTATTTTTCTTTTAATAACAAAATGTACCAGCAGAAAGACGGCCTGGCTATGGGTAGCTGCCTTGCCAGTTTGCTTGCAGATACTTTCATCAATAACTTAGAATGCAAATTTTTTAAAGAAAACCCCCAGATAGTAAACAAGATAATTTATTACAAAAGGTATGTTGATGATATAATAATCTTATTTCATGGCACAGCAGAAGAAATTGATAACCTTGCAAAAGAAATGAATAAAATGCATCAGAACATCATCTTCACTGTAGAACACCAGACAGAAGTAGGTTTAAATTTTCTGGATCTCAGCATAAGTAGCTCCAACAACAAACACAAATTTCAAGTATACAGGAAACCAACATACACAGATAACACAATTAATAAATCATCCTGCCACCCAGATAAACATAAGACGGCTTCATACAGAGCAATGCTAAACAGAATGCACAAAATACCACTAGAACCAGCTGACCAAATAGAAGAACTAAACACCATCAAAGCAATTGCTTACAATAATGATTACAATCCAAAATTAATAGATGAACTAAACTCTAAGATAAATCCCCACATAAACAAATACAATAACAAAACAACATTAAAGAATGCCACAACACAGCCAAAAGAAAAATATGTAAGCTTGCCATTTGTAGGAAAGCTGTCATATAAAATAGCAAAGCTGTTCCGAGGAACAGATATCAAAATCAGCTACTATACAAATAACAAAATAAAGGACAAAGCTATCCATAACATTAAAAATAATACCAAACTGTACAATCAATCAGGAATATACAAACTTAACTGCAACTATTGTCCAAAAACATACATAGGCCAAACAGGGAGAAACTTCAGCATACGGTTTCGAGAACACATGGATGCTCTTCGTTTAAAAAACTTAAATAAATCCACATTCGCCCAACATGTAGCAGAAGAAGAGCATCAAGTAACAGACATATCCCATAACCTACAAGTCCTCCACCTAGCCAACAAAGGAAAAAGAATGAACCTCCTAGAAGAAATCGAAATTTATTCACATAAACATGCATCCCCTTCTGACATACTTAACGACCAAACAGAGCTACCAAACCGAATATTTCTGAAAAACTTCCACACTCTACTTATCCAACCACTCACTAAGCACAATCAAGTAATAACATAATCTAATATAAACCTAACAAATGCATGTAATAGTAAAAAACATAAAAATCTTAATTGTATCTTTGTTATATTGTAAATGTATGAATTACTGCGTTGTATAAATGTGTTATGTTACTTTAGTATCTTCAATACTACAAAAAAAAAATTGTGTGCATTGTACTTAGAATACGTCTGTCACCCAAGTCAATGTTTAGAAAACAGTAGCTTATCTTATAACCTCGAAACTTTCGAAAAAAAAAATATAACTCTGTCCATAGATAAACCATTTGTATGTAAACAAAAACTGTCAGTCGACAACATGGCGGATAACGCAGTGCGCCTGTGTAAAATACGTGATAAAAAGTGTTTGTGTTGTTGCAAGAAAGAAGAAAAGCCAAGAAAAAACAAGGAGAGGAGAATGTAAGTAAAGTGAACAACTGATAGTGCGTAACTTTAAACTCGCGAAATTGAAGTAAATGATTGCAATCGTTGCTTTTGCACAGGCCTGCTGCAGCATCCAAACTGCTGTCGAGATTGTACTACTGTAGTTACTGAAGATCCATGTAATTTGCCAGCTGAAGATGGGTGCAAACCCGAAATGCATATTGGCGTAAATAAAACGCATTAAAAAGTGGCTGGTTGCTGTATTTTTACAATAAAAAAACCGTGTATTTCTATCGCTGCTCGTTTAGTTTGTATTGCCGTTTCAAATATACCGGTCATTTTTGAAACACCCTGTATATACTCCAGAAACCACTGCACAGTGCATAGCAGCCATGTAAATACTACTTTCAACTATTACATGTTCATTCTCTGATATGATTATGCCTATATGACACTTCTGGTAATAAACCGATGATGATTGTGTTATAGTCGAAATCTAGATCTGCAATAAATTTCATATTCTGCGATTTCTGTTTGTATGGCTGACAGTGGAACTGCGGGTCGCTGGCAGACGAGGCGGCTGCGCCTGGTGTAGGTGGCGGGCGTCAGGTGCTCGGGAGCTCGTGGTCTGAGCACGCGCGCCACGTGGTGCAGCGCGCCCTTCCGGCGTTCGGCCGCGTTTGCAGTCTGCACACGGCCAGGCCAGTCGCGCTCTGTGCTACCATCTCAGCTGCCCTGCTTTACTGCTCCACACTGACAGCTGCAGAGAAAGCAGTAAAATACACAGGAGGTTCTCTTCACCTACTCCTCCCGACGTCTGTATCATATCAGCTGCGCCCCTGACGGATCATCCAGTGCCGACTGGTCGAGATGTATTCTATCACAATGACGTTATTCGGGGGCCGTATGGTGGGGCATAGGTCAGCACACCGCTTTCCCGGCCAGAAACCTTGCAGCTGCTATCTCGGCCCCAGTAACTGCTCAACTGGCATCATTATGCTGGAAGAATCCCGTTCCAATCCTCTCACCGAGACAAAATCTCCGGCAACACCGGGAATCGAAGCGTGGTCGTCCAAATAAGAGCCAGACACGCTGACAGCTGAGGAGACGGACTCTCACGTTCTGTGAGCTCCGTGTATAAACTCCACAAACGAGTGCACAGTGAGTGGCGTTACCTTGCACCAACAGATTGCTACAAAGAACACGGAAAACAGTGAACACGCAAAACGTTCTGCTGTAGTCGTATGCAACGACACGGCACTGGCGATTCTGTGAAATACTTTCTAGCTCCGGTGTCGAATGGCAAGATCGGAAACTGTCTTTCCGGTCCGAGGTGATGAACCGAAGATTTTGTTTTTCAGCACGAAAGTATCGCATGAAAGAATCCCAGATTACATAACTAAGTATGACACTTCGCACCTAAAACACGCCACATTAGAGACAGTCAGAACAGCAGAAAAATGGCTACATTGTATTCTTCGAATACAGCCTGTGTACAGTTATCAAAGATGGTTTCGCGAGAATTACCTCATCTTTCTTCAGATGTATCCCATATTAATTTCCTCGAGCATTTCTTTTACGCTTTCGTAAGGACGATATCGACCATTTACGAGCCTAGTAACTTTGAGATAGCTCCGTCTCTACTGTCATGTGCACTTGATAAGGACTCGTAACATTGGAACAACAGAACTGGCCACCGTAGCGCCGTCTACGTGGTTTCCTCTACAGACGTACTGCATCTTCGGAGAATCCTTCCAACAAGTCTGTGTCTTCCGTTCGCATTCCCTAATACTGATTTTATGTGACCGAGCCACTTCACATCACTTCTTAGCGTTACCCCTCAGTATTTATAGACCACAATGTCACACTCAAGATGTTTACCGCTAGGAAAGGGTCTTTACATCTACATCTACATCTACATCTATACTCCGCGAGCCACCTTAAGGTGTGTGGCGGAGGGTACTTATTGTACCACTATCTGATCCCCCCTTCCCTGTTCCATTCACGAATTGTGCGTGGGAAGAACGACTGCTTGTAAGTCTCCGTATTTGCTCTAATTTCTCGGATCTTTTCGTTGTGATCATTACGCGAGATATATGTGGGCGGTAGTAATATGTTGCCCATCTCTTCCCGGAATGTGCTCTCTCGTAATTTCGATAATAAACCTCTCCGTATTGCGTAACGCCTTTCTTGAAGTGTCCGCCACTGGAGCTTGTTCAGCATCTCCGTAACGCTCTCGCGCTGACTAAATGTCCCCATGACGAATCGCGCTGCTTTTCGCTGGATCATGTCTATCTCTTCTATTAATCCAACCTGGTAAGGGTCCCATACTGATGAGCAATACTCAAGAATCGGACGAACAAGCGTTTTGTAAGCTACTTCTTTCGTCGATGAGTCACATTTTCTTAGAATTCTTCCTATGAATCTCAACCTGGCGCCTGCTTTTCCCACTATTTGTTTTATGTGATCATTCCACTTCAGATCGCTCCGGATAGTAACTCCTAAGTATTTTACGGTCGTTACCGCTTCCAATGATTTACCACCTATGGCATAATCGTACTGGAATGGATTTCTGCCCCTATGTATGCGCATTATATTACATTTATCTACGTTTAGGGAAAGCTGCCAGCTGTCGCACCATGCATTAATCCTCTGCAGGTCTTCCTGGAGTACGTACGAGTCTTCTGATGTTGCTACTTTCTTGTAGACAACTGTGTCATCTGCAAATAGCCTCACGGAGCTACCGATGTTGTCAACTAAGTCATTTATGTATATTGTAAACAATAAAGGTCCTATCACGCTTCCTTGCGGTACTCCCGAAATTACCTCTACATCTGCAGATTTTGAACCGTTAAGAATGACATGTTGTGTTCTTTCTTCTAGGAAATCCTGAATCCAATCACAAACCTGGTCCGATATTCCGTAAGCTCGTATTTTTTTCACTAAACGTAAGTGCGGAACCGTATCAAATGCCTTCCTGAAGTCCAGGAATACGGCATCAATCTGCTCGCCAGTGTCTACGGCACTGTGAATTTCTTGGGCAAATAGGGCGAGCTGAGTTTCACATGATCTCTGTTTGCGGAATCCATGTTGGTTATGATGAAGGAGATTTGTATTATCTAAGAACGTCATAATACGAGAACACAAAACATGTTCCATTATTCTACAACAGATTGACGTAAGCGAAATAGGCCTATAATTATTCGCATCTGATTTATGACCCTTCTTGAAAATGGGAACGACCTGCGCTTTCTTCCAGTCGCTAGGTACTTTACGTTCTTCCAGCGATCTACGATAAATTGCTGATAGAAAGGGGGCAAGTTCTTTAGCATAATCACTGTAGAATCTTAAGGGTATCTCGTCTGGTCCGGATGCTTTTCCGCTACTAAGTGATAGCAGTTGTTTTTCAATTCCGATATCGTTTATTTCAATATTTTCCATTTTGGCGTCCGTGCGACGGCTGAAGTCAGGGACCGTGTTACGATTTTCCGCAGTGAAACAGTTTCGGAACACTGAATTCAGTATTTCTGCCTTTCTTCGGTCGTCCTCTGTTTCGGTGCCATCGTGGTCAACGAGTGACTGAATAGGGGATTTAGATCCGCTTACCGATTTTACATATGACCAAAACTTTTTAGGGTTCTTGTTTAGATTGTTTGCCAATGTTTTATGTTCGAATTCGTTGAATGCTTCTCTCATTGCTCTCTTTACGCTCTTTTTCGCTTCGTTCAGCTTTTCCTTATCAGCTATGATTCGACTACTCTTAAACCTATGATGAAGCTTTCTTTGTTTCCGTAGTACCTTTCGTACATGATTGTTATACCACGGTGGATCTTTCCCCTCGCTTTGGACCTTAGTCGGTACGAACTTATCTAAGGCGTACTGGACGATGTTTCTGAATTTTTTCCATTTTTGTTCCACATCCTCTTCCCCAGAAATGAACGTTTGATGGTGGTCACTCAGATATTCTGCGATTTGTGCCCTATCACTCTTGTTAAGCAAATATATTTTCCTTCCTTTCTTGGCATTTCTTATTACACTTGTAGTCATTGATGCAACCACTGACTTATGATCACTGATACCCTCTTCTACATTCACGGAGTCGAAAAGTTCCGGTCTATTTGTTGCTATGAGGTCTAAAACGTTAGCTTCACGAGTTGGTTCTCTAACTATCTGCTCGAAGTAATTCTCGGACAAGGCAGTCAGGATAATGTCACAAGAGTCTCTGTCCCTGGCTCCAGTTCTGATTGTGTGACTATCCCATTCTATACCTGGTAGATTGAAGTCTCCCCCTATTACAATAGTATGATCACGAAACTTCTTCACGACGTTCTGCAGGTTCTCTCTGAGGCGCTCAACTACTACGGTTGCTGATGCAGGTGGTCTATAGAAGCATCCGACTATCATATCTGACCCACCTTTGATACTTAGCTTAACCCAGATTATTTCACATTCGCATTCGCTAATAACTTCACTGGATATTATTGAATTCTTTACTGCTATAAATACTCCTCCACCATTGGCGTTTATCCTATCCTTGCGGTATATATTCCATTCTGTGTCTAGGATTTCGTTACTGTTCACTTCCGGTTTTAACCAACTTTCCGTTCCTAATACTATATGCGCACTATTTCCTTCAATAAGAGATACTAATTCAGGAACCTTGCCCTGGATACTCCTGCAGTTTACCAATATTACGTTAACTTTTCCTGTTTTTGGTCTCTGAGGACGGACGTTCTTTATCAACGATGATAATGTCCTCTCTGGTAAGCCGTCAGGTATTTTATCGTTTCGCCCAAGGGGGGGTCCCTCTAACCTAAAAAACCCCCGTGTGCACGCCACACGTACTCTGCTACCCTAGTAGCTGCTTCCGGTGTGTAGTGCACGCCTGACCTGTCTAGGGGGGCCCTACAGTTCTCCACCCAATAACGGAGGTCGATGAATTTGCAACCATTATAGTCGCAGAGTCGTCTGAGCCTCTGGTTTAGACCCTCCACACGGCTCCAAACCAGAGGACCGCGATCGACTCTGGGCACTATGCTGCAGATATTAAGCTCAGCTTGCACTCCGCGTGCGATGCTGGTTGTCTTCACCAAATCAGCCAGCCGCCGGAAGGAACCAAGGATGGCCTCAGAACCCAAGCGGCAGGCGTCATTCGTTCCGACATGTGCTACTATCTGCAGCCGGTCACACCCAGTGCGTTCAATAGCTGCCGGAAGGGCCTCCTCCACATTACGGACGAGAACCCCCGGCAAGCACACCGAGTGCACACTGGCATTCTTCCCCGACCTACCCGCTATTTTCCTGAGGGGCTCCATAACCCGCCTAACGTTGGAGCTCCCTATAACTAATAGGCCCGCCCTCTGTGACTGTCGGGACCTTGCCGGAGAATCGGCCACTGGCCCAACAGGCGAGGCATCCTGTGGTGGCTCGGAAACGATGTCATCACCACTAGGAAGCACCCCGTACCTGTGGAAAGAGGTAAGGCAGCTGCCACGCGGCCAGATCCCACCTTCGCCTTTCGGCCAGGCACGCGCGAGCCCACCACTGTCCGCCATTCACCCTGGAGTGATGGCTGACCGGTAAGATGCTCACTGCCGGAAGACGCAGCGACATCAGGGGTTCCATGTGATTCCAAGGCCACCGAAGTAGGCATAGGTCTCACCACAGTTGCCCCAACGCCACTACGAGCCGACGCCTGCGCCTCGAGCTCCGCTCGATGAGCCTAACAGACAAAGACTCCACCTGCCCCCGAAGAGAGGCCAATTCTCCTTGCGTCCGCTCACAACAACCACAGTCCCTACACATGACTATGTTTACCTTACCCTATACGGTGACAAATTCCCAAGATAATCTTCTGATGAGCTACTCTGATAATCAAGAAACACTCACTGAAATACGAGACGCGAAAACTACGCTAGGTTTTCCCAGAAAAACTATTTAAAAGCTAAGCGCAGCAAATAAGTACAAAAACGCTTTATACAAACAGTACTCGCTGCTGCTGGTGCTCTCGCTCTGGCTGTCACAAGACAACTGCTGATTCAAGTGACTAGTGGCTAACGGCCGCGAAACAAACAAAAGACGGTTTTAGGGCGCTTTCTGTTCTAAACGATCAAGAAAACACTAAGAAATCTAACACGAAAACTACGTAAAGTTTTATCAAGAACTGTTAGTTACTATGCAGAGCAGATAAACACAAATAGAATCCCTTCCTTAGTGGAAGGTCGTAAACAAAATGCAAAATAAACGCTTTATACAAACAGTACTCGCTGCTGCTGGTGCTCTCGCTCTGGCTGTCACAAGGCATTATCTTACATTTACCCATAATTAAAACGAGCTGGCATTCATTACACTAAGTGGAGATTTTGTCTAAGTCTTTCTGCATTTTCTTCCGACCGTCCTACGATGATCCTTAGCTGGTGAAGTCTCCCTATATTTTCTTTCCGCAGAACTCGCTGTATCAAAAAACATCCATTTGTACACTTAAAAATTCTTTTCGTATCTGCCACTGTCATTACTGTCATTATTATTATTATTATTATTATTATTATTATTATTATCACTATTAGTGGCAGCGGCAGTAGTAGTAGTAGTAGTAGTAGTAGTACAAGTACTGTCACTGCTGAGTTTATTACGGTATTATAGTGCCTATGTTGCATCGTTCTTCTTAACAAAACAGGTACCGCAATATCGCATTTATTCTCAGCTACTTTCAATTAAAATCTCGTCCTCTGTACGGGAATTACATAATGGATGTACTCGTCCGAGTAGGCCTTGGCGTTGTGACGCAGGAACGACGACATACGGAAGTTTGGGTGTGGCCGTGAGTCGTTGCACGGATAGCCGGAGCCGTTAAGGCCATCGCTCACGTAAAGTGGGAAATCCGGGATCGAGTCCCGGTCCGGCACAAACTATCATTGTCGTCATTCCCTCGTACAGCTGATGGTTGTTTGTATTCGTTGCTGCGTATACATTTCATGTACTAACTTTATTAGTTCATACTCAGTATTACTTACGCTCACTGTCACTATATATATTCAGATCATCGTAATACTATTTGTCATATTAAAATTGTTATTTCTTTGGTAACTATGAGGTAAAAAAGGTACTTCATGTGCCTCTGTAAGACTATCTCGTGACACTACCGAGATCAGTTTACATAAATAATATGACTCTTCTGGTAATGGCCGGTCGGAGTGGCCGTGCGGTTCTAGGCACTACAGTCTGGAGCCGAGCGACCGCTACGGTCGCAGGTTCGAATCCTGCCGGGGATGTGTGTGATGTACTTATGTTAGTTAGGTTTAATTAGTTCTAAGTTCTAGGCGACTGATGACCTCAGAAGTTAAGTCACATAGTGCTCAGAGCCATTTGAACCATTTTCTTCTGGTAATGCACCGATGATGACTATGTTGTAGCCGAAATCTAGATCTGCAATAAATTACGGATTCTGAGACTGACTTCTGTCTTTCTTCACATTTGAATACTCAACGGTCACGACGCACCAGCGACATCGAATGAATTCCAATTTAGTTAACATAAAATTAGACGTAGCTACAGGAGAGACTTTACCGAATTTTTAAAATTGTTTGATATGTTTCATTTTAAATTCCGAGGTTTAAAAATCACAGTCGTGTGAATTATTTCACTAGAGAGAATGGGGGAAATGGTACTATCGGACACATAAGCGTCTTCAAAATTAAAATAATTACTGCAGTCGTATTGGAACACTCTTCATGCTAAATAACAGTATGAAGCGTTACTTAATAGAATTCCAGAAGACGATGTCATGAAAGCGTACGTTCATTAGTTTTGTTAACATTTTCTCACCCTTCTGATTTCGATGTTCAAATTTTTGTAGGGTTGTATCGGACACGAAATTGTAAAGCATTAAAATGTCACTTTCGTTGCAACAAAGTTTTAATCGAACCGTAAATAATTATAAAGTTGTACTTGTTCCTCAGTTTACCCAGTCTGTCAAGAAATCTGTCACCTTTTTCCTTGCTAAAACCTACCGCTCGCAACAACTGGCGGACTCAGGTGTTCTCAACCATGTCTTCATGTCTTGTCATAACATCGCAGCCAAAATATTTACTCTTTCCATTTTTGTCTTATCAAACCGATGGTCTGTTTACAGTTGCTCTGCATATTTGTACACTACATTTAAGATCTCATCTTTATTCAAAGGCATAAGTTGAGTATCTAAAATTTTAGTTCGATCGTATATTACCGGTGTAATTGGAGTTCTAAATTTTGGAGTGTTCTATCTTTTGGAGTGTGTTTCATATACAGCTGTTCCTTTTTAGTCTGATTATCGTCTGGATGTTTGTCGCGAACCTGGTGGAGGGCACACTGAATATTTGTAAAAAGTAAACGAGAACTTTGATCCTAAACGCAACTGCAAGAAGTGCTGCAAAGGCTGTACGTGCATTGCAAAATAGCGTGGTGATTTTGAAAATAGAAACATCGTACTCCAACGCGTAAGTTATAATGTACTTCAAGGTTTTCTCTTCATTCATTTAGAAGATACAGAGTTGACAAATTGGATTAATCTTTTTGAGGAATTATGTACTACGCACAAGGTACTGGCGGAAGCAAGCTGTGAGGGCGGGTCGTCAGTCGCGCTTGGGTGGTTCAGTTGGTAGAGCACTGGCCCGAGAAATGCCAAAAACGTCATTAGTTCGAGTGTGGGTCCGGTACACAGTTTTAATCTGCTAGGAACTTCCACTACGTGCGTCGAAAATACACCGTCTTAAAAAGAACGAACAAATACAAAGTAGAAACTCCGGGACTTCAGCACAAGTTTCTCTTTCAACAGTAATAACTCCAACTTGTTAACGACAGTTCCTCACATCTGCTAGAATGTATAATTAAATACTTTTACAAATGCTCTTCAGTAAACATGTTTCTTTCACCTGTCATAATACTTTTCAAGTTTGAACATATTTTCTCCATTTCACATGAATTTCGTTGGCAGGACGTTAAAGCAGCAATGTAACTAGGAGAGTAAACCTCCAAAGTTTCTTCGCTTCTCCCTCTAGCACCGAGCTGACATCACAAATCAAAAGCAACCCCACGTTATTGACCTCCACTTTATTTTTTCTTAACAGAAACTCCGTCACCATAATCACCACACCGCAGCTCTTTGTTATGAATCGTGTATTTTCAGAGAATACGCAAAAGGAAGTGCTGTTTTCACTACAGACTAGGGCACAATAAATCTGAAAATTAAACTTATCGAAAAATATTACATTAAAAAAACCAGAAAATTGCGCCTTCTTTCGCTAGACTAAGTTTCATTAGTAGTTGCACATGAATAAGGGAAAAATAATTTATACCAGAACACTGTGTGACGCACAGATCCGGCAAAAACTGCGTGGTTTGTTAGATCCAGCACCCTAAATGAGGCGTTTGTGGTTCTCTTTCATCAACTGTCTAACGACATCTTTGCAAATGAATCTTCTCCAGGATGTTGTCCATGGAAATATAAATCGGTGCATTGCTGATATTGTCCTTGGTGTTCTACGCAGTCCTCAAAATTACCAGAAAATAACAAACAGTTGACTACAGAAATCAGCATGTTATGTACGTATCTATGATACACTTTTACAATCTCATTGTGGAGCTACTTTCTGTCCTTAAATAATATCTATTTTCCCTATTCGCTCAGAGACCGAAATATGTTCCGCGGACCAAAAAAAAAAAAAAAAAAAAAAAAAAAAAAAAAAAAAAAAAAAAAAAAAAAAAAAAGCACGTGAATTGCAATTACCCGTATAAAGGGCATCTCTGACCTTTTGGCTCAAATCGAAACAGCTGATAATGGGTGACTGCTAACGCCGTGGTAGGGAACCAGTAGTAGGAAATACGTATTGCCGCGCGGGATTAGCCGAGCGGTCTGAGGCGCTGCAGTCAGGGACTATGCTGCTGATCCCGGCGGAGGTTCGAGTCCTCCCTCGGGCATGGGTGTGTGTGTTTGTCCTTAGGATAATTTAGGTTAAGTAGTGTGTAAGCTTAGGGACTGATAACCTTAGCTGTTAAGTCCCATAACATTTCACACACATTTGAACAAATACCTATTAATTGTGTTATTGACACCACGTATTCATATAACTGATTGATTCGCCTATTTGGGTAATGAATCCACATTCTTCAGATGCACAAATACGTTCGACCTTCTGTGGGAATCCCAGAGTAGCGAACGTGGAGGAAATGGATAGGAACTGCGGATAGCAGGCACTCGATCGGAGGTGAGCTGTACCGAGATAGCCCGCGCAGTATCGATAACACTGTGTCCCGGATGGCGTAGTGGTTAACGTATTTACCTAGTAAGCAGAAGATCCTGGGTTCGAATTCCGGTCCGGTACACATTTTCACTCGTCGTCGCTGATTCCGTGTAATGTGCCGTTGCAGCCGACAGCTCCCTTTCCTTTCCTTTCTTCCCCTCTCCCTCTTCAATTTACATAGCATCCAGTTCTGCTGCACTCTCGAAACAATTCCGGCTGTCTGTTGTAGACAGGAACAGAGAGCTTGTGATACGCAGCGCACACCCCTGACCACCAAACAGTACACAAGTTAGCTTTCTTAATATCGTCCCGTTTGACTGGTTGCGTTACCAGTTATTCTGGGTTATGTGCTGCCACAGTTCTTGGAGGCTGCAGTCCTTGTTGTCCGCCAAAGGATGTGGTTTCACTAGCGCACTTCGACGTTAATGTCGGCGAGCTCCTGAACAACACATTGCTGGACTGGGAGGGGAGGTCCTGTCACATGTCCAGCGGGATCGCCGGATCTCACGCCTCTGAACTTTTACCTCTGATGTTACGTCGAGACTATGGTGTATGAGAACTCAGTAGAAACGGATGAAGACATGTTTTCTGGGGTATAAGCTTCCTGTCTCCTGGTAGAACAGACATAATGAGAGAATGCTGCAGAACTTCATGCGCTATTGCCATGCATGTATTGAGACTGGCTGTCGTCATTTTGAATAATTTCTTTGAGCTACGTAGTTGTTACGCTACGTACGCTGTGTATTTCCATAACGCTAAAAACACGCATTTCCTATCATTGGTTCCCTATCTCAATATAATCGGTTGTGGGCCCACTATCAGCTGTTTCAATTTGTCCCAAAACGTTTGAGACACCTCGTACATACACTAAACGCCGTCCTCTAATAATAACTTGTTAACGTTGAGGTCTTCAGTCCAAAGACTTTGCTGCAGCTTGTACAAGTATCTTCGTACGTGAATAACTGCTGGAGCCTACATTTGAACCCGCCTGCAGTAGCCAAACCTTGGTCTCCCTCTACAACATTTTCCTCCTCCCCTCGCGGCCCCTCCTCCCCCGCCCTCCAGCCATACACACACACTTCCCTATTTTATCAAACTGGCGATTCGCTGATGCATCAGGATGTCTACTGTTAACCGATCGCTTCTTTCTATTCAGTTATACCATAAATTTCTCCTATCTCCTGCATTACGTTCAGTACCTCATCACTATTTACTCGATCGACCTATCTAATTCTCAGAATTCTTCTGAGCATCTAAAATAAAATGCATGCGAAAAGCTGAAGTCGCCTTTAAGCAGGGCCTTCTACCGATTCTGGCTCATTGGAATGTGGTTGTTAGGTGTTTAAGCAGCGCGTAACAAGTAGCCAGACTCTACCTGGAAAAATTTTTCTGCCTTTCCCAAACTACCATATTCTATCATGAGGATAGCTGTCTGAGTTGGGACGGGGGTGTATTGTCCACGTGACTCGTGTTTACGTTTCGTGATCTTGCTGTTTTCTGTTTTTACTTCATTACAGATCTCACAACATATGAAAACAAAACTGATATCTGGAACTGGGAGCTACCAAGTGAATTAAAATACAAATGGCCCTGAGCACTACGGGACTTAACTTCTGAGGTCATCAGTCCCCTAGAACTTAGAACTACTTAAACCTAACTAACCTAAGGACATCACACACATCCATGCCCGAGGCAGGATTCGAACCTGCGACCGTAGCGGTCGCGCGGTTCCAGATGGTAGCGCCTAGAACCGCTCGGCCACCCCGGCCGACAATTAAAATACATTCACATAATCTCCGAATAGCAAAATAGTTTTATTAGTTTCAGTTTACTGATTTTATTTTATTTCTACATTATTAGCAGGTCAAGGTTTAATCACTTTGTAGAACACTGAAGATAATTTTGTAGGTTTGCTAAAGAAATTTGACTTTTATTAATTAACTATAATGAATTGCTCTTTTCCGCAGAGGCAGTCAGTTTATTTGAAACAAAGTATTTCATTCCACGCTATTGGCTAGAGTCAACTGTTCGCTCAACTTCAAGCGAGCATTTTCATTTTCTTGTACATGTGGCATTAACAGATCGTATATTATGCCATAATAAAGAACAAAACATGAGAAAATACTCGAAGAAAAGATTAATACCGGGTACTTAATTGTGAATATACACATACGAATGTGCACTTTAAGCCGAATCATGCTTTTAATGTGGTTTACGGAATTACGATGCTCTTCAAGTATTCTCTGATGCTTCTTTCTTTTATGACGTAATGTAAGAGCTCTTAAAGATAAACGTGCGAAAATACGTAAATGTTCACTTGGAAGTGACTAAACAGACGAATTTGGTCAGTAGTATGAAATAAAATATTTTGTTTTAAATATATTCACAGCTTTAGCAGAATAAGTGGTTTCTTTACAAATATGCTTTTCACAAAACAACGTTTTTTACTCACAAGGCATGTTTCTACACCTACACGTTATTTATCAAGTTGTGTTGTTTATGTTTTAAATTTACGGAATGGCATTCTTTCGTAAATTCCAGACTGCCAGCACACCATGTTTTAACTTCCCACGTGGCTTTATATTTATTCGTAGAGTAGAATATAAACTCGTAGTTGCACAGATTCTTGGTTTCACAGGTAACCTTGTTGATTTTTATACAATTTAAAATAGTCACGAAATACCTTACTGTCCGCAGTTCTGGTTCTACAATTAACTGTTTTATTTTTATTTTTGCAGAATATATGTATTTCTTCTTGGTAGAATTTGGCAGTGCTCTGTAGATGTAACCTGACTGGAAATTCTATACCACAACAGTATTGCAGAATACTCATGAATTCATATACCTCACTGTCAACATCACAGACATTATAAACGTACAGCTGGTCAACTTTATGGAGAAAATGTATAAAAGTTGCTATTCTATTCGTGTTGTTCACTGATGCTCATTCTTATACGTGTTAATACGTTTCTGTCTGCTACCTGTGTTTGGTACAGCTATATTCAATATCAAAGATTTATGATAGGTTACACCAAAAAGAATTGGTTAATGTGCATAATGCTGTTCAAACAAATTTCGGGCTTGCAACCGGTCGTCGTTCAATACTTCGCACGATATTTCAACTGGGCACCTGCCAGTCATCTTCAGGTGAGCCGTCGCAGACTGCCGTCATTCCTGCAGACTGCCGTCTGCGACGGCACACCTGAAGATGACTGACAGGTGCCCAGTTGAAATATCGTGCGAAGTATTGAACGACGACCGGCTGCAAGCCCGAAATTTGTTTGAACAGTCAATTCGCCGGGAAAATTTTAAAATTCACGTGCATAATGCTGATACTTCGGTATTAACAAAAAAGTCTTCAAGAGCAGAGGAACTAGTAGCTGTTATTCTTATTTGTCTGTTGTTTATGTTTTCCATGTCATAAAATTTTAAGACATTCAATAGTGTTTGCCCATTTTAGGATAAAGAAAACTATGTTAAAATCACCACGCAGCTTAATATTAGAGGGTACATCGGACTTTTGCTCCGTATGCTACCATCAGATTATCACTATAAGAACATAACTACAACATTCATTAACTTGACGTCCAATCTGCATGTCCAAAACGCTTTTCGTAGTATAGACATTTAATTTTAATTATAGAATTACCCTCTTCACACTGTCTCTGACAAGAATTGGACAGGCACCTCGCTTTTTGTCATTCCTGCAGAAATGGTTACCATAGTGGCCGTCTGCAAGAGGAAAACAGGCAATTTCATCATCTTTGAACCATTGCTCAGCTACTTAGAGGAAATTTACAGTTTCTGTGGTTTTATGATAATATTTGAAAGCCTATACTTTTAGTACGCTTTGCAGATATTCAAAAAAATTGTGTGATATATATATATATATATATATATATATATATATATATATATATATATATATATATATATGTGTGTGTGTGTGTGTGTGTGTGTGTGTGTGTGCGTCCGGAGTGAGCCTCACACCAGAAAAATAATTAGAACAGTAGAAAAAATGTTAGAGATTTATTACAGTGTGAACCTTCAAACTGTGGTGGATCAGGATACGGTTATGGAACAATTTGTAAGACTACTGTGCTCCATGTTAATATAATTACTCAACAATATTCAAATATTTTAATTCTGCAAGATGGTGTAGTATGATAAATTTATTCCAGAGACTGTATTTGCAGTAAGAGAATATTTACAGAAAACTATTACTTCCATTTGTAGTTCTACTACTGCTGGATCTGCAATTTGGCGTTTTTGACAGGTTTAGCGCAATAACAGAATAAAGTGATATTGATGGAAGTAATAAGCGGATTGCATGGAAAATTTTCAAGAGATCTATAAGATATTGACACAGATTTGGGTTATTAGGAAATTGTCGGTAATTAATAAACATTCAGAAAACTGAGTGTCACACTGTAGTGATACACCCCATTCCTTGAATGAGAGGTATCACTTCCTTAAATACGTATGTCAGAGAAAACATGTTCGTGACTTAGTCGATAAGTGATGAGCACTCCACTGTTGGGAGATGTTTTAAACGGTAGGTGCTGATATCAGAGCTAACGGTCCAGTGTACAGAAGCGGATAGCAGACAGATGACCCTACCTGCTGAGGTGGAGATAGGAGTTCGATGGAGAGGGCAGTGCGGAGGAAAGAGCTCTATGAAATCTAAGAACACAAAAGTCAAAGATAATAAATGTATTGTAATTGTTAATTATCTAGTTGAATATCAGATCGGTTATGTACGTAGTGCAGAGAGGCAGTATACGAGTTGGTAGCTGTCCTCATTTATCATGTATTGAGGTGTAATTTTGAAAATAATATAAGAAGGTGAACTGAATCTCGTTTCTTATTTATGTTTTGGAGTGAATGAGAACGGAAAGTTAATTTTCAGCAGCTTTATCTGCAGCCTGTAAAGACGTGAAGTCTGAGTCAAATTGGAGGAAGAAGGCACACGGATGCAGGGCATAGACTAGCTGGACCCTGATTAATAACACTTAACGACGACCGGATATTCAGTAACCATCATTCATTGTATATAAAAGAAGTGTTCAGGCGGGAACTCATTTAAGTGTTTGGTGCATGAGGTGAAGTACGAGTATAACAAACCACAGCGCAGCCCAAGCCAACATTCAACGCTTCAACACTAGCGAAAGGTTAACGTAAAATTCATACATCTTGCATGGTGGAATTAGAGGTACGTGTTCTGCTTTAACATGTAAGCAAGATATCCCTAGCTAACACTCTCAAGTTTCACCTTGTATCACTGCAACATGTGAATTGCCTGAAAGGGCTCTGGTTTCTAACTACCTGTAGTACGTGATGAGAAGAACTGCTTCCGTGTTTTAGATTCCTTACCTGGATACGATATGATAAAATAATTGCCCTGTGCACAAGAACTCCGTACGTCCCCTGTGAACAGTGAACAACATGCCACAATGCTGCACATGCCCATATGGTGCCCCAGTATGCACGAAATTCCAACGCGCGCGGTAGCCGCACGGTCCGTGCTGCTTCCCCCGTCGGAGGTTCGGGTTCTCCCTCAGGCATGGGTGTGTGTGTTGTCCATAGCGTAAGTTAGTTTAAGTTAGATTACGTAGTGTGTGGGCTTAGGGACCTATGACCTCAGCAGCGCGCGTTGGAATTTCGTGCATACTGGGGCACCATATGGGCATGTGCATGCTGTTCGCAGGGGACGTACGGAGTTCTTGTGCACAGACCTTACCACCACGAAATTCCAAATAGAAATGGGACGAGAAGAGTCTGAGCAGATAAAACACGGAGTAGGGGTTCATACGTTGTCGTCGCTGGTTACGCGCAGTAACGCCTGTTTTCTGGCAGCCGAAAGTAGCTCCGTGGCAGCTGCTTTAACGAACCCAAAACAATTTCTTGGAGCAGTTTGGAGCTGGAAAAATCGGAAAGTCGGCTTGCAGCCCATCAGGAATACACGAGGCTAGTTTTGTGCCCTCTGGGTAGTGTTGGAGTGGTTCAGTCGTTTGCCTGCACCGAGGCGGCTGCTGCGAGCTAGTGGCCATACAGGGACTCAGTAGGAAGATGCTGCATCATAGCAGGTCCTGGAGCCATCAGGTAGCTGAAGGAGTTTGTTCAACCAACTAAGAGCACTTGAGCGCTATTACAAGATAGTAAATTCCATTTAGATCCAATAGAAATCTGCAGTTGTGTGTGTCTCCATCCTTTTAGATTTCAGACTGTGATCCCTTATTATTTAGAGAGGATATGGTAGACACTGGTTAGTGACGGTGCAGTAACTGATTGTATTGTTCCTTGTTCAACCGAGTGGTCGGATCTGAGAATGTTTTGAAAGTTTTTTGATTGCCAGAGTCACTGATTAGTGTTAGAGAAGAAATGATTAATCCAGTCCTACCTCACAGGTCAGAAGGAAGCCGGTGACTCTCATTTCATTAATATCAGAAGTCGGTGTGCTCACTGCTGAGCCTCTAGTGACGCCTCTCTTGTAACGCGGCTTATTAAGTATCTTCGTAACGCCCTCGCATCCACCAAACGATCCTGAGGCACCGCTCCCCTGAGGCTCTTGTCTACCTCTTTTACTAATCCAGCTTCGCCAGGCTCCCAGACTGACGAGCAATACTCAATAACTTGTCGAATAAACGCTTTGTAAGCGTCTTTTGTACTGGATGAATTAAATTTCCTTACGATCCTCTCCACGGACCTCAGCCTAGGATACGCTTTCCTTCAGAGATAAGGGGCAGTGCTTTATTAGGCATGGTCTTCCTGGAGGTGATATGTCGTTACCTTCCCTTGACCTTCCAACTGACTTACCGTGTCAGTCATAGGGGGACCTAAAATTAACATGGATTATATCACTCCGCGAGTTGGCATTTTTCATATTAACAAATAACGCCAGAGCTGAAACCAGAAAAAAGTGAGAGATAAAAATGTTAATACTGATCAGAGATCGAATCCAGTTCCTTTAGCTTCTCATTCTCAAATTTATAAACACTAAGCCATCTTTTCCCATAATTTGTGTTATGTAGACATTAACGTTTAGTTCGCTCCAGATGTTTACTCCTAGGTATTTTTCGGAGGAGGGAGGAGTAGATTAGTGGTTTAACGTCCCGTCGACGACATAGTTATTGGAGACGGAGCACAAGCTCATATTAGGGGACAATGGATAAGAAAAGCGGCAGTGCCCTTTCGAAGGAACGGTCCCGACATTTGTCTTTAGCGATTTACCGAAATCACAGAAAACCTAAATCAGGACGGCCGGACGCTGGTTTGAACCGTCGTCCTCCCGAATGCGAGTCCAGTGTGTTAACCTCTGCGCTGCTCGGCTTGATGTATTTTTCGGTAGTTACTGTTTCTAATGGTCTGACATCAATAATGTGATCCAACAGTAGTGGATCTATTGGCCCATTTATGGGTAACGCAAAATATTAATATTATTTATCGCTTAGGTTCAGTTGCCAGTATCTTCGCCGTATGCCGATCCTCTGCTGGTCTTCCTGCATTTCGATAGTCTTTTGGAATTACAACTTCCTATAGAGACTAGCTTCGTCAGCGAATAGCCTCATGGAGCCTCCAGTGTTATCAATTAAATCATAAACGTCTGTTGTACTCCAGAAATTAACTTTACGGTGCATCTCTCGATTTTGTTCCGTTAAGTGCGGCGTGCTGAGCAGAGTCAGAAATCCGGTCGGATACTCGGTAAGCTCTTACATCATTATCTAAACGACAGGGCGAAACCATAGCGAACGCCTTATGGAAGTCGAGGGACACGGCATCAGCACGCCGAGTTTTTCAAGACTTCTGTTTCCGGAATCGATGTTGATTTTTACAGAGGATATTTTTATTCTCCAAGAAAAAATGATAGTGTGTAAGCATGCAACATGTTTGATATCTCTACAATATACTGACGCCAGCATATCGGCCTCTAGTTTTGTGCACCATGATTTTCTATTACGCAGTTACTTATCCCAATATCTACCATTTCAGCATTCGTGAGAGTCTTGAGTGGTGAAACCGCAGTGCGATCTTCCGTAGTGAAACAATTTCGGAAGACCCAATTTAGTATTTCGACCTTTTCCTTGTCACCTTTCATTTCAGTGCCAGAATGAGCATCGGACGACTGACCAGATGATTTTGACCCGTTAACTGACTTTAGGTGCTGCCACAACTTTTTAGGGTTTATGCTTGATAGATTTCTAAAACGTTGATTTCTAAGTCATTCAATGCTTTTCACATTGCTCTTTGTACCCTCACTTTGCCTTCATTGTCTTCTGTTAATGAAATAAACTCAGAGTAGGCTTATGTCTGTGATGCTGTTGCAGCTACTTTGAGACAAGACTGTTGAAGCGCAGCAGGTCTTGTCGATCTCTCACAACCTTGCTCGCTCCGTACTGGTGGAGTTTTATTGTACAGCGCTGGTGAAAAATGGATGTTACACAATCACGGAAGCAATGTCTTGTCACCCTTTCATTGCTGCCCAAATGAAACATGCATTGGGCAAATGTAAGCAGGACAAAGAATAGTAACCCATACATGCCCAAGCGGTCGAAAACGATCCTCCTGCGACCTGACAAGGTCGCCTGGACACGGGCTGACCCGCGCAACACATGTGCCAGTCGGGTAGTAGCGGGCATTAGGTAGGTCTCTCGAAATATTGCAGTGCTAAAATTCTGCCTGGGGGACTGCGGCAAAAGTGGACGGCTCTATCTATTTGAGTTAGAAAATATTTCGTTCAACGTATTACTCTCACTGGTCAGGTGAGAAGAGAATGTGGGCTTTGTAAAAATGAAACTGTTAAATCGTGCCGCAAATGTACCGGAAACGTATTTGCATGACAGATGCTTTGCATAGCTTCACGCATAATTATATAATGTTTGCGATTACTTAATAGTTAATAACTTGTAACAATAAAGTCTGGTTAGTGTAAAATGTGTTTTATTTTGATCATTGCCCATGGGGGTCATTGTTAGAACACTGTAAAAACCTCCTTTCAGAACTGGCAACTAAAAATTGTCTTTAGTTATCTGTGATCACTAATAACTGATTTATGTGAGAATCATACGACTCCGTGGCAAAAAAAGAAAAAAAATAAATAAATAAAAATAAAAAATTCTGGGCACATATGGGTTAAAGTGTGTCGCACGATGCTGAAGCTTTCTGCTTATCTTTCCATGTCTGAAAGGTAACGTACATTTCATTAGAGATTCAGGGTCTATTCACGAAAGTATTCCTGGTGTTGAACAGCTTCGCCTGGCGGTCGTTTTGTTTGCCTTCGGCGTGACAGTTTCTCATTACGCTGAGCGCAAAAGCAGCCGTCTATTGCGGGCCAAGTCGTTCGCCGTGCCAGCAGGGCGAAGTGCCTGCAGCGGCAGTTGTAAATGCTGGAGTAGCGGGAACATCTGTAAAGGTGACGTCAGTAATTGGGCGCGTCCCAGATCCATAAATTACGACGGCGCGCTGCCTGTTGCGCCAGCTGACCGGCTGCAGAAGGGAATAACTGGGACAGCGGCGGGGGGCGGCCGCCGATACCGGTGAAAGCCGCCGGCCGGCGGAACAAAGGCAAAAAAGGAAAAGCAAAGCAAAGTACGTATGCTTTATGGGCGTCAGGCGCCAGAGAACGGCCGGCGAACGGGCTGCGAAATTACCTCGCATACGGCACAAAAGAGCTGCGAAAGGAACAGGTGTAGAGAGGGAGAGAGAGCAATTGTGTGTCACCGTCTCTCTATAGGTATGGAAGGACCTCTTACAAGGTTAATATCCTTATAGCCGCTTCTCTGGCGGCACTTCAGTCATTAATGACCCATACTGTCGCAGGGGAACACCTTATCACCAGCGTCTCCCGTGTTGGGGCTTCTTATGCATCGTACTTCTTTACGGACGTTGACGCCGTGCAACATATCTGCATTGTAGCCCAAGGTCATCATACGACATTAGTTACCCCCTCAACAGAGCGCACTGGTCGCTTTGGAACGCTGAATAGAAATGAAAGGACTGTTTGGCATTACTGACCGGGAGACCCGATCTCGGGTTGTCTGGCCGCGTAGTGTAAGTCTTTCTATTTGACGCCACTTCGGCATCTTGCGCGTTGATGAAGATCAACTGAAGTGATCAGGACAACACAAGAAGCACTACTTAGCAATCAAACCAATGTATTCGAGCCGTTATTCTGACTGGAAAGAAATCACGTATGGAGTTCCCCAAGGCTCAATCGTAGGTCTACTGTTGTTCCTCACATATGTACACGATCTTCCATCTAACATGCAACTAGCGGAATTAGTTCTGTTTGCAAATGACGCCGACGCCACTACTGTAATCAGTCCTAGCATACATACAGTAATAAAAAATTTTTAAACAATCTTCTTAAAAGTAGGGTATCTTTGACTGGTTGCCTGTAGATGGTCTCACTCTCCATTTTAAAATGACACAACATTTTCAGTTCTGCACATCTACGGGTACTACACCAGTGTTCAGTGTAAAACATGATTTGGAAATGCTAAATATGGTGGAAAGTTCAAAATTCTTAGGTATCCACATTGATGAGAATTTAAACTGCATAACACACATTTTGGAACTCTTAAAACAGTTCAGCCACATTTGCGCGTAGAATAATTGTAAATACTGAGGAGAGATAAATCAGTAGGTTGACTCAATTTGTATATTTTCATGCAATAGTGTCATATCAAATAATGTTCTGGAGTAACTCATTTTTAAGAAAGAAAGTCTTCATTGCTCAAACACGTGCTGTAAGTATAATATGTGGTGCTCGCCCTCGGTCATCTTCTAGTCATCTGATTAAGGAGATGGGCATTTTGGCTACTGTATCACAGGAATTTATTACCTCATATAGTCTGTTGTAAATAATCCACCGCAGTCGAAAAGGAACAATGACATACGTAGTAACAATACCAGAAGCAAAAAATGATGTTTATTACTCCACATTAGGTTGCCTTTAGCACTAACAGGGTTGCATAGTCCTGCAACTAAAATTTTAGATAACTTTCCCAGTGATGTAAAATGTCTGATAGTCAACAAAGTAAAATTTGAAAACAAACTGGAAAAGTTTCTCTTTGACAACTCCTATCTTGTGGCAGAATTTATATTATTGTAATGTGCAAAAGGTTGTGAGTAGGAATTACTAACTCACATCTGTACACAGGATGTCCGGAAATTCCCGTTACAAAAGACTTGTAGAGGGGAGGGAGTACATAATATTCTGAATAGCAACCCACGTCCGGAAACGTACCATTTCAGTTCAGATGTTTAAGTCAACTTCTGCTTAAGGAATTGAATTAGACGTGACGCAGTATAACTATTAGGTAACCGTTCGAAAGGAAACATAACGAAACATCCATTTATCACTTATCACATTTGTTTGTGTTCATTCTCTTAATGGACATTGTGACAGCTCACTTGCACCGGCCATTACCATGGACCCCATTTTATGCTGGCGAGCTTGATCTGCAGAGCCATACTCAAAAATGGAGTGACTGGTTGGCGCAACACGGTTTGCGCCTTAATTTTAAGAAAATCGAGTACATGACGTCAGACAGACATGAAATGGGAACCATCACGATTGATGGTGAAGATCTGACTCATGTGAGTAAGTTTAAGTACCTTTGTTCCACGATCACTGTTGACGGCCGACTCGCCAAAGAACTCGCCAGAACTCAGGCAGTCTGGATGAAGTGGCGAACAACAACCGGAGACACTTGCGACCGCACGATGAAAGATAATTTAAAATAAAAAATCTATCGCACTGTCATTCGACCAGTCGCCTTGTATGGTTGTGAGTAGTGACCAACTACAGTTGAGACAGAACGCCGCCTATGTGTAATAGAAACGAAGATGCTAAGGTGGACAGCGGGCCTAAGTTAGATCACGTTTCCAATGACAGCATAAGGAAACAGTTTGGTGTTGCACCGATCCAAGGCAAGATGCGTGAGAGATGTCTTCGGTGGTTTGGGCATGTTTTACGGGCTGGTGATGACTCTATTGCCAAGACGGATTACACACTTGAAGTCGTCGGCAGAAGACCCAAAGGATGACCTAAGCAACGTTCGTAAAGACCTTAAATGCTTGAACATGCATCCAGATGCAGCCCGTGATGGACGGAAATGGAGACAACGGACCCATGCAGCGAACCCCGCAGGCATGCGGGACCAATGCTGAAGGAAAAGAAAAAGAAGACATTTGTTTGTGTTAACATTTATACATTACGTGTTTACATTACTCCAAAACAACAAAGGACCCAACACACTCTAACTGCAGAACAGAACTGCTGCATTACAACAGCGGCTCGATGTGTCGATCACCAACGTTGTTACAAATGGTTCAAATGGTTCTGAGCACTATGGGTCTTAACTTCTGAGGTCATCAGTCCCCTAGAACTTAGAACTACTTAAACCTAACTAACCTAAGGACATCACACACATCCATGCCCGAGGCAGGATTCGAACCTGCGACCGTAGCGGTCGCGCGGTTCCAGACTGTAGCGCCTAGAACGGCTCGGCCAAACGTTGTTACAGACATTGTACCTACGGAGCATGTTCTGGTACACACTCTTCATTTCACTGGTGCCTCTTCAAATTCTAATGCAGCAGCCAGAACTCGTGCCAACATATTTTCTTTTGTCTCTACAGGAGTCGCAGCAAGTCAGATGTTACGTGACATCATGTGACTATCTGACGTAGTACTCTTCACAGTGTCTCCTCTATTGCATGCTCGGACAGGCAACTCTGAGACTTTTCTCTTTTCTCAGCCGGCGTGAATGCATTACACATCTGAAATGAAACCGTCGTAGAACGGAAACGGCACGTTTCCGGACATGGGTTCCTATTCAAGAATTACGTATTCGCTCTCTCCTATAAGTCCTAGAAGTTCGTAATGGGAATTTCCGAACACCTTGCGTTTAATAATAATGATAATAATCAAACTTGCAAGTATTCAGTATGCAGCCATATTTACAAATTAATTTGCGATGTGAATTTAAAACGAATCGTTCTGCAGCATTACGATTTATCGCGCAAATGCTGAAACTAACTAATTGACAAATACCCCTTCCCCGAACGAAGAAAATCTCCGACCTGCATTCGAACGGAGGTCCCCACGATCGAGAAGCAGCGACGGTAACACCTAGACCCGGAGCTCCAGACTGCAAGATGATGTAGAACTGGTACGAAGCTGTCTTGAGACCCTTCTCCACTGACTTAAATCATAGCGTGAAGTGCTGTGTATGTCCGATTCAGCAATCAGCATAAAAAATATGGTCCCCGTGGAGAACTGAAAGAAGGGGTAGAAAGGAGCTATCGTGACCACAATGAAATTTTCCCTCTGGAGCGAATTGTGCGCTGGTAAGCAACTTCGCGGCAGATTAAGGGCCCTCAAAATTGCGAAAAAATTCGAATTTTTTCATTGCGTAATTTATTAGGTTGATTCTTTAACAATAACATCAAGTTTCATATTCGAATTCTGGCAAGAAACATGTTTCAAAAAGTGTATTTGGGCGTCGGCGCCTGCCACACCCCGTCTTTCTATGCTGTGATCCATATCATTTCTACGATAGAAATCTTTTTTGTGCGTTAATTTTTCGTTCGCACAATCGAAACGACGGCTGTGAGAAAGATTATCCTTGCTTTTTTCTTTGCTGACAACGTTTTTTTTTGTGAATAGTACATTCTACAGACTTTTTTTAGTTTTGCCTATATCAACCTGTTTTGCTCTAAATGGATATAACAGTGGACGCATATTCGTGAGAAATGTCGAATTTCATGTGTAAAAGGTACAGGAAGTTTAAATACCAGTGTTAGAAACGCTGCTCGTAAGTGTGAAGAACAACGTTCGACAGGTCTCTGTGTGTCCATCTTTTTAGAGATGGTAGCGGGACTCGGCTGTTTGATACAGGATGTCAAATAAAACTCCTTTTCAGGCGTCTAGTTTCCAACTATTTTATTTGGCAAGCGGTTTTACTACGCCATCTTTAGGCCCCTTTGGCGTAATTCTTAAGAACTACTTGTTGAATAATCCTGTGCAGCACTCATCCATTATTTTCCCTTTGAGAAAAGTTCTCCTTTAAAATTTGAGAAAAATAGAGAGTCCTGGGTGACACAAAACCGGAAAATTAATTTCAAAGCAACTACGACCTTCAACAAAAATCAGATTCACACGTTTTTTTAGCCTCTTATGCAGATGTAAACTGTGAAGTTCCAGTTTTATTGCTGGATTAGTTTGCGAGAAAAGGTACGTTATAGAAATAATTGTAATTAGAAATTCAAATCCTTATAAAATGTATCTCTATGCCCATTTTCAAACAAAAACTGCACAGAATATCAAGCATTATGTTGTACATAATAGTTTCAAAGGTTTACTATTTTAGTTGCAATATTTTTGGAGATATGTTTACGTAAAAGAATGTATTTTGCCCTACGTCTGTCCTTATAACTGTATGTGGGACCGAGACTCGAACTCTGGACTGTTTCTTTCCGCGGGCAAGAGCTCTTACAACTGAGTTCCGCAAGCACGATTTACGACCAGTCCTCACAGCTTTACTTCCGCCAGAACCTCACCTCCTACCTTCCACAGTTCCCCCGTGAAACTTGTTGGACTAGCACTCTGGAAGAAAGATATTGCGGAGACGTGGCTTAGCTACAGCCTAGGGATGTTTACAGAAGGAAATTTTCACGCTACAGCAGAGTGTGAGCTGATTCGAAACTTCTAGTTTGCCAGATCGAGACTCGAACTCGGAAACTTTGCCTTTTGGAAGATAGGAAATGAGGCACTGGCGGAAGTAAAGGTGTGAGGAGGGGTCGTGCGTCGTGCTAGGGTAGATCAGCTGGCAGAGCATTTGCTCGACAAAGGCAAAGGTCCCGAGTTCGTATCTCGGCCTGGAAAACAGCTTTAACCTACCAGAAAGTTTCAGGTGCTATCGTGTTTGGATGTTTCCATGACCAAACCGTGAATGAAGTTGACAGATCTTTTGGTGTATCGACGTGGACTGTGCAGCGTGTCTAGAACGAATGGTGCACCACTCACAGCCACGTAACACGGCGTGAGAACAGCGGTCGTAAAAAAGATTCTGACAGGGAACGGTGGTGAATGTCACGCACTGTGAATGGCGGTCGGTTTCAAACACACCAGGAATTTTTTAAAATTTTTATTTTTGTGGGGTCCATCGCCACAACGTGTTTTGAAAATGGAAACATAGTCAAAGTAGGCTGTAATCTGTTTATTATCCATCTAATTGACCAATTTCAACCGCGAGTCATTATCAAGCACATATGTTAAACTTCACGCTTCATTTCACAAATACATCGCTGGTACATGGACAGCTATACATCGTATTTCTGTGCGTATGTGGCACATTTGTATTGTTTTACGCTACGTACGCACAGAAATGCGATATATACCTGCCCACTTGTTCGATAAATGTATCAGAAAATGAAATGAAACGTGAAGCTTAAAATATATGCTAAAAAATGAAATTGGCCAACTGCACGGATAGTAAACAGATTACAGCTTACTTAGACTATGTCTTCATTCGCAAAGCACGATGGTTTGCTTCTGTCACTGAACGTAGGTCCATCTCAACCAGTTTCCGAACGAACATTGTAGATTGTATGCAAAAGACATTGGGGGCCACTACCTCGCGAAAAGCTATTTGCTGCTCGCAGTGACACATAAAGCTGGACGTCGTCAGTAAGAGAAACAACACAGTAATTGGGCAGTACGTGGCTGAAGGCGTTTAGTGTGATTTTTGTCTCTTTTCAAATGACACAAGGCATCGACTACATCGAAGACCCATTGAGACGTTTAACCCGCGGAGTATGGAAGGGGTAATTCAATACGGAGGTGGTTCTTTGATGTTTTGGGGGAGTTTTTTATGCCATGACTTCGATCCACTCAGCCAGGTGACTATGAACATGCACCAAGATATTAATTTCAACACTGTAGGTGCTCTAGTGTTGCTCTTCTTCCTACATCTTCATGATGAGTACTCTGTGGACATTTCCATCTTCCAAGATCACAACATGACTATGAACATGCACCAAGATATTAATTTCAACACTGTAGGTGCTCTAGTGTTGCTCTTCTTCCTACATCTTCATGATGAGTACTCTGTGGACATTTCCATCTTCCAAGATCACAACAATCGCGTTCAGATAGCTGCAGGCATAGGTTCCTCGTTTGACGAATACTTATCCACCTTATCACACCGTGAATGGCCTGCTAAAGCACTTGACCTTAATCCCATGTGGAAAATTTCTGAGAGATATGGAACTGCAGGTGAAACGCAGAGATCACTGCAAGTTGGTCGCTCTACGAGATCTAATAATCAACGAGCGGCTTCATCTGGAGATGGCGTACTACGAGAAACTTACCTTGTGGACTCTTTTCCTCCCCGAGCTGAGGCCATTACTGAGTTGTTATGTGGGGGTGACCAGTTTTGGTCTTTTGTGCTTAACTGACAATGGAGGTAGGTCAGTGGTTAAGGCTATGAAGTCTTATTGTCTTAGTGTACCGTATTCAAAGATTTGGAGCTCAGTACGCCCATGCAAGATTATGCCTCCCACACAATAACACCTGGACCACAAAAAGGATCATGTTCCACAGTACTGGTCGTACCATTAGGCCTGTATGTGCTAAGGTGGGAACACGTAATGCATCCAGGAACATTGTCACACGTCACAGTTTTGGTGGCCCAGATATTACTATTTTGGGAGGCATAATCTTACATGGGCGTACTGACCTCGAATTCTTTGAACAGAGTACACTCCCCTTCAACGTTACAGAGACACTGTACTCCTTCGCCCTTTTTTAGGGGTGCATTCAGATCTGACTTGGTTCAAATGATTCATATGGCTCTGAGCACTATGGGACTTAACATCTATGGTCATCAGTCCCCTAGAACTTAGAACTACTTAAACCTAACTAACCTAAGGACATCACACAACAACCAGTCATCATGAGGCAGAGAAAATCCCTGACCCCGCCGGGAATCGAACCCGGGAACCCGGGCGTGGGAATCGAGAACGCTACCGCACGACCACGAGCTGCGGACAGGTCTGACTTCATCTGTATGGCTGATAATGTACGATCGCACCGAACACGTCTTTGGGGAGCTTTTGGAACGAGAGGATATTCGGCGAAAGGACTGGCCTCTCCGTTTACCCGATATAAATCCCATCGAATGTGTTTGTAACGTCCAGGGGAGCATCATAAATCCCGGTGACTTCAGTGTTATTATTGTCTTAACAAAGTGTCATTTTCCATTCGTCTCATTACGTATTTCTTTCAGCTACCTTCTTTACTGTACTGCACTGTACATACTGTAACAATTCTTTCCGTATATGGACCAAGTTTCATCGAGCTATGTCACTTGGGAGCGACTCTGCATGCGAAAGAAAGTTACTTACGTCCTTAAATTTTGCACACCAATGTACATGACTGTTTTCAGTTTCAACATCTCGCGCATGTACATGCATCCACTGAGTGATATATTTTTCCATGGTGTACATGACGCTAAGAGACCTTCCTTTAATATGATGTAATGCTAATCTATCACTTGACGGTGGTCGCTAGACATAAATTGTTTGTCTGTGAAAAAATACAAATAACAGCCTTTTCTGACTCCTTAAGGGCGTTCTTTGAAAGATAAAACATGAACAAATGAAATCTTTAGGTATCTTTGAGAAAAAATATTTAAAAAAATAATTGGCCAAGTGCTCATAGTGTTCCGTATAAACATAATTATGTATATAGATACTTCATCCAGCCTGGAAATCGAGAATCTCGACGATCTTTGCCTGTTACCGATATCCATAGTTAACAGATCTATAGACAGACAGTCGGGTAACAAATAACAAAAATTTTTTTTTCTTGTGACATAATTTCAAACAAACAGTTTTCGGATTTTTTCCTTTACTTGTACTGTAAAACATTGCTTCTTGTCATATTTCATGATTTTTAGGTCAACCTGATGTACCCTATAGGTTTTGATGATGTGGTTAGCAACTATCAAATAAAGTGACATAAATGACCGTTTGCTTGTATTGACTTGAATGCTTAATTTTTCTACAGCACCAAGGGATCATAGACCTTAGTATGTGACACATAAAGGTCAACTTGTTAGGTCTATTCGTTCCTGAACACAACTGGTATTACCCGCTGGACAGACAGACAGACAGACAGATAATAAAAAAATTGTTTTCCTGTGATGTAATAAACATTTCAGATTTTTTTCCTTTACTTATCCTGTAAAACATTGCTTCCTCCCAAATTTCATGATTCTAGGTCAACGGGAGGTACCCCTACAGGTTTTGATGAGTGATATTGCGAGTGTCAAAATATATGACATAAATGGTCGTATCTTTGCAGCTTAAATTTTTACATCACCAATGTGATAGATGTGACAGAAAGTTCAGCATGATACATATACTCGTTCGCAATAAAAAAGGGGTCTTACGAAACAAATTACACAAATACTTTTTTTTGTAATTTTTCATCTATCCGTCTGTCTGTGTGGTAAGACGGAAATGTGACGCAACAGTCAGCACCTTTTCACTGCATTGATTTAGGAGCCTAAATTTTTCGCAACGCAAGGGACTGTAGAGCTTAGTATAGGAACCAAATTTTAACTTGATATCTCTGCATGTTCCTGAGAAAGAAAGGTTTCTGTACAGTGGGACAGATAGACAGACGGAAAATAAAGGGTTCCATTTTTGCCGATTAAGGCACGAACCCTGAAAAACTGAATACTGTACGTTAAAGAGACATTTCGGAACACACTACACAAAAGAATAAACAGCTTCAGAAAGAAATTATTTCTGGGGAAAACTGTTGGAAGGTTTGTAGAGTTTTGGGAGAGAACATGACTGACATGGTTAAGGGAAAGAAAAAAGCAGGAACAATATTGGAGGAAAATAAAATAACAAATTAGGAGAAATTTAAAATGACTCGCGACCCTTAACCGGCCGTGACGAAAGAAAAGAACTCAGAAATTTCTGTTTATTGGGATTGCTGTGAAAAGTTCCAACGTTTGAGATGAGGGCACGTAGTATTTTCTGCGGTCGTGTACTTGCTACTGCATTACCTTGCGTTCTCTTTCGCCGTTGGTTTGGAGCCAAGATCACTCCAGAAGTGCCACAGGACCTGAATGACGCTATAGCCCCTATCTGGGACGGTTGAGTACGCAACAGGTGTGAGCTGGCTTCTCTCACAATACAGCCTTGCTGAAGCCGCAGAGAGAGTTGACTACACAGCGAGCGTTAGTTTCTGATACCTACCACAAGCACAGTGACTTGCTCGTTCCGCTGTCAAAAGCGTTATTATATAGACTTGTTTTGTCTTACAACTTGTCATGTTGTCAGTGATCACAGAAATGTGGGGGGGGGGGGGGAAAGCACGACAGCATTGAAATTGAAACGAAGAAACACAATCGTCGTTCCCCTTGTAACTGAGCAAAAAGAAATTGTCGGGTAGCAGCATGAGAGGTGCAATTCTGTTCTTGTTATGTCTGTAAGGCTACACAACGAGTGGCCAGATAATCACAGGAAGTTACTGGATGTGACGCGAGCCGGTAATCGCCTGCTCAAGCCTATGCGGTTTGTGCATGCGCTAGTCTGCATAAAGAATTGATATTTCTAACGCAGAAAGGATAACACGAACGGTTACCCCGAGGAAACTTATGCAGACGCTGATTCTGTATTTGCTCAATACCCACTGCTGAGTTTTTTTTTTTTTTTTTTTTTTTTTTTACAGTAGCATACAAGTTGAAACTGATATTGCCTAATCCATTTTTCCGATAAATTCTCCATTCGGTTTTAAGATTTCGATGCTATTTATTTCTGATTTCAGTGAACTACGATGTTCCAATACATTCCTTTTTATTTCTAATTAAACTGTGACAATAATTTTAAACTTATAACAGCGTAGTTCATGTACACTGTTACTGCTCGTCCATATCACGTACTCCACATTTCATTTCCAAATAATACTGCAACCCAAAGGTATAGTTTCAAAGAGTCCGTATTTTTCTGTTTCTCTGATGGAATAGTATCCTTCCTCCAGGCCTCGGCTGATCTAGACCGTTAATCGCTGAACTATTGATCCTTACCTAAAGAAAAGTCTGTGTTCGATTATAGCTAGCAACAAGTACTCTACGTCATTCGTAGGATTATATGTGACATTATTAGCACCAATAATTTGTTTTCTTTATGTAATGAACAGATAATTTCGCTGTCGTTTCGTGATTAATCCATGTTTTGCTTATATATTGACATGGGCACTCGAAAGTGTACTTTACCGGGTCATCAAATTTCCACTGCTCTTTGAACACCTCTGTATATCCTACAGTATTACACTGTCCGAACAGATCTCGGAAGGCCCAACGGATCCAGTCGACTGCCGTGTCATGGGTATGTGCGTTGATGAGAAACTGAATTGGAAGAAACACATTGATGATCTGCTGATACGTTTAGGTTCCGCTACTTATGCTATTAGGGTTATTGCAAATTTTGGTGATAAACATATCAGTAAGTTAGCCTACTGTTCCTATTTTCACTCACCGCTTTCATTATAATCAGAACAATAGCTGGAGCCCACCCAAGATCACCTTGCAGACAGTTATTTCACGAGCTTGGGATATTCACAGTACCTTCGCAATACATATATTCATTTACGAAAATTGTCATTAATAGCCCACCCCAATTCAAAAATAACAGCAAAGTGCATAGCTACAGCACTACAAGAAAGGATGATCTCACTCTTCTGGATTAAATCTCACTTTGGAACAGAAAGAGGTGAATTATGCCGCCACAAAAAGTTTTGGTCATTTGCCAAATAGTACTAAAAGTCTGACAGATAGCCAACCAACATTTAAAAGCAAATTAAAAGAATTTTTGAATGACAACTACTTCTACTCAATAGATGAATTCTTAGATATGAAGTAGTAACTGTAAAAACAAAAAAAGTTAATAAATTATTTTGTGTAAAGAAAACTTATGTTAAAGTGACACGTTCCACATCATTACGAAATTTCGTATTCATGATCTATGGAACAAAGATTAATGTATGTATGTATGTAAATCAATAGCTGTCTCATGTGGAAGTTTGTGTTGTTGCGTCAGGCAGGTGCGGTGCTCCAGCTGAATGTAACTAAGAGAGCCTCCTTACAAAAGAGGAATCACAGATACAATTTTAAAACTGATAACAGTCACACTTAGTTACAAGTCCGACCGACACACCAACTGTAAGGTTTGTGGGATTAAAGGGACCAGACTGCTACGGTCATCGGTCCAACTGTAAGGCAAAGGACGTGACATTTAAGGAAGAATCGTCATTTAATTACAGTAAAGATTTTGCATTTGTTTCTCCCTTCGCCTTCAAAGAAAGGTACACTTCAAAAACTGAAAAGACTCACCAAATATGGAGCTGAGGTATTAAGACTGTTAAATAATGGCTTCACATCAAAAGCTTAATGTCAAGATACACACTTACATTGCAAAGTTACATCAACAGCAGTAACAAAACGAACTTACCAAAAAAAGTGATCATAAATACTTCTTTTTACATCGAGCGATGCAGGGACTTTCGGACAGACGAGATATTCCTTCGTTATCGTAATACACCCTGCAACAATGCGATGTTTCAAATCAGGGGCGGCCACAGCATGCCACATTCCACGCGGGCCGAGTCGGCGGGCTGTGTGCGGGCCGACGCAAGGAGTTTCGGCTTTGTTCGTTCCTTACCGTAAGTACTCGGTACAGCGCGACAACTCACTTGGTATTGTGGTGTGTCTTTTTTCGGTCGTCACAACTCCCTTGAGTTTGGCAGAATCGTGGTGTCAGCACTGTTTACCCTTTTCTATTTGTTCATGATATGAAGGACGTTCACAGGTTTAGGGGCCGTTTGCACAAAAAGATGTAGTCTAGCGATCTATCTACAAAAACCTTGAAAAATGAATAAGGATGACGGAAGAGAGGGATGAGAGTACGCAGTATCTATTATGCAATCACATAACTGACGCGTACTGGAAATTTGCAAAGAAATGATATTTCAGTACTTTGCCGAAAGAATTTAAAGATTTAGTTGACCATGAAAGAGCAAAAAGTTACAACGATCGACACACAGGATTCATTGTTCTGTACATCAAGAAGCTCTTTGTGCTAAATTTGTAGGCATGCAGACATGAAGAAATTGGTGGTACGAACAGTAAAACTGTTATTCCAACGACAGTTGCAATAGTTTTCCATGGAACTGAACGGTTAAGGCAAGGGACATGCCTGGAACGATTTATCGATGTTAAACTGAAATGATTTTTCGGTTTTAAACTCGCTATTGTTTAATTTATGAAGGAAAAATGGAGTGCACAAACAAAAATTAGAGCATCCGGAATGGATTGCAGACCTTACATTTTAAGTGGACTTCACTGCACACTGCCATGGTAAAACACTGCAACGTGAGAAACATGTTGTTTATGATTGGATGGGGATCCATTTAAAAAGGAAATCGCATTGTAGAAGGGACATATTTTGACAAATTTGCTCCATAAGCTCACCGCCATAAAAAAAACTCGAGATTTGAACAATTCATTGAGGCCTTGATAGAACATTTTGAGGATCCCGCCAATCTTACATCTGTTTTAGAGCTGTTTTCGAGATCACTTTCTGCTCCTGTTAAAAGCACCCCTGCGCATACACAGATGTAACCGACTGATCTGCAGGGTAGTTCTCATTTTAATGGCAAAACATTTTATGTTGAAAGTCTCAACATTGTTTTCCTCAGGTAGAATTTCCGTGTCTCCATAGTGAGACTGCAAAAGTGCTACAGTAACTCGATCGATATTTTTGTGTGGAAGACCTTTTTCCGATGTCCGAAAGAACAGGTACCATCTTCATATATTTAAGGCTAACTGGCCATTGACCTTCTTCTGTGCGGATGCACACGCATTGCCCGAACTCTTACGAGACTTGGTAAGATTGTCCGCCGTGAGTAATGAGTGTAATGGGCAGGGGCACTACGAATGTAGTGTGTGGACATTAAGTTGGGGATGTGAGTCCCACAGGGAGCGTGCAAGGGATAAATCACTGCAGTCGCACTATCCTCTGTGCCCTCGGTGGCTCAGGTGGATAGAGCATCTGCCATGTAAGTGGGAGATCCCAGGTTCGAGTCCCGGTCAGAGCACCCATTTTCAACTGTCCCCACTGATGCATATCAACGTCTGTCGGCAGCTTAGGGTTTGATTTAATTATCATTTTTCAATTAATTAAGGATGTTGTATACAAGTGCTGCTCTGAGTGGAAGAGGTTGGCACAGGAAAGGAATTTGTGGTGCGGTGCACCAAATCAGTCAAAAGTCTGATGACTCCAAAGAAAGGTGTCTTCTTCAGCATTTATTGAAACTGGTCTTACTTTGTGTTCGCTTCCAAGAGAGAACAGTTGTGTGCATAAGTTTTCTTTAAAAATGGTTCAAATGGCTCTGAGCTCTATGGGACTTAACTTCTGAGTTCATCAGTCCCCTAGAACTTAGAACTACTTAAACCTAACAAACCTAAGGACATCACACACATCCATGCCCGAGGCAGGATTCGAACCTGCGACCGTAGCGGTCGCGCGGTTCCAGACTGTAGCACCTAGAACCGTTCGGCCACTCCGACCGGCTTTTCTTTACACGAATTGGTCCTTTTGTTCGTTTTATATAATTACTGCTTCATATCTGATAATTCATCTGTTGAGTAGAAGGAACTTTTATTAAAAAAAAATTTTTAAATGCTGGTTGCCTGTCTATCCGACTTTTGATGCTATTTGGCAAAAGACAAAAGATATTTGTGACAGAATAATTCACTCATTTCTGTGACAAAGTCGGATTTAACCCAGAATAGCGAAAGCATCCTTTCTTCTAGTGTTGTACCTATGCATTTTGCTATTATTTTTGAACTGGGATGGGTTATTAACAACAAAATTCGTATGAATATCGTGAGTTCCTTTACAAATGTCTGCAAAGTGTGCTTGGCTGGGCTCCAGCTATTATTATGGTTACACACTTTTGTGTAATGAATATTTTTTCTCTTAATGGTGAATTAAGCCCATATGTGATGCTATATGACAGTAGTGAATGAAAATAGACATAGTAGGCTAATTTACTGGTCATCTATCACCAAAATTTACAATAACCCTAATAGCATAAGTAGCGGAACCTAAACGTATCAGCAGTTCATCACTGTGTTTCTTCCAATTCAGTTTCTCATCAAAGCACATACCCAGAAATTTTGAATGTTCTGTCTTAGCAACAGACTTCTGCTCAAAGTCTAAATTTATTAATCGTGTCATGCCTTTTGCTGTACAGAACTGTATACAGGGTGGTCCATTGATAGTGACCGGGCCAAATATCTCACGAAATAAGCGACAAACCAAAAACCTTCAAAGAACGAAACTCCTTTAGCTTGAAGGGAGAAACCAGATGACGCTATGGTTGGCCCTCTAGATGGCGCTGCCATGGTCAAACGGATATCAACTGCGTTTTTTTTAAAATAGGAACCCCATTTTTTATTACATATTCGTGTAGTACGTAAAGAAATATGAATGTTTTAGTTGGACCACTTTTTTCACTTTGTGACTGATGGCGCTGTAATGGTCACAAACGTATGGCGCTGTAATGGTCACAAACGTATAAGTACTTTGTATCACGTAACATTCCGCCAGTGCAGACGGTATTTGCTTCGTGATACATTACCCATGTTAAGATAGACTGTTTACCAATTGCGGAAAAGGTCGATATCGTGTTGATGTATGGCTATTGTGATCAAAATGCCAAACGGACGTCTGCTATATATGCTGCTCGGTATCCTGGACGACATCATCCAAGTGTCCGGACCGTTCGCCTGATAGTTACGTTATTTAAGGCAACACGAAGTGTTCAGCCATATGTAAAACGTCAACCACGACCTGCAACAAATGATGATGCCCAAGCAGGTGTTTTAGCTGCTGTTACGGCTAATCCGCGCATCAGTAGCAGACAAATTGCGCAAGAATCGGAAATCTCAAAAACGTCGGTGTTGAGAATGCTACATCAACATCGATTGCACTCTTACCATATTTCTATGCACCAGGAATTTCATGGCGACGACTTTGAACGTCGTGTACAGTTCTGCCCCTGGGCACAAGAGAAATTACACGCGTTCTATTTAGCGACGAAGCGTGGTTCACCAACAGCGATAACGTAAACAGGCATACTATGCACTATTGGGCAACGGAAAATCCACGATGGCTGCGACAAGTGGAACATCAGCGACATTGGCGGGTTAATGTATGGTGCGGCGTTATGGGAGGAAGGATAATTGGCTACCATTTTATCGATGGCAATCTAAATGGTGCAATGTATGCTGATTTCCTATGTGATGTTGCTACAAGATGTTTCACTGCATGACAGAATGACGATGTACTTCCAACATGATGGATGTCCGGCACATAGAACGCGTGCGGTTGAAGCGGTATTGAATAGCATATTTCATGACAGGTGGATTGGTCGTCGAAGCACCGTACCATAGCCCGCACGTTCACCGGATCTGACGTTCCCGGATTTTTTTCTGTGGGGAAAGTTGAAGGATATTTGCTATCGTGATCCACCGACAACGCCTGACAAAATGCGTCAGCGCATTGTCAATGCATGTGCGAACATTACGGAAGGCGAACTACTCGCTGTTGAGAGGAATGTCGTTACACGTATAGCCAAATGCATTGAAGTTGACGGACATCATTTTAAGCATTTATTGCATTAATGTGGTATTTACAGGTAATCACGCTGTAACAGCATGCGATCTCAGAAATGATAAGTTCACATGTATCACGTTTGAACAACTGAAATAAAATGTTCAAACGTACCTACGTTCTGTATTTTAATTTAAAAAACCTACCTGTTACCAACTGTTCGTCTAAAATTGTGAGCCATATGTTTGTGACTATTCCAGCGCCATCTACCACAAAGTGAAAAAAGTGGTCCAACTAAAACATTCATATTTATTTACGTACTACACGAATATGTAATAAAAAATGTGGGCTCCTATTTAAAAAAACGCAGTTGATATCCGTTTGACCTATGGCAGCGTCATCTAGCGGGCCAACCATAGCGCCATCTAGTTTCCCCCTTCAAGCCAAACAAGTTTCGTTCCTTGTAGTTTTTTCGTTTGACGCTTATTTCGTGAGATATGTGGCGCGGTCACGATCAATGGACCACCTTGTATACTATGTTGCCTCAAAATTTAGAGCCCATTTGCAGAGAACCACTTAATAATTTTCTGAAAGACACTATTTGCAATTTGTCAGCTAATTCTTGTTTGCTGAGTGTGATTACTATACGTGTATCAGCAGCAAAAATAACTAGCTTTGCATCTTCATGAATATGGAGTGACAAGTCCTTAACACATATTAAGAACAATCACGGCCTCAAGACTGAACCCTGTGGGACACCATTCTTGATCCCTCTCCAGTTGGAGGAGTCCGCTAATTTTTGTAGACTACCTGTACTGTTAATTTCAACCTTCTATATTCTTACAGTAAAATGTACATTAAACCATATCTGCACTGTCCCACTCATATACACTACAATACTTAAGCTTATCTAGAAGAATTTTATGATTCACGCAGTCAAAAGCCTTTGACAGATTACAAAACGTCGCAATGGGTGATTTCGCTTAGTCAGAGCATTTAATATTTGATGAGTGAACGCATATACAGCGCTTTCTATTTGAAATCCTTTCTGAAAACTAAACTGCTATTTTCTTAGTGCTTCATTTTTACAAATATATGAAGCTACTCCTGAATACATTACTTTTTCAAGAATTTTGAATAAAGTTGTCAGAAGTGAGCATCAGACCTGTCCACTTTTTTATACAATGGTTTAACAACAGCATATTTCAGTCTATCCAGAAATTGAATGAGGTGACGCTTAAAGCTGGAGCTGGAGCTGGAGCTACAGTGGGGCGACTCGTAAGTACAGTCATCGATATGAGTGGACACGGTTTATCTTCGATAATGTTGGACGCCAGAGTTGTACTAAAATGAAGGATATAGAGGAGTGAAGAGCTGTGAAGCCAACTTCGGGAATGTTAACCAAAACAACTACTATTAGAAGTTCCTACCTCTCCTAAAGCGATAGTTTCCAACTTTCCTTGAATTAAACATTAATCATTGAGTCTTTAATCATCTTTCCAGAATGATAAAAGTAATGCAGAGGGTCTGTACAGGAGAGATGAACTTGAAGGCAAAAATTTAGAAGGGGAAGAGGACGTAGTTGAGGATTACATGGCAGACGTGATACAGAGAGAAGAATTTGACAGAGCAGTGAAAGACCTAAGTCGAAACAATGCCGCAGAAGTAGACGACGTTCCGTCAGAGTTATTGATAGCCTTGGGAGAGCCAGGCATCTGGTGTGCAAGACGTATCAGAGAGGCGAGATACCCTCAAACTTCAGGAAGAATGTAATAATTCCATTTCCAAAGAATGCAGATGTGACTATCAGTGTAATAAATCATGATTGCAAATACTACGAATTCTTTACAGAAGAATAGAGGAACTGATAGAAACCGACCTCAGGGGAGACCAATTTGGATTCCGGAGAAATGTAGGAATACGCAAGGCAATACTGCCCCTACGACTTACCTCAGAACATAGCTTAAGGAAAGACGAACGCTTTTATAGCTTTTGTAGAGTTACGCAAAGTTTTTGACAATGTTGGCTACTCTTCTCGAAATTCTGGAAATAGCAGGGGTAAAATATAAGGAGCGAAAGGCTATTTACATCTTGTACAGAAACCAGACGGCAGTTGTAAGAGTCGAGGGTCATGAAAGAGAAGTGGTGGTTGGAAAGTTAGTGAGACAAGGTGGTAGCCTGTGTCCGACATTATTCACTCTGTACACTGAGCAAGCAATAAAGGAAAAAGAATTTAAATAGGAATTAAAGTCGAGGGAGAAGAAATAAGAACACTGAGTATTGGGATGACACTGTAATTCTGTCAGAGACAGCAAAGAAGAGCCGTTGAACAGAATGGACAGTGTCTTTAAAAGAGAATATAAGATGAAAATCAACAGAACCAGAACAGGGATAAGGATGTAATCGCGGTACACAGAGTGATACTGAGGGATTTAGATTAGGAAATGAGAAACTAAAATTAGCAGAGAGGTTTTGTTATTTGGTCAGCAAAATAACAGATAATGGCCGAAGCAGAAAGCGTATAAAATGTAGACTGGCAATGGCAAGGAAAACATTCCTGAAGGAGAGAAATTTATTAACATCGAATATAAATTAAAGCGTTAGGAAGTCTATTCTGAAAGTACTTGTATGAAGTGCAGCCATGTGTGGAAGTGAAATATGGGCGATAAACAGTTTGCCCGCATCTCGTGGTCGTGCGGTAGCGTTCTCGCTTCCCACGCCCGGGTTCCCGGGTTCGATTCCCGGCGGGGTCAGGGATTTTCTCTGCCTCGTGATGGCTGGGTGTTGTGTGCTGTCCTTAGGTTAGTTAGGTTTAAGTAGTTCTAAGTTCTAGGGGACTGATGACCATAGCTGTTAAGTCCCATAGTGCTCAGAGCCATTTGAACCATTTTGAATTTCGATAAACAGTTTAAACAAGACGAGAATAGAACCTTTGAAATGTGTTGCTTCGAAAGAGCGCTGAAGATTGGATAGGTAGATCGCGTAACTAATGATGAGGTACTGAATAGAACTGAGGAGAGAAGACATTTTTTGTCTGGAGTCAGCGCAGGAAGGTGAGTCTACGTGGAGACGTGACAGAACGGCAGAGAGGCGCTGTCGTGTTTAGACTTGTCTGTGACCACGCCGTGAGTGACGAACAACATCTGCTCGTCTAGTTTATTAGAATGATTCTAGTTTCCGATATTTGCTCGTCACGTGTCGTAATTGTGAACGTTCTTATATCTTGCGAGCTGTGATGGATTTTCATATGCATGCAAGATAACGAAGCTCAGCTCCACTCTGGCCTCCTATATGATTGTGATTGTGATGTAACACTTACTGCATATGTTCGCAATTGCTGAATAGCTTAGCAAATAATGTGGTGGATAACTTCAGCACACGGAAAGCACATTTTCATTCATTGGATAAGAAATTGAGCATAAATGCAACCCATTATCAACGTTATTAACTAAGAGAATGGATTTAAAAGCAGCCAGCATGGATGCACGAACCAGGCACCTGCTGCGGAGACCCAAATGCTGGAATGCTCGGTGAACAGTCATTGAGGAGACGCAGTTGGTAACTCCTCGGTTCATCTGGGCGGTCAGTTGCACGACTTTTCGCTGTGCACAACTCTGCAGCCGCATTTTGCAAAAAGCAAAACTACAATGCATATACTTTCTGATGCAAGATTCTAGTACTTGCGACTATTTACAACGAAGTGATCAAGTATTTTAATTAATAACAGATGTCACTCCAGAAATACACCGTGGTGACGAAAGTAATGAGATACTTTCTAATATCGTGTCTGACCTCCTTTTGACCGAAGTTGCGCAGCAACTCGATGTGACACGGTTGCAAAAATTCCTTTGAAATCCCCTGCAGAAATATTGAGCCATGCTGCCTCTATAGCCGTCCATAATTTCGAAACTGTTGCCGGTTCAGTATTTTGTGCACCAACTGACCACTCGATTATGTCCCGTAAATCTTCGATAGACTCATGTCTGGCGAGCTGGGCGGCCAAATCATTCACTCGAATTGTTCAGAATGTTCTTCAAACTAATCACGTACAGCTGTGGCACGGTGACAGGGTGCATCGTCATCCGTAAAAATTCAAATGATATTCAGGAACATGGTGTCTATGAATGGCCCGCCGGCCGGAGTGGCCGAGCGGTTCTAGGCGCTATAGTCTGGAATCGCGCGACCGCTACGCTCGCAGGTTCGAATCCTGCCTCGGGCATGGATGTGCGTGATGTCCTTAGGTTAGTTAGGTTTAAGTAGCGCTAAGTTCTAGGGGACTGATGACCTCAGCAGTTAAGTCCCATAGTGCTCAGAGCCATTTTTTCTATGAATGGCTGGCGAATATAAAATGACGACCCACACCATTCCTTGCGGCATAGGTACACATTTCCCAGAAACTGTTGGCTTTTGAGCAATGAGTTGGCGCCTTCTAGCTTTCCAGACGTGTGACTAACACATCAAAGTGAGTTCACGGTGATGCCCCTCTTACCTTATGACGAGGACAGTTATCATGCTGGAAGATGCCTTCGCCGTCGGAGAAGATATCAAACATGAAAGATGCAGATGGTCCGCAATAATGTTCACGTAATCCAAAGCTGTAATAGTGTTCCCCAAAGCGTAGTACTACTGCCACGGCCAGCGTCCGTGATGCAGCCGTTCGTCTGGATGACAGTGTATCCAGACACGACCACCGACCTTGTCTAACAAGAACCGTGGGGTTTGAGTGGTAATCGAAAGCACAGTACCCGCCAATATGAACGGAGAAGACGGGTATTGACTTCTGTCGTCTTGACTGCCAGCTATAACAGCGTTGCGGGACGTGAGCTCACGCGGAGCAATACACACAGGCTCGCAGGAGACCGCAGGTACATAGAGCACTGCGCGCTAGAAAGCAGGAAAACAAATCCAAGTCACAACTGCCACCCGGTTTTCCATCCACAGATTCCCACCAATCACAAGCAGTAATTCAAACACCAATCAAAACGTCAGGTTTCCACCACGAAAAGAAATAGTAAAAACACCAATAAAGAACTTCTAACATCCATATCCTTCATACTTAACAGAACAGAATTAGATAACAGCCACGTCTGCAAGTACACAAGAAACAAAGTTTTCTCATTCGACAATAAACAAAAACACTCTGAGAAGGTTACTTGCAACAGTGACCAAAACGTCGGTAAATTTACATACTGAGAATATGGTCACAAATCCAGAAAAATGTTACTGATTGTGACAACGGCCGAAGAAACCTACGTTCGTATGAATTTTTTCTCATTCGCCGGAAATGTGAGTGTAACAAAGTCGAGAGCTACACAGATTTGGTGCTCTCTTGTAGGATATACTGTGGGTGTGGCACACGTACCAAGATCACAGCTAGCGGGGAAGGCAGCAGCGTTTCGGCTAGCAGCCGTATCGGCTCGCGGTGTTATTTGGTGGCGGCCTGCGGGTGGCGCGCCTAAAATTCCGGCGCCTATCGCGGCAGTGATGCCGCAGAAGACTGCAGCTCTAACGCTAGAGGTGCCGGAGCCACGTGCTACCGCTGGCCGGGGGAAGGCATTAACTTTTTATCTCGGCCGCAGGTGGCAATCGCCGCGATTGGCGGCGGGCAACGGTCCTACTTTGCGCCGCGGCCGAATGGCCCCAGTGGAAGCAGCGGCAAGGCGAGGCGAACTGCCACTCCGCTGCCCATACCGGAAGCCAGGCTGCGGTCCGGGACATCTCTGGTGTTGCTCACATCGCGTCGGTGCAACGCGAAATTTTCCATCTTGTGCAGTGATGGAAGATAGTCGGTCTAAATTTAGTCGCTTTCACCTCACATATGGGTGTTTGCAGTGTCACATATTCCTGCAGGAGGTAGTATTGATCAAAACTAGAGGGATAGTTCCGATAAAGAGCTGTTGAAGATCCACTGTTCACAGCCTCCATTTGATGTACAGATGAGGCAGGATTCACAGGAGATGACATAGTAAATTACCAAAATATACACGTGTAGGCAGATACAAATCCTCGAGCAATCATGGAGGTGAGGCAGCAGGATTGCTTCAGTATCGATATATGGGCACGAATTGTCGATTAAAGACTCACAGGGTGATACACTTCACCAAACAATTTAACAGGTACTGTGTATCACCGATTTCTGCCTGAAGAATTACCAGCGCTATTGAAGACCGTTGTCCTTGCAGAAAAGCGCCTGTGGTTTATGCACGACTGGGCACCAATCCTTTTTCTACGGATCGTGCAATAGTACCTCACTACAATGTTTCTGCCGGCCGCGGTGGTCTAGCGGTTCTGGCGCTGCAGTCCGGAACCGCGGGACTGCTACGGTCGCAGGTTCGAATCCTGCCTCGGGCATGGGTGTGTGTGATGTCCTTAGGTTAGTTAGATTTACTTAGTTCTAAGTTCTAGGGGACTTATGACCTAAGACGTTGAGTCCCATAGTGCTCAGAGCCATTTCAGCCATACAATGTTTCATAGGCGATGAATTGGTCGGAGACTCGTTGGATATCTGGATAAGGCGACACGCAAAGGCATTGGTGTATGCCCAACATATCGACAATGTGCAAACGTTTCAAAAAGTCTGATCAATACGCCTGACAATCCGAATAGGACCAGGTGTCTCTGACGACGTGTTTGAGTCACTGCGAAGGAGGGCTGAAAAATGTCAGGATGAGTGGTAACCACACGCAGAACTGCATGTAGTGTCTACTTCTACATAACACGCAGATGGTAATGAGAGGACGGGACAGATTGTCCAACTTCTCAACATATTATGGTTTCTGGGCATATTATTACAGTATCTTTTCTTTTAGTTTTCACCAATACTAGACTACATCCTGTAAGATATATGGCACTTTTTTTAAAAAAAAGAATCCTGTATAGAATTTAACTCTAAGTGCGTTTATCTGGAATATTACGAATGTTATTCACATTCTAAAGCAGCTTTTCTTAAACCGTGTTCCGCGGAGCCTTCGGATTCTATGGAGATCATTCAAGAGTTATCACCTTTTTCATAACATTTAACAAAATAACTTAAAAAATCGAACATTAACGCCTCTACTACGTTAAACCGAATAGAACAACGACTAACCACCACATCCAACTGGAATGTGACACCGACAGCGAGAAAGATTGTTTTTATTAGAGAGCAGATGGCAACATTGAACCACTGTGCGAGGCTTGATTACTGCAGTCCATTCAAAGCGATATCGTCGTCCTCGTGGCTTGTTATTGTTAAGTATCAGCAAGAAAATGCAATACTGGAAGATCTTGTTTTATTCAAGCGTCTAACAACAAGTTGTGATGGTACAGTACTTTTTATTGTATCAGTTATCCCTTTCAACGACATATGGTAAGTGTTCACATGAGTTTATTAATTTGAAGTGTTATGAACGAAGACAATGTTTATATGAATGAGGTTAATTTTTTTGAGAACTACAAATGCGTGTATTTTTTCGTTTTATGAGGGACACAGCAGCTAAGTAGCAGTCGAGGGGATCTTCAACCTTGCCTGGAATGTTGATGTCACAGGACGGCCGCACACAAGAAGAAGATGCCGGAAGCTTCCCTTAGATACTAAGGGCCTCGGTTATTTAAGCAACTTAAATGTATTTTAGAATGAGAAATGAAATGTAACTTCAGTTCTATGACAGACTCGCCTGTTGACACATGTACGAGTATGCAAAACTACTTACGTCGCAGTAGTCTGTACATAGCGTTACTAAATAAAACGGATTATCTGTTCGGAATTAATATGGAAATACTGAATCCAATTTATTTGCGCTGAGATGCATTTGAAGATCTGAATAAGAGTGATTTTATTCTGAATGGAAATTTTAATTCTATTACGAAGTCAAGGAAGGCTGCTACTTAATCTCTGACTTAGCGAAGTCACGAAAACTTGTTGTAAATTGTGAACTTTCAAATATTTGGACATCTTATGGACCTCTTATGGTATATCAATGAAAGATAATCAGTTTTGTTATTTAGGAAGTGCCAGAGGTCATCGTGAACTACGCAAAATAGTTTACTACGCTTGAGAATTTTAATGTGCGAGCCAGAGATAGTTGCATTCGCTGCTCTTGGTGTTAACAGTATTCCTTGGTAGGCATAGAAACCGAAATAGAGAGAACCTTTGACTCAATTCGCCTAAGTACGTATGTAAGACAATTTGTTTAAGTACTGATACTATTCTGGGCCCACAATTCGACTGCTGGAGCGGAAAAGAATTGTTTAAATAATAATCTTACCAATTTCCGGATGTATATGTGTGGTTAGGCGTGATCTCTGGAAAGAAAGTAGCGGATATTTTTATTGCAAAGCTAGCTATGTACGATACACTCTACTATTCTTTAGGATCCTAATAAAGAGATTGCGACATAACCGTCCTGAGATAACAACTCAGGAGTTGGAAATTTTTGGTCTCCTAAATTTTTTGAGAGTAAAAAATATCACTGGACAACTGCATTGATATCTGCAGCGACGGAGCAAAGGTCACGTGTGTCTTACCTAATGGGGCTGTACAGCTTATTAAAAATACAGTCGAAAACTTGTCTAGTACTTGCTGCATGATCCATAGGGATAGACTTACCGCAGCCAAATTCTTCCTCATTTATAACAATGCTGTTGATGACGACAGACGATTATCTCTAGAAATGATACCAAATCGTACTTTTGGACTGAAGGGTGAAGTTTCGAATTGGTAGGTCGATCATGTGCAGAAACTGGCTGCTCCAAAAGGTATCACAGCTGTTGTTGAGCGTGTATTAAGTTTGGTCCTCTTAGGTGTCCGTATAGTTATGAAACCAGGTGACTGTCATCTATTGTTCCAGTTTCCTGTTGCACCATATCACGATGTCAACAATCCCTTCATTCGGTACTTTGTGTATGAAGTCTTAGAATACTGGATGTTATGTTATGAATTTTATTTCTGGGCATCCTGGATGTATTTCGCATTTGATTTTAATCATCGTCACCATGCTGACGTAATGGTTTTCGTTTCATGACTTTCATACGTACTGACATTCACTTGTATTTATCTAGCTTCTGTTTAATACCTGTGTAGATATAGCAGCAGTGTTTTTATATTACTAACTTGCTACGTTGCACATTTATTTGTATTTCTTTTTCACGTCATAAAACAAATTTAAATCGATAATCGATAGTCAACAGATTTATATTTGCGACCAAGCACTAGGATTAAAGAGAATTAAAATCATCCTTCCCTCGATCGGTATTTTTTCTTTAGTGTGTCCTTGTGGTTAAGTTATAAAACATTTACAGTATGTTGCATTAAAAACATACTGCGGAAACAAACCAAGAGTTGGCGGTAGCCGCTTGATCTCAGGCACCTTGTCACGATTCGCGCGGCTCCCGCCGTCGGAGGTTCGAGTCCTCCCTCGGGCATGGGGGTGTGTGTTGTCCTTATCGTAAGTTAGTTTAAGTTAGATTAAGTAGTGTGTAGGCCTAGGAACCGATGATTTCAGCAGTTTGGTCCCATAGGAACTTACCACAAATTTTCAAAAATTGGCGATAAGAGTGGACTTACCGGAAAGACTGATCAGCCAGAACATTATGACCACCAACCTAATATCGACTTGAACCCGTCCAGGCGATAGCAGCACCACCTGACGAGGAATGACTGCTAGTGAGACCCAGGCACGCTGCATGTAGTGTGAGTGAGAGTGCTATGTAGAATGGGGGAGGCGCTCAATCCATATGAGTTTGACCGAGGACAGATTGTGATGGCCTAGAGGCTCGCCATGAGCAGTTCGAAAACTGCATGACCTGTCGGGCGTTTGAGGTGTGCTGTGGTCAGTGTCTTCAATACGTGGGGAAACTAAGGTGAAACCACGTCCAGACGTCGTGGGGTTGGCCAGCCACACCTCTTTACAAATGTCGGATGTCGCAGGCTCGGTAGACTGGTAAAATACGACAGGCGGCGATCTGTGGCGGAACTAACATCAGACTTTAATGCTGGACAGAGTACAAGAGTAGCTTAAAACACGGTGCACCGAAGTGTCCTAACGAGGGGCCTCCGCTGCCAACAACCCACGCCTGTGGCAATGTTAAAACCAAAATATCGGCAACTACGACTGAAAATGGCACGTGACCATCGGCACTGGACGTTGGCACAGTGGTGGAACGTTGCATGATCTGACGAATCTCAATATCTTCTTCGTCATGCCGATGGGAGAGTGCGAATCCGTCGTCTTCCAGATGAACAGCTCCTTGACACGTGTACTGCAGGTCCGGGACGGAGACAAGTTGGCGACAGGTCCATTATTCTCTGGGGAACATTCACGTGGGCATGCATGGGCCCAGTGGAGCTAGTGCAACAGACCATGACGGCCTTGGAGTATAGTACACTGGTTAGAGACCAACCCCTTCATGACGAACACTATTCCTGGCAGCACTGGCATTTTTCGACAAGGTAATGCGCCATATCACAGGCCCAGGTGCGTGACTGAGTGGTTCGAGGAGCACAGTGGCGAGTCCCAGTTGATTTGTTGGCCCCACAACTCCCCAGACCTGAACCAGACTGAACAGATCCACGGTGTGACCGAACGTGGCCTCAGAGCTCATCGCCCTCTCCTTGGAATACACGGGAATTAAGTGACATGTGTTTGCAGATGTGATGCCGAATCCCTCCAGCGACCTACCAAGACCTCACTGCTTTCCGTGTCACAACGCCTCGCAGCAGTTATCCGTGCCGCACGTGGACACACCGGCTATTAGATAGGTTATCATAATGTTATGTCTGATCGGTGTACTTTGTTTACCTTGTTGCTGACGATAGTGCGTTGTGGCCACCTTCTCACGTATCTCGGATTCATTGCTAAATTCACATGCATGTTGAGTAAATACCCTGCTGGGCATGAAAACTTCATTAGGAAGGACAGAAAATAACGAAATCTCATTTAGAGCGGGTGTACACTGTAGTAGGTGGAATAAGTGGTTAAATTTGCAGGCGATTTTGGGGTGTACAGGGTGCGAAATTTAGTACAAATGGAGGTCCTTTGAAGGATTGTCTGATACAGATATCCTCAGTCACGATGTGTTAAGTGAACTGGAGTTTCGTCAGATAAAGTAGGCTATCCTCCAATAACGTTGCCCAACCCTTCCCACCCCTCGTAACGAACATCTAGACATTGGCCGGACTTGCCTCATCTAAATTGTTAGCAACTTTGTACATGATAAATCATCTTATTACATTATAGAAACAATAACTCGTAAGTTGCCGTATTCCGCTGGCAGAGTTACCCCACAACGCGTTCCACTTCGTAGCTTTCGATGTTCGTTTCTAGACAAGATTTCACTACCTCCAGTCAACGCCACTATTCCTGAAAGGTTGTATCATCATGTATCTTCGTACGGCCGTTTCGATCCCCAGTATTAAATAAACAGAAACTGCAAAATACATCAGTAGAAAGGGAAACATCCTGATCGAACGGCATCAAAGTAATACTCCATTATTCCCTGCATGTGGTATGTGTTGATTAAAATTTCATACTTATGTCAAGAGAGAAGAAAGCCATTCCTACATATAGAGAATGGTGTGAGTACATGTTATTGGGTGTATCTAGCACAAATGAAACTTTGTTTTACCGATAAAAGGCTGTTAACTTTTTGTATTTTGGTTTTAGTTTTTTGTTACCGATGCGTATCTCCGAGAGGAAGCTCCATCAGCAGGGTTTTCCGCGCGAAAAACGATCGGAAATAAAAATCTAAAACGGAAATAGAAACAGTCACCAGGGTTTTATTTAAAAAATATATTTTTCTGTCGGCTAGGTGAAGCCACTATGAATTCTTCTTTAAAAAAAGTTACTGGAGCTTTTCAGGTGGAGATCACAACGGGGAGGCACAGAGAGTGTGCACGTGCAGCTCATCTCCATCTTTTGAAACTTGAGAAAGGTCGAATGTGTTGCACGAGGGACATGGAAGCATCACACCGACAGATCGCACAAACAGTGGGCTCTGGTACAATGACTTCAGGACAAATGGTAGCAATACGGACAGGGAATAACAATGTGCCAGAAAGAGTAGACATGGGTCCTTCTAGGACTACACCACAAAAATATCGTAGAGCTATTCTACTTACTCTGAGGAATAGACGGATGTCCACAGGGGAAATAGGGGCAGATGTTACGGGCAGTGTCACCACGAACGGATAAATCAGACGACCTGGTGAGAGACACAAGAAGCAGAGATTTTTGAAACCCATATCTCCGAAACTCCTGGTATGATGGTGTGCGGAACTATTGAGTATGACAACTGTATGTTTGGTAATTGCTGAGGTGAAGGTATTGATAACGTTATTGTCATACTTTTCGTGACAAGGGTGCCAAATATCATATGCCAGCAGGTTAGTTCAAGGTCCCAAACTACACTTCACACTACAGCCACATGAAGGAGAGCATCGATTTTTGATTACTAGAATGAACGGCCCCTATTTTGTCACCCATACAGCATGTCTGGAACGCAACAGATTGACGTATAAAATCATACCACTCTCCTACCATCAATCTTCGTGAAATGACACGTCAATGGATTTTTTATGGTGCTGCCGCCATTTGACTGTAATACTTTTTATTTTATCGTTGTACAATTCTGTCAGCATTATTTATGAGTCAAAAGACATCATGTGTTTGAGGCGTGTTAATAAGGTCTTCACGATGACATTCGTACGCTGTTTGCTTCCTTGTCACAATCAATAGAAAAGTTATTCCTGCCTGTGGGATCGCACTTCGAAAGATGGCAATGGACATCAGTTCCGATTGGAAAGAAAGTTTAATAATTTAATACCCTTTCTGAGATGGGCACCTCCACAAAGCTTGTGACATATTGGATTGTTTCTTCATCATGTAACACTTTCCATTGCTATTAGTTTAAAGCCTGTTGTCGGTACTGGGGCTGAACAATCCATACAATGAGATTTTACCAGTCACCGGGCAACTAAGTCTTTTTTCTGTTACAAAGGATTATGTAGAGCAACTTGGTGTAGCAGATATATTCTTAAATAAGGATGGAGCAAATATCCTCCCTGGATGATTGACAGGCAAACTACTAACTAGCACGTAACGGAATATAACAAGACCACCACTCAAGTTTTAAAAAAAGATTTTCAACGGCATGTTATCGGAGTTTGGCAATCATATGGTGGTTTTCACCGATGGATGAAAGCAAAGTCACAATGTTGGGTGTTCTGTTATCTTCTCACATATTACTATCAAACGCCACCTAGCAAGCCGCTTCTCGATGCACCATGCAGAACTGTGGGCGGTCAAGAAGGCACTGGACAATTCTTGGAGGAAGATAGTTTCTTGTCCACATTGACTCTCTTGGTGCTCTGCAGGATACTCAGCAAATGTCCCCAGCGTATAGGACAGTTCAAATGGTCCAGGGCACTATCCACCTCCTGCACAAGCATAAGAAAGAGAAGGCTTTCTGATGGGCGTCTGCATACTTGGGAATCGGGGAGATTGAGGAAGCCTGACAGACCATCGAAAGCAGCTGGCCAGGAAAACTCCACAATTCACCTGAACGACCCCCTACAGTCTGTCGTGTCGTGTTGGCAGAGTGGGAAGGACAGTGGCTGAAAGTGGCCAACAATAAGTTAACGGCTAGTCAAGCCAACTATTCGACCATGGCGCATTTCCTTTCGAACTTCAAGAAGGGACGAAATGATCCTCAGTCGCTTACGTATCGCGTACTGCCCAATAACGCAAGCTTATCTCTTGCAGCATGAAGATCCACGCAAACACCCTGTTTTCGGCTTCACAATCACGGTGCACCATGTTTTAACATAAAGTGATTTGTATACTGATAGTGGGGGAACCTTGGTGTACCGAGGGACTTACGCTCAATTTTACGCTTAAAAAAGCAATAGCAAGCAAGTTGTTGACATTTTGCTGTTTTTGAGTGGTTGTCTCATAATATTAATTCAAAGATCAAACAACTGGCTTAATGTCATCTACCGTTTTATTAATACTATTACCGTGTGACAACGGTGTAAATTCAATGACGGAAAAAATCGCAACACCAAAAAAATACTAAAGTTGGATATGAAAGTTCGGGAATACATTTGTCTAGGTGACATATTTACATGAAGTACATTGCAAGATCACAGGTTAACATAAGCGGTAGATAAGGCATTAAAATGTGAAACGTTGGTATATTAATAACCGGTGTAACCGCCAGAATGTTGAATACAAGCACGCAAACGGGCATGCATTGTGCTCCACAGGTGCCAGATCTCAGTTTGTGGGATGGAATTCCATACTCGTTGCAGTTGGTCGGTCAATACAAGGAGGTTAATGGTGAATGTGGATGTCGCTTGAGTTGTGAGTTGTCGTCCGATCAAGGAAACATGTCATAACTCTGTAGAGGATGTTGAGTTACAACAGCGGTATGTGTGCGAACTTTATCCCCTGGAATACTATTCATGAATGACAGCACAACCGGACGAATCACCAGACTTACGTACAAATTTACAGTCAGTGTGCATAGGATACCGACCGAAGTGCTCCTGCTATCACATGAAATCACACTCCAGACTATAACTATAAGCGCCACTCTTGAGAAACTGGCGCGAAATTTGAATAGACATCTTGTTTCAGATGTAGAAACGCGCCTGCCAACGTCCGTTTACGTCGCACAACTCTTTTTGATGTTGCGAATTCTTTTTTTCTGTCAGTGTAGATATAGTGTTGATTGTATATGACTTTTTTTACTGTGGCTGTAGTTATATGGTCTTTGCTTTTACTTTAACAGTGGTAATTACTGAGTCCAGTACCACGATCCTGAGAAAGGGTGCTGATGACCAAGCTATTCAGCGCCTAACAATTTTAAACACGTCAATGTATCAATCCGTCAATTTAATGAATTATTGTTTGTTCACAGTTGGCAAGCAATGTACGTAGTACGACAAGTGTTTCAGCTAAGGACAAGCTGCTAGCCTGTGGAGACACGGCGCCAGTTGTGGCGGCGGCGCGGCGGGCATAGTGGGCGGTGCCGGCTGTACGCTGCGGGTCAGGGGTCAGGTCAGCCAGCTGGCCTCTTTACTGCCTGCCGAGACACTCCGTTCCTGCGCCGGCAGGGGCGTGAGACCGCCACTGGCAGCGGCTGCGTTTACTCCTGTCCATAACCTCATACTGTCCACATCCTGCCAACAGTTGCTGACGCTGTTTACGATCTCTCATGTACGAAGCACTTCTAGAGGTCTTAAACCAAATTTTCCACTCTTCAGAAGAGTGTGTGGTATTTTGAAACTTGCTGGTAGACTAAAACTATGCCCTGAATATAGCCCTTAGTGGATATTGATCTTACCAAGTGAGTTACGAAAATATGAAACACATCCCGCCGTCGCCTCTTTTCTTATAACTGTACCTCTCTACTAGTTATCTCTCAAGCTGTTAAAGAACGGTGTCTCGAAAACTAAGGGAGCTGCTGAGTTGGTGGCTGTGGCGTACCTGTGACACGATAGCCTGAACCCGACCATAGGTTGCCGTTTTCGTGGGTGCATAGTTTTGTGACAGGTGAAAACAAATGAGGAGTAAAAGGGGCAGAGGGAGGGAGAAGTAAGAGGGGTAAGAAGGAGAAAAAGAAGGAGGGAAAGGATGAAGGCCACTAAAATGCAAAGGCGCGGAGGTATAAGAAACTGCATCATGATGAAATTCTGAATGGACTGTGTTGAGCAACAATTACATAGGACTTATCTCTCCCTGATACGGAAGCGTGTGCTCCAGTTTTCCGATGCAGCAACACTATTTGGAGAAAGTGATACACCAATACCAAGAGATGTGATCATAATGAAATATATTCCACCGACTAGGGACGTGACACGACAGAAGCGATAAGATTTACAGACCTGTACATGCGCTGTGGCTGTGGAAATTCAGTACGGAGTAGGTCCACCACATGCTGCAGTCAGAGCCGCTTGACGTCGCGGCGTGGAAACAAAAAGCATCCGAATATGCTGCTGGAGAATACTCTGCCAAGCAGTTTGTAGGTCCGTTCACAAAGTATCAACTACGGCTGCAGGAGGACCTGAACGAACAAGTTGCCGACAGACTTTATCCCACATATGTTCCATGGGCGACAGGTCAGGTGAATTGGCGCGCCAGCGAAGCAGTGGTACCCATCGTTTTTCGAAGAAGGCTTCCACAATCCTGGCCATATGAGGCCTGGCGTTGTACCGCTGAAATATGGCACGTGGAATGGCCTGTAGCCTCGTGTAGTGGTAACTGCTGAGACTGCCCTCAAGACGGTGAGATCGAGTGTTACAAGCAATGGCACCCCAAACCGTCACACCTGACGTTTGTCCGCTATTCTGCTCAACGATACTGTCTGCACGATAACGTCCCTACAGCGGCATCGAACGCGTATGCGGCCATCACTGTAGGACAACTTGAAGCAGGACTCGTCCAAAAACACTACATTTTGGCACTCAGTACGCCGCTGTCAGCGCTGACTTGCAGTCTGCGCCGTTGGTGGGTTCTGGTCAATGGAAGCCGACCCAATGGTATGCATACCAGTCCAGCCCGCAGAAGAGGGATTTGAACGCAAACATGTCCACAACCGTTTCGTGCCCCAGCGTAGGCGAAACTGTTCTGTCCGTTACGGCCAAGTGGACAAGATGACAGTCATCTCGCGCTGTCGGCATTGTGTGCAACCCCCTTCTTTCCACTGGTTCCACATACGCCTCAATTTTGAAGCGGCGTGCGCTTTACGGCTGGAGACCAGTCACTCTGTCCCGTTCGAATGCAGTCACATGCCGAAATTCGAACCCATGATGTCAGTGAGGCACAGTGGCACTTCATTACACGTTTCCACACGTTGTATGGCGGCTCCTCGCCGACTGAGCGTCGAGTGACACTGACCTGTCCACTCACAGGAAAGGGAGCGCTGTTGGGCCTACGTGCACACCACTTCTCTAATTGGGTTGGGTTTTTTTTGGGGGAGGAGACCAGACAGCGAGGACATCGGTCTCATCGGATCAGGGAAGGACGGGGAAGGAAGTCGGCCGTGCCCTTTCAAAGGAACCATCCTGGCATTTGCCTGAAGCGATTTAGGTAAATCACGGAAAACCTAAATCAGGATGGCCGGACCATTTCTCTGACATTGAAGTCACTTACTATGGTTCCGCTGTTCTACACGTCCTCTTATCATGGCGTGTTACAGGCAGTTGCTTCTGAATGTTTCACTTTTTACAGACAGTTGTCCAGTCACTGACGTTATGCCATGTGAACCAACGCAACGGAAGTGCTAAGAGTATATTTTGCGTTTGTTCTTTGGCTTCTTAAGGATTTAAAATGAAACAGTGCAAAAGGAATAGCGCTATTGTTGCAAGCATTGCGTGTTTCCACCGTATGTTCTCCTACGTACTGTATAATCAATGAAGAGAGTACCTTTTACTGAGCTGTGAAGTCGTGTTGATCTCAAATATGTAGTACATCTTTGGTACAAGCCATGCTTTCCAGCAAAGACTGATAAAGAAAATGGAGGGGATTTAAAGAAGAGCGACGCTTTTCGTCACGATTTCGTTTAATATGCACGAAAGCATCAAAGATATGCTCACCGACTGCCAGACGCATTAGATGTGTCTTCAGACACAAACATCGACCTGGTGTACCAATAAATGTGATTGATCCGATCAGGTGATACGTTTCCATTGGTCTACGGTCCAATATCGATGGCCCCGTGCCCTTCGCAACGGTAATTAACGATGCCGTTGGGTCGACATAGGAACGTGCAGGGATAGTCTGCTGCATAGCCCCATGTTTATGCCTGGCCAGTACTGGACAGCGTGTTTCGAAACACTTGCGCCGTCACCAGCATTGTAGTCTCTCGTCAGATCTCCCACAGATCGCCACTTGTCCAGGGCAAGCCCCCGAGCTTCAGAATTTGTGATGATGTATATTCGTCCAACACTTTATCGCACAGTCGTCGTTTCACTGTCCTTCAGCCACTCGCCACAGATGTTCACGGCAGTAGCACACGATCAGCCGAGCAGCTTCGCACTTTCAGAGGTGTTCATCCTCTGGCGTCGGGCTATAACGATCTGCCCTTCGTGAAAGTTGCTTATGTCAGTGGATTTCCCTATTGCGGCCCGTATAGTAGCTAGAAATTTCTCCATTCGCCTCTAGTCCGCATTTACAGTCGACTCTGCTAAAAGTCGTCAGGCGCATTTACTCTCGTGTTCTGGCAGATATTTGCGGTTTCGTGTTTGCTGTGTGTCGATAGATTGGGTCCAAACAAATACATGTTTCTTACGACCCCTTGCGTCAACGGAAAGACTCGGTTTTGTTTCCCACTACAAACAAAATGATTTTTAAAGCGCAATTTTACGTATCCATTCGATAGAAAGTTCCGAAATTAGTCTAGTGCGATATTTGTTTTATCGATGTGTATTGACGGGGACAATAAAAGAGGGAGAATAATCGGTACTCCAACAGCAATCGAATCGCACTGCTGCATGGCGATAGTAGGCAGTGCGGGCTAGGGAGTCACGTAAGTCATTGCTGGAGTACTGGTTATTTTCCCTGTTTTACTTTCCCTGCCAATACACATCGCTAGAAAAAATGTCGCACTAGACCAGTCTAGGGCCTCCCTGTCGAATGGTCACGTAAATTTCCTCCTCAAAACTCATAACGGGGAAAAAACCGGTTCTTTTCATTGACAGTGGGCGTCGCATGAAACACTTAATGAGCAGTATTTGTTTGGGCCGAGTCCATTTACACACTGCAAAAACGACATTGCAAATATGTAGTGAAACACCAGAGAGAATGCGCCTCCCGACTCTTAAGAGAGACACTCGGCATACTTACCTTATATAGGGTTGGACAGACAGACTTCCTGAATTTAAAAAGGTAGTTACGAACAAACAAACAAAGATACAGAGCAAATACTTTTATTTATGAACAACAAATACTATGCCACTTTACAGTTGTTTGTTATAAAAATTATGTCTGGTAAATGGCGTACTCCATTGTTGACACACAACGACGAAGCCTTTCCAGGAAGCTGTTCACACTTCGTCTTGTCATTTCCGGTGGAATGGCAGCCCCTCCCTGTGTGATTGCCTCTCCTTAAGTGCTTGCAAGGTTGTGGGGCGATGTTTGTACACTCAGTCTCTAAATATCCCAAAATAAAAAAGAAAAATCACAAGGTTATAAATCACGCGACGTTGGGGGCGAGGCGATGTCGTCTCGCGAAGATAGAAGACGTTCAGCAAACATCTCTCTCAAAATTTCTGGAGAACATCGAGAAGGGTGAGCTGTGGCTCCAACTTGTAGCAATCAGATTTCTCCCCCTGCATGGTCCCTAACAAACTGGTTTACCTTAGGTCGGAGGAAGATCAATGTCATGTGACAGTAGCAATTGGAATTAACAGTTACCGTTACGCCATCTTCTTCAAAAAAATACTGACCACACAAACCAGATTCAACAATAGTGCACCAAAATGTCACAAGGTGGCTGCTAAATTGGCGTTGGTGAATTTTCTGAGGATTTTTCTATGCCCCAGAAGCAGAAAATGGTTGAAATGGCTCTGAGCACTACGGGACTTAACTTCTGAGGTCATCAGTCCCCTAGAACTTAGAACTACTTAAACCTAAATAACGTAAGGGCATCACACACATCCATGCCCGAGGCAGGATTCGAACCTGCGACCGTAGCGGTAGCGCGGTTCCAGACTGTAGTGCCTAGAACCACTCGGCCACTCCGGCCGGTCCCAGAAGAAGAAATTTAGTTTATTTACAGTACTTGGCATGTGGAAGTTGATCTCATCGGAAGATATCATAACAGCATCAGGAGGAATATTCAGAAGAATTTAATCAGACACATCTCTGAAAGTTTGGAAGGTAGGAGACGAGGTACTGGCAGAAGTAAAGCTGTGAGTACCGGACGTGAGTCGTGCTTCGATAGCTCAGTTGGTAGAGCACTTGCCCGCGAAAGGCAAAGGTCCCGAGTTCGAGTCTCGGTCGGGCACACAGTTTTAATCTGCCAGGAAGTTTCACATCTCTGAAAGTTTCGAAATCTCTCTTACTTAATTCTTGGGTAACCATCATTTTGTGTGTGTGTGTACGTGAAGATATTAGTGCAGAATTCTTCACACATTCCCATCAGACATTCCCAACGCAGATGCATTTTTAAATGCTGAACGTTTTGGAGATTGCTGGACGGCCGCTCTCACAAGCGCAACATTTTCTGCCGTTGTTACAGTCCGAGGTCGGACAATATATTTTCTTTTCAATGCAGAACCTGGTGCTCTAAAGGTTGATACCCAAACTCGAATAAATTTTCTATCAGGAACAGAATCATGGCGGCCAAGTTCTAATTGAATACAAAATACTCGCTGAGTATTAACTGATGATAACGGGTATGCATTGCACAAATATATTATGCTAGAACTGACATGTGATTACATTTTCACGCAATTTGGGTGCATAGGTCCTGAGAAATCAGTACCCAGAACAACCACCTCTGACAGTAATAACGGCCTTGAGACGCCTGGGCATTGAGTCAAATAGTGCTTGGATGGCGTTTACAGTACAGCTGCCCATGCAGCTTCAACACGATACCACAGTTCATCAAGAGTAGTAGTGACTGGCGTATTGTGACGAGACAGTTGCTCGGCCACCTTTGACCAGAAGTTTTCAATTGGTGAGAGATCTGGAGAATGTGCTGGCCAGGGCAGCAGTCGAACATTTTTTGTATCCAATAAGGCCCGTAGAGGACCTGCAACATGCGATCGAGCATTGTCCTGCTGAAATGTAGGGTTTCGCAAGGATCGAATGAAGGGTAGAGCCACGGGTCGTAACACATCTGAAATGTAACGCCCACTGTTCAAAGTGCCGTCAATGCGAAGAAGAGGTGACCGGGACGTGTAACCAATGGCACCCCATACCATCACCCCGGGCGATACGCCAGTATGGCGATGACGAATACACGCTTGCAATGTGCGTTCACCGAGATGTCGCCAAACACGGATGCGACCATCATGATGCTGTAAACAGAACCTGGATTCATCGGAAAAAATGACGTTTTGCCATTCGTGCACCTAGGTTCGTCGTTGAGTACACCATTGCAGCCGCTCCTGTCTGTGATGCAGAGTCAAGGGTAATCACAGCAAATGGTCTCCGAGCTGATAGTCAATGCTCCTGGAAACGTCGTCGAACTGTTCGTGCAGATGGTGGTTGTCTTGCAAACGTCCCCATCTGTTGACTCAGGGATCGAGACGTGGCTGCACGATCCGTTACAGCCATGCGGATAAGATGCCTGTCATCTAGATTGCTAGTTATATGAGGCCGTTGGGATCCAGCACGTCATTCCGTATTACCCTCCTGAACCCACCGATTCCATATTCTGCTAATAGTCAATGGATCTCGACCAACGCGAGCAGCAATGTCGCGATATGATAAACCGCAATCGCGATAGGCTTTATCAACGTCGGAAACGTGATGGTACGCATTTCTACTACTTACACGAGGCATCACAACAACTTTTCACAAGGCAACGCTGGTCAACTGCTGCTTGTGTATGAGAAATCGGTTGGAAACTTTCCTCATGTCAGCACGTTGTAGGTGTCGCCACTGGCGCCAACCTTGTGTGAATGCTCTGAAAAGCTAATCATTTGCATATCACAGCATGTTCTTCCTGTCGGTTAAATTTCGCGTCGGTAGCACGTCATCTTCGTGGTGTAGCGATATTAATGACCAGTAGTGTATAAAGCAGTAACATAAATCACCAAAAAGCGGTCCTCCTGAATGCCACCGAGAAGTCGGTAGTTCATGAGGCGGTCACACACCCAGAACAATATTATTGGAAAAAAGAGGTTCATTATGCAGAAACTGTGGCAAAACATCTCCAATGACCACCAGGTAACGCGCACAATTCAAAGGGAACGATTTTATTCAACGTCAGCTCACAAGTTAATAACGAGTCATCGCTGGTGGTCAGAGACAAGCGTGGAGTATGGATTTTCAACACTCCACATACGCGGCCTATTGCTGCAGTTGAACATAGTTCAAACAGCTGTCATCCAGTACAGACAATTAGAAATTGGCTATGGCAGTACTGTGCTGGATAATCCAGTGACGAAACTGAAAACTAGGTCCAACATTGTTTTGGATGCACTGGTTACACGTTACGAAAGACACGGTTACAGTAATTTTCAGGAAATGGCTCCAAGTAAACAATTTATGATGAGGGCCGCGTAAGCGCAGCAATAAACTAAACTACTTACATAAAACTGATGCCTCTAACAGCTTCGTGCGTCTTACCTGTAAAAGGAAAGACTGTCGTTAATGATTCGCTTATACAATAGGAACAATAGCAATCACAAGGAATATTATCACAAAGGAGACGAAAATCTGAACAGACCTTAAAAGAAAGATTCATATTGATCTTAGTCAAATATGAAGCTAAACGGTCATAGAATGTGTATCAGCTATTACAAAAACTGAATTTATGTCACATGCAAGCGCATTTCTATTGCGACGATAACGAACTTCAGATTTCTGAGAGGAAAACCGCAGAAACTTATGAAATCGTTTATTTAATTGAGATTTTTGGAGTTTAATTTCAGATACGGACACAAATTAATATTTAAGTGCGAAAGGGCTTTCAGGATAACTTAATGTTGTATGGAGAGTAGGAATTAGCTTGCGTTGACTATCATTCACTGGTTAGATTGCAGAAGGTGGGAACAAAATGTTCAGTGTCAGAACATCTGACAAGGATGCGTCACCAACTCGACCTAGTATTTCAAGGAGAAAAAAAGCACACTTGCAAGATACCAGCCACGGCAATCGATACCGCGCGAAGATTTGGGCTGTAATTCTACAGCACGCACTTACTACCTGTAAAGGGAGTTAGTAAGAGGTGTGCGAAATATTGCTGTGACACTGGTAACATGCTTTGTTCATTATGTGAAAGTGAGAGGTTTCTAACAATAGATCTGTTTGCTTTGAACATTTTTATAGATTGATTCACAAATGGAGAGAAAATGAATGAAACGGATGAGTGTGTCACTAAAGAAGTAGCGTAGAGCTATTTAATAATTAACATAGGCAGTGTGCATTATTTTCTTTGGATTTTATAACTGACAGTGTTGAAATAACGGACAAATGCAGGAGTGTACTATTCCTCAACGTGATTGGCGTGATTAAATTGTAAATCGAACATAATTAACTTCGTTTCACAATAATTCTTCAGCTGCTTAGGTTTACTCATTTTATTTTTGGCGCCAATATAAGAGTACTCTCAATAATATTGAACACTCTCATATATATTCGTGAAGTTGACATATTAAATACCGTACTCAACTTATTTAACTATTTTTTGCATAGAATAACATGTGTTCTGGAACAAGATTTCACAACATGTTTGAGAGATGTGTCCACCAGCCCCCTTTGATTGCTGTGGTTGATATCTTACAAGTGTACTTTTTTCTTCCTATAATGTGAGCTCGAGTTAGTAATTGTGAGTGGCATTGTTTTACTTTTTTTTCGCTGTAGGTATGGAATCAAATCCGTTTATTTGAACACTGAAAGGAATGAAGAGTTTGTTACTGTAAAAACACGAACTACTTTTACGTATTGTATATGTGTCTTTGCCTATTAATATTTAAATGAAAAATAAAACTCACTTTCCTTAGCTTGGACATGTTTCAGCACTACTGATTAATTATCAGTGTTTTTTTTTTTGTTTCTTGGTTTCCCATTTTGTAATTATGGTTCACATTTGGTATGTGCGTTGGCGGAAACAGATGTTGTTCTTTAGTGTGTGTCGCCTGCAGCATCCGTACTGCATATTTCATACTGTGTTTCATGTAAGTAGCTATATGTTTTGGACGCGAGTATCTGTTACGGTTGTCACGCTCTAAAATTTTAAAAGTACAGATGTACTTATATAATTAGATGAAATGCGATTATTATGGTATGTAATTAATTTTTTCAGTTCTCTTAGTTCTTCTTATCTCTCAAACACAATTTATCGTAAACTTCAACTGTTTGGCAAAACTTACTTGTATTTCTCATAAGAAGATTTTAAAAACTTAGAACCCAGGTTCGTCGTTGAGTACACCATTGCAGCCGCTCCTGTCTGTGATGTCAAGGGTAACCACAGCAAATGGTCTCCGAGCTGATAGTCAATGCTGCTGGAAACGTCGTCGAACTGTTCGTGCAGATTGTTGTTGTCTTGCAAACGTCCCCATCTGTTGACTCAGGGATCGAAACATGGCTACACGATCCGTTACAGCCATGCGGATAAGATGCCTGCCATCTCGACTGCTAGTGATACGAGGCCGTTGAGATCCAGCACGGTGTCCCGTATTACCCTCCTGAAGCCACCGATTCCATATTCTGCTAACAGTCATTGGATCTCGACCAACGCGAGCAGCAATGTCGCGATACGATAAACCGCATTCGCGATAGGCTGCAATGCGACCTTTATCAAAGTCGGAAACGTGATGGTACGCATTTCTCCTCCTTATACGAGGCATCACAACAACGTTTCACTAGGCAACGCCGGTCAACGGCTGTTTGTGTATGAGAAATCAGTTGGAAGCTTTTCTCATGTCAGCACGTTGTAAGTGTCGCCACCGGCGCCAACCTTGTCTGAATGCTCTGAAAAGCTAATCATTTGCATATCACAGCATGTTCTCCCTGTTGGTTAAATTTCGCTTCTGTAGCACGTCTTCTTCGTGGTGTAGCAATTTTAATAGCCAGTAGTGTACAACTGCGAATATACCACCACACAACAAACACACGATGCTCACCTAGCCAGGCCATTGTGCTTACTGAAAATGGCACATATTTTGTTGTTGGAGTAAGGGATAGGGAAACCTCTAGTGAGGTGTGCAATGTGCATCTGAATACTAGATCATTACAAGGTATTTGCAGTGGAATGGAATAGAGAAAAATATATCTGGATACAAGTGAAATTTGCATATGGCGTTGGTGTTACCTGAAGTCCGTAGACGGTGAACAGCGGAGTGGAAGTACACGAGAACCTGCCCTCGCTGATAGCTTTATTGCGCAGCTTGAATCTGCGCTGCGATTGAGGCCTCTCCGGGGGTAGAGAGAGAGAGAGAGAGAGAGAGAGAGAGAGTGATGGAGAGGCGTAGCAGACCCCGGCAGCGGAGCTTTTAATCTGCAGGGACTTTCTCCAGGGAGGCGTCGTTCTCAGGGCGTCGCCGCCCAATCTGACGCCTGGGGCTGGGCCGATGCCGGCCCGGGGCGCAGATTACACCGCACCTTAAACTGCGCCAGCTCCAGGGAGCGAATGAGTTGAAGAGGACGCGTTGTCGGCACAAGGGCGGGCTCACCGGCACACAGACACACTCCTCAGGTTGTCAGCACCGACTACTTCACAGCATGTTCAAGCGGTAGTGCCAAAATGCTAACTCTTGCCTAAAAGAATTAAACATAACCAGAAACTTGGTCCTCAGTCTTTCACCAGATATTTGCACTTTGGAATTGTTGTATTCGGCAGATGTACTTGGTGTCAAACATACAGGGCTATTACAAATGATTGAAGCGATTTCATAAATCCACTGTAGCTCCATTCATTGACATATGGTCACGACATACTACAGATACGTAGAAAAACTCATAAAGTTTTGTTTGGCTGAAGCCGCACTTCAGGTTTCTGCCGCCAGAGCGCTCGAGAGCGCAGTGAGACAAAATGGCGACAGGAGCCGAGAAAGCGTATGTCGTGCTTGAAATGCACTCACATCAGTCAGTCATAACAGTGCAACGACACTTCAGGACGAAGTTCAACAAAGATCCACCAACTGCTAACTCCATTCGGCGATGGTATGCGCAGTTTAACGCTTCTGGATGCCTCTGTAAGGGGAAATCAACGGGTCGGCCTGCAGTGAGCGAAGAAACGGTTGAACGCGTGCGGGCATGTTTCACGCGTAGCCCGCGGAAGTCGACGAATAAAGCAAGCAGGGAGCTAAACGTACCACAGCCGACGGTTTGGAAAATCTTACGGAAAAGGCTAAAGCAGAAGCCTTACCGTTTACAGTTGCTACAAGCCCTGACACCCGATGACAAAGTCAAACGCTTTGAAATTCGGCGCGGTTGCAACAGCTCATGGAAGAGGATGCGTTCAGTGTGAAACTTGTTTTCAGTGATGAAGCAACATTTTTTCTTAATGGTGAAGTGAACAGACACAATGTGCGAATCTGGGCTGTAGAGAATCCTCACGCATTCGTGCAGCAAATTCGCAATTCACCAAAAGTTAACGTGTTTTGTGCAATCTCACGGTTTAAAGTTTACGACCCCTTTTTCTTCTGCGAAAAAAACGTTACAGGACACGTGTATCTGGACATGCTGGAAAATTGGCTCATGCCACAATTGGAGACCGACAGCGCCGACTTCATCTTTCAACAGGATGGTGCTCCACCGCACTTCCATCATGATGTTCGGCATTTCTTAAACAGGAGATTGGAAAACCGATGGATCGGTCGTGGTGGAGATCATGATCAGCAATTCATGTCATGGCCTCCACGCTCTCCCGACTTAACCCCATGCGATTTCTTTCTGTGAGGTTATGTGAAAGATTCAGTGTTTAAACCTCCTCTACCAAGAAACGTGCCAGAACTGCGAGCTCGCATCAACGATGCTTTCGAACTCATTGATGGGGACATGCTGCGCCGAGTGTGGGAGGAACTTGATTATCGGCTTGATGTCTGCCGAATCACTAAAGGGGCACATATCGAACATTTGTGAATGCCTAAAAAAACTTTTTGAGTTTTTGTATGTGTGTGCAAAGCATTGTGAAAATATCTCAAATAATAAAGTTATTGTAGAGCTGTGAAATCGCTTCAATCATTTGTAATAACCCTGTATAAATGTGCCACGAAAAGTATCCTGTACCACGGAAGCAGTTGCTGTTACGAAGTGGCATGCTAGCACGCAGCAACTTCACAGATTCGTCACGGGGCCAAACACTGTTAGGCAACAGCTATAGCAAAAAAACATACTGACGGAAAAATCGCAGTACCTAAAAATAATTAATGCACAATAATGAAATTTCGGAAATACATTTGTCTAGGTAACACATTTAAATGATTAACATTAAAAGGTCACAGGTTAATGTACGCGCGAGATAAGCCATTGCAAATGTGAAATGCTGATTCATTAATAGCCGCTGTGACCGCCAGAATGTTTAATGCAAGCATTCAGTCGTATTCGCATTTTGTTGTACAGGTGCCAGATGTTAGTTTGTGGGATGGAGTTCTTTGCCTGTCGCGCGTGATCGGTCAGTACATCAACGGTTAATGCTGGTTGCGGATGACGCTGGAGTTGTCGTCCGATGAAGTCTATTCGAGACAGATCTGGTGATCGACCAGGTCAAGGCAACAAGTCGAGCATGTTGGGTTACAACAGGGGTAAGTGGACGAGCGATATCTTGTTGGAAAACAACCCCTGCAATACTGTTCATGAATGGCAGCACAGCACAGCCGGCCTAATCACCAGACTGACGTACAAATTTATGGTCAGGGTGCTTGGGATAACCATGAGAATGTTCCTGCTGCCATACGAAATCGCAACCCAGACGATAACTCCAGGCCTAGGTCTTGTGTGACTAGCACGCAGACAGGTTCGTTGTAGGCTCTCAACTGGCCACCTTCTAACCAACACACGACCATCACTGGCACCCTGGCAGAACCAGCATGCAGAAAGCACAATAGACCTCCATCGTACCCTCCGACGAGCTGTCGCTTGTAACCACTGAAGTCGCAATTGGCAATGGAGTCACTGGTATGCCCCCTACAGAGCGTCCAGCTAGGAGCTTTCCTTGAGGTAACCGATTTGTCACAGTTCATAGAGCTACTATGGTGTCAACTGCTGCTCGAACTGTTGCTGCAGATGCAGCACGATGCACGAGAGCCATACGCGGAACACGATGGTTTTCCCTCTCGGTAATGCTATTTGGTCGTCCGGAGCTCGGTCTTCTTGCAATTGTACATTCTCGCGACCACCGCTGCCAGCAATTATGTGCGGTGGCTACGTTCCTGCCAAGTCTTTCTGCTGTATCGCAGAAGGAACACTCCTTTTGTTCACGCCTGCCAACCTTTTTTTTATATCGCACAACTCCTTCTTGGTGTTGCGATATTTTTCCATCAGTGTAGATTGCAACACATATTATTAATAAGTTACAATGATTTATTGACTGTGCCGGCCGGAGTGGCCGTGCGGTTCTAGACACCACAGTCTGGAACCGAGTGACTGCTACGGTCGCAGGTTAGAATCCTGCCTCGGGCATGGATGTATGTGATGTCCTTAGGTTAGTTAGGTTTAATTAGTTCTAACTTCTAGGCGACTGATGACCTCAGAAGTTAAGTCGCATAGTGCTCACAGCCATTTTGAACGATTTATTGATTGTAGTTCTACAACACGGAAGTCGAGTATGACAATTGTGCTTACAGATATCTGTCTATAAACACTGGTATAGTCCTAAAAGCAGTGAATGATGACTAACATCAATTGTATAATGTCCAGTTTGGCTTTTCTCGACTGTAGCCGTAGTTGAGTCCTCAGAAACCCGCTATGACTGTGTCCACACACACTATCCCAACAGGCTTCGGAAAGCTCAACGGTACCAATCGACCACCGCGTCATCCACACCCCATAGGCGTCAATGAATACAAATATGGAAGGGCATGTGAACAGCACACCGCGATCCCGGCCGTCGTAAGCTTTCGTGACCGGAAACGCTACTTTCCAATTACGTAGCTCCTTATTTGGCCTCACAAAACACTTGCTGGATGGGTGACCACTTGGGAACTATTTACACAGCTCAATGTGACCACCGACTCTGTTCGATGTCAGCGTACAATAAACACTCACAGACGACAGGTGGCAGCATTAGCTGTGGAGGGATATTAATCTTGTCGGGGGGATGTGGAAAATAGTGCAGTCGTTGTCGTGCAGAAATGTGGCGACTTATCTGACGTACAGAAGGGTATGACCATTGGGTATTAGGCCAAGGGTGGAAGCTTTTCCGAAATTGTTAACTTTGAAAATTGTTCGCCTGCTGCCGTAGTTAAAGAAGTATACCATGCGTGGAAAAATGGTGCTGTTCAAAATCGGTGTCGAGGCAACTGTTGTGCACCATGAACCATAGACGACAGGGGTGAACAAAAAAATGGCTCAAATGGCTCTGAGCACTATGGGACTTAACTGCTGATGTCATCAATCCCTTAGAACTTAGAACTACATAAACCTAACTAACCTAAGGACATCACACACATCCATGCCCGAGGCAGGATTCGAACCTGCGACCGTAGCGGTCGCGCGGTTCCAGACTGTAGCGCCTAGAACCGCTCGGCCACTCCGGCCGGCAGGGGTGAACAACGACTGCGGTGATGTGTACGGGCAAATAGACGTGCAGCTATTGAGCGACCAACCGCCCAGATGAACCAAGTGGCTACGAACAGTACCTACTCAACGGCCATTCAGAAAACGTTGCTGCGTATCGGCCTCTGCAGCAGGTGTACTGATAGCCGTTTATTCTGGAAGACACAGTCTATCAACACAAGTATGCATCTATCCTTTGGGACCTTGTCCACACCTACGTGCAGTTTTGTTTTCCATGGCATCTACCATCAGGACAATGCAACGTGTCACACAGGTCGCAAAGTACGTTCGTGATTCGAAGAGTACCGGGATGAATTTATCGTACTCCCCCCGGCCACCAAACTCACCGGATTAAAACACACCACTGGAGCTGGCGTGGTCCACATCTCTGTCGTACCTTCCGTAATCTCACTGACTCTGTTTCTGCCCATATCGTAGCGGCCCGCGTTGCAAAACGTGGTTATTCAGGCTTTTGACACGTGATCACATAAATGTCACTGGACACTGTACGTGACGTAAAGTGGTTGCAAAACATAATCCTTGTCGTGTGTACCCCGTCTTGAGTCTGACCACATCTATGTTGCGCCTGAGTCGTAGGCATCTCAGCACTCTTCTATGTAAGCTGTGTCCTGTATGTTCGTCTAAGGAGACTGGAAGAAGTCACTGGGTGCTACTTCAGGAGTATACAGGGAGGGGGAGAGGGAATGAGGCAACATTTGACAGCCTGAAGAATCAGCATGTGTGACAGCCCTGTACATAATGAACTGGGGCATTGTCAACAATCAAGCTTCCTGCGACACTCTGTCTCCATCAACCTATCTTGAGATGGGACCATAAATGTGCGACCGAATTTACATGAACTGATTCTACACCATCTGTTGTAGTTTAGAGACTGATCACATGCTGCTACAGAATAGTTTCTATTAAAATAAATTACAAGTTTTTAAATTATTTCGAGACCTGTTAACTGTAATATAAATAAATCAATGGAGCTGGAGTTGATTATATTAGACGAGTTAGGCATCACACGAAATAATTTTCAAAGTCAAGAGTTTACTCGATAAATGAAAACTGTTATAGTGGCTCTATTCCTGTCGTTAAAGTCTAGCTCTTGGCGAGATCCACAAATGCAGACTCAAAGCGTTGCTCGTAATCCACAAATAAATGATAAGACTGTTACTTCGATAATGTGTATCAACACACCTCCGGATGAAAATCTCAAAGTTCCTGTATGACCTCACTCACAGTAAAATTCTATGTCACAATGTAAACTGACATGGGTAAAAAGAAAAAAATTCCAACAGTCGCAGTTTACTTGCTGCTCAAAAAACTGTCACAATGACACTGCTAAAGCGCGTCCTGCAGACAGAGCTTCCAATCCTTTCGATGCTAAACACAAGGTTCCTCCTGTCGGCTTGACACGACAGCCCAGCTTCTTACGTCTTGGCCCTATTACTCCTTTTAGCTTACTTCCCTTTGGCTACAGCTATCGTCTCTTCTTTCCCATGCCACCGTGTCCTATTCACATGCACTACATTACAATGTTACACAATTTTTGAACCAATTGGCCAACTTGAATTAAAAGAGTTTCATCAGAAATTGTGCTCAAGCGTTATTCAGAATGACACCAAACACTATCTACTTAAAAATTAAATCTACTAATAAAACAATTACGGCGATACCAAGTGAATCATAGTGACCGAAGTTGAACTAAAAACCGACTTTGACGAATGCTGTCAGTGTCCAGTGCAACACGCGCTGTCCACATTCATTCACTCCTTCCTTTGCGTCACCACAGATAAGAAGTAACTGTTCCAATATTTATTGAAAGTGCAAGACATGCGAGGGGCATATATGTACAGTGTGGTTATAATTAGACTTCCCCTGCTTGACAGGGTCCTGTCATGCGCCAAACCATCTTCAGCCCGAAAAAAGTGTATCACTTGTTTCTATAGCGTCACCTTGTTATCGATTTTTACCTTTTTGGAAGATGAAGGTAGGAGACTGAAAAGTTTGTTAAGATTTTTTATATTTTTCCTACATTTTTGTGTTAAAATGTTGTAGATATGTGATACCCGATGGTCGAGAAAAAGTTAACAATTACGATGCACTGGGCACTGCGAACGGTTGCCGGTGACTGCTAAGAAGAATATCTCGAGTATGTCTTTTCGTAACAAACTAAATGCAAACGCCAGTAAAGTAAAAGACAGGAATATTGGTAAAAGCAAAGTTCAAAGAAATTAAAACCCTAAAGGGGACGTATAGTAATTTTCAGTTAATAACTTGAAACGAAAGTGAATATAATTATTCTTTATTTAGACAGGGAAAGCAAGGTTACCTTTTATTGAAGAGTGATTAATTATAAATGAAAAGTCATTTCATTTAATTCTGAAAGGTTGAGAGTGACGAAATAATTTATTACGATAATATTTCAGTAGAGTAAAGGACATTGGTGAAGCAAAGCGCTACTTACTGAGGTTATCGTTGATTGACAAAGAATGATAAGCAATATTAAATTATATCTTGCATTGTGAAAGTGGTCTCCAATTCCCGTAAAAATTTAAAATGTTTACACTGATTGCTTGTATGTACGATTATTCGTTGAAGCTTTAATTGAGAAGCAACTATAAGAGGCGAGGCTGTGGATCTATATGACGTTCTCATCAGTTATATACGAAAGCTGTCGTTTCTGGTACCGACGTTGCTGAGAAAGTGTTTAGTCAGAGTACACAGAGTAAACTTCGCTATAGGTTGCTGTTATTGGTGAAATAAATATATCATTCCTATTCCCCATAGTATTTTTCTTGTGATTGACACTAGCTTTGGTGGTTGTTTATTTTTCGAACCCTGATTATCAAATGTGTTGTTGTAATTAATATCCAGATAGCTACCACTGACCCCATTATACCACGAAAAGCATTATTGTGTACATCCTTTTGTATATAGTGATATCGCAACGAGCTGTAGTGTGATTTATAGCGTGAGAGGCTGTATGTCAAATCTTATATGTCGTCGTTGTGTTAGTACAGACGATCATTTCCAGTCACACAGATTACGCCGTTGAATGTAGGCAAGGTTTTGTCAGTAGACCTTATTGTGGCATTACGAGAGTGAGCTGCATTGTCCGACGTTGCTATGCACCTACGTATTTCAGTGCTGTTAGACACTGTTCATAGAGTATATTTCCTAAGAGCTAGTGGTATCTAAATCTAAAGGCTGGTGCAGTACAGCCCCCATGATAAGCGAGTGATCATAAGACAATGAAACTTCTTGGATATATTTGTAAGGAAATGCTGGAGGTAAGTAAAGGAAAAACCATTGAAATAGACACATTTTAATTTCCACACGAGAGGCTAACATTTGTTAATTGCGTAACAAAATGGTTCAAATGGCTCTGAGCACTATGGGACTTAACATCTATGGTCATCAGTCCCCTAGAACTTAGAACTACTTAAACCTAACTAACCTAAGGACAGCACACAACACCCAGCCATCACGTGGAAGAGAAAATCCCTGACCCCGCCGGGAATCGAACCCGGGAACCCGGGCGTGGGAAGCGAGAACGCTACCGCACGACCACGAGATGCGGGCAATTGCGTAACATGTTTACGTTAAAGGCTATAGTCGTTGCACAATGTTACGAGCATCTGAATCCACGACAGTCTGAAACCGCACTACGGATATCATTTCAGAACTGCTGACAGCACTTTTCGACCTTAGGCAACGGAGCATTCAACTGTTCGCACAGTTCGAGCACTGCTTGAAGATGGCACATTGCGTCCAGCATTCTCAGCCACCGCAATACGACATTTTTCAACAATTTGTGGTGCAATCGGCCGTCGGCCTGTCCCAGGAGCAATTGCCAAATCGCCAGTTAATTCGAACTTACGAAACATGTTCTTCAAACCCGGTGCGGAAAGCGGACCTCTCCGTATTCCTTTAGTGCGTCGATACTCGCGAAGAGCAGCAGCTGTCGTTTTGATAAAATAGTTTTACAAGTAAAGCCCTGTTCATCTTGTCCACACTCATGTTGAATATCAGCAACCGTAATGCCGACACTAGTTCCAGTAACGAAAGCTTAACCGTAATCATCTTCTCCACTGCCACATCAAGGCAGATCGCTGAGATTCTGTGATGGTTCACCCACCTGATTTCTTCTAAAGATCTCCTTGCTGCTGCGCAGACGTAGCAGCCAGGTCACAAACTCAATGTTTTTGAGAGGAGGCTGTAAGAGCCTAGTGATATGGCAAGCGCTCTCAGTGCAAAGAAATAATGGCTAAAATTTCAATCAGGAATGCCACAGGCTTTTATAATTACCACGAGAATCGCTCCGCAGACAAATTCTCAAACTGCTGACAATATACACTGATGTATGCGAGACCCTACAGTCAAATCAATGGATTTGAAAGAGGGCGCATTATTGGCACGAGAGAACGTGATGCTGCCATCCTGGAAATTGTTGCTCATGTAGTACCAAGAGTATGGACAATGCAACGAGTGTGTGCAGAATGGTTCACGGAAGACGATAGAACAAGACGAGGTAGGAGGTGGGTGAGGTCGCAACCCCCCCCCCCCCCCCTCTTTTCCCCGAGAAGATCGACACCTCATCCCAATGACATTGCTTGACAGATCTGCGTCCTCCTGGACTCTGGCGCAACAGTGTAACACATCGTAAACCATCAGGAGAGTCTGTCTCCGTTTATTACGGCCTGGTTACATGCACATCGCCCACTTCTCCACCTGCCATTGCTATACGGCAATGGTGTATGCAAAGACGTCACAGCGGACAGGAAAGGCTTTAGATAGCGTTTTCGGACGAATCTACACTGTTTGTTTGAAAATGTCGGGGCCGCGTTTTGGTTCGCTGCAGACAAGGTGAGCGGGATCGCACAAGACATACAGCGCCAAATTGTGGTGCTGTTGGGTACAACCACAAATCACATTTGGTGCGTGTCCAGGGCACTGTGACCGGTGTGACCTACGTGAGTGGCACCCTGCGACCTATAGCCATACCCTTTCTGCACTGCACCCCAGACGCCATTTTTGAGCAAGATAATACACGAACACTTGCCTTCTTGGTGTCACAAATAAATTTCATTCTTTCTACTCCGTTCTTCTCTGCATTGTACGCAGAGTCACGATTATTTAATATCATTGTACAGGGCGCGCAACTCAGGTGTTAATCTTTGGCCTGTAACACGAACTGTCCCATAGGATCCCTCATACCTGACTCTACCCTCTGGGCTCGCATATTTGTCAGAAGCCGAAGATGCACGAATGCTTCGTCTGAACTCCGTTATTCTAATGTAATGAAAATTGTTATAAAAGCTACTCCTGTGTTAAGTGGATGATAGTTTACTACTCAGAGTGTACTTAGCATGACAGACAATAGCTGCACGGTAATTTGTGGCATGTGTAGTATTGGGATAAGATCGCCCAGCCTATCGTTACTACCTATAGTAAACATTTCGATGAGTGCGTGAAAACCTTCCACTAGGAGACAGGAATCAACAGAATGAAGCAAGTTGCACTGCATGCAGTCTTTTGGACGCAACTGGGAGGTCTGTGTCCACCCAGGCAGGCTTCAGACTACGCATTGGCATCTATGGGTCCAGTACGAACAACAGTACAAACCCTCCAGCAACGTGGTGGCCGAAGACGATAAAACTGCAATGGAACTTGGGTTAATGCTGTCAGGATCTCTTCATCGACGAGTGCAGGATTTGTCTGCTGCCTGGAGGCAGTTAGAGAAGAGTTTGATGGCGGCACATCCCAGGAATACCGTCCGTAGGGGTCAGCTGCGAGGAGGCTCAGCCACGTTTTGAGCTCGTATAACATACGGATGTTGTACTCCTCCCATTGATATCTCTCGAGCTACCACAGGACACTGCCGCCACAACATTCTCCTCTTTTCTACCACCGCTGCTGTTATAATATTCATGCCATTAATAAATGTGCTATATACACAATTCATTATTAATTATTGCTCAACAGTATTCGATGGTTTAGAAACTACAAGCATTTCCGAGAGACAATCATGTGATATATACAGAGTGTTTCCGTAAGAACGTGCAAAAATTTAACACGACGTAGAGGATGCTCCACTGAACAATTTGAGGTAGGGAACCTGGGGTCGGAGAATCCAGCTTAAGGAGATAATAGGAATAAAATCACAGTACTTGTGTACTTATTTATTTTCATTAGTTACAGTTAACTGCAGACGTCATTACTAACACAATGAACGTACCATTTGTATTGTATCTTAAAAAATGCGCTGCAACTGACAGCCGTCAACCGCAATGCAAGCATGATATCGGCGAACAAGATTCTGAAGCACGCTGACAAATATCCCCGGTGTGTTTCTAATCACATCACTGGCCGCTACAATTATGGCAACTAATTCCATCCCCGTATTCACTGCGGTCTCATACACAAGTGACTTTAGATATCCCCACAGGAAATAATCAAGGGGATTCAGATCAGGTGACGTCGTAGGCCATGGAGTAGGACGTCCCTTTCCAATCCGCGACCAGGAAATACTGTACTGGTACTTCTCTATCGCATTGTACTGTGTGTCTTTGAATAGCATTAAGTAATGAACGGGTCTGTCGTTGATTCATAGCACGTTCTGTCATGGGACAATGTAAGTGCGATACAACAGAGCCACCTTATGGACGAGTAAACAAAGCCTGTATCATTACTTCCTGGTAATCAGGCTCATCCTTACAGAGATTGAAGAATGTACATATACATAAGCAGGACAGTACGTGTAAACTTGTTTACATGTTACTTGTAAATAATGCGGAAAACAATAATGCTAAACAAAGTGGTAGACAAGTTTACTTCCATAGCTCCTTAAGCTGGCTTCTCCGACCCTGGGTTCCCTGTCTCAAATTGTTCAGTGGAGCATTCCCTGTGACCTGTTACATTTTTTCGCTCGCTTACGGGAACACCCTGTATAAACTTTTCAATCGCGTATCAACGACATGGCACCTTAACACACATGCAGTCGGGAAAACAGTAGAATAACACAGGAAGCAGTTGTACTTCAACGTTGCGGGACAGAGGAGGTATTCCTATAGATATTACTCTACTGAATGTCATGTTGAAGTTAATACATTCACGTACTTGCAAAAGAAGAAAAGCGCAGAAAGGTCACTGGGAGCCACTGCTCTTAATTCTCTCGATTGCTTTCCTGTATTCAGAACGTGGTCTGCTGTATAACCAACGAGACTGCCTGCGTTATTAACGAACTATTTACTATGGCAAGTCTGTAGTTTTTCACTGTGGCAAGTTTCTCCTTTCTTGAACAGTTTAATTGGCAATGGACGAGCAATTCCTGCGCTCCGCCCTGTACGATGTGTGACAGAAAAGAAATGTGCTTGTTGGGCTGTCGCTGAAAGTGTTCGGTCTTGCTGAATATAGTATCGATCGTGTCCAAAGTGGACTTTTTGGAATCCGCATACGTCCGGGTTCGCCCCTTACATTGCTCTTCACGTTTCCTAGTGTCGTTTTCAGCTAGGCAGGGCAGGAAGCATGCCGCTTTGGCTTCTGGCGAAGCGCAAGATCGCGTCTGTATTTGACTGACCGTCCACTCCATTGAATCAGATTGGACGAAGCATGAAGGGACTGTTCAAGATGGAAAAGCAGTCCTACACTTATATGCCACGACAAATAGTTTGTTAGTAACGCGAAGAGCCTCCTTTATTTCCTGTTGTACCTCATGTAAAATGCGGTACACGCCAGGTATTGTACGTTACAAGCACACACAGCTTTCCCAAATACTTACTTCGCACGAAGATTGAAGAATCACCAAACTGCTTATCCGAAAGAATTTCAGAGCCTGTATGGTAAATATAAATAAAATACAAATGAAAAGCATTTCGCGAAAAGTCGACAGGTGTAATTACAGCAGATTGATTAATGTTAGCTGTTAAACACTTTTCCTTAAAAAGTTCCAAATAACACTTATTTCCAGTGAGTGTGAAATTTGCGCAGCATGAAGCCGACGCATGCAGTTCTGCTGCTGGTAAAACAAACGTCTGAAACAGACGATTAGAACCAACAGTTCTGACGTCAAGAATTAAACTTGTAAACTGGAATGTTTGTGATAAAATATCTAGAAAAGAAAAACAGCAATGCCTTACATGCGATACTTAATTTTTTACTGTATATCCTGCACAAATCGTTATTGAGGCAACGTAATGATCATTATGACATACACGTGTAATACTTCGACAGTAGAACAATTTCTCATTATCGTTCAGTGAAGGTAGGAGCGCTTTGGAATAAAATCTGCTATAAGCAGACGGTAGACCTACGACAGAAATTCTAAGAATTTCGATAGTTTGGCGTCCCACTTCCAATAGTCTATCGAAAATTAAATAAATCCAAATGAAACTCTATAATCCCGGAGACCTTTTCAACTCTCAGTCATCTATGACTCATATATACAGACTGAAGCGACGAATGAAAATTTGTACCAATGCCGGGATTCGAACCCGATTCCGTTAGTTGTGCAAAGCTACTGCGCCAGGGTGGTGTAGTGGTCTGCACATTTGCCTAGTGAGCAGGAGACTTGGGTTCACATTCCGGCCTTGGTAAAAATTTTCATTCATCGCTTCAGTCTGCATAAATAAATCACAAATCATGCCAACTTTTACGTTTGTCATCCCTCAGTGCCACCAAAAAACAGGACGCTTGGTATTTAGTTGAAGAGTGCTTTAAAATCGACGATCAATTCGAATCGTGCAGTTCGACGCTGAAACTGCCTCCACGTTTAATGTTATAACAAGACCTACAAATTCACATCACCGTCTGAGGTGCCCCCAGTTAAGAAGAGACCAAGACACTCGTCTTGAATTTCGGAAGAGGTCATTTCAAATCTCCGTCCGACCATACAGACTTACGTTTTCCACGAATTCCCCAAACAGCTTAAGGCGAAAGCCGGGATGGCAGCTTTGAAAGGGCTCAAGCGAATTTCTTCCCCAACTTTTTCCCGCCCGTGCTTGCCTATCATCTCCAGTGATGGCCGCGCAGTCGACGGGGCGTTAAACGCTAGTTTTCCTTCCTTTCCTCCAAAGTCACGTAGGCTGAGCGACGGAAATTGTGGTGAAATTTTGCAGCATCGCTTCTCTGTGAATTCTTTTGCAGAATCGTCTTATAGGGCTTGTACATGGAGACATGCAGAATTATCGTTTTTAGTGGCTGAGATTTCTTAGAACATAAGGCTGTCTGTCATCTTTAAGCATGACAAAGTCTCTGCATGTTCTGCTGAATTTGTGAGATGAAACATCGCCAACATTCTATGACATTCAGTGGTCACAAGTATCGCCAAACTTCACACCGTTTGCGGTATGTTGATAGTATTACTTTGGGACCGCATATTCACGACTTAATAAAACGCAGTTTTTGTACATACTCATTCCGACTTTATTTTGTGCAAGGCATCTTCGGTGGCCTGGAATATGTACGTATCGAAACAAATATTCTCTCATTCCCTCCCTCGACCTCTCTCTCTCTCTCTCTCTTTCTGTCTCTCTCTCTCTCTCTCTCTCTCTGTATTCCACACACACACACACACACACACTCACACACACACACACACACAGAGAGAGAGAGAGAGAGAGAGAGAGAAAATTTGGAGTAGGTGGCTTAAGTACCAATTGAAACAAAAATGGAGGGCGTAACCATTATTTGCCAGTTCTTTACTGTGTAGTTCACTTCTGCTTCACTCGACATTCGCTGAAATAGCTTTTAATCAGCACGTATAATATGCAAAAGACACCTGCTGCATACTCTCAAATATTTGTCAGTACAATCTTTCATCATTATAATATTAAAAGAATATGGCGCAGTGAAATGCGTTAGCCAATTAGATGCGAGCGGACTGATAATGAACTGAGAAATTCAAGAACAGGACCAGCCTTTCACTTGTCCTCTAGCCATTTTGCACTTTCTGTCAAGGTCATAGGAAAAGGAAGCTTATGGTGAAAACAGCTGTCGAAAAATATTACGTTGATTTAGTTAATTAGATGAAACGGCAAAGCACTCACGATCCCGGTACAACCACTACTTCAGTTGAGAAGTAAATGAAAGTTTAAAGAACAGCCACAAAATGCGCCCCACCTGCCGTGGTGTGTGGTATGACCTGGATCTGCCTTGGGGCGTCGGTAACAAACAGCCTCGCGTTTCAAAGGCCGGGAACGTGATATACAGTGTCCGACATCAAGGGGCCGCAGGGGGCTAGCTGGCTGCATTGACGTCATCGTGTCACAAATTTTTTTCGTCCTACGCAGCACTACGTGCCAATCGCTCAAATAACTTGAAGCGCTTTTCGAAAAAAAAAAAAAAAATGGGCGCTTGGGGATGGAGCGAAAAGAATCACGACAGCAGATGCAGATTAATCCCAGAAGTACACGTAAAACAGCCACACCTTAATGGTATAAGTGTTAACACTTACGTACTAGACAGATGTTGAAGTAAAAGTGTTTAAATCAACAGCATACCAAATTTAATCGGTGGTGTATTGTCTTCTATTAATTAAAACTTTGGCTGTGGTGTGTGGGATTAAAGGGACCAGATCATTAAAACTTTAAATGTGTAGATAAGTTTTAAGTTCGTAGTTCTTCACGGCTGGAATCAATTTCTGTAAAATTTTTATGGTTTGTTGGCTGCATCATGTTGTAAAATGATGACCTCTCATTATTCGCCAATGTGGGCCAACAATATTCCATCTGAAATTATTGTGCATATGAACATCATCTGGCAATCTTTCTACTCCCGTCATCCAATCAAATCACCAGATTTATTTTACCACTTCTTAAGGATTTATGGGCTCAGGACTGAAACCGATACCTTAGAATTACGGCTGAGATGTCCTAGCAGTATTATTCTCCTTGATGAAGACAACATCCGTCATTGGCCGAAACATGATGCAGTCTATAAGCTAGAAGACTTTTCTGGAAGTGATAGTTTGTTGGTTCCACATTTAAAAAAAAGCATTTTTTAGAAATAAATAAATAATTTGTTTAAAGTGACGGCAGTTTCAATCGTAAAGTTTTCGTTTGAAAAATCAGGTCTCATACAGGATCATTTTCAAGTGACGTCAAGCTGACGTTAGTCAGCTTATTGAACATGTAAGTCATGTAAAATGAAAACGATTTTGTACAAGGTCGGAATCATCGTCATATTTTTTTAAATTAATAAATCTAGCATTTGAAAGCATCGTTGTTGACTGCTGTTGCCTAGATTTTCGAAGCTCGCCACTCTTCTCTCGAAGAAAGTAATTCTTAAACAACTTGTTCAACCAAATTCGTTAATGTATCTTCGCTGTCGACGAATTTCTCGAAAGACAACGGAAACACGGAAGCCTCAAGGTGCGAAACTAGGAGAGTACGTGGGATGTAGAAACACGTCACAACCAATCTCATCAATCTTATCGGGTGGGAAGAGCATATGACACATTTTTTCCGACAGTCTTATTCAACTTGACTGCAAGTTGCTAAAATTGTTGGTAATTGTTCTACACGAAACGCTCGTCCACATTTCTCCAAGGTCACACAAAGTGTAATAGCCAAGTTCAAATAGGAGCAGCTTGAGCATCCGTATTACAGCCCGGGTATGTCACCCTGCGACTTCCACGTGTTTGGTCCACTAAAAAAAGCATCTCAAAGGGAAGGGCTTCAACTCCGACGACGAACTGACGGACACAGTGGAGTACTGGCCCTGTCACAGTCACAGGAATTCTGGGAACAGGGAATACTTAGACTCGTGAAAGAGTGGAATATTTGTGCTCAGACTTCTGGTGATTACTTTTGAACAAAGACTTCAGTTATATCCACAGTTTTGTTTCGTAACTTTTCTTTTGAATACACGTCATATACATGTGGAAATATCTGTTATTGTATAACTATACGATTACTGACCAATAACCAGAAACGGTCAGATCATAATGTGTCTGGGAGTATGATCACGGAGCGACTTAAAGTGGAACGAGGATATGAAAACTATATACTAGACATAATGATTGGAAGAATATTGAGAAAATATAGTCCATCCACGAAGGAGGTAGCTTACAAAACCTTCGACCGATCTTCTAGTATTGCTCCCAAGTCTGGGACTGTTATCATGTAGGCTTGATAGAGGAAAGAAGTGATCCACATAAGGGCGCTACGTTTCGTCACGGTTCGTTTGGTAAGCGCGACGGCACAGTAAATATGTTTATGCGTCATTAGTGGCAGACGCTGCAGGAGAGGCGCTGTCCACCAGGATGTGGTTTACTGGGAAAATTCAGAAAGCGAATATTCCTAGAAGTCAGCCAACCTACTGCTTCGTTCTACATATATCTCGCAAAAAGACCATGAAGGTTTAATCTGAGACATTCGAGCTCATATGGAAGCTCGTCAATAATCGTTCTCCCGGGGCCCCAAATGAAGCAGGAAGAGTTGTAATCGATATACTCTTCGCCACACGCCGTAGAGGCTCAGATGTAGATTTCGATGGATGCAACTACTACCGCCTACGCCAATGAGTACTGACAATTCTCGTCCCAAGTAAAGTGGTTCACAGCTCGACAAGTGTCCGGAAATTTGTTTACCGGTCTCTTTTTCTTATTCTGACCAATACTACTCCTCTTGAAAGTGAGCCTCCGTAGCTGAGCGATCTGCGCGTCTGACTGCTCTGTAGTGGACCTGGGTCCAGTTTTCGGTAGTGGCGGGGATTTTTTTTTCCTTGGTGGGAAGGCTGGAACGTGAAGGAGGTAGAAGAGATTCTTGGACGGGAAGTAGCGGCTCTACTTTTTGGTAAAACCACAATGGCTGAGGGTGCACAGCGCACCCACATGACGCCCGTTGCTGGAGTAAGACGCAGCGGACGGCTAGCATCGAGATTGTAATAATGTGGAACTTTCTTTTGTTAACACATTGCATCTACATTTACAACCATTGCAAAAACGAGTGTTGATAAACATACGTATCTATGGTCTCTAATTTCTCTTATTTTCTCGTTAAGGTCATTTCGCGAAACATATGTGGGAGAAAGCAATATGCCATCTGACTCCTCTGGGAACGTGCGCTTCTGGAATTTCAGAAGTAGACCTTTCCGTGATGGACTCCAGCAGCGTCTGGTACTGAAGTTTGTGAAACGTCTCCGTAACACTCTGGCGCTTAGTTATCGACTCTGTGACGGAACGCGCTGCCCTTAGTTGAATTTTCTCTGTCTACTATTAATGCAACGTGTAACGTCTCCAGATTCGTAAACAATACTCAAGAATTGGTGTTACAAGTGTTTGTATGCTACTTCTTTCGTTAATTAACTATACGAGATGATCAAAAAGTTTCATTAGAAGGAATACTAACCTCTTATCTACACGTCGGCGCTTATACACCCGCATCATAGTCACGTTGGGTTGCATATACGCTGCAGTAACACCCGCAAACGGATACTTTATGATCGCTCCTTGTACATTTTCTGTATTAGTATAAGCGGAAATAGTTTTGTAATCTTTTGCCACAGGGAGATTGGTACCTCCGACTACCAGAGTTAATGTTTTTACACGTAGATGACTTTCCTTCTGGCTGTCTTGCTGGACGCGCATTTTACTTAGTATTGTACGGCTGTCAGTGATGGGGAGGAGTTTTCTCTATCTCGGTGTTCTCTGAATGAAGAAATATTCGCCAACGCATTTGCATTTGCTGTGATCACAGATGTTTGGAAGACATGACTGGCGAAAATTTCTTCTTTCGCCCGTCACGATGCAGAACTTTGATTTTTCGTGAACAGGACACGGTCTGGGCAGCTATTCCTTGATTAGCACGCACGTACTGAGGAAAACATTACATCACTCTTCATCCTTTTAAATGCTTTCAATGCAGAAAATATAGCTGCTTAAATTGTTCAAATTTTAACACAGTTTCAGATGTCCGTGCTTGTGGCCAAATCATTGTTATTTCAACAGTGTTTAACACAGACATGTTCCTACTTTCAAAGGCTAATCTTTTAACCGTCCGTACCTTCTCAGTTAATGTACAGGAGATCGGGTTTTGCTTTACTTCGTCTCGGTCTTTAATATTTGCGTTTGATGACTGCAAACATACTTAATATTTGCATGCTCACCGCGCATTGAACAGTTCCGTTATTTGCTGCATGATCAGACGTATTGCACCTTGCGTGAGTTACTTCATAAGGATTGCGTAGCAGCGCTTTTAGTAAAAGCGGCTTGGTTTGTTTCAGGTCGCAGTAAAGTGTTACATCACAATCATGTAGCATGGCAGAGCGGAGCTGAGTTTCGTTATATTGCATACATATGTAAGAACTAGCATCAAGGTTATGACAAAACAGTTTTCGGAGTATCCTACATCGCTTAAGATTAGTATCAGTACCTGCATATGGTTGTTCAGTACGTCAGTCAGTATCAAAATCTCGATTGTCGAAATGTTATCAATCACCGCTGTTAGGTCACATTTCCTATAAGATTCAGAACATTGTTTTAGAAAATTCTATATCATTCTAAATTCATACTGTTACAGAATCACGTTTCATATTCAGAAAGTTGCAAAGTCATATTATATTTATGTCACAGTATACAAACTGCACAGCTTAAAGATTACAGAGCAATCGCATTTAGAAACACAAACAATAAAGATTACGCAGATATGTTAGAACTGCTAACACGAAGGTTAAAAGTGCAAACTTGTAGGTTTCAGAATCTCCCAAAGAGTCTCAGCTTGACTTCCGCTTTTCATCAGATTAGTACAACGTGTTCATTCCACTTTAGGTAGCTCTGAATGGTTACTCCTAGTTGCTTTAGGGTAGTTCCTATTTCCAGTAATCTGTCCCCAATAACGTTCTCGAACAGTAGTGGATGTCTTCGTATAAGGACCAGTGAAATGAAAGTCAGGGATATCTACTTGTATGTCCTGTTTGGGCGACACTCAAACAGTGGTGTGTATGTACGATCCTCCTTCGTGAATGACTTTCTAAACACGACATTTAAAACTTAGCTGGCACCGTTTGCAATTTGCACTAATGTTCTAGTGGATAACGTTGGAGGCAATTCAACGGCGATGTTGTCGCCTGTAGCAGACAATCAACTCCTGTTTTGAAGAACGCGTTTGGTCGCGGGTGGATCCACAAGTGCACCCACTCTTGCACTTCTTCGTCCGACTGAAACTGACGTCCACGTAGGTCATGTTTCAGGTCGCCAAAGATGTCAGAATCACACGGTGAACGACCTTGGCTGTACGGAGGAAGCTGCAGTGTTTCCCAACCAAATCGCTGAAACGTAGGGTACCTCTGGTTGGCAGTGTGGGGGAGGGTGTTATCGTGCAACAGGTTGGTTCCATCTGACAGCATTCCGACAGGCCGAGGGCAAACGGCCAAGCCAACAGTGGAAACATTCCACATCTTCTCTTCCAAAGAAATCCAAAGCTGTCCACACGAGTTCTGGTAAGGTCATGATGACCTTCTTCTTCGACTGCAGACGCCCTCTGCTCGTCCAGTTCGTCTAGCGTGGAACCACAAACAATGCGCAGCGCTATGAAGAGACTTTGCAGAAACTGCGACGCACCAAAACGCCCAGGAATCATCCTGTTGCACGGTAACTGCACAATGCCAATCGGATGGATGCTACGCTTCAGAGATTTTGTTGGGAAACATTGCAAAATCCTCCATGCAGTACGGATCCTTCACCATCTGATTTTCGCGTCTTTGGCTACCTGAAGATAGAAATGCGTAGGTGTCGGCTTCAGTCGGACGGTGAAGTGCAAGAGTGGGTGCGGTTGTGAATCTGTCAGTGGCCAACTGCTTTCTATGAAGGCTTAGTTTTCCTTTTTGTCTTACGACATCCTACGAACAATGGATGAAGGGCGACAGGCAGTTTCCATATTCCCAGATTTCCGGGAAGTATTTGACACAGTGCCTCAGTGCAATGTGTTAACAAAGGTCCGAGCATGTTAGAGTAGGTTCTTTGATATGTGAGTGACCCGAAGACTTTTCAAGTAGCAGAACCCAGTAGGTTATCCTGAATGGCGAGTGTTCATCGGAGGGAAACCCATCGTCGCAAGTGTCCCGGGGAAATATGATAATAATGCTCGCGAAACGCTGTTGAGGAACTTTAGATAACGTGTGTTTGAGACAACTGCGGAACGATCTACTGCCAGCAACGTACGTCTCACGTAATGAGGGCGAGGAGAAATCTAGGTTCGTTATAGAAGCAAACAGGCAGCCGTTTTTCCACCGTTGTAGCAATGGTACAAGATACCGTTCGCCACACGCCGTGTGGTAGCTTCTGGAGTATGTTCAGGATGTACAGCGAACGAGTCTATGATTTCAAAATTATTTATCTCGAAAACGAAGATTGCCAGATGAGTGCAACAAAAACTATATTTATTGTGAAAGCTGAAACAATCTGATATGGGAGTTATATAGAAGTTTCGAAATAAACTGAGGCGACAGAAGTCATAGCATACCGACATGCACATACATATACAGATGACGTTAGCATCGCATACACGAAGTATAAAAGGGCAGTGAATTGGCGGAGCTGTCATTTGCATTCAGGTGATTCATGTGAAAGTGAGTCCGACGTGATTATTACAGCACGACGGGAACTGACAGACTTTGAACACGGAATGGTAGTTGGAGCAAGACGCTTTGAACAATCCACTTCAGCAATCGTTGAGGAATTCAATATTTCGGGATTCACAGTGCCAGGAAGGTGCCGAGAATACAAAAATTCAGGCATTACCTCTCACTACGGAAAACGCAGTGGCCGGTGGGCTTCACTTATTCACTTAACGACCGACAGCGGCGGCGTTTGTGTAGAGTTGTCAGAGCTATCAGACCAGCACCACAGCGTGAAATAACGCAGAAATCATTGTGGGACGTATGACGAACGTGTGCATTTGAACAGTGCGGCGAAATTTGAAGTCAACGGGCTATGGCAGCAGTCGACCGACGCGACTTCCTTTGCTAACAGCACGAGATCGCCTGCAGCACCTCTCCTGGGATCGTGACCATATCGGTTGGAGCTTAGACGACTGGAAAACCTTGGCCCTGCCAAATAAGTCCCGATTTCACTTGGTAAGAGCTGATGGTAGCGTTCGAGTGTGGCGCAGACTCCACGTTGTCATGGAAGTTATCAAAAAGACACTGTGCAAACTGGTGGTGGCTCCATAATCGTGTGGGTGTGCAATCGTGGAATGGACTGAGTCCTCTGGTCCAACTGAATCGATCATTGACTATAAATTGTTGTGTTCGGCTACTTGGAGACCATTTGCAGGAAACAAAGATGGAATTTTTATGGAGGACAATGCGCTATGTCACGGGGCGACTGGTTTGAAGAACACTCTGGACATTTCGAGCGACTGATTTGGCCACCCACGTCACCCGATATGAATTCCACCGAACATTATGGGACATAATCGAGAGGTGAGTTCGTGCACAAAATCCTACACCTGCAACCCTTTCGAAGTTAAGGACGGAAGTAGAGGCAGCATGGCTAAATATGCCTGCAGGGGACATCCAGTGACTTGTTGATTCCATTCCACGTCCAGCTGCTGCATTACGCCTGGCAAAATGAGGTCCGTCAGCGATACTAAGAAGTATCCCTTGACTTTTGTCACTTTAGTGTAGTTCTAAAAGCTGCTAATAGGTGGCGCTTTATGCTGTGCAATTCGTATAGTATCATTGTGCACAAGTAAGCTTGTCATCTGCAGGCAGTCTTTGCAATCACATCATAATCTTAAAATGTGCACCACTCGCAATAAGGACGTGGCGCAAACGAACAATGAAATTTGCCATCACATTCTGTGATGCCTCGGTGGAAATGAGTCAGGTGGCAGACAGATGGCTGATCGGGCTCGTCTAGCGTGGCGGGACTGATCCGGTAGACAGTGTCTTGCAAAGTTTCCCACAAAAGTAGTTAGAAGGAGTGAGACCGGGTGAACATGGAGACGATCCATCCTTGCGCCAGTGAATTTGCAATAAACCAACGATATGGCTCTATTCCCGAGGTATTTATCAAGAAGTGGAACACCTGTTTGACATGATGTGGTCTCGTCCCAACTTGCATGAACCACTCGGTGCCTAGTCGACCCTCCAACACTAGTTGTATGGCGACAAACTGTTCGAAAATTGCAACGTAACGTTCACCAGTTATCGTTACTGCATGAAAAAGGGGCCAAGAATGCCTCTGCTGCATACCGCAGCCGAAACAGCAACTTTGACAGAATACAGTGGTTTCGCTTCACAGAAACAGGGATATTCGAAGCTCCAAAATCACCAGTTTGGGTTATTCAAGAGTCCATTCAGGTGAAAGTGTGCTTCGTCTGCTAACCATACGCAGCAAACATCACTCCTTCAATATCAGTTTCATTTCGGAACTTATCTATAACTTCTGAATAAAATTCTTTCAGCTTTCACAATTAATGTACTGGTTCTTGCACTCATCTATCGACCTTAGTTTTCGAGATATTTAGTTTTGAAATCAAGGACTCCTTCGATGGTCACCGTGTATGTATGATGTCCAGTCGCACTAATGTGACCACCTGTCAGAATGCGCCTTTGGCAGTGCGTGCCGCTGCGAGACGTGCATTAACAGAGTCAGTGAGGTTTTGAAAGGTACCAACAGGGATACGGAGCCATGCCGACACCATTGTAATGGCCAGCTGCGTTAGATTTCTGGGTTGAAGATCCATGGAGCGGAAAGCTCGACCGAGATGTTACACAGTTTGTCGGTTGGGTTTAAAGCTGGGTGTTATGGTAGCGAGGGGAGTACGGTAAACTCATGCTGAAGGTCTTAAAACCACGCACTTACACTGCAGGCTATGTGACTATTTGCATTGTCCTTCTGCCAGATGCTATCGTGCCGAGGAGAAACAAACTGTATGTAGGGGTGGACACGGTCCCAAACAATAGATACATACTTGTGTTGATCCATCATGCCTCATAGAAGGACGAGATCGTCGAGGGAATGCCCTCCGGCCTGGGCCCTTCCGACAATTGTTGCAGGGTGTTTCCTTTCAGACGTTTCACGCCATACACACCAATGGCCACCTGTCCGATGGAGTACAAAACGCGATTCATCCGAAAAGGCAATCTGTCGCCACTTAATGCACGCCCAGTTGCGGTAGTCGGGTCCCCGTTAGAGGCTTCGTCGCCGATGAACAGCAGCCAGCACGGGAGCATCAGCCAGGCACCTGCTGCGGAGGCCCAAACGCTGGAATGCTCGGTGAACAGTCATCGAGGAGACACTGTTGGTAACTCCTTGGTTCATCTGGGCGGTCAGCTGCAGGTCCTTCCGCATGTACACAACTCCGCAGCCGTCGTTCAACCCTGTCATGTATGACTCATGGTGCACCACAGTTGCCTCGGCGCCGGTTTCCGACAGAGCCATTTTGCAATGCACGGTACACTTCAACAACAGCGGCACACGAACCGTTTGCAAACGTAGCCGTTTCGGAAGTCCTTCCACCCTCGGCCCAAAACCACTGATCATGCCCTTTTGGACGTCAGATAAAACGCTGTGTCTCTGCATTACACAACAACTGCACTGTTTCCCGCGTCCCTTCGACACGCTTTATATGCCCTCCACTGCTAGTACTTCCACCTGGTGTCTGTGAGTGGTTATTAGACATTGAAGTCGATACAGGCGGCGGTCGTGTTAATTTGACTGTATCGTGTAGAACTACGTATACATTTTCTTCCGGAACTGCCTTTTCACCGGTCAATGACGAATCTGTCTAGGTCGTAGTACGTGTATAGAAACAAAAACATTAATAACTGTAGCTACACTGGCTCCGCTATGGGTTATAAGACTGGAGGGGGTGCATAGGGGAGTTTGTATGTGTGGCCCCGCCGGCAGGGCAGGGCAGGGCAGGTCCCGCCTCGGCCCTCGGCTGCGCTGTACTATTTATAGCAGCGCCGGCGGCTGCGGGACGCGCCCGCATCAATACGCCGGCGGCGTGGCGCGGCGCGCCTCCTGAAACCTTGATGACCCGCCGTAGCAGGACGCGGCGCGGCCGCCGGACCGCCGCTAAGTCTTCACTGTCACCTCGACCACACGTCGGCCGAGGGACGCCGTAACAACACGGCCGTGCTTCCAGCAGCAACCGTAAAGCCTCTTGTGCCCGTGGGACGGCCGCTAAAGGCTAAGTTCCCCTTCGGCTGGAGAGCGCTTAGCGACCTGCCACTTACTGTTGCTCTCGGCAAGCGAAAGGAAGATGCTTACATTCGTTTGTTCTTTACTAGAAGCTTTATGTTCTTTGACAGTTCGTGTACTGATCTACAGTGTCGTCTTTATTATAGCTAAACTGCTCAAAAGAATTAGGGGAACACGTTTATGAACGTCCCCTATGTTAAGTCTATTTTTAAACATGCAGTTCCTTGTAAGTAGGCTGTTTATGTTTTCTTTATGTAAGTAGGCTGTTTATATTTTCTTATTGGTAACGTTACGTAGCGCTCTATATGAAAATCACTGGCTGTGCTGTGTGCAGTCTGTGGCTAGTTTGCATTGTTGTCTGCCATTGTAGTGTTGGGCAGCGGCAGCTGGATGTGAACAGCGCGTAGCGTTGCGCAGTTGGAGGTGAGCCGCCAGCAGTGGTGGATGTGGGAAATGAGATGGTGGATTTTTGAGTACAGAATGGATATTATGAACTGCTATGTATATTATGCTTTTTCAACACTATTAAGGTAAATACATTGTTTGTTTTCTATTAAAATCTTTCATTTGCTAACTATGCCTATCAGTAGTTAGTGCCTTCCGTAGTTTGAATCTTTTATTTAGCTGGCAGTAGTGGCGCTCGCTGTATTGCAGTAGTTCGAGTAACGAAGATTTTTGGTGAGGTAAGTGATTTGTGAAAGGTACAGGTTAATGTTAGTTAGGGCCATTCCTTTGTAGGGATTTCTGAAAGTCAGATTGCGTTGCGCTAAAAAATATTGTGTGTCAGTTTAAGCACAGTCTTGTATAAATTGTTCTAAGGGGACGTTGCATAACCTGTGGTCTTATTGCATGGCTTGAGATCTTCGGTTTCAGCGTAGGCAAGAATTAAAATCACTCACCATTTATTGGCTATATTATGCATTACAGTGTCAGATGACCCCTCAGAAGGAAGTGCTTTTTATTGAGATACACAGAGAGCAGTTGTCATTTCTGGACATTGTATTCAACCAAGAACGTGTAATGTGACATCTTAATGCAGCGAGAGTTGCAAGGGCAGTCTGTTTGATCCACAAAGGATGGTGCAGATGCCAATGCTTCTCCATGTATCATCCATAGGTTGAGGACACTCTACAGTAAGACAGGTGAGTTAGAAGGAACGAGACCGATTTCTGGGCATCTCTGCATTGCAGTGTCGTACGGACGCACTGCATTACGCTCTCGTGAAGGTAGCCACGTCTGTGAATAGGATGGAGGACAGAAATCCCAGCACCGTAGCGAATTTTGCAACGAACGAGCGACAGTGCCGTTGCCGCAGAGGTAAATCCGTAGATATTGAGGACTGCACGCGGCGTGATACATATAGTGATAGTTGTCGTAGGGAATCTTTCACACTGTGGTCTGACTTATCTCATGCTGACGGGCCACCTACCTGGTGCTCTTGCTGGGGTCACTGTCAGGGATAATCTGCCCCCATCTTCAAGTGGGCGTACCTCTCTTGGAACGCATTTCCGGCCAAACGTCCTTACGACCTTTTCTGCTTATTATCCTCTCAGGGGTCGTTCCCCATTTAGCAAACTCATCCTGTATATTGTAAACCTAATGGTAATGAGAAGATTTACTGCATCTGCAGATGTGTCCTGACTAATCTCGGAAAGTTGCGGCTAAATGTGGCCTAAGGAGCGGCTGTAGACATGATACATTCGACAACAATAATCTGCCATCTAGCACAACATTTGTTAGTCAGTTGTTTAAATAATTCTCTGACCCTAATTACGCTTTGCAGGTCATGTTGGGTGCATCTCATGCCTAACAAGAATCTGATTCTCGTATGAAAGAAGGCAGTTTAAGACGAACCCAAGTTCCGCAGTTAGACCAAAGACATTGACGGCAGTCTGCCAGTCCGTCGTGCCCTTCGTTTACGCCGGCCGGTGTGGCCGAGCGGTTCTAGGCGCTACAATATGGAACCGCGCGACCGCTACGGTCGTAGGTTCGAATCCTGCCTCGGGCATGGATGTGTGTGATGTCCTTAGGTTAGTTAGGTTTAAGTATTTCTAAGTTCTAGGGGACTGATGACCTCAGCAGTTAAGTCCCATAGTGCTCAGAGCCATTTGAGCCCTTCGTTTACAATAGTTGATTAATCTCTCGTTTATGACACAAGTTAGCAAGCGTGGTCCACCCCTGACCCGTTTTTCTTCTTGGCAGCATTAAGAAATCCGACACTCTGATAAACGATTCAAACTTCTGCAGCTGTTGCTTCTGGCGCTGAACCGAAATCATCTCATTTTTCATTCCCGAGGCACAAACTGCGAAACCTATAAGTCACGGACAACCCAAGATATATGTGTTCTTCCATTACTGCCAAACCTTTGATTTACTATGAGTTAGCACATTACACTGTTTAAATGCGTGCTTCATCCATCGGATAAACACGCATTGCTGATGAAATATCACAGGAAATGAAAAACATCAAGGTGCATAAATCAGTTATCTGGTATCATAAAGCTTTGATGTTTTTATATTTGTGAATAGCTTAAATCTTGCATTTGCTCTGCAATTTAATAGTTATCAATGATGGTACTTTAAACGACAGAGAAGCAAAGGAAAATCTACGGCCCTTCGGTCATAAAACATATCTGTGGTTCTTATTGGAAGTTTTAGTGTCCCATAAACCTACTTTATTTTTCCGCTTAATCGCCGCCCACTTCTAAACACTCTGCTTCAGCGTCTCTGCATATATGTTCTCCGACTTGGAATTCAATCAGTTCTCAAGTGTGATCTTGAGTTCCTCGTCAATTCTAAACCGTTCTCCAACACGTCACTGTTTTAAGCACAGTAAGAATTAATACTAGGGACTGTAGAGCGGCGGTCGGGCAGTCGCCAACAGATAGATGAAACCTATCCTTGGTGCGGTGTGTGGACGCATGTTGTTGTGGAGAAGGACTATTGAGGATTACAGTTTTCCGCGCCGTGGCTTTGGATGCGTCGTCTCAGTTTGGTGAGTATTTCGCACTACGTGTCAGCTGTAATTGTTGACACACGTTCCCAGGAAACACACTAAAGCAATATTCTTTCCGCTCCTAAAAACGGTACCCATCATATGTCGATTCGAGTAAGGAGATTGGTTACTTGATTCTGCGTTGGTGCAGCACATTCATATCTCAACAGCTGCAACAGCGTGGCGAAACATGTTTTAATCTTGCCTATAGTGCTCCAAAACTGCTCGTCCGCTTGACGTTCTTCGTCCTGTGTCCTGATCATTTGGGGTACTTAACTCGTTAACAGTTTGAGATCTTCGAGCTGTTTCGTGACAATAGTGTAAATTAATGGCCCGTCCAACATGATGGACTTCATCAGTCACCGCACGAACTGTAAATCATCAGTCAATTTATACTTTTTGGCAGAACAGTTGCACGTTTCCGTCGGCCTGGATACTGAGTCTGATATTCCGCTCTTCACCATACTCATTTGTATCGCCACTTCTCAGGTCTCAACACCATTCCCTAAAGTTTCCGTCACACATTACTGTAGACACAACCCCTGATGAATTTGGTCGATCCTCTTACACACGAAAATAGAATTACAACACGCCCTTTGCAACCGACAAGAGCAACGATTTTCGAGGTCGTTGTTGTTTCCTTTCACCTAATGTCAGACAACTACCGAATCAAAACGGTTACGTCTGTGGCTTGTTAAACAATCAACAGATGGCGTTGGGATGGTCTGAGCTGCCAAAATTTGTATATGAGCAAACGACTTTTGCTTTTCGAATTCGTCTTGTACATGAAGCTCTCTATAGGGCCTAGGTCTATGTCAAAATACTTTTTATAATCGTAACAAACAGCTCATTCAGAAATTTATTATAAATATTATTATTTTACAAGAATCTCTACATTTGCGTAAATGACCTGTGTTTGCCCTATTCAATAGTTCGCCACGCACAAATGCCGAGGATATGAGAATGTTCTCAATGTTAACCCATTACGACTATTGATCTTTTGTTTTAAAGATCAGTAAGGTTGATTTATTTACTTTTAATCTTATTGTAATCGTAACTAAAGAATTTCGCTTGTCTAGTGTGTTATCTCTATCCACCCATAAAATAAAAACGTCCTCAGACTACTCCTCTCTTACTGCTGTTCGCTTCTGGAACAAGTTACCCTGCACTTTGTGCATATTTTAACGTCACTGCCCGTTAACTAGGATTTAATTATATTACTTGCAATTAATATGGAAGGCAATTTCGGATTGTGAACTATTTTTGTATTAAGTTGAAAAACAATGGCGGCAACGATGAGAGTAACTGGGGCCTCTTTCATTAAATGACTGACTTAATTCTGAACTTTTACGAAAGTTATTGCAGTTTCTTCTGAAAGTAGGAACGGTATGTAGTTTTGGCTTGGAGAGCAAATATTTTGGTATAACTTGTTACTGACCGTGAATTTAAATACGTTTCCTTGCAAAATTACTATTAAACTGACTATCGGACTTCGTAATATTAATATGACTATAGGTTCTAACGTGTTTCACAAACAAAAGACTACGTCGCATGAAATGGCGCACTCCAAAAGAAAAGCTTCGGTATTTAAGAAAACACACAAAATTAGGAATCTATAAAGGAAGGACACCTTTCTAAATGAAATATGGTTAAACTTTAACAGTATATTTCAAAGAAATAAAGGTCAGCTTTCACTATTTCACACAGCAAACATTTGATGCTTAATATTTAAAACTAAAGATGCGATATTCAAATACACGCACTAGATATTCCGATTTCTAACAACAGTTGCAAATGCAAATAATTACGTAAGTGTCCAAGAAAGATCTCCTATGACCATTTCATCAAAACCTTAGAATTAATTGCTTAATATGAGTCAAGCTAACCAAGAGCGACAAGCGCAATAGCAACAGAGTAAAGGCGAAAAACGAAAGAGCAAAAGAGCAGAGCAAAAGAGAGTGGTGTCCTTATTTCATTGCTATTTATGCTAATAACACATTATGATCCTTGTGTGATTATCTATATGTTATTCAAAGGTGTCTGGCATATTTACATTACATTGAGTAAATTACGTGTAAAAGTTGTGGACGTTATAATATTTTAAAGGCCAGGTAAATATAAGAAACTGAAGCACCAGCTTCTGTCATTCTCATAGCTTTTGCCTAAAAACGTTAACGTATATGGCCAGATACCACACTGTCGAACAAATGTTCTCTCAGTTACTCTCTTTCTCCTTTGATTTCTCAATCAGTTACGCCACTTTCTCTTCCCCTACTTCCATTACTTTTCTTTTATCAAGTTCCTCTCTCTCTCTCTCTCTCTCTCTCTTTGCTCATGTCCACTGCCGTCAGTCGTCATAGTTTACATCTGCCTGCCTGTGATTTGTCTTTGTTGTTGCACTTTTCATGAATGAATATAAACCGTGTATCTTTCGCTGCTATAACGACTATTGTCTTCAAGTTTTATGTTACGGTTATTTGTAAACGTTGAATTCAGTATTAAATGTGAGACTTCTCTTAATATGCCTGTCGTCACGGATGTAACGTTAATGCCTAGTCGGATATAAGAGAGGGTCTGACAGCCCTAATCTCGACAGGATAAGTAAATAAATAAGTAAATAAATAAAGCAAAGCCGGTGGAACGTGTGTGCTGCGATCTGAGGTTTGTAGGGGAGAGTTGACTATAATATAATGGTTCGAAACTTGTACTTCATACTACTACTATTACCACTATAAAATTCTTACTTGTTGTACGACATTTGGTGAGGTCAGCATGAACTACGCGATTCTTGGAGCCATATTGTCAGCTATGAGTTCTGTATGTTGAACAGATCGTCTGAAGACAGCATTCATTTCGCTGTTGTTTTCATCTAACTTTTTGAGTACGTGGCGAAGAGAATTGCTATGATAAGTTAAGGAGCCGTATTGTCAGCTATAAGTTGTGTGTGTTGAGGAACTGATCGTCTAAAGACATGATTAATTTTGTTATTGTTTTCATATAACTGAGTACGAAGAGACTTACTGTCGCAAGGTAAATGGCAACGTAATGTTTTATTTACGAGCGACTAAGCGACTATACTTGAAATAACTTTGGTTCTCAGACAGTTACGAATGTGTATTGGTTGTGATTCGTTTGTAGGAAATTAACAAAGAGAAATGACGACGTCCATAACGTACTACTATAAGTTTCCGATATTGTTCCACTAGAATTTAAGAAACATGCATTTAGCATTATTAATGCAACTTATTGTTGAGAAATGATGTTATTAATTTTCTAATGAATTCCTTATCCTAAGTTATTAATTAAATAATCATTTTGTATCTCAATATGGCAACAGGAAGATGGGCTGGAAAGCGAAGCACAAATAATTCGAATTTAGCTGTAATAGCATGTCTAAATGGGGATCATGGATTACATGAATGTGTACGGATGTAAAATGTGCCTTAGCAAACAAATAAGAGGCATGCTGAAAATAAAAACAAAAATGAAAACTGGGATATAAGAATTTTTGGCGGTAGTGAAGTGTTTTCCAACGAAACTGAAAAAAAAAAAAAAACTGGAAGAGCATATTCTTCCTTTTGTAGAGAGGGTGTTCGACTGAAGCATGCTGAACGTGAGAAAACTTCGATACTGCAGAACGAAACAGATTGCCCCATAGTTTCAATGTAGAAGATTACGTGACAGGAAAAGAGTGGGCTCAAGTTATCTGTCCAAGAAATATTTCCGAATTAGAGGGAAATGTTGAAAGCTATAAACAAACCGCAACGAGCAGTCAACTAGACTGTGAGGTGACGAACAGTATATCTGAAAAAAAAAATTAACAGAAGCAAAGCAGAAGAAATTTTGAATTACGCCTCTTTCTGTGAAAAGGAAGTGTTTCGGATATCTGGAAGCAAGCCACCACACAAACTATTTCGTAAAACACAGAAGTGGTATGAGTTGTGCGAGGAAGATAGAATGGAAGAAATGATTAGATGCATGAAATACAAAACGTGATTGCATGCAAAGTGCACAGGTGAGGGTAGGGGGGGGGGAGTAGTGAAGAAGTTACATTGCAACGCCCGCAAATAGTGATGTAAGAACTAAAACATGGAACATTTCCTTAAACTTAGTCTAGTACCGGTCTTCAAGCTGAGTGACGTACTTTGTGAGGGTGGTACAGTTTATACACCCACTAGTACAAATTGGGAAACCACATTCCTAATTTGTACCGCTTACAGACGGTTAGGAAATTAAGTGTAGAGCGTTTATTTTTCTCCGAATTTTCATTCTTTAAATCAGATACCAAGAACAGTAACCTGCTATTGAAGGCGTCATTGTGTGAATAATTTAGTAACTTGCTATTTAGGCTTTTATAAAGAAAATGTCAAATGTGCTAAATTTAGGCAACTCTCTCCTATTCGTTTTAGTGAGCGATACCGTAATAATTAGCATAGTGTAATGGCACTGACATTATATATGAAAAGTGCGTCGTCTCCTAGTAGGTTAAAATAGATGTTAAATAATGTGGGGAACACAGACCGTGTAACTCGCTGAATTGTATAAAGTATGTTCAAAACCCGTAGAGTTATACTGACGGTAGGGATTCCTAAGCGGATGATTGACATAAGGAACTAATGATCGAAATCTCTGTTGCCGCTTATACAATGAGAAAGGCAGCGAGAGCCTTTTCAACCAGTTTCTACTGATGGTTCGTACACAAAAATCTTCACCTGAACCCTAAAAAAAAAAAAAAAAATCATGCGAGTGAGGTCCGGCGCTCGCTCTGGCCACTGGGCTGTACATTCCCTTCCAATTCAACACTGAGGGCATCTGTTATTCAGGTTTTGAAGGACATTAACACCCGTCCTGTTAAAACTACATCCTCTTGCAGGCAACAAGAGACACACATACTGAGAAGCAGCAACAGTATATACGGCTTGGTTAATCTACTAAATCAACGGTGGCAGAACAGAAAGACAAATGTAATGGGCAGAAACAACTTAAACAATTCAGGGAGCCAATTACTCTTCTTCTCCTTCTTCGTTTCATGTATTAGGCAAATTGGCCGTTACGGTAGCGCATCTCATGTGTAGTCTTCCTGCATTTCTTCTTCCAGTGCATTTATATCTGAGAGTCTTTACCGGGAATCTTTCTCAACCCATACGGTCTACATGTTCCTTCCAGTTTCAACCATTTTCCTTTATTTTTAGTTTATATTATACATTTCTACATAATTTTTTATGTTCTCATTTCTTTTTCGATCTTCTCTTGTACATCCTTTGACTCTTCTTAGAAATCTCATTAATTGGCCTGTATTTTACTTTCTTCGTCTCTTGCATAAGTAAGGTTTGGTACAGCTATTGTTTTATAAAACTTCAGCTGGATTTTTTCTGGCTCTTTAACGTTTGGTTCACACCATGGTTATATCCGTAAGTGATGTTGCATCCTAGTTATTTAAAATGTTTTTCTTGCTCCAAGATTTTATTATTAAAGACTATTTTAGATGTTACTGATTATCTGCTTTGAAACGCCATTACTTTCTTTTTATCTACCGACAACTTTAGGTTATAATCTGAGGCTGTCTGCTGTTTCTTATAGACTTTTATCTATTGAAAGCAAGTTCAAAGAATCTGTCGAGAGAGAAAAACGGCCATCTCATCCAATGTTAACCCAGAGGACGGCTACGTTGTGGGCTTTCGCCGTCCGGTTACCATTTATTACTAGACCATAGATCTTTAGGTTAAAACCTATTTTTTTTCCTGCGTTCCTATATGTAAATAAATTTGTACTTATGCATTTCATTACAACTTAAACTGGAAACCCGTTAATTTTATAACACCTAAAACAGCTTATTTCGACGTTAGTGCCTATTTTTGCCTATTTTAGCTTTAAAATCTTAAAAGTTACCTATTCCTTTAATGTGTCATAAAATTATTGTGTTTCCAAAAGATTAAAATTCCATGCAACAATCGAAGGTGGGAGGTCTGAAGGCGATATTTGAAAAAAAAAGTCTGCAGCTCATACAATCACGGCAGGAAAGCGTAGCCATTGTCGAATTTCTGTTCCACTCCCCAAACTAAACTAGTACTTAAGTGTACCGATGCACGTATAGAGTGTAAGAGGTTCATTGTTCAAAATCAATTCTAGTTTCAGTGCACGAATAGTTCAATAGAAGATAATGCCGAAAACAGCTAGTTCAAAGTGTAGCCGTACAAGACTGTGGATGCCAGAGTTTCCGCACTATATGATAGATGGAAAAATTGTGTTCTGTCAAACATGAAACAAAGTGAAACTTCCTGGCAGATTAAAACTGTGTGCCCGACCGAGACTCGAACTCGGGACCTTTGCCTTTCGCGGGCAAGCGGTCTACCATCTGAGCTACCGAAGCACGACTCACGCCCGGTACTCACAGCTTCACTTCTGCCAGTATCTCGTCTCCTACCTTCATGAAACAAAGTGGTTAGACGTTATGTTTTATGTTTCTTCATTTTTCCCGCCATTTCGAAATTGCGAATTTTTTCTCATATCTTTTTCAGTTGCCGAGTTCAATTTGATACAAGGGAGTGTAAACAATGTGAATATGTCATACAAGTTTTGATTTTTTTTAAGTTTTGAGCTGTAAGAAAAATCTATTCAGTGACAGAACAGTTGGAAAACTAAAACTGCCAAATTGCATCGTTTTTTTTTTAATTTTTTGTTTTGTTAAAATTAAGTACCGGTGTCCCTTAACAACACCAAATACTTTTTGTACACACTTCTGTATAGCATCTTGTTTCTTTCTTGTATTAGATTTCGAGTGATTATAAGCCCCACATAACTCTGATGCATATGGAGCTTTATATATGGCAAAATTAATGTTGTATGAAAATCAGAAATGAAGCAAACGCTTTTAACAAAGACATCTGATGAATTAACCAAAAAAGAACCAATTCTCCAGTGACTTGTGTCATGCTATTGTGGTAGTGCTGCCATCAGTCTGTTCCTGCAGAGTCAAAGTTACGTAAAAATTGTATGGTTTCAGCTTACACTGACGCACTGCACAGCAACCGAGAAGATATTGGGGAGTCTTACTTACGGATCTCTGTTAATGAAACCACTGACAGTCTTGGCAGGTACATTGCAAATCTGAATGTTGGCAATTTGGACACAGATGCGCCATCCAGAGCTTACTTGATTTTTTCGGGACATCTTCCAAAGACAAACCAACAAACGGTTGCACACTTAGTCAACAATGGACTGAAGGTGCTATATCCAAATGGCGTGGATGGAAGCAACGTGCTTCTGGCTTTTATTGATGCCGCTGCACGTATGGTTGCAGCGCTTCAATTGCTTCAATATTCTTTACCTTTTCATGCAGCATGTAACGTGTATCGCCTGGTATCAACTATATGACAGAGCAGGCAAGGCTAGAATTCTCTAAGGTCAATAAAAACGCAAGTTTTTGTAAAGGCACTTCAGAGAATTAGGTGTTCAAAGAACAACTTCCAGATGTCCCCTTGCCACCTGAACCTGTTGTTACCAACTGGGGAACGTGGTTATCAGCAGTGGAGCTCTACAGTAAGCATCTCCCAACAGTCCAGAAGGTAACTGAATAGCTACCGGAGGATGTCGCCTCTGTAATTTCAGCAAAAGAGCCCCCAGTCCTACGGGACTTGGCTTATGTTAGAGCCAACTATACATTTATGGCAAGAAGCGTTTCCGAATTGGAATGCTCAGGGAGATCTATCTACGAGAACATTTCTTGGCACCGGAGGAAATTAAAAAGAAAATTAATGAAGAATTCCTGTGTAACATGCGACGAAATTGAAGCACATCTCTGTCAAATCTGTTTATGCAGATCGTTCTTTTTCTGCATACAAATTACTACTGACTGACGAGCGCCATAGATTTTCTCTGGAAAACCGAGAAAAGGTTTTAGTTATTTACTGTGAAGCCAACTATGGTCTGAATGAAAGTATTGCACTACTCGGCATTTATTAAATTACATATTATGCGCATTTCAACATCTGGGTATATGTGTTTCATATTGTATTTTGACCTTGGAAGAACTAAAAAGGACTGGGATCAGTTTGAACACTAAAGTAGTGTAATGTTTGTTATATTGTGCAACTGTGCATATTCTCATTTTCCTTGTTTTAATGAATAATAATATGCTCACATGTCAACAGTCTATTTTACATTATGTTTAGTATTTCTGCATAATACTTTTCAGGGCCTAGCCTAAATAACGTGCTGAAGGAGCCTATTTTAGGCCCCTAAAATGCACTCCTTACTACCTAAAAATAAGCGGTCTAGTTACTGCAAAGCAGTTGTCGGAGCTGCCACAGTAAACACTGGAAGCAACAGCGAGCGCCGACACGTCTCAGCAGCGACTGGCCCCAAAGGATGCTGCACTATGTCACGGTGGCAGCCCCCGCCGAATTCACCCTTGACAGCCAGAAAAAATGATCAGAAAATATTCATAGCATTGACATTTGATATGGACGTGCACACTGGTGAAACTTGAACTGGAAGAAGCACGTTACTGAGCTCCTCAAACAGCTAAGTTCAGCTACTTTTGCTCTTCGTATTATTGCTAGTCTTGGAAACACACGAGTCAACCTCCTGACATATTTTGCATATTTCCTCTCTGTAATGTGTTATGGAATAAGTTTCTGCGATAACATACCGTTTTCAAAGGAAGTATTGATTGCACAAGAATAATATATTATGTTAACCCATGTGACTGGTTCCACATCATTTCACTAAAAGAATCGTAAGTAACTAAGTAACGTCCTCCTGATTCAGCCATCCAACAACAATACAGCAAGCCCATATGGCGAGTCAGTATCGTATAGGTTGAATCCGAGCTCCAACGACAGATTTTTAGAGATCCTTCGGAGATACCATCCAACTATTTTGGTGAAAATGGCCGCTTTCTACGAACTAATAATGTAAATACTATTTATTCAATTTATTTACCCAAACTACCATAGTTTCTGCCACAACAATGAAAATACTGTAATACGCTATCGCCAAAACGTACAACGCATCCCATTTCTCGTAGAAGTCTATGTAGAGATAGATAAAGAACTGCCATGTGTTTGTCCTCACTGCGGGAACAGCTCGACGTGGGAGTCCTTGTGCCGCTTTTCCACTGTATTCAATGAAACCATACACGAAGTGTATATCGGCGAACTGTTCACCAATAAACCTATACGTACTGCTTCGTATCACTTTCAAACTACAATCATCACTGTCGGAAAAACAAACCCGAGACAGAAAAGTGCAGTACTGAAAGCAAGCTTGAGGACGAAGAGTTAAGTGGTCAGTAGTGTTGTAAACGGCAACCACCGTGAGCGCATGGAACAAGTTTGTCTCCAAACAAGACATGCAGAAATCTTCACTGTTGTGCACTATTTTCAGTGCAATGTAGATAGAAAGCTAATTGGAGGCGAGATACGAAACGAAATGCAATAACTGAGTAACGAGCAGCAGGTGGCCATCGATCCTTTACACCAAAATACTTGGAGACAGTCCTTGAACAACCTCTGAAACTTCGTGGGTGGAGTTCTCGTCCACCCCATATACACTACTGGCCATTAAAATTGCTACACCAAGAAAAAATGCAGATGATAAACGGGTATTCATTGGACAAATATATTATACTAGAACTGACATGTGATTACATTTTCACGCAATTTGGGTGCATAGATCCTGAGAAATCAGTACCGAGAACAACGGCCTTGATACGCCTGGGCATTGAGTCAAACAGAGCTTGGATGGCGTGTACAGGTACAGCTGCCCATGCAGTTTCAACACGATACCACAGTTCATCAAGAGTATTGTGACGAGCCAGTTGCTCGGCCACCATTGACCAGACGTTTTCAATTGGTGAGAGATCTGGAGAATGTGCTGGCCAGGGCAGCAGTCGAACATTTTCTGTATCCAGAAAGGACCGTACAGGACACGCAATATGCGGTCGTGCATTATCCTGCTAAAATGTAGGGTTTCGCAGGGATCGAATGAAGGGTAGAGCCACGGGTAGTAACACATTGAAATGTAACGTCGACTGTTCAGAGTGCCATCAATGCAAACAAGAGGTGACCGAGACGTGTAACCAGTGGCACCCCATACCATCACGCCGACTGATACGCCAGTATGGCGATGACGAATACACGCTTCCAATGTGCTTTCACCGCGATGTCGCCAAACACGGATGCGACCTTCATGATGCTGTAAACAGAACCTGGATTCATCCGAAAAAAATGACGTTTTGCCATTCGTGCACCCAGGTTCGTCGTTGAGTACACCATTGCAGGCGCTCCTGTCTGTGATGCAGCGTCAAGGGTAACCGCGGCCATGGTCTCCGAGCTGATAGTCCATGCTGCTGCAAATGTCGTCGAACTGTTCGTGCAGATGGTTGTTGTCTTGCAAACGTCCCCATCTGTTGACTCAGGGATCGAGCCGTGGCTGCACGATCCGTTACAGCCATGCGGATAAGATGGCTGTCATCTCGATTGCTAGTGATACGAGGCCTCTGGGATCCAGCACGGCATTCCGTATTACCCTCCTGAACCCACCGATTCCACATTCTGCTAATAGTCAATAGATCTCGACCAACGCCAGCAGCAATGTCACGATACGATAAATCGCAATCGCGATAGGCTTTATCAACGTCGGAAACGTGATGGTACGCATTTCTACTCCTTACACGAGACATCACAACAACGTTTCACAAGGCAACGCCGGTCAACTGCTGCTTGTGTATGAGAAATCGGTTGGAAACTTTCCTTATGTCAGCACGTTGTAGGTGTCGCCACCGGCGCCAACCTTGTGTGAATGCTCTGAAAAGCTAATCATTTGCATTTCACAGCATCTTATTCCTGTCGGTTAAATTTCGCGTCTGTAGCACGTCATCTTCGTGGTGTAGCGATTTTAATGGCCAGTAGTGTATAAAACAGTAAAATAAATCAACAAATAGCGGTCCTCCTGAATGCCACCGAGAAGTCGGTAGTTCATGAGGCGGTCAAACACCCAGAACAATATTATTGGAAAAAAGAGGTTCATTACGCAGCAACTGTGGCAAAACATCTCCAATGACCACCAGGTAACGCGCACAATTCAAAGGGAGCGATTTTATTCAACGTCAGCTCACAAGTTAATAACGAGTCATCGCTGGTGGTCAGAGACAAGCGTGGAGTATGGATTTTCAACACTCCACATACGCGGCCTATTGCTGCAGTTGAACATAGTTCAAACAGCTGTCATCCCGTACAGACAATTAGAAATTGGTTATGGCAGTACTGTGCTGGATAATCCAATGACGAAACTGAAAACTAGGTCCAACATTGTTTTGGATGCACTGGTTACACGTTACGAAAGACACGGTTGCAGTAATTTTCAGGAAATGGCTCCAAGTAAACAATTTATGATGAGGGCCGCGTAAGCGCAGCAATAAACTAAACTACTTACATAAAACTGATGCCTCTAACAGCTCCGTGCGTCTTACCTGTAAAAGGAAAGACTGTCGTTAATGATTCGCTTATACAATGGGAACAATAGCAATCACAAGGAATATTGTCACAAAGAAGACGAAAATCTGAACAGTCCTTAAAAGAAAGATTCATATTGATCTTAGTCAAATATTAAGCTAAACGGTCATAGAATGTGTATCAGCTATTACAAAAAATGAATTTATGTCACATGCAAGCGTATTTCTATTGCGACGATAACGAACTTCAGATTTCTGAGAGGAAAACCGCAGAAACTTATGAAATCGTTTATTTAATTGAGATTTTTGGAGTTTAATTTCAGATACGGACACAAATTAATATTTAAGTGCGAAAGGGCTTTCAGGATAACTTAATGTTGTATGGAGAGTAGGAATTAGCTTGCGTTGACTATCATTCACTGGTTAGATTGCAGAAGGTGGGAACAAAATGTTCAATGTCAGAACATCTGACAAGGATGCGTCACCAACTCGACCTAGTATTTCAAGGAGAAAAAAAGCACACTTGCAAGATACCATCCGCGGCAATCGATCCCGCGCGAAGATTTGGGCTGTAATTCTACATCTCGCACTTACTACCTGTAAAGGGGAGTAAGTAAGAGGTGTGCGAAATATTGCTGTGACATTGGTAACATGCTTTGTTCATTATGTGAAAGTGCGAGGTTTCTAACAAGAGATCTGTTTGCTTTGAACATTTTTATAGATTGATTCACAAATGGAGAGAAAATGAATGAAACGGATGAGTGTGTCATTAAAGAAGTAGCGTAGAGCTATTTAATAATTAACATAGGCAGTGTGCATTATTTTCTTTGGATTTTATAACTGACAGTGTTAAAATAACGGACAAATGCAGGAGTGTACTATTCCTCAACGTGATTGGCGTGATTAAATTGTAAATCGAACATAATTAACTTCACTTCACAATAATTCTTCAGCTGCTTAGGCTTACTCATTTTATTTTTGGCGCCAATATAAGAATACTCTCAATAATATTGAACACTCTCATATATATTCGTGAAGTTGACATATTACATACCGTACTCAACTTATTTAGCTATTTTTCGCATAGAATAACATGTGCTCTCGAAAAAGGTTTCACAACATGTTTGACAGATGTGTCCACCAGCCCCCTTTGATTGCTGTGGTTGATATCTTACAAGTGTACTTTTTTCTCCCTAAAATGTGAGCTCGAGTTAGTAATTGTGAGTGATATTGTTTTACTTTTTTTTCGCTGTAGGTATGGAATCAAATCCGTTTATTTGGACACTGAAAGGAATGAAGAATTTGTTACTGTAAAAACACTAACTACTTTTGTGTATTGTATATGTGTCTCTGCCTATTAATATTTAAATGAAAAATAAAACTCACTTTCCTTAGCTTGGACATGTTTCAGCACTACTGATTAATTATCAGTGGTTTTTTTTTTTGTTTCTTGGTTTCCCATTTTCTAATTATGGTTCACATTTGGTATGTGCGTTGGCGGAAACAGATGTTGTTCTTTAGTGTGTGTCGCCTGCAGCATCCGTACTGCATATTTCATACTGAGTTTCATGTAAGTAGCTATATGTTTTGGACGCGAGTATCTGTTACGGTTGTCACGCTCTAAAATTTTAAAAGACCGATGTACTTATATAATTAGATGAAATGCGAATATTATGGAATATAATTCATTTTTTCAGTTCTCTTAGTTATTCTTATCTCTCAAACACAATTTATCGTAAATTTCAACTGTATGGCAAAACGTACTTCTCATAAGAAGATTTTAAAAACTTAGAACGCAGAAAAATCTTTTTTCAATGAAACTTGCAGGCTAATATTGAACAGTAGAGTAAAATGGAAAAGGGTTGTAAAAATGTAGATAATCATTTAAATTTGGAAAAAAACACATTTTGTGCACACAAAATAAACTTCTGAGACTACTCTCAATTTAAACTCTTTAAAGAATTACTTATCGGTAACAAATCTGTAAACGTTTACTAACTTCGAAACAAAATTCTGAAACAATTACTTGTTTATATAATAGCGGTGATTGGTTTTATATTCATCTATTTGCAAAAGTCACAAAATCTACGTTCTCAGAATCACCATGGTCAAGATGCGTTTTATGGAATACCAAGTATTCTATATTGCCGGAAATGTCACATCTTGGACCCCACAAAATATCAACAGAACCAACTGCACTTATAGCCAAAAATCGAGAAATACATGATCATCTACAACTCTTTCTCTTAATAAATTGCATAGTTTTAGTAACTAGTATATAGTTTCAGTAACTAGTATATATTTTCAATAACTATGCAAATTTTTGAAAACTTACTTCTCAAAATTTTTGTCAAACTACGAAAACGTTTTTCTGCGCCGCAACTCACACGATAACTGGAGGCGAACTGTACTCGCTATAGAGCATCACGGGAACATGTTAAAGTAGATGCCGACCGGAGTGGCCGTGCGGTTCTAGGCGCTACAGTCTGGAGCCGAGCGCCCGCTACGGTCGCAGGTCGAATCCTGCCTCGGGCATGAATGTGTGTGATGTCCTTAGGTTAGTTAGGTTTAATTAGTTCTAAGTTCTAGGCGACAGATGACCTCAGAAGTTATGTCGCATAGTGCTCAGAGCCATTTGAACCATTTGAAGTAGATCACGCGTATTCTGCTTGGGAGCACTACTCGACGAATGATACATCATGGTATTCAAAGCTGCCCGACTGTTCCATAATGGTCAAAGCTCATCTATAGTAGAATCTTTGTAACAGGGGGAAAAATGACACAGCGATGCGTATATTTTCTCTACGACGTTTATGAAAAGAACTCTCTCTAAAGTGTTGTTATCATACAAAAGAAGGTATAAAACTTTTACATTGAGTAATATATGCTAACTGTGATTACCGTTAACTGATTATGGCTGTGTATAGATACTACTCTGCGCTACACATGAACAGGGGTAACCAGTCTTTCTCTGTTTGTTGCGTTGCACACATTCCTCCATGAGATGAAACAGTCATCAAATGATGAGAAATCTGAAAAGAAGGTGGTCATTGTCGCTAAAACAATTTTTCTCAACACACGTAACTTGTGAGCAGTGTGCGAGCGTGGACTTTCACGGATGTTTCGTCTATAACAAAGTTTTTGCGGGTACGTGACTGTCGTCACGATGTTACATACAGGCTGTTAAAAAAAAAGCATTCCGTATTTTCAGAGATGGCAGTATGGCTCAAAACAGGAAAGAATTCTAGTAAACATCGGTTCTAAAGCGCATACCTCAAGAGCTATGAGTAATTTACTACTGTGAAACAAATATACTGCAACCTCTTTGCTTTTACGTACGACCTACAGAATCCAGTAATGAAACGAGTACACGTTATTCTTGTACTGTGAAATAGCAAGACTTGTAACGTAACCTGCTTTCTGCCAAAAATTTCGTGTCTCCACAACCAAAAACCCAAGGGATTGAGGTCGGGAAAATGAACTGGCCTAAGAACTGGACCTCTTCGGCGGACCCGTTGCCAATTAATGTCTGTGTGAAGTGTTTCTGACATTTTGGAGAAAATGGGCTAGAGCTCCATCATGCATGAACCACATCTCCAGCCGTTGTTGGATGGTACTTCGTCTAGCAGAACAGACAAGTCGCTGGATGGGAACTGACAATACCTTGCACCAGTCAATCTGTTTGGTAGTGTGTAAGGTTCTATGAGTCTGTGTGTGAATTCCTAAGGGACCAAACTGCTGAGGTCATCGGTCCATTATTAGTCTGTCGCCAATAATTTCTGGCCATTCATTTTTCGAAAATCGGCGCTGCTCTGCCTTGCTTCTTCAACTGCGTGTGGAGTTGCGTGGATCAACACATGTTGGTTTTGAAAATTAACAATACCATCTCACGTGAAAACAGCCGCGTCTGTGAATAGCATCCTTTTTGCGAACAGTGGATCTTCACCATCTCTTTGCAACAGCTGCCGACAGAACTGCATTCTGGCAGGCTGATCTTATGGCCAAAGGGCTTGGACACGCTGTAGATGGTATGTAAGGTCACCCAGACTAGAGGAGACTCGAAAAATGCTGAAATTGTACGTACTCTAGTTTCAGGATCTCCGAATGGTGCAAGTCTGTCAGGATCCACCGTTGTTGGAGCTACGGAACCAATTCTGCTACTTGCTGGAAAAGGCGGCTGAATAACTATGCAGTTAGTACCCGCGCTCCGGATCGGTGATTGCTTCCGTTTCCCAGACGGTAACAGGAGATCATGTCTTCGATTCTCCGTGTAGAATAACGGGCTGAAATTATTCTTGTAAGTGCAAAGGTAAAACTACAAAGGAGAAATGTTGCACACACTTACCAAAACACAGTCTGCTTCCATTGGAAGCCGGCCGGGGTGCCCGAGCGGTTCTAGGCGCTACAGTCTCGAACCGCGAGACCGCTACGGTCGCAGGTTCGAATCCTGCCTCGGGCATGGATGTGGGTGATGTCCTTAGGTTAGTTAGGTTTAAGTAGTTCTAAGTTCTAGGGGACTGATGACCTCAGAAGTTAAGTCCCATAGTGCTCAGAGCCATTTGAACCATTTTTTCCATTGGAACTAACACATGCAATGCATGCGCTGCACATACCCAGAACGGTGAATAAGGTTTACATTCTGTAGACCAACATGTCGACCCCTGGTGCCACTGGCATACACCGGTGTTTTGTATTTACTCCACATGGCAGAACATGACATGCCGCCGAGTCGTTGCTCTGTATTACATCGTGACGACGCAGTCATGTGCCCTGAGAAGTTTTACTGATCATCTTGCGGCGAAATGTTTCTACGCAGAATATTAAAAACACTATTATCACCTAAGAACAATGAGATCTACCTATAATAAAAATGATATCGTTTGTTACAAACGTCAGTTGGTAATAGCAAAGAGCTTTCATTAGATGTGTTACACAGTAGCGATGTGCTCATAGGTCATAAGGTATGCACCTTAGAACCGATGTTTACTAGATTTGTTTTCCTTGTTTTGCCCATACACCACTTGACCCAAAGGTGGAATGTTACAGAGTTCTCAATAATAAGCTTCCGATGTATCTTAAATGGAAAATCTATGCTCTATTGCCGATTTTGACACTCTACAATGAGGCGCAGACCTCCAGTGCGAAAAACGGTGAGGAACTGGCGACCAAGAATCAAGTAACACACTGGGATGGGAGACGTAATTATGACTGTAATGAAAATAATAGGGTGGTTAATGGGACATGTAAATACAACAACGGATAGTAGATACACGAAGGAAGTTGTCTGCCCCCAAGAGGTTAGAAAACTCGAGATGTCGACCAAACGGAAGCTAGGTAGATGACAATGGAAAATAGACGTAAGCTGGAGAGCAAATCCGATGAATCAGTCTCTAGGAGGCGGTTATAGTATTAAAGGGCTGATTGCAATGATTACGGTGATAATGATGATTTTAACTACTGTGACATCCGTATAAAAAATTTCGGATGGATACTAGTTTCATCTAAAACAAGAAATAAAGGAAATTGACAAATCATATTCAACTCAGTTTCTCTTTTGGTAAAATTATGACCAGTAATTTCTTCATTTCACAGTTTGCAGATTTTTCAGATATAGTGACCAGCTTTTCGTTAAATGGAATAGATTATTTACGATAAAAGTAGCAGATACCGTTCAAAAGAGTACATTTTGATACTTGAGTATAGATTACCAAAAGTAAAATATCGACAATGACGTTCGAAACAGTGCGAATAGTACGTAAATTTAATATCAGACTAAGCCTGATCTGAGGGCATTTGTGGCCGTGTCAGCCACTATTGAAGGCAGACAGCCGAT